>NC_136060.1:341921843-342521843 GCF_964261635.1 Lissotriton helveticus | reverse complement strand
GCTTTAGGTACCTGTGTTATAGCCTTGCAAAGAAGGTAGTCAGTTATTGGATGCAGTAATATAGCCTTATAGCCCGCTGTAGCGGGCTATACCAGCTATTAGAACATTGGAATGTTGGGAGCTCCATTGAAAACAATGGAGTGCTCCGGGCTTATAATGGCTGGTATAAGCCTGGAGCTCCAACATTCCAATGCTTCTTTGTTCACAGCCCTGGCTGTGAACAAAGGCTTCAGGGAGCCCGAGGGGATTTCAATCCCCTCACGCTCCCATAAGGCTTTGTTCTTTTTTGTTAGAACATTCTGCCCTCTAGTGGCAAAATGTTCTAATAGCCTTATAGCCCTTCGTAGCTGGGCTATACTGGCTTTTAAAGTCCCTCTCTCTTGTTAAAGGCCCGAGCCGGCTGGAGAGGGCCTTCAATAGCCGGTATAGCCCTCTATGGCGGGCTATAAGGCTATACGTTAAAGACCAGAGCCGAAGGCGAGGGACTTTAACAAGGAAACTGGACTTTAATGGCTGGTATAGCCTTGCTACGAAGGGCTATGAGGCTATTAGGACATTCTGCCACTAGAGGGCAGAATGTTCTAACAAATTAAACAAAGGCTTCAGGGACCGCGAGGGGATTGAAATCCCCTTAGGCTCCCTGAAGCCTTTTTCACAGCCACAAAGAAGCATTGGAATGTTGGAGCTTCGGGCTTATACCAGCCATTATAAGCTCGGAGCTACTCCATTGTTTTCCATGGAGCTTCTAACATTCCAGAAGTTCTAATATTAAGTACAACATTGGAATGTTGGGAGCTCGATTGAAGACAATGGAGTGCTCTGGTCTGCTAATGGCTGGTAGAAGCCCAGAGCATCAACATTCTAATGTTTGTTCCAGCAACAGTTGTGAACAAAGGCCTCGCTGAGCCTAAGGAGATTTCAACCCCCTCAGGCTCTGTGAGGCCTTTGTTTAACGAATTAGAACATTTTGCCTTCTAGGGGCAGAATGTTCTAATAGCCTTTGAGCCCTCCGTAGCGGGCTCTGCCAACAATTAAAGGCTCGCTCCCTTGTTAAAGGCCCTCACCTTCGGCTTAGGCCTTTAATGCTGGGGCGGGCCTTTAATGGCCAGTAGAGCCCGCTACAGTGAGCACTAAGGCTATATTAACTATCATCGGCTATGGCATAGCCAAGGTAGTGTGTGGGAGATCTGGGCGATATCATACAACAGATATTTATCGTAAGTCTTTGAAATAGCGATAGGCAGTAGCCACCAGCCTTTCATCGTTCACCACCTTCTCTGTATGTAGGCAAAAGAGTGAAAGGTATTCGATTTGTGAACACTTTTTTTTCTGTTTTGGGAGCTGGGGGAATGGTTTCAGTGGTGTAGCAAGGGGGATGTGGGGAGGCGGTCCGCCCTGTGCGGCACGAGTTTTAAGGGCGGAATCACCCCGTCCCCCTCCACTCCTATATGCGGCTGCCTCTGGTGGCAAACCCAGGGACTGCCATAAGCGGCACAAGGTCGAGCTAACCACTGAGTGGTTTCATTATTTAAATTTTTCTACTGTGAGCAAAGATAAAAACAACAGGAACATTTCTAAAACGCAAATACAAGAAAAATAGTAAACCTTATAAATATTGCAAAAACAAATTTCTTTGCTTTCTCAAAGTTTTTTTACATGTTTCACACTGCAAGAGAGAGATGTAAGCTGTTTGGCTCCATGAATCAGTTTGTCAACAAGCATAAAATACAAATCAAACATTAAAAATACAAAAATGAATAAACCACACGTTAAGACAAATATTCCATAGAGGGCAGCATCAGAAGAATATACCCAAGCTACTTTGATAGGCCCTTTCATTTCTATAGCAGACCTGTATAGCTAGCAAGATCCTACAGATGCTAGGAGAACCGATACTGTTCCTCTGACAGGCCTTGTCTCGTAGATTTAGTAAAACTGACCTATGTTTGGTCCTATATAAATATAATCATCTATGTTCTCAGTCGCCATGTCCTATGGCTACTGCCAATTGAATTGCTTTGCACCACTGCAGGGCGAAAAGGATTATAATCAAGCACTGGTAAATGCATTAGGTTTTGTCTATGTGATTAATAATCAGCTGTATTTTGTTGTAAGTTGTAGTTTGGTGAGCAGTTGTGCAATTTAAGTTACTGAAACTTTGTTAAAGTGTTATGACTTACAATACAATAGAATAGCCTAATGGAAATAACAGGCAGTGAGCAGACTGCTATACAATCCACTGTGTTTAACAAGAGAAAGGCACATGGTTAAAGGTTTCATAAGTAATCCATGGATGACAGATGGAGCAGGGATGGTGCATGCAAGAGAGAGGTGGGAGGTAGAGAGTAGAGCAAGGGAAGGTGCAGGAGGGAGTAGAATTGTTGAGGGCAGTGAAACTATGAAGCATAGTAGGGTGGTCAAGCGAGACGAGCAACATAATTAAGAAGCTTGTCAGCTGTGCCGCGCGTGGAGTCCAATGTGTGCTGTATACACTGAAACGATACTCTAAGCCCACTTGTTGCTTCGTCTTTGCAGTCTCTTTAATGAAGCACCTCTCCCACGTCAGTTGCCGCAGATTTTCAGATCTGCCTTATTTTGATCTAAAAGCTGGGTCTTATTCAAGTCTGCAGTGGAATCTTTGAAGCCGTATTAGGAAGGCTCATGCACCCAATCAGTGCTCCGAAACTGTACAAATCGTTAGCGGTGTGCTTTAAGATAACATGCCCATAACATAACATAATACACATTATGTAATTTTAATATTTTGTGTAAACACTTTGTAGCCGCCACATTGCTTGAAACCCATAAAGCATAGAAACTGTGCCACTAAATACTGATCTCTGTGCAACAACAAAATTCAACCATGCAATATAAAAATATATAAATCCAATAGTCCACAACAATTGAATGTAACCAAAGTCTTGTTTTCACTGCCCATACACACGGATGTCTGTTAAATCTGAGGCAAATGCTAAGACCAAAGACAACGCAAAAACGCTGCACATTTTGCAGAGCACCGAGAGCCAGAAGGCACTGACAATACAAGGTAAGCTGCAGAAAGAAACAAGCACAGCACAAGCGCTGTGCAGGGGAGATTATTTAAACGAATACAGCGCAAACTCTGTGCAGGTAAAACATTTAAAAAAAAACGCCAAAAGTGGATGGAAAGAGTACTTGCACAAAGGGACACTGATAAGAGAAGCACACATGGAACAATGTGAGGAACAACAGGAAACAGTATACTACAGCCAAAAGAAATGGAGGGGAAGTAAGTGGCAAGCACAGAAACCCATGATAGGCAAGGGGGTGGGATGTAAGCCTTTTTTAAGATTTATATTGAATACAATCGATTTCACAAGCACAGCGCAAGTGTTGTGCAGGCAAAACCTAAAAAATAATAAACCTACAAAATGTTGTGTTACTCAATATACATATTTAAAGAAGTAAGGTAAAGCATGCACATGTGGCTGGCAATCTTGAAATGGGTTGTTAAATAAATAAAAGTGATTCCAAGATGGTCACAGGACAAACACATGCAACACAAAGCATGTGCATGTCTGTGTCCTGATGCCTGCGCGCATGAGTCGTGGCATGTGTGTATGCGTCATCGTGCATGATGACCCATTTTAATTTAACTTTCTACCGTGGTGGATA
Source organism: Lissotriton helveticus (assembly GCF_964261635.1). NCBI lineage: Eukaryota > Metazoa > Chordata > Amphibia > Caudata > Salamandridae > Lissotriton > Lissotriton helveticus. The sequence goes on along the minus strand of NC_136060.1, from coordinate 342,518,189 downwards.
ACTATGTTAGGGAGTTAAATTAAAATGAAAAAAAAGACAGAACACGTGGGTGGTCAAGGGGTAAAAGAGTAAGTGATCAGCCCTGCAGCATTTTGTAGCTGCCCTCTCTATGTATATGTTATTTACTGGAATCAAAATGACTCCATACAGATAATGAAAGCTGTCTTAATCTGAAACCCAAAAATTATAAGTTAAGCATCATTGTTTTTCTACCTCTACAGTAAGCGTTCTTCAGTATAGCTATTTATTTCATTCTCCAATGAGAAAACACCTTTTCCTGTAAACAACCCTTCCGCAACATCCCCATATAATATGGAATGGTGCACCCTTTCATTTCCCACCCTGGAAAGGCACTTCCTCCAGATGTTTACATGAGTAATTTTACATCTCTTTGCAGGGTGAGAAGTCAATTTTAAAGTAGGCAATTTAGTCAATACAGATTCCGTCCATCAACACATATTCCTCTCAATCAATTTCACCCTCCTGTTCTCATTCTTCTTTTTTTATTCCCTCTTCTGTATTCCTATTTTTTGCTCCCCATCGAATGGTTTTCTTCCTTTCTTACCGTCCTTCTAATCTCCCCATAGCTTTTCTTGCTACACTGCAATGATTCATGTCCTTCATTTCTACCCTTGTTTTACAACCTACTCCTTCTATTGCCCTTCCTTTCTTCCCCCTGTCGCCTTCTTTAATTCATTACCCCCCCCCTGTTCACCTTAATTTCCTCTTCTATTTAAAAGAGCAAATAATTGTAGTGGCTAGTGATATTAATCCATGTTGATGTACCTGATATAGATATCTCTGTACAGCAAAGAAAGTCTCACAGTTTAGAATCATGATGAAGGCTGCTCTACCTCTCTACTTCTCGAGGAGTAAAAGTTTGTGTTTGAGGAAGCTACCATTGCAACCCTACATCTGTGCTCTTTGTCAAAGACACGTCTATAAATCATAAAACAAGTGACCAAGAATGGGCAAACTAAGTTCTCAAATAATTTCACCATTACAGATTTTATTAGTGAAATCAATATTTTCAAGGTAAACAGTGTAGTTCCCTGCCGAAGCAGTGGTACCAACTCTAGGCTACCTATTGCATTCCATCCAACCATGAGGGCAGGAGGCAATCGTTGTGGAGCAGAGGTTGTGTGGGGTCCATCCCACTGTACATGAGATGGCATTGTTGTGTTATACAGTTCCTGAAAATATAGCAGAAATGTGTATTTATACAGTTCCTGCAAATATAGCAGAGCTGTGTATTAGACCAACATGAACTTCATAGTATAAAGACTTAGTCTACAGATACTATCTGTGAGTGTTGGTGGATTTCTTCTAGGTCACAGCACCACATTTAACCCCTAAACCAAACAGGGTAACAGATGTTGTTGGCTGATTCCCAAGTAATTCGTGGAAACAGATCTAACCCTTTCATTTGTCAATTTTGTACATCCAAGGTAGACACAAGAAAAATACCACAATGCATTTCCAAACATTTATTGAAGTGACTGTATTCTTGCATAAAAGGGAGAAGCTGTGAATATTAGAAAGATGAGGCATGTTACCGTAATCAGCATTGTTAGATGTTAAACAAGATGAACAAATCAAGCATGCTAATTGTTGCTAATGTTTGCCTACTACTATCCATATCTTCACTATACTAAAAAAAGCATTACAGTAGCATCGTTCTGCCAGATCAGTTGGGATAGCCTAACTCCCATACCTTGGTCTTAGGTGTCAGGAAACCAGTCATGGTGCACAGGTTATCTTGCTTAGCAGGATGGAGGTTGGAGTCAGCAGGTCGGCACCCCAGTCACAGTCTGTAGCTGTTCCTTGATAATTCCTAGCATGGAAATGCTCATCTCAAAGAGCCTTAGCATGGAAGCTGGATATATAATGAAACACTGTTCTTATCAACTGTTGCAGAGATGCAGAGCAACTCTTTTGGTTTCGTCTACTTAACATGACGTGTTTCCTAATGAGCACGGAAAGAAAGAAAACAGTGGAATTGTGTTCTTTATGTACAACCCTAGAATTAACTGCACAGACTATAGGGCATCAGTACCTGTCGTGAATACATATAAAGCAATTTCACAGGTTAGCCGAATAGTGTGGCAAAGGGCACCAGGACAAAGAGATTTCGATTTAAGGAGTTGAATCTAAAATGGACAATACAAGCAAACCATGCCACATTTGCTTCACCCAGGTCTAATATTGTTCAAATGTTAGAGGGAAGTATTACGTCTTCACAATAGAGGAAGAAGAACCAGTGCACATGGTTACGATTTGTCTTTTTTTTGGCAAACTATAGTGTATTTCTGCTATTTCTGCATCATTGTAGCTCAGTCGGAAATGGGCTAGTGTATTATTCTTTTCTATTTGGCTGTTTTATTAGTTCAGAAAAAAGTTTAGATTGAACATTCCAATTTTTGTCAGTTATGGTTTGTAGTTTTGAAAAACTGAGTTTTTGTCCCTGCCACTTCAGTCGCCACTGCAGTACCACAAAAACATATTTCCCCTTCTGTTTACTTGAGTTGATAGTTTTTAACTTTGCAACCTCAATGATTGCTCCATTATTCTAGTCACATCACCCTTCTCTTAAGCTTAGGCTTCCATGAATGCCATTGTAATTAGTTGTTCTGAGTGTTCAACTGTGCATAGTTTGAAGGTCTCTGTAAGCCCTGTTATTAACCCCAGTCTGTGGCACTATGCCTGGTGGTAAGTGGTATGCCCAAAGTTGCTAGTAATTAATCACTGTCACATTTGCCAATACATCAAACCAATTAAGCATACTTAAGAAGTGTTTGCGTGCAATGGACTATGATACCTTAATTAATCCTGACATATGTCCGACCTTTTGGTATGTATGATATATTCCCTATTAAAGCTATAACAGACGTGGCTTTTTCACCTGTGGATAGCTCCTTCCAGGAAATACACTGCTTGGAAAGTAGATCAGGGAGAAATATTTATATTTCTACCATTTTGGTTGTGCATAAGCTGCATAACACTTTAATGTTTACAAAATGATTTGCGTTTAATAGAATTTGTATTGGGGATTTACATACCATGTTTGAGGAGGTAATGATTTACAGATATAAAATTCCAAACTTACATGTGTTTTTTTAAAATCCTTTTCCCAAACAATTTCTTGTCTGAGGTTAAAAACTATTACTCTATCCAAGCCACCCAAATCCACAATCTGTTGTCTGGGACCCATTGAAGAGCCAACTACACAGTTTCTGACACTTTTTGGCTTGGTGGAGACACATCATGGCCATATAATTAGTAACTGCCCTAGATAGTATAGGCTTTTGTTAATTTGGGAACCAGAATAGAGCATTGATTTCAAACATATTGAGTGTTTGCTACTCTTTCTGTCTTAACTGTTATTTTTTTGTTTCATATGTCTGGACACCAAGGATATACACGAGATCTGTAGTCCAGAGCCGTGTGTGAGAAAGTTTAGCAGCCACTGACGTTCCCATCGAAGTCTTATGAATACCACACTTTCTAAAATGAGTGGTCAAAGGGTTTGGGCCTCATTAGGATGGCGATGAGACCGCCACCGACAGCCCGTCGGTAATGGTCCCACCGCCATCCATAGAAGCAGTTGGATTATGATCCGGCGGTCAGAGGCATCAGCGGTAGGGATAGACCAATGCTTTTCCGACTGGCTCAAGGAGCCCGTCGTGACAGCGGTCGCAATGTAATCCCTACAATAGGGGCGGTGCCTGCTTAGGCATGGCCGTAGGGATTACGATGTCCGTTTCCCTCGGCCTGTACGTGGTGGTCTGACTGCCATGTACAGGCAGACGGAAAGGGACTTTGAGGACCCCTAGCACAGCATCCGTTCCCCATTGACCTCCGCTATCTGGCTTGAGGGGCACATGATGTGCCCTCCCAAACTTCCATGGACCCTGTGCCAAGCACCTCATCGTGCCTGGCACACGCTCCATGGATGTTTAAAAGATGTCTATTTCTATTGTGGCTTGTGCTGCGGCTCTTATCCGGGCTGCTGCACAGCTATAATAGAAAACAGCATGTTTCCGACCACCTGTATGGCGGTCTGATCATAATTTGTCGGGTGGAACCGCCAACTACATGTCGGCCGGGATCTATCCAGCAATGATGGCAATCGCCATCCTAATATGGTCCTTAACTTGAAAAGCAAGGGTTGGTGCACAGGGCTTAAGAAAAATACGAATAGGTTTATAGTGTTTCCCTGTACAAATGCCAAGCTGTGTCAAGAATTTCACGACAATATTTTGGGCCAGAGAATTCCTTGCACCATGGCACAATTAACGAAGAAGCTGTTCTCACCTGCACCACTGACCTTGTGGAAAATGTTATCTACACAGGATAATGGAAGTCACCTTCCTGAGGAACCTCGAGGCCCAGTGAGGTAGCGTCTGCTATTGATGCCATGTATGTCGGGTGTGCAAATTTCGAAAAACCTGGAAAACAGAGTGCTGTTGGATGAAAAGCCCAGGAGGAAAGAGTATCCAGAAGTATATGTCTTCATGGAGCTTAGTCTATCTGCCCAAAGACCTCTTCATAGCTAGCTAAAAGCAGAGTGAGTACACCGTTGCAGACAGTGGACTGAGTGGAACTTTATCATCTGGCGACCCAGTCTGAAACATGTTCAATCCAAAAACTGCAGCAAAGTCTGCAGCCCGGGACTCCAGATCCATAGAACATGGCTCAACCGGAGCTCTGGACCAATCAAATAGTGGAATTTCAGGTTCTGGCAGCAAACAGTTCCACTCCAAGCTTCTCCACCTTTACCAAACATGTCACCATTTCCTGCCACAGACTTGAATCAAGGCTGTGGAGTCTTCTCGGTCGTGGCCTGAAACTATCACCCACTGAGAGATTTATGGTCTGTAAAACCCACAAGAGCATCTGTCAATCTTGCAATCAGAGCATCCGCCAGAGGGTCTTTTATAAGGCTCAAAAGTTTTCACCAAGTTCTTTGTGACAACCCATCCGACTTCATGGAGACCTCATACATACAGTTTTCAGCAGAACACTGCCGGAACTGTAATACGAAATCAAGCAGTCACAAGTATACCTAATGTTGGAAGCAGTCATTCAGAAAAGACCCACAGTAATTCTGAGACACTTTTCTAACTTTGACTCCATTTCCATAGATTTACCTTTTTACCATGTCTATGTTATTGGCTGGTCCTATTTATTTATTTAGATGTTTTATAAAGTTATATCGATAACACTTAAAATGTATTTTTATCCTGTTTTCCTTTTCCTGATTTTGGGGGTATTTAACCACAAAAAAATCGACCGTTTCTACTTGTTTGTAGTGAAGGCCTTCATCATTTCCATTATTTGTAACCTTTCAAAAAAGTTGCCCTTTGAGATGGGTACCTTTCGCCACTGATTTTCACCTTAGAGCTAGAAAGATCAACGTTTATTGACAGTTCTGGTTTATGTTCCAGTCCACATGATTTCCCATTGCAAACCAGGAACGCGCTGAAAATGTGTCTTTTCAGGGAGGACTTTTGTTATTACTCCAGCTTTCAAATTCCTTGGCCTTTTGTCCCCGTTGATATCTCTGTCACTATGCAAACCCGTGTTTACATGTGATATCTCTTTCCTAATGGGAGCCATTTACAGGTTACCACTGGCATGGATTGTGGTTTAGAATGCATGCCATCTGGTAAATTGCCTTGTACATTTTTGTTTCTGTATGAATAACAAAGTAAGTGTTCCATGAGCTGTTTAGACTCAATGGCCACAGGCGCAGAACATGTGAAAAATGTTGAGTTATAAGGACCCTGATGACTTTAACTTAGTAGACCTAGCCTTTCAATTTAAATCATAATCAGGGAATACAGTATCCCTCGTCTTTTATGCTTATGTCTAAAATTTTGAATAATCAAAGCTGTCATTCTAACGTGAGACACTGTAAAGACATCACCAACTAATGCTAGGTAGGTAGGTACAATAACAGAGATAACGAGGAATCCGTGGAAATGGAAAAAACATTTAGCGCACACATTCTCAATACATTTTGCATTTGCAGTCAATCAATCAGGGAATTGTGAATCATGCTACTCACCCGGAAGGGTCTGAAGGCGCTGGGGGGGAGGGGAGGACGACAGGTCCGGCCAATCGAAGAGCCAGGTCTTGAGGGCCTTCCTGAAGATGTGCAGAGCGGCGGCGCTCCTGATGTCGATCGGGAGCCCGTTTCAGGTCTTGGCCGCGATGTAGGAGAAGGCTCTTCCACCCGTTCTTGCTCTGCGGATGCGAGGGGCTTTGGCAAGGTAGGCAGATCGGAGGTTTCTCTTGTGTACGTGGAAGGAGATTCTTTCGTTGAGATATTGGGGTCGGTGTTGTGGAGGCATTTGTAGGTGTGGGTGAGTATTATGAAAGTTACTCTCTTTTCGATGGGGAGCTAGTGGAGGTCTCGCAGGTGTTGGGTGATGTGCTGGTGTCGAGGGATGCCGATGGTGAGTCTGGCTGCTGTGTTCTTTAAGGTCTGGAGCTTGCGGAGCAGAGAATTGTTGATCCCAAGTTAGAGGGCTTTTCCGTAGTCCAGTCTGCTGTTTATGAGTGCATGGGTGATGGTCTTGATTCAGGGGCGATCCATTTGAAAGTCTTGCGAAGGATGCGGAGGGTGTTGAACAGGTGGAGGTGACATCGTTGATCTGTCGGGTCATGGAGAGAGAGAAGTCGAGTATGACGCCGAGGTTCTGGGCGTGGTCCATGGGGGCGAGGGGGCTGCCGAGAGTGGTGGGCCACCAAGTGTTGTCCCATGCGAAGGGTCCCAGGATGTGGACTTCTGACTTCTCCGAGTTGAGCTCCAGGCAGCTGCTGCATATCCAGGATGCAACGTCCTTCATTCCTTCCTGGAAGCTGAGTCTGGTGGTGATGGGGTCCTTGCTGAGGAAGAGAATGAGCTGGCTTTCATTGGCGTAGGATACTATGCTGAGTCCATGTTGTCTGACGATGGTGGCGAGGGGGGCCATGTAGATGTTGAAGAGCGTAGGGCAGAGCGATGATCCTTGGGGTACTCCGCAGTTGATCTCAGTAGGTTTGGAGAGGAAGACTGGAAGTATGATTCTTTGGGTTCTGCTGGTGAGGAAGGAGCAGAGCCAGTCGAGGGCAGTTCCCCGTAAGCCGGCGTCATGGAGTCTGGTGGTGAGTGTGTGGTGGGAGATGGTGTGAATGCTGCAGAAAGGTCGAGTAGGATCAGGGCAGCAGTGTGGACTTGGTCGAGGAGGGTACGGATGTCGTCTGTAGCGGTGAGTAGAGCAGTCTCAGTGCTGTGGTTGCTGAGGAATACAGATTAGTAGGGGTTGAGGATGGAGTTCTCTTCGATGATTTTAGTTAGTTGGACGTTGGCGGTCTTCTCTGTGACTTTGGCCGCAAAGGGGAGGAGGGAGATGGGTCGGTAGTTCTTGAGGTCTGTTGGCTCTGCTGAGGGCTTCTTGAGTAGGGGATTGACTTCTGCTCATTTCCAGTCATCAGGGAATGTGCTGGTTTCCAAGGTGATTCAGAAAAGGGGGTGGTGATGAACAGAGTGCCTGAATTAAGCAGACCACTCTTACCCAGTCCAAAGATCAGGGCTTGATCCATCACCGTTTTTTAGCTCACTGCACCATCCCAGCTCAGAACTTGGCTATATGCAAATGAGTCTGTTCCTGTCCCAGTGCATGATGGGAACAGGGCAAACCAAACTACCGGAATCGGTTTCCAAGGTGGCATTGATGGTGCGTCGTAGTTCCGGTGGGACAGCGGTGGCAACTCTGTGGAAGATGTGTGGAGTGCAGGGGTCCGTGGGGGCTCCTGAGTGAATGCCTTTCATGGTCAATGCTGTGTCTTCGGTGGTGACTGGGGTCTAGGAGGAGATGATGGGCTGGCAAGGGTTCGCTGGAGGAGGGAGAGGCTTCAGAGGTAGGTGTCGTAGACGGACTTGATTTTCAGATGGAAGTAGGAGCCGAGTTTGTTGCAGAGGTCCTGGGAGGGAGTGATGTCCATGGTTTCGCTGGGTGGTTTGGTTAATTCCTGGATGAGGCTGAAGAGTTCCTTTGAGTTGCTGGAGTTGGTGAGGATCTTGTTCTGGATTAAGGTGCTTTTGGTGAATATTATGAGATAGTGTATTCTGCCATGGCGTTCCTGTAGGTGGTGCGGTCTTCCGAGGATTTGCTGTTTCCTCAGAGCTTCTTGAGACGTCTGCAGTGCGTCTGGTTTCTTGGAGGTCGGCCATGAACCAGGTGGCCTTCCTGGAGCGCTGTCTGTAGGGTTGCGGAGGGGTGCTAGCTCGTCTGAGTAGTTGGTGATCTATCTGTGAAGCTCTTTGGCTGCGTGGTTGGCATTAGTTGAGTTGGAGGGGGCATTGCGGTTGATGGTGGAGTTGAGGCGCTTCTCTGTGACCATGCTTCAATTTCTTTGCTGCCAGCGGGGTGCAGGTTTGGGGGCTTTGGTTTAATCGACCTTGGAGTGTATGCCATGGTTGTCCATTCAGGGGGGCTGCGTGGTGTGGCTGTAGTGGTTGCCACTACCTCCTTCGAAGATGGGGTCGAGGGTGTGTCCTGCCTTGTGGGTGGGGGTGATGAGGAGTTGTTTCAGTCCAAGATTGGTGAGGTTGTCCAGGATGGTGGCGGATTTGGGGTCGTTAAGGTTGTCAAGGTGGAAGTTGAGGTCTCTGATGAGTATGAAGTCCAGGGAGGCGATGGTGTGGAGCTCAATGAGGTTGGCAATTGTAGTGGCGAACGCCGTTCGAGGTCCGGGAGGTCTGTAGACGAGGGTGCCGCCTAGGGTCATTCTGGGGCTGGTCTGGATCTGGAAATGGAGGTGTTCTGTGGTGGACGGGCTGTCACTCGTGCTGGACCTGGTGAAGCGGAGGGAGCTCTTGTGTGTTGCTGGTGAGTCCTCCTCTTGGGCGGTTGGGGCGGGCCTTCCTCTGGATCTTGTATCCATCAGGGATGGTGGTGGCGATGTCGGGGCGGAGTTAAAGTTGGTCTAAGTTTCTGTGAAGAAGGCGACTTCTAGCGCGAGGGTGTCGAGGAGGTCCCAGATCTCTGCAGTGTGTCTATGCAGGTAGCACACGTTGAGGAGGATGCACCTCAGGGATTTGGGGGTACTGGCGTCCAGCGTGTGGGCGGAAACCGCGGAGTTGCGGAGGGTGGCGAAGGTTTGACGGCAGTGTTGGCAGGACAACTGGCCGTGGGTGCAGTTTGGTGAAGAGAGCTGGCAGTTGTTGTTTCTTCTGGGTTGAGTGCGAGGAAGTCAGCTGAGTCATTGCTGTGGATGGTCGCAGCCAGGGTCATTGGTGCTGCTAGCGGTCGGGTCGCAGATGGGCGCAGACGGGCTTGCATTTGGCGCGCCTTCTGCGGGCCAGCGGCGGGCCCGCTGTGCGTGGCTGCCATTAAATAGGGAAGGGTGAGGGAAGCGCAGCTGGGAGGTAGAAGCTGGAAACGGCAGGGGGGAGGGGCCACGGGGGCAGCAGCAGCGGAAAAAGGGCAGCGAAAATTGATGACAGAGACAAAAGGGCGCAGGTACAATATGATAAAAATTAACCAGAATACAGAAAAGACAGATACAGGCACAATAAAAAGACAGACAACTCGAACACCTACCAGGAGAGGTGTAAGGGGAGTGGCAGGTGGCACAACAGCGGAGCTGCTGGGGGAGAGAGCAGGTCTCTGACGAGGAGATCAATGGAAGCAATATCTATGTATATGGTATTTCTATTAACAAAACCAAGCTAAAAGGCAGTGGAGTGCTATATAAGGTCAAAGACAAGATTAAACCTAATGAGTGATAGTTGAGTGGTGAGCAAGAACTATGGTGGGAATACTAGAGGGATACAAGGAAACATTGAAACACAGAATGTGAAATGGGCAAATCAACGATGCAAGAAAAAGGGGAGTGGAAGGTCTGACCTGTAGCCTGAAAATGTTTAATTTGCTGACTTTTTTATAGCAAAGATGTCTAAAATATTTCACCTATTTTGCTGGAAGAAAAATCTGCTAAATAATGTGGTTTTGTAAAAGCAAGGTAAGTTAAAAAACTTCCAGGGGAGGTTATTATTTTTTAATTTTGCTTTAAAGAAATTCTTAAACTTTTCCTTGCTTTATTTCCAAAACGAGTAGAAATAATACCTAAGGCATTTTCACTCATTTAGCATCCAAGACAATGTTATTTTTCCCCCAGCAAATTGATGTGACAATATGCTAAGGAATTTTCACTTACTTTCCTGAGAAACCATCTGGTAAAAACTTAAGCAAGTTATGCAGGAGTTTGATCTACATTGGAAACAACGTTATAATAACAAGATTTAAAACAAATCAAGTAAAAATAAGTTTAATATTGTATGTGAGGAAAAAACATCTTATGAAAGTGTTTTGTTTCCTCCACTGACTCACTTTCTACACAATTTCTTCAGGAGTTTAAGAAATGGCTTTGTAATTTCAAAATTGTAGGTTTAATTTTAGTGAGTGCATAAGAACCAATTCCGTATAAGGAAGTGACGGAGCCACATGACCCCACTGTGCAGATGGAAGTAACTGGGGTATGGGCACCTGAGACTCAGAGTGACAGAGGCAGGCTTAGAGTGGAGGCTGCGGCCCAGGGCACAGAGAGCCAAGATGCAGCCCACGGGCTGAAGCTGCCCAGTGAGGAGCCTTGCCATAGCAGCAGATGTGGCGAGGAAGTGTAGCTGGCCCTGACGGGGATGTGGAGGCTGATGACCAATCCTCCGCAAGAGGAAAATAGTGAGATGCTGGAGCCCATTGGGGAGTCGGATACCGAATGAGTGCCTGGGTTGCCCTCTGGAAGACTTGGTCTGATTTGTGTCAGTCTGCCCTCACGTGAGACACACCTGAGAAAGCACCTAGCTGGATATGGAACCACAGCAGCCAGACTGACTGGTGGAGGTACCTTGGCTGGGAGAGTGAGGCCCGTGCAGCAACCTGTTGGATAAGACACAGGACAGGGACCACAGAGAGTTGAAGGAGGTCCCTCCTGCTGCCCTAAGCGCTAGACGGAATGAGAATCACTCCGTGCTGGTGCTGAAATAGCTAGCCAACCCTAACGGCACCCCAATGGGCCGGAGTCCCTGAGGCACATATGCGATGAGCACGACTAGGGGCCACTTTGCATGGGACTGTGGGCGATAGCAGGGGAGCTCTGGCGAGGGTTTAAGGAATTGGTTGTTGGACACCGATTACTTTAGTGCCCCCAGCACCTGTGGAAATAATGCACCACGGGCCCATGGCCCCTGATGCCAGACTCGCATTAGTGACCCTGGAGAGTACATATGGGCACACAAGGACTGTGCGTGACACAGAGATGTAGATGCACAAATGACTAGAGGCCCCAGCGGGGACAAAGACATCCACTGTCCAAGAAAATGATGCAGCCCCAGCTGACAAGCATGACCAGATCCTCTCTGCCATTAACTCCTCCCGGGAGGTCCTGGAACACAAGAACGATCAGGTCTCCTTGGATCTTTGCCTCCTGACAGATGGAGTGAAAAGCTCTGAAGACACCCAAAAGGAACTGATCCCAACTGTGTTCGCGTTGCACATGCAGGTGACTGTGATGGCCAAAGATGAAGAAACCTTGCACCGCAGAGCAGAAGACGCGGAGTGGCGGAGCTACAGCAACAACATCTGTGTGGTAGGCTTACCGGAACGAGTGGAGGGAAGAGACATGGTTGCCTATTTGGAGCTGGCTGTCCCAGGATGTGGCCCCACAGGGACTCTCACTCTTCTTTGCCTGGTGCATAGGGCTCTGACACGGCCCCCTCTCAGGGGCAGCCACTTGGCCGGAAGTGGGAAGACTCCTCCACTACAGAGACAGAGAACTTATACTACAGAAGGCCTGTGAGGTTTGACACTTCTGTGTTGAGGACACCTCTGTTGTGGTCTTCCTGATTACACGGTTTTAGTCCAGCAGCAACAGACCTCGTTCATGGCAGATAAGAGGGAACTGTGGGAGGCCAGCCTCAAGTACATGCTGTTGTTCCCTGCCCTCTTCAAGGTAGTAATGGATGGCCATATCTTGTTTTAAAATGACCCAACCAGAGCTTGGGACTGACTGTAGCAGCACAAAGCGGGAAATGATGCTGGAGATTGGAGCAGGCCGTCACATCCATAATGGCACAGGAAGAGGGAAGCGTTAGAAACAGCAAACCCCTTTGCAAACCCTGGAACACTCCTCCTGCAAAAATTGTGCGACACACTGCGCTTTTGATGGGAAGGACATGGAAGAGCTCCGGTGCCTGCAGGGAGCCAGACCACTGGTTACACCTAGGATGGACAACAACCTGTGAGAAGCGATAGAAAATGGAGATATTGGACTGAATGTTGAGTGGCTACCCCTCACTGCTCATCAGCTACTATAACCCCTAGACCAACCCCTTCTGCCGGAATAGCACAGGAAGGTTGTTTATGTTAGTTACTTACTTGAGACTATTGGATGGGTGGCCATTGCCACTCTAACCTGGGGAATGGGAGTTGAGATTAGTTCATGTTGCTATGTTTTTATCAGACCAGCCCAATTGTCACATTGCTATAGGCTTCTTAGGGGAGACACACATTTAGCTGGAGGAGGGAGGGTGATGGGGGACACTAGCTCCAACTCACTGGTAGGATTGGCCATGGAACCACCACATGCAGAAACATGCAGGCGATGAGGGGAGAGATCGGGTACACATTCCTCACTTGGAATGTGCGAGAGATGGGTTCGCCAAGTAAAAGGCACAAGATACCAGCATTTTGTAAATGCAGGGGCATAGATGTGGTTCTCCTGCAGGAAACGTACCTGCTGGACAGGTAGGTGCCTAAGTTGCAGAGACGAGGAGGAACATGGTCTTTGCTGCTGGATATTCCTTCTTTGCCTGGGGGAGCCCTGACATGATTGTGACCAGTGATACCATTTGAGCCACTGGGAGTCAACATAGATACACAGAGCAGATATGTGCTGGTACATAGGAGACTTGACGGCCTACAACTAAACATAGGGAGTATCTATGCCTCAAACACAGGGCAAACCCAGTTCTTTGAAACCCTGGCCCCAGTGCGGACCCTCAATGTACACAGCCCGATTATATTGGGAGGAGACTATAATTGCATGCTGGACATGGAGCTGGACAGGTCTACACCATCGCTGGTAGACTCACTTAGTTTGCAGATAGCCCAGGATCTCTGGTACTGGCTGCACCACTGGGGCTTAGTGACAGCTGGCGGCAATGAAACCCACATAAGAGAAAGCACTGCTAAAACCCAGCAGTGCATGAGTTGCATGTCTGCCTAGACAGACTGGTGTGCTCCTTTGGGAATAGGTGAATGTGCTGTGCACACAGAATATTTGAGCCACAGGATTTCAGATCACAACCCACTATTCATGGGTGCTTCTTGTGGTAGACAGGTGCCTCCCATACAGATGCAGTAACTCAGGGTTTCAACTTCAGGATCCCATGTTCCAGGCCCCTATTGCTGACTTGATAAATTACAACATTATTGGCACATGGCCACCCACAGTAATATAGAATAGGATACCCTCAAGGCTCTAATGTGGGGGCTCTGTATCTGACAGTGGTAGGTGTATGATAACTCTGGGCATAGTTTGCGTAGTAGCACTACACGTAGCTGCACATAGTATACTTTGAACTACACGTAGTACACAAACTGCGTAGCGTAGCTGATGGCACTGTGCACTTGTCTGCGCTGTGCAATAATTGCAAATGGCAACTTGCACAGTGCCAGTTATGATAAAATAAGTATCTCTGTATTTATATGCTAAAGAGCATATAGTAGTTTCACAAAAGTGAAACTGATAAATTAGCTACCAGTGAGAGAGGTGATGATTTTGGGATCCTCCCTAACCTAGGGAGAGAACCAAGCAGATGCCTTAAAAACAAAAAGCACATCTTGTTGAATGATTTGGTGGTGGTCCCATCCTCTTAGCACCACTCCAAGCACAGTTATTGGCAAAAAAACAATCCCAACCAAAGGCCCTGCAAAGCATTATGGGTCGAGATTATCAGTGGGCAGTGAATATTATAGTATCCAATATCAAAATAATTCTACAAAGATCTGCAGTTAAACTAGTCGTTACTAGATGTCCCTCACGAGTACTGCGCCCACGGTTTATGATGATCCTTAGACAGGGACCTAGTTAACTTAGAGTAGGAAATCTGATGGCTAGAAAAGGCACAGGTGATGGACTTGACAATACACCACCACCTCCTTGATGAGTGAGAGTCATGTGACTACCTTAGAAAACTGTGGGGCATATTTTCAAGCACGGCGTTAAAATTATTGCTGGTTTAACGGCGGAAAACTGCAGCTAAAGCGGCGATAATGGGCTTGATAATATGCCCTGGAGAATTCCAATAGAAGCCCATGTTCACACCAGAACATGAGCTTCTATGGGAATTCACAAGGGCATATTATCAAGCCCATTATCGCCGTTTTAGCGGCAGTTTTCTGTGGTTGATAATATGCCCCTGTGTGCGCTAGATAGGCAAGAGTACCTGAATACAGCACACTCAGAGGCTGGTAGGTTACTCTGCTAGATGATCCAACGGCAAGAGAGGGCAAGCCTCATCACGACCATAACTGGGCCGGTAGATGTCCATATCCTCTATCCTCTCTCACTTAAACCCCCAACCCACCCTTTATGCCCCAAAAGTAAGCACAGTGCCAGGTCCTAGGATGGGTCTGTGTTTAAAGCATTCAGAATGCTAAATATAGCCGGGCCCCCTTCCACCTCAGGGACATTCTGCCACTGCCTGAGAAGTTCTCTTGAGCTTTTATCACGTTTTGTTCCATGCATTCGCTTTTTGATTTTATAATATGCTCGAAAGACATTTTAAAAAATTGTATTGATAATCTGTGCTATTTTAGGGGATTGGATTCATGCCTAAATTTTGGGTCTTTTTAGAACACTAACTGTTGTTGGAGTATGTTATACTCCAGGAAACTGTCTTTTCCCTTCACCGTGAGGTCGCGGGCAGCCATTTGCGGGTTGCCACACGTTCCAGCCAGTCAGCGCACTAGTTTTTGCACGCCACCCTCCCATTACCGCAAATAATGGGCCGGGATCGGATGCGCAGCGGGCACACCGATGGCGTGTCGAAGGCAAGCCCATCTGCGTCCGACGTATAACCTGAATCTTTGCCTTCTACCTGCCTTTGCTGCAGTGCTGCAATTATCATTGACCAATATCAAGGTTATAGTTTGCCTACCGCCCCTATAGTGTCTTATAAGGCCCAGGCCAAGACCTCTACTAATCTGGACAAAAATAATGGAAATGATCATGTATTTTACAATGTAAACTGTCAATCACTTACCAAACATAAGTCTGAAATTTTTGATCTTTTGGTCAAGGAGCACCATGACGCCATTTTCCTCATGGAGACTTGGTTACAGGAGTGTTCAGGACCTGACATTGTGTTTGCCCTACCTCCCAATTACTTAATAGTTAGGAGAGATAGGATTATAAAAATGGGTGGTGGTACTGCAATTATTTATAAAGATTGCTATACTTGTAAATTTGAAGTTCTTCCTTTTAGTGGCTGCGAATCTGCATTAATTAAACTCACTACTAGTCCTCAGGTTACTTTCTCTGGCATCTTCCTTTATCGCCCCCCCGGGATCGGCTGGGGCATGGGCGGACTCCTTTCCTGACCAAGTTGCCCCGTATCTTTTGGATACTGCCAATTTTACAATTTTGGAGGATTTTAACATGCATTTCGATGACCCAGGAGGTTCCAAAAGCGCCATACTTACTTCAGATCTGGCAGCTATGAATATTCTGTTATGTAACTCGGATCCTACTCGTGTAGCAGGCCACTTACTTGACCCCATTTCTCTAACCTGCCTAACATTAACTGTTCTCCTGCTCTTTCTGTCCTCTGGTCAGAACATTTTTTGTTGCATTTTTGTGTTAGCAAAGCTTCTCTAAGCTCGGCTTCTACTACACTTAGTAATAAGGGAAACTTCAGAAATAGGGCCAAACTAAACATGGATACTTTTAATAAAATTTTAAGCAAGAATGCCCCTATTAATAGTCCAATTTCGGTAGCCAATGTGAATGAGATACATAATTGGCTACTCAACTCGGTTGATGTTTGCCTACCTTTCTCCGGCCTCCAGCCACCTGATTCTCTGAGAGTCTAAAAGAAGAAAAAAGTAAATGTAAAGCCTCTGAGAGACACTGGAGTAAGAACTATGCCCCTGAGACTAAATTAGCAAAAAGAAATTATCATGCACTCTGCAAAGCAGCGCGAGCTGAGTCTGTTACATCCACCATTAATAAAGCTCAGAACAACGCCAAAGCTTTATTCAAACTTGTAAAAGAATTATCGGGTGCAAAGTGCCTGCCTAAATCTCCTGATCTCACTGCATTATAATGTGATTAGCTCGCCAAGTTCTTTCTCAATAAAGTAGAACATATCTATGCCACACTGAAGCAAGTCCAGTCAGTGGATAGTCAACAGCACATGACGACTCCCGAACAGAGTATCATTAGTATTACTCCCCAGGTCACTATGCCTGTTGGACTTTGGCCCTTAGGGCAGGTTCACCCCTAGACTTTTTGCTTGAAATGGTGATTTTGGGATTCTGCGCACTTTCACTGTGTCCCAGTGGAAAGTGCGTGCGCACTCTGAGTGCATGTGCTGAGCTAGGCCTGCCCGCCCATAGGAATGCATGGGGAATGTATGTGTCCCTGGTAGTTCCTGATGCGTGGGGTGTACAGGCTTGAGTCTGGTATGTGTAAACTCGTGAGAGTGAATGCTGCGAGATGGTGTATGCAGCATGTATGTGTCTAGTAGCGAAGCGCCATTTCTAGACATGGCTGTACGTGTGCTGTGAGGGTGCTGGCGTGTGATTGGCTGGAGCTGGCTGGCATGCCAGGCTCCAGGAAGTCTGGATGGGTCTGCCCGGTGGTGAGTGGGAGATCTGCATGAGTAATGTGTGGGAGGAGTGTACCTGTGTCCTGGATGGGCTGGGTTTTCCCCACACAATGCTGGCTCCGCCCCCCTGTGGTGTGTCTAATGACCCAAGCCCTGCCAGTGAATAGAGAGGGTGGTTGAGGTAAACAGAGTACTCAAGAACCAGCTGCGACTGGTTCCGCCCCCACTCTGCACCCTCAGACAAAGGAATGCACTGTATAAAAATGGGGCTGTGTCCCCACTGAAGTTGTTCTCTTCCAGGATCCTGAGGGGGCTGTTGCTGCTGCTGCTGGGCCAGAGGACCGCCACTTAGGGTGTCTCCCTGCCTGGAGACCCAGTGTGCTGGCTCTGGGCCCAGCCTTGCCCCCCCTACAAGGAACTTTCCCTGTGATCCTGCCCTGCTGAGGGCACCTGGAAGCGCTGGGATTATTGCTAGCGCTAGGAGCGCTGAGGATTTCCCTCCGAGCGCCTGGGAGCGCTTCCCTTGATTTGCGGGGCTAGATTTGCCCCCTAGCGCTGAGAGCGCGCCCTATTGCCTGCCAGCGCCTCGGGGCGCTTTATTGTTTCAGCCGGTGCCCACCCGGCATTGCCCCGGTGATTTGCTGCTATTTCTAAACTCGAGGGAGCCCTCGGTTTATTGAGCCCCCGCCTAGAAGTGCCGGAGACGGGCCGCCGCGCTGCCCGCGACGACCCGGAAGTGCTCCTGCCGGCCGGCCAATCCGAGCGCGGCCCGGCAGAAGTCCCGCCCCCACAGCCGCGACCCGGAAGTCAGGCAGGCCGGGGGCAGGACAGAGAAGCAACCGGAAGCGGACGGGAGGCCACCCCGCGCTCCGGTGAGGACGGAAGCCGGCGTCTTTTCTTGTCTCCCCTCCCAGGCTCCCTAAGCGAGGGAGAGCCCAGGAGAGGGAGGGAGAAGTGTGGAGGGAGCCCCCGAGGAGCGGGAGCTCCCGTGCAGAGCCGCCCGAAGCAGAGGAGCTGCAGCCGCCAGAGACCGGTGAGTGCCCGCCCCTCCCCTTCGGCGCGCGTCACTTGTGCTGAGAGGCCCGGGGGGCCTCAAGTGATCCCCGAGTCCCCAGGAGGGGGACTCCAACGAAGCCTAGTGAGAGGCTCAAGGCTCCCCCAGTGTTCCCGGGTCATTCGTGAGGGACCCCAACAGCCCAGTGAGGCTGCACCCTTCTGAGTTAAGAGTCCAGAGAGGCTCTAGGGGGGCAGTTTGATTTACTTGGAGCCCAGAGAGGCTCAGGGGGCAGGATTGTGCTCGAGTCCCCAGGAGGGGGGACTCCAACAAAGCTTGCCACAGTTGTTTAGAGCCAGAGAGGCTCTACCTTGTCGGGGCACATTGTCGGTGCCCGCGCCCCCCCCCCGGTGTTCAGAGCCTGCGAGGCTCAAGGGGGCAATTATTTCACGAGCCCTGAGAGGCTCAAGGCGCCCCAGTGTTAAGGAGCCCAGAGAGGCTCAGGGGCAGTCCATGTGTTTAGAGCCCAGTGAGGCTCTTTGGGTGCCATGCGTGTTTAGAGCCCAGAGGAGGCTCCAGGGGGCATTTCCTTTCGCCCCACCAGTGTCTTGAGAGCCCAGCGAGGCTCCCACATTGGCCCCATTGTTGTTCTTGAGCCCTGGCAGGCTCAAACATTGTTGCGCCAGTTGCCCAGCACTTTGTGGGCAACTGCTACGTTTAGGCCCCCCCTGACATTGGACACAGGGCGTCCTAGCCCCAACAAGGCCAGAGGGCCTAGGGACAGTCACAGGTGGTGACTTACGTGAGTTTGGCGCAATTGTACTTTCTATGCACCTCTGAATGTATTGTTTATGCGTCATGTGCCTTTACACCTCTGAATGAATGTTATGCATTGCATCATGTGTTTTCCTCTTACACCCCTACAGGTATTGTAATACATAGGTGGTTGTTTTCTCCCTAGTACAGGTGGTGCTAGTGAGATCCTGGTTACCAGTAATTACTGGTTGTGCGCTCTATTGTTATATTGTGTGCTATTTTGTGCTAAAGTCATTTTACTTTCTGAAAGTGCTACTTCTGATTCCTGACAGTGGTCCAGGTGGCCCTGTCTTGTAAATAATCCCTTGTAAATTCTGCCCGTGCCTCTGGCACATTGTAAAGTGTGTGTTTTATCTAATGTGTTTTGGTGTAATACAAAGGCTATTTTTATATACCCTTGTGTGGAGTTTCCTTTGTGGTGGGCCTTTGGTTGTTGTTGCTGGGGTGCGTGCGCAAATACTTAACCTACATCGCCTCCAAGTTTAGCCTTGCTGCTCGCGCCACGTTACCTAGAGGGTGAGTAGGGGTTATCTTGGCGTGTAACTCCCTTGCCCTGACTTGGGAGTGGTGGTCTCTGACTGACTTTGGCGAAGCCCTGGCCAGCCGGGGATCCCATTTCCAACAATGCCCTTGATAGCCACTAACAATCTACTCACTTGGGCACCCCTGGACATTAACTCCTTTAGGCTAATTTTGAATAGCTTGAAGTCTGGCTCCCCTAAGGACCCTGTCCCTCTTTCTGTGCTCCAGAAACTTGAAACGTCATCTTTGACGCTAATTATGCAGCTGCTTTATGCGTCCTAAATGGAAGCCAAGGTACCATCTATGTGGAAACATGCTATGGTTCTCCCTCATTTAAAAAAAGTTAATGCCGATCCATTGCAACTATCCAATTTCCGGCCTATCTCTCCGCTCCCGGATTTTTCGAAAATACTGGAAAAACATGTCAATACTCAACTGTCATCTTTTTTTGAATTACATGAATTTCTACATAGTTCACAGTAGGGCTTTCGACCAGGTTTCTCTACGGAGACTACCTTACTAGGCGTTACGGAAATGATACGTAACCGTGTGGACAATGGCGATACTGTGGCACTCATACGCCTTGATGTGAATGCAGCGTTTGACACGGTCTCTCATGCACTGCTCTTGCAAGCGTTGCAATCTCTAGGAGTGTCCGGTGTAGCACTCAACTGGTTAAAAGACTTTTTGGTGGATCGTACCTTGCAAGTTTTTTCTCCTACATCCAGCTCAAAAACGTACTTTTCACCCTATGGTGTTCCCTAGGGCTCTATTTTTAGCCCGTTGCTATTTAATATCTACGTTAGGCCTTTAGCACTTATTGGGAAAATTTGGCGCTTTCCCTTTTCACCTATGCCGATGGCACCCGGATTGTCTTCTTTCTCTCTGCTGATAGAACGTCTAATCCATCCCCTTTCCAAGTGGGGTTGAGGAACATCACGGGATGGATGCAAGCTAATATGCTTAAACTTAATGGAGGGAAGACTGAGGTGCTGCTACTGGGCAGGGAAAAGAACTTATGGGGGTCCCTACATTGGCCATCTGAGATGGGTGCTCTACCTCTAACCAGTCTGCAGGTCCGGAATCTGGGGGTCATAATTGATGAGCATCTTTCAGTGAGGCAGCAAGCGGTGAAAATGTCGTCCACTTGCTTTACCATCCTCAAATGGCTTAGAAAAATCCTTCAGATGATACCATTATTATTATTATTAAGCGTTCTTATATAGCGCTCGATTACCCGTAGGCATCTCGGCGCTTGCCTTGGGAACCCGTCCTGGTTTTTCCCTGTGAGATACCCGTACTGGGCATCCCCAAGGTGAAAGCCAGGCATCCCGCAGCGGGGGGGCCGTAGTGGAGATTAAGCAAGCTAATGCCCAGAGCTGCAGAGTGTGAACATGTGACTTGAGTAGGCACCGAAACGAAAATTATCAAGTCCGTGGATATTTGGGCTCAAGACCCTGCCGCGTCGGGAATTGAACCCTGATCCCGGGTCTGACCTCTGCTTCAGGGTCTGCCGCCTCTAACCAGTGAGCCACACTTCTCCACATTAACTACACAATGCACTGTGGTCCATGCTCTTATTACATCTAGGCTGGATTATGGCAACGTACTTTATCTTGGAGCCAATAAGGATGTAGTATGCAAGCTGCAACTGGTCCAAAATGTGGCGACCAGGCAGCTTTGCAAGATCCCCATAAGTGCTTCGGTCTCAGGCGATCTCCGTGATTTGCATTGGCTCTGGGTTGAGAACCGTATAAAGTTCAAAGCCTTGAGCTATATGTTCAGAATCAACCGAAGCAAAGCACCACAATATTTGAAAGCTTTAATTCAGCGATATCTCCCCTCACGTACGCTACGCTCCGCCTCACAGGATAATTTTATTTCTTATCTTTGCCCGCGATTGTGGAACTCCCTTCCGAGGGCACTCCGGACTGAAGTCAGTTACGTGAACTACCGCAAGGGTCTAAAAACCTGGCTATTTAACTTATAGAGCCTTTTCTTATCTTTCTTTATCTTATCAGGCGGCGCCGGGAAACCCTTGGGTAGCTATGCGCCTACTAAGAATAATTTAACAATAACAATAACTGCTCCAGCTGCAACACTGGTAGCCACTCCCCTGTGTTTGCAGCAGGTCATCTTTTTTTAATATATCCTAAGAACGAGACACAAGTAAGACCTCAGTTAAATGTGTTATTTAAAACTGAAAATCGGAAGCATACAAGAGGACATCATGCTTCCAGTTTTGGGCTTTTCTATTACAAATCGTTGCTTCCTGGGTTGATAGTTCAATTGTTTTATTTTGCGTTTAAGCACACAGAATGCATTCATTTGTACAGTTAAATCCAGGAACTGGAATTACATAATATGCAGGGCTCATTTGTCTCAGTTTAATTCCGTAATCTGATGGTTGCATAAAAAGGTCAAGTTATTCATAAATATGTTTTTGTAATACAGGGAAATAGAAGTCAATTATTAAGGGTTGTTTTTTCTTGTTATTCTTTGCAGAGCAAAAATGAGCCTTGCAATCAGGGAGAGTATAATGTTTACAGCACTTTCCAGAGCCACGAACCGGAATTTGATTATCTAAAGAGTTTGGAAATAGAAGAAAAGATAAACAAGATTAAATGGTTACCTCAGCAAAATGCAGCCCACTCCCTTCTGTCAACAAATGGTAAGATTAGAAAGCTATTAAAACAATTTTGTTTTACATCAGACTTCTGTTTTTTGGAAATGGTCCTCAACTATTCATTTGGTCCAGTGTGGTATGAGGTAATCCTTGGTGAATAATTTCATTTTCATTAAAAAAAAAGATTCTTTTGTGATAATTATATTGTTTTTTTGCAATGGTTCTTGTGCTATTCTCTGTAGACAAACATGATGGTATCTGTGTTATATTTCATTAAATTAGGTACACGTCACATAACTTCTGCTTAATATGGTTGAGGATTAAAACAAATGAAACAAATAAAAATACCATGATGCAGATTTAGGATTTGTGGGTTTGAGTATAGCTAGACATTGTTTTTTTATAGCCAAGCCATCACAAATTACCTTACCCATAATTAGGCCAATTGTTTCCCTCTTTTAAAAAAGGAGAATGATTAAATGTACTGACTCTATTGATTAGGCAAGTACCCATAACAGATTGTACAAGAGATTGAACATTTGAAGCATTATGTCAAACCTTTCAGACCAACAATGTTGTTGGTGGACAACATGACGTCATGTGCTAACTTAACAAACAATAGATGGGAGTAAATGATCCTCCCACTCAGCTTCTGTCGTGGAAATGTAAAATAAACAAGTTATGGCGATGCCGCAGGTCTGGCTGTAATGGGCTGTTGCGCACTACAATTTCACAGGAGCCCTCTCACTGTGCACTCACATTGGCAGTGTCTTTTACCCATGGTGTATTGGGAGTAGGAGCAATTAACAAGAAAGAATGTCTGCCTGTGCTGTTGGATGAAGCATGGGCGCGTGAGAAGAACAAAGCATGTGAGAGGCCATGTACAGCTGAAGCCAAGAGCTGAGATACTCAGGACAAGTGCCACCATGTATCTTGTGCGCCATGCAAACGGTCTTAAACCTGAGGAAAAAGTCCAACTGGGATATAAGAGGAATGTTCTGAGGTGAATTAAGTACTAGACATGGCAGACACATTTTGTGCAATCTGAAGGCAACAGATATGTTATTTAGAAGCCTCTCAATATTGCACTCTTATATTCCTCGTGATCAGATGATAGTTGTCTGGGTCACCACCATTCTCTTTTCACCTCGTAGGAAAGGAAGCATTCTCCTTAAGCTCTTCAAAAGGTAGTAACATGTACCAGCAATCATGTTTACATGCAGACAGAAGGTAAGAGCAAGGCTGATGGTAACACCAATATTTGTATTCATAGTAGCAGGAACCAAGTGTTTATCAAGAGCTGCTGACGGAGATCCAGGTCAAAGGATAATTTCCTAGAACCAGCACCATCTTTAATAAGGAAAAGGCAAAAGGTTCTTGATCCTCAAACTGAAGGGAGATATTCCTATAGTTTAATAGGGAAGTCAGAGTTACAGAGGATTGGACCTTGCGTATATGTTTGCCCAGTACTGTTGTGTTGAGTTGGAAAGTGCTTTGCAAGAAATGTTTCAAGGCACGAAAGAACATTATCCCTGAAAGTGCAGCCACCAGGGTAGCATTAGTGAGACTTAATAGTTAGAATGATCATGTGGTCCTCACTTTTCTGTCAGTAGCTGTAGTCAGCTCTGCACAGCTTCAATGTAACTTTTAAATTAAGATTGGAAAAATATTATGAGCCAGAATACACAACTAGTATTGGCCTTGTGACCATATGGGGAGTTGTAGCTATCCATAAAGGACGGGACTCGCCTTTTTTGCTATTATGCATTTCTTGGAGGGTGGGAACTACTGGAGGCCAGTTTTTTGAAGGCCCAGGATCACTCCTAGCACCTCTGTCCCTTTCTCCAGCTCTTCGGGGTTAATTACAGCAGGTACAGTAGGGCCTCTCTATCTTTCTGTGAGATTGAGAGCGATCAGTGAGGGGGAAGAGAGAAGAGAGATCAATAGAATTGATTTACTGGAGGAGAGAGCGATAGAAAGAAGCAAGCTTTTGAGCATTTTTGCAGCAGTGTACAACCTTTACAACGCAACTTTTACAACGTAGTGCCTTTACAACGCGGTATTTACAACGCAAACCATTACAACGCATTGCGCTGGGGGCGCTCTAGGATAGGGAATAGATTTAATTTACTATCCAACACCTTCCCTACTATCCACGGGGACTGGAGTTGGAATAGTAAATTAAACTATTCACTATCCAGCACCCCAAAGCGCTATGCGTTGTAAAGGCATGCCTTGTAAATACCGCGTTGTAAAGGCATGCGTGGTAAAAGCATGCGTTGTAATGTCATACATCCTTTTGCAGCCCTGCTTTTGATTCCCAGTCTGGACATGTCTCCACGTCATCTCATATTGGCATTAGATACACAATGCTTTATGGCAATGGAGAGAACTGTTGATAAGTACCAGTCTTAAATTGGGATTTGCTAAAACAATTCCAAAAAGAGAGTTTTGACGATACATATGTTTTTTCGGGCATTGCAGTACATGGATCACTGTCTGGATAAATATTCTGTTATAATGTAAGCTCTAGCAGTTTGCCACTTTTTGCTACAGATGATTCCTACAGAGTTAGGTTGTTTGTTGGCCTTGGTTCCAGTGAAGACAGTGGTCAGTCATGGAGCCTCCTCAGTGGGAGGGTTTCCCTGTTAAACTGAAACCTTTGAAGTTAGCTGAAAAGAGAACACAAAAGACAGAATAGCTGGCTAAAAAGCTTGATTTATGTCCTCTTTTAATCATGTAGAAGATGTGAGAGAGCTTTATGCCACACTGTACCAAGAGGTGGGAGGCTGTCCAGTTAGGTAAATCCGTGATTGGATAGTTAGAAGGCTTGAAATCTCCACTAACAGATAATGGGTTCCCAGCTAGGAAATGCTATTCTGTGTGGCACCAGAGTGAACATATTCCATTGAGCATGAATATATCTCTTTACAACGCAAGCAAAAACATTGCATGCCATTACAACGCGGTCATTACAACGCAAACCAGAAAATCGCAAGTCGTTACAATGACTTGCTGTAGGGGGCGCGCTGGCCTTAGGAATAGTATTATTTGCTATTCCTACTCCTGTTTGTGCAACAGCAGGGAATGTGTTGGATTGTAAATCCAACACCAGCATGCCCCCTACTGCAAACCGTTGAAACGACTTACGATGTAATGGTACGCATGGGAACAAAGCGGTCGTTGTAACGACTGTGTTGTCAAGGTACTGCGTTGTGGAGACAGCATTGTAAACGCTGTTTTCCATTGAGCACTCTTCTTTTAAATCCGCAGAGATCGTCTCTTCATGAGACCAAGTGCATAGAAACCCAAGAAAGCAGAGTGTAGTAGCTGTAGTGCCCAAAACCTCTAAGTCATTCGTTCTTAACCTTTTGTTTTTTGTGGACCCCCACTGCCTCACTATTTTAAGTCGGAGACCCCTGACTGATGAATTTCTGTTTTTCGAAGCAAAATACCCACAACTACATTTACGTTTGTATGTACAGAAACAAGCATACATCAAAGAAATGTAAAAATGATGACATATTTCCTTTAATGCACCCACAAAAATATGTACAAACCTCAAAACTTTAATGAAAAAGCTTTAAAAATGTTTTTTATTATTTCTAAAAGGCCAAGCCACATGCATATTACCTTTTTTTTGTTGCTCCGAATCAGGGCCGGACTGGGAACCAAAACCGTCCCTGGCAAAGTGTTCTGCTCCCCCCCCCATCTCCCCGCCACCCCCCACCCCAGGGTGTTGTGGGTGCCGCCGAGCTCTTTGCCAGGGCCGGTATGCTGCAAAAACGGCCCCTGTAACAAAAACGGCCCCCCACCCGTGCGGCGCAGTGGGGGATTGCCCGGTGCCCGCTACGGCCAATCCGGCCCTGCTCCGAATGCATCCTCTTTCTGCGCATACCAGTGCTTCAATTAAGGCCACCGATCACGCATACTACTGTAATTTTCGAAACAGTTGCGGACCCCTTTAGTAAGCTTGAGGACCCGAAGCGTCCGCGGATTACAGGTGAAGAACTACTGCTGTGAATAGTGAAGGAAGTCACTTCCGCAGCACAACAGGTTTATTTGAGCCAGTTTTATCCAGCATAAGGGCTCCTTGAAGCCTCGAAGCATGTTATAAACTGTTCTGCCCAGAACACAGTGGAAACCACACGTTGACAATATGCCTGCTGGCACATGTTGTGTGAGGACTGTGCCATTTGGTAGCATCATAAAATAAGCATTGGCAAAGCCAACTTGTCTGGTGTTGGCTGCCAGGCTTTTGGCTTTGTCAGTGCTTGTTAACTTTTATCTGGGTTTTTGATAACTTTTTTGTTGGAGGAGCTGACGGGCCCTGCCCAGTTTTAAAAAGGAAAACATTGTTGAAAAGCAAAAATATTTTGTGTGTCAAAACTAAGCCTGGGCGGCCAGCTACGCTCCGTGCACGGAGTGCACGGAGTGCCGCCTCCTACGCATTTTGCGTAGCCGGCGTAGCCAGGCGGCACTACGCGCGCTCCGCAGACGGTGCATAGCCGGCCGCCACCCGCCTCCCTCCCGCCCTCCCTAAATACATAAATAAATGTATAAAAAGCTTTTTAAAACACTTACCTTGTCTGCCGCGTCCCCGGGGCTCCCTCTCGCCGTCCCGCGATGCGCGCCGCCATTTCGGATCCTAATGCGCATGCGCGGGCGGCCGCGCATGCGCATTTCTCATGAGGAATGCGCATGCGCGGCCGCCCGCGCATGCGCATTAGGATCCGATTCGGTGGCGGCGCGAACGGCGGGACGGCGAGAGGGAGCCCCGGGGACGCGGCAGACAAGGTAAGTGTTTTTAAAAGCTTTTTATACATTTATTTATGTATTTAGGGAGGGCGGGAGGGAGGCGGGCGGCGCGGAGTGGGGCTACGCGGAGTGCGCGGGTGGGCGTAGTTGTGCGCCCACTTCGCGTAGCTCCGCGGAGCCCCACTCCGCACACTACGCCCAGGGTTAGTCAAAACACCTACATTGTCAAAGTATGCCCTGGTAGAGAAAATATCCACTGTGTGTGGATCTGTTATTTATGAATGAGCAGAATGATGTCACTCACAATGAAGTCCAATGAGTTAAGTGGCCTGACCAATTGCCCCATGCTGTTGTGAGTGGAAGAAAAATGTGAATGACACAACAACAGACCTGAGTGAAAAGGGCTGACTGAAAGCCCCTATACGTTTCTCTCACTCTCTCTCCTGATATATGTGTATACATATGTATGTATAATCATATATTCACCCCAGAAAAATAAAGGTTACAACACTATAGCTAGGCATGGTTAGACCTTAGCTCATTTTTTAAAAGCCCATGAAATTCACTGAATAGAAACAAAGGTTAAATTCACGTTATGCCTATGACCTCACATATTACATCACTCATGACTTGTTAAATTACATAATTGGTGACATCCCTGATGACAGCTCAATTAACATCACTGCTCACATCATCGAGCCTACTGCTCCTCAAATTTCTTTATAAACCACTGGTTCATTTGAAAAAGACAAAGTAGATAGTAAAGGGCCCACAAACATATAGAGCATAGACTGACTATATGTACATGTACGAAACATAAACAATGCAGTATTGGAGTGTGATTCCGTATAGTGAAAGTTATATGATGCACACTTAAGCTACCAGTGAATTTTTAGGAGCAAGCAATACTTCAATTAAACAAGGTAGACACTAGAGTGAGTTGCACATGTACGTTTGAAATAGGTTGTAGTTTAAATTAAAGACCTATTGCCATAGCCTGTGTGAAAAACTAAAGCTTCTCCTAACAAGACTACGTTCACCTAAGGATTTCTGTACACATACTGATGTTGAAGAATGTTCATGTATTGCTATTGATGATTTCTATATAAACTGGATGTTTATAAAGGTACTTATTTCCATAAGATCTGCAAAGGCATTATATATTGTTGTATAAAATATAATGAATGGGTGACTCACAGAGAGTTCAAGTCGCAGTATGAGTGTACGTGTTGTTAAAATAGTGTATGTCATTCTGCTCAACCCGCTCCAGCTGCTCTCGGCATGTGGCTACGCACAGCAGGGAGTTAGCAGCCAACCCCTTGTTGAGCACAGCTTTCAGTTATGCACAGCAGGGTCTGGCCAGGCCTTGCGCCCAACCCTCCCACCGGTGGCCAATGCCTGCTGTTCATGGCCTCTGACCAGGTTGTACAGCCAGCATCTCGCTGCAAGCAGCGAACTCCCCTTCCAACTATGAGATCAGCAAGCATTCATAATTTTAAAGATTCAGAGGAAGATACTTTTCTGGTGCAAACGCCTTATTCCACAACCTACAGCTGCCCCTAGTCCTACCCCCAGAGGGACAAACAATGTTATACATCAGCGTGCAATCCGGGGGCTCACAGCAAATGAACCCATGACTTTCCACCTCCCATATCCAACAAGTCTATTCACGTGCATGGGAGAGTAACCAGTTTTACGTCAGGATGGAGCAAAATAATAATCGATGAATTATTTACATTATAAATCCAAGCACAACTGGAGCATCAGTAAAGCCATCTCCTCAGCCATTATCAGACTCGAAGCTCCTGGACATGCCTGCCGCTTTTACAAACACAAAATCATATTTAACACGGAAAACAAGTAGAGAGCTGGTCTCCAGACCAGAGCAGGGACAGGGCTACTAATCCTGATATCGTGTGATCCATAAGAAACTAAGAAGATGAAGCCCGTTATAGTTCTGTGATATAAATTCAAAATTGTCATTATGAATGGGTAATCTTCGAGGTGTTGTCCCAAACGAGCAACAGGGAAAATTCTCTTTTTTTCGACATAGAGGTTGTATATTTCTATATAGATTTGGTGAAACAAAAAAAATTGACGCTTTTTAAGGTTAGTGATCACGGACAAACATGGCAGCCTATCAGTTGAAAATCAGTTCTCCATATGTTCATGAAGAGTGGTGGCTTATCTGCTCAAGTAAAGAGTTCTTGTTTTCCCTACCTCGAATTGGGTGATAAACGCGCCCAGAGTTCAACCTACAGCCCTCAACCTCTATAAATTCCTTGGGGCCAATATAAATTCCGAAACTCACAATTTACAATCCCTGGTTTGGAACGTCAGAGAATTGAGAGGTGCAACTTTTTAACAGTCGGAAAATTAAAAACCTTCATTGGAATAATGTCTATCCTTTTCATAAAACATTGTATAGTCTAAAAGAGCTGAATCCTCAAAACACTAACATTGATCCACTCACATCTCAGAGAACTGGGGAGAGTAAATGATCATAGGATACAACCTTTAGTATGGTAGATCAAGCAGTGTAACCTCTTGAAGGCAATGCCCATTAACCATAACTACCATATGTTACAATTGTAATATTTTTCCAGGTCCATTGGGTGCAAACAATGGGCCTATTCTTCACCAGGGACTCCCGTTTCTGAAACAATTTCTTTTTGGCATATCTATATTCTGGAGTTAAGAACAGTGAGATTTGACAGATGAAGACTTTAAACCTCAGGTGAGCAAGGAAGGATTTTACACCGAAATGGGCAATTCTTTATGCTCTACATCTGGAAATCGGGGACCAAGCGATCTCTCAGTCTCTATAGAAACCCTTAAGGACTGTTGATGTAGTCTGGTAAACAGCAAGTGACTCTGACGATGCAATTAAGATTGGAAAAAAAGACTCCTATAGGCCAGCTACATCATAACAGAGTGATGTTACAATTATGAGCCTAGCGATAATAGACCTTTTTGCACCAGTAGGAACGCAAAATGCCACTACCTTGTTTCTAGGTACCCAAAAAAGGATCAATGGGGGAAGCATTTTTAATCATTAAGAGTAGAGATTTCTCTTTTAATCTTCCCCTTGTTCATTCATTCCATACTATCTTACATAGTGAACATTGCATTGCCAAACGATCCCGATGGTCCTACCTGGGCCGGGTAAATGTGGTACCCAGATCTCCACTGCACATCGATTCAGCATTATACACATCTCAAGGCTCCTCACAGGCAATGGCATATAATCTTACCCAGATTTGGACAGATTCCTACACAATTACCTCAGCTTAATCAAACTCCTGGCCTGTCACCTGAAGGTTTAGATATCAGACCTGTAAACCTGCCTCAGCAATGCTGGGACACAACTTTTTTCTGATCAATTATAAAAGACTCCCTAATTAAAGTAACCCCACCTGCCAAGGTGCCAATTTCTGGGAAGGTGTATAGAGCTGCCATGTCAACTTCATTTAAACTTGCGCATTCTGTGAAATCAAGTGCTTTACACTTAATGATCGCTTATTCCCTAGTAGTAATTGAAATGTGAAATACCGGGATTCTTCGATGCTAAATTGTATTGAGGTGAAGGGATTTTAACAAGCCAAAATAGATTCCTTATAACAATAGTATTTTAATTCACTTCATTCAGACACTCTTTCTTAGTGTTAGTTAAAGAACATCAGATTTAGAAGACAAGACCCTTCATATACTGAAAGCTAAAATGGTCTTGCGCTGGTATGCA
The DNA here is from genome assembly GCF_964261635.1 of Lissotriton helveticus. Lineage (NCBI taxonomy): Eukaryota > Metazoa > Chordata > Amphibia > Caudata > Salamandridae > Lissotriton > Lissotriton helveticus. The sequence goes on along the minus strand of NC_136060.1, from coordinate 342,487,849 downwards.
GAAAGAATGAATGAACTGCATGCTACATGGTGCATATGTGTTGCTATTTGCTGCTGACAGAAACGTATTGGGCCTTAGACAAATCAGCAATAGCCCGGTGGCTAATGTACTGCTTAATGTTTGTCTGCAGAAAACCCAATAGAAAATTACCCAGACGAGGGACTGCACATTCTACAAAAGGAAAGGCCTTGACATCTTTTATTCCTGTTATCATGTTTATTTAAGATATGGAAAATGGCCATTTGAAAATCTCTTCCGATCTTTTGTTGACCTTACCACGTTTACATTATGAGAGGGGGACACACTGGCATCCAAGGGTGACTACAAGCCCTAGAAGACACTCTGCACAGTAAGGAGAGAGCATAGGAGGTGGGACCCTCATGCTTGGTTTTATAATGCTTGCATTATAAAGCACTGGGGACAGGCCCGGACTGGCCATAGCGGGCACCGGGCAATACCCCGGTGCGCCGCAACGGTGGGGGCCGGTTTTGGGCCCCTGGGGCCCGTTTGTGTTACAGGGCCGTTTATGCAGCATAGCTGCAAAATCGGCCCTGTAACAAAATCGGCCGAAAACCGGCCCAGGCAAAGAGCTCGGTCGCACCCCTAACCTCTCCTAGGGAGGCCGGCCGAGCACTTTTCCGGGGCCGGTTTTGGTTCCCAGTCCGGCCCTGACTGGGGACTTCCCCACTGCTCAGGACCACCTGGGCTAAGCAAGGGTCAAAGGAGGGCCTGTCTTCGCCTATCATCAGCAGAAGAGGCAGGGCTAGGCCCCCCTCTTTAATTTCATTTGTTCCCCTGATTGCACCATATAGATTGCACTTTCAGTATTCTTTCCCCTGCAACACTTGTTTTAAAAAAGTATGTCCTGTACCTCTGGTTGTAGGGTGTGTTTTTATTTTGGATTCATATTTTTATGTCTTTCGAACATTTGGCGGGAATATTGCTATTATCGACTATGTTTGGGTTATTTTTGATTAAAATAGGCAAATTATTCATTGTTTGACTGTTTGTGGGAGCCACCTACTAGTTATTGAAGGGTGCTGTCTTTCTGGGTTACAAAAGCTGGGCAAGATAAAGGCAGCAGAAAGCCCTTAGGGAGCTGTTAACCCGAAAAGAATACGCAGGCACACAGCAGACCTGCAATTCTAGTGTTCTAAATAAATAATCCAAATTGTAGACAAGGTGGTAGTTCCAAGTAGTTCCTTTATTAAGTTTCAATTGTAGATGTAGAAAGATGAAGGTAAGTTGGTAAATAAGGTAGAAGTATAGCCCCACCAGGAGAAGTCTCCCTCTGCTCAGCCTCTCATCCTCCATCTGACCCTCTCCACCAACCAACATTCCATTACATCATACAGCATTCTCCAGCCATGCAGGCTGAACAGAAGAGAAAGCATTAATGTAAAGAAAGAAGAGAGGAATTAACCACGTAGCAGCTAGGAAACTCTACTAACAAATCCAGCTCCTAGCAAAAAGGACCTGGGACGACCCTAACTGTCAGATCCTTCTTGAGGTGGTAAAGAATAATGACAACTGTTTTATTTCGCACGTTATTGCGCACAGCAACTTGCACAACTACAACTGTGTGGAAACCCATATTGACCCACAGGTTTGGTTTTTGCACTTCTTAGACCTTTACACCGTTTCTAGTCAAGATGTTTATAATTTTCAGCACTGCCTTTACGTGACATTCCTGCTGCAGAGACTAGTGATTTTTGCCAATCAAGTTATCCCTTAAAGACAGTCTTGTGGCTATAGAATGCTTAAAGACTGAGAAGGCCCCTGGTGATATTTATCATTCTGTGCCTCTGATCTAAGCTCCTCACATTAATTCCCTCTCTAGGAAGGATCCAGTAGGTAGGCCTTGGAGTCTCTGAGACCCCTCTGTGAGAGTCCACTGCGTAAAGAGAGCCTCTCGCAACAGAGTTGGGGGAATGATACCACTTCCCCTGGGATCGTAGCTTACTGGACTTTGGATGCAGCTATTCCTCGTCTCCTGGTTTGTGCCCCCGTCACCCTACCCCTCGTCGTTCATGCTGTGTCTCTCACCCTCCCCTCCTCTTTCCCTCCTTCAATTGCTGTCTACTTCCCCTGCTCCTACCCCCTCTCCCCTGATAACATGTACCTTTGTAGCTATGCTCTAATAACTGTGTAACCTTTATAACAATGTAACCTGGAACTATGGTCTGATACTCTTGTAAAGCTCTCTGATACCTCTGGGTCTAGCCAGCGCTATATAAATCATTTCAATATAAAAAATAAATAAATAATGCTGTGTTTGCAGGACGTGATATTCCAGCAACCTGGAGAGGGGCAGAGACTATTCCAGTTTATAACAAGCATTAGGAATGCATTAGGGCTCGGGTTTGTTTTAAGTTAGAGATAATGGCATTGTAAATGGCAATGTGTTTTAGGCACTCTGCACTACCACTCTGCACTACCAATCTGCACTCTGTACTCTCAATCTGCACTCTGCACTACCAATCTGCACTCTGCACTACCACTCTGCACTCTGCACTACCACTCTGCACTCTGCACTACCACTCTGCACTCTGCACTACCACTCTGCACTCTGCACTACCACTCTGCACTCTGCACTACCACTCTGCACTCTGCACTACCACTCTGCACTACCACTCTGCACTCTGCACTACCACTCTGCACTACCACTCTGCACTACCACTCTGCACTAGCACTCTGCACTACCACTCTGCACTACCACTCTGCACTACCACTCTGCACTACCACTCTGCACTCTGCACTCTCAATCTGCACTCTGCACTACCACTCTGCACTACCACTCTGCACTCTGCACTACCACTCTGCACTACCACTCTGCACTACCACTCTGCACTCTGCACTCTCAATCTGCACTCTGCACTACCACTCTGCACTACCAATCAGCACTCTGCACTACCACTCTGCACTCTGCACTACCACTCTGCACTCTCAATCTGCACTACCACTCTGCACTACCACTCTGCACTACCACTCTGCACTACCACTCTGCACTACCACTCTGCACTACCACTCTGCACTATCACTCTGCACTATCACTCTGCACTCTGCACTACCACTCTGCACTCTGCACTACCACTCTGCACTCTGCACTACCACTCTGCACTACCACTCTGCACTACCACTCTGCACTACCACTCTGCACTACCACTCTGCACTCTGTACTACCACTCTGCACTACCACTCTGCACTTTGCACTACCACTCTGCACTACCAATCTGCACTCTGCACTACCAATCTGCACTCTGCACTACCAATCTGCACTCTGCACTACCAATCTGCACTACCACTCTGCACTACCACTCTGCACTCTGCACTACCACTCTGCACTACCACTCTGCACTACCACTCTGCACTACCACTCTGCCCTCTGCACTACCACTCTGCACTGTCACTCTGCACTACCACTCTGCACTACCTCTCTGCACTACCACTCTGCACTACCACTCTGCACTACCACTCTGCACTACCACTCTGCACTACCACTCTGCACTACCACTCTGCACTCTGCACTACCACTCTGCACTACCACTCTGCACTACCACTCTGCACTACCACTCTGCACTACCACTCTGCACAACCACTCTGCACTCTGCACTACCACTCTACACTCTGCACTACCACTCTGCACTCTGCACTACCACTCTGCACTACCACTCTGCACTCTGCACTACCACTCTGCACTCTGCACTACCACTCTGCACTCTGCACTACCACTCGCACTCTCAAACTGCACTCTCACTCTGCACTCTGCACTACCACTCTGCACTCTGCACTACCACTCTGCACTACCACTCTGCACTCTGCACTACCACTCTGCACTCTGCACTACCACTCTGCACTCTGCACTACCACTCTGCACTACCACTTTGCCCTCTGTACTACCACTCTGCCCTCTGCACTACCACTCTGCACTGCCACTCTGCACTACCACTCTGCACTCTGCACTACCACTCTGCACTACCACTCTGCACTACCTCTCTGCACTACCACTCTGCACTACCACTCTGCACTACCACTCTGCACTACCACTCTGCACTACCACTCTGCACTACCACTCTGCACTACCACTCTGCACTCTGCACTACCACTCTGCACTACCACTCTGCACTACCACTCTGCACTACCACTCTGCACTACCACTCTGCACTGTCACTCTGCACTACCACTCTGCACTACCACTCTGCACTACCTCTCTGCACTACCACTCTGCACTACCACTCTGCACTACCACTCTCCACTACCACTCTGCACTACCACTCTGCACTCTGCACTACCACTCTGCACTACCACTCTGCACTACCACTCTGCACTCTGCACTACCACTCTGCACTACCACTCTGCACTACCACTCTGCACTACCACTCTGCACTACCACTCTGCACTCTGCACTCTCAAACTGCACTCTGCACTACCACTCTGCACTACCACTCTACACTACCACTCTGCACTACCACTCTGCACTACCACTCTGCACTACCACTCTGCACTCTGCACTACCACTCTGCACTACCACTCTGCACTACCACTCTGCACTACCACTCTGCACTACCACTCTGCACTACCACTCTGCACTCTGCACTACCACTCTGCACTACCACTCTGCACTACCACTCTGCACTACCACTCTGCACTACCACTCTGCACTCTGCACTACCACTCTGCACTCTGCACTACCACTCTGCACTCTGCACTACCACTCTGCACTACCACTCTGCACTCTGCACTACCACCCTGCACTCTGCACTACCACTCTGCACTCTGCACTACCACTCGCACTCTCAAACTGCACTCACACTCTGCACTCTGCACTACCACTCTGCACTCTGCACTACCACTCTGCACTACCACTCTGCACTCTGCACTACCACTCTGCACTCTGCACTACCACTCTGCACTACCACTTTGCCCTCTGCACTACCACTCTGCCCTCTGCACTACCACTCTGCACTGCCACTCTGCACTACCACTCTGCACTCTGCACTACCACTCTGCACTACCACTCTGCACTACCTCTCTGCACTACCACTCTGCACTACCACTCTGCACTACCACTCTGCACTACCACTCTGCACTACCACTCTGCACTACCACTCTGCACTCTGCACTACCACTCTGCACTACCACTCTGCACTACCACTCTGCACTACCACTCTGCACTCTGCACTACCACTCTGCACTACCACTCTGCACTACCACTCTGCACTACCACTCTGCACTACCACTCTGCACTCTGCACTCTCAAACTGCACTCTGCACTACCACTCAGCACTACCACTCTACACTGCCACTCTGCACTACCACTCTGCACTACCACTCTGCACTACCACTCTGCACTCTCACTCTGCACTACCACTCTGCACTCTGCACTACCACTCTGCACTCTGCACTACCACTCTGCACTCTGCACTACCACTCTGCACTCTGCACTACCACTCTGCACTCTGCACTACCACTCTGCACTACCACTTTGCCCTCTGCACTACCACTTTGCCCTCTGCACTACCACTCTGCACTGCCACTCTGCACTACCATTCTGCACTCTGCACTACCACTCTGCACTACCACTCTGCACTACCTCTCTGCACTACCACTCTGCACTACCACTCTGCACTACCACTCTGCACTACCACTCTGCACTACCTCTCTGCACTACCACTCTGCACTACCACTCTGCACTACCACTCTGCACTACCACTCTGCACTCTGCACTACCACTCTGCACTACCACTCTGCACTACCACTCTGCACTACCACTCTGCACTACCACTCTGCACTCTGCACTACCACTCTGCACTACCACTCTGCACTACCACTCTGCACTCTGCACTCTGCGCTCTCAAACTGCACTCTGCACTACCACTCTGCACTACCACTCTACACTACCACTCTGCACTACCACTCTGCACTACCACTCTGCACTACCACTCTGCACTACCACTCTGCACTCTGCACTACCACTCTGCACTACCACTCTGCACTACCACTCTGCACTACCACTCTGCACTCTGCACTCTGCACTACCACTCTGCACTACCACTCTGCACTCTGCACTACCACTCTGCACTCTGCACTACCACTCTGCACTACCACTCGCACTCTCAAACTGCACTCTCACTCTGCACTCTGCACTACCACTCTGCACTCTGCACTACCACTCTGCACTCTCACTCTGCACTACCACTCTGCACTCTGCACTCTGCACTACCACTCTGCACTACCACTCTGCACTCTGCACTACCACTCTGCACTCTGCACTACCACTCTGCACTACCACTCTGCACTACCACTCTGCACTCTGCACTCTCAAACTGCACTCTGCACTACCACTCTGCACTACCACTCTGCACTACCACTCTGCACTATGCACTACCACTCTGCACTACCACTCTGCACTCTGCACTACCACTCTGCACTACCACTCTGCACTACCACTCTGCACTCTGCAATACCACTCTGCACTCTGCAATACCACTCTGCAATACCAATCTGCACTCTGCACTACCAAACTGCACTACCACTCTGCACTCTGCACTACCACTCTGCACTCTGCACTACCACTCTGCACTACCACTCTGCACTCTGCACTACCACTCTGCACTCTGCACTACCACTCTGCACTCTGCACTACCACTCTGCACTCTGCACTACCACTCTGCACTACCACTCTGCACTCTGCACTACCAATCTGCACTACCACCCTGCACTCTTCACTACCACTCTGCACTCTGCACTACCAAACTGCACTACCACTCTGCACTACCACTCTGCACTACCACTCTGCACTACCACTCTGCACTACCACTCTGCACTCTGCACTACCACTCTGCACTCTGCACTACCACTCTGCACTCGCCACCAGACACGGCGGACTCGTGGAAAATTAATGAAGTGACCTAGAGGGTGAGGATGGGATACTCCGCTACCATCGAGTTCGTAGAAGAACAAGATTACATACGAAAAACAAGCAGCACAGAAAGCATCACTTTCGCAATCGCAATTGTTTAAATTAGCAGCACAGAAAGCATCACTTTTGCAATCGCAATTGTTTAAACAAGCAGCACAGAAAGAGATCACTTTCGCGATCGCAATTGTTTAAAAAAACAAGATCTGAAGCATGTGATTCTCTACATTGCTGGCCGGCGCGCACACAGAGCTCAAGGGAAAAAAAACACAGCAGTGCACACGCTCCCAGCACCATCTGCCTTCAATTACCGGCACCTCGGACAGCTGGTAATTGAGGATTTATGTATTCTTCTGCGCGTGTCCGAACACTTTATGCAGGAAGTGGACATTGAAAAAATTCCAAAGCCCTATGGCGTGCTGCCTTACTTTAACACAGCCTTGCCTGGACCAATTACCATGCACATGGCAGAATACCACACGCAAAAACCGCGCGCTTTCTGGAATGTGCCAGCCCGGACCCCTTTCTGAATTTTTTTTTTTTATAACATAAGAGCTCGGAAGCCCCGCCCCACTTCGTGGTGACGTAGGCCCGAGCCCTAAAAAGGGCAGGATAAATGCACTTGCCAAATATAGGCCGATTTTTCTAATTAACAATTTGCAGAAATTGTTTAACGAACAATAGAGAGATTGAATGTATGGATGGAAGACAATCAGATTCTGTCCTATTTTCAATCAGGTTTTAGAAAGAAAACAAGGCCATTGGATCAGGTCTTCCATCTGGCCATGTTACGTTGGAAATTTGTGACTCTCCTGAGGCAGCAGCTGTATGTGGCATTTGTCGATCTAAGAGCCACATTTGTTTTTGAGCCTAGGTGTTAGCTTTGGTCACTCTTAAAGGCTACGGGTTGGCTACAGTGTTTGCTATCAATAATAAGACTTCACACTGACAATTATGTCCAGGTTCATTGGGGGGAAATGGCACATTAACTGACCGCATTGCTTATAAAAGAGTAATCAGGCAGGGATGTGTACTTGCTCCTATTTCATTCTCAGTGCATATTAATAATGTAATCAAATACCAAAATGATTGTGTGAATACTTCTCCTAAATTACATGGTCACAAAGTCCCTGCCATATTGTTCGCTGTTGATTTCCAAACTCCAATGACATTCAAAATTTGGTAGATACATTTGCTGATTTTTGCAAGCATAGGAGCTGGAGATTAACACGTGTAAAACTAAATACACAGGCGCGGTGCGCCCATTGGGGCTTCGGGGCATTGCCACCCCGCCTGCAGCTCCCTCCGTGTCTCTGAACTTAAGCAAACTCTCAGTTTACTTAAGTTCATAGACGGCGAGGGAGAACTGACAGTCATGTCAGTCAGCATGATGTCGGACCGCCCACCTAAGCGGTCCGGCGTCATGTTGACTGACATGCATTGTCAGACCAGCCAGGGACAGGCAGCAGCACAAGTGCGCATGAGTGGGGAAGGTGAGCACATTTTTCGCCTGTGCCCAGTCATGTGCACTTGTGTTTGCACTGGCTTGCGGATGCCCATTAGGAGCCCCTCGGTCTCCTAACGGGCAGGCGAAGAATAACAGTGCCCTAAGCCAATCCGGGCGCTGCAGCAGCGCCAGGATTGTCTGTGGGGTTGCCACTCCAGTGCAGTGCTGTTCCTGAAGAAGCGCCAACGCAGACCAGGAGCAGAGGCGGTCAGGTAAGTTTCCACATTTTATTCTCCCTCGGCCCCCACATGCAACCAGCCCCCCCGAACCCACCGCGCGACCATGTTCGAGTCTTAGCGGCACGGCAGGATTAACATTCTGTGATTGTGGGCAAATCACTTTAATCTCTCCGCACCTAAAAGTTGACGTGTTTGTCTGTAATGCAACTGGAGCTCATGTAGGACTTGTGCACATATTTGTAAGAATCGGTGCTTGGGAAGCACGCTAATACATTGTTCCTGTCTTCGTGGGCTCTCCCTGAGCCGGCTGCACAAGTACCCCATGCAAAAAAGCAGCTCACCAACTTTATTTATTTATTTGCATTTCTCTCAGCTCAACCCTCAAAAGCCCCAGCAGTTTAATTGTATTGCACAACCCACCCTCCACCTCCCCAGCACGCGTCGATCAGCACGTTATACGTCAGCCAGTATCGATAACTTTCGCCAAAGCAAAGTCAAGTCCAATCCAATTTCACACTTCCCAAATTGACCAGAGCGCGGCGTGTAGTTCGTGTGGGCGCCCGTGTGTAATTTTGTTGTATGTGTGTATGTGTTTGCATGTCTGCGTGTGTGGTAAACATGCGGCGGCGGCGCCCGGCCCCTCTGGAAGACTTTCACGCACGCACCACTTTCCGCACTTCTGGGCTTTTTATATTTTGGAAAAAAGGGGGAGATAAAAGGAGGAGAGCCAGCCACGAGAAAGGAATCTTTTCTAAATGCACCGTCTGAATGGAATGCCAAAAAAAACTGCTAATTAAAGCGAGTTTCTTAACCAAGCTTCATATACATATTTACAACAGTACTACCCGACCTGAGAAGCCCCTTGCGCAGTAAAGGTCCATTTGCAAAAGGATAAAATAAAGAAGGAAAGAAAAATGGCATATAGTCCTCTTGCTCTCCTTTTCGGATTCATATAGGAGCAGTAAATAATGTGTGCACGTGTTTCAAGGAAAGTGCATTGAACCTACTTTAGTTCAAATGTTTAATCCAAAATCGCATATTTCATTTTTGTCAGCTCGTCGTTTTAGCTCAAAGAGATCATTTTGGAGAAGCGAATACAGTGTAAAGTGCTGCTCCTGAGTTATGCTGGAATTTATCTAACCTGAAAAAGTCAGACACCCGAGGGTACGGAATTTATTGGATGTCATTAAATTCAACCTATTTTGCCTTTTTATTAATATCGCGGATTTTGGTGCTTAGTGCACCAACATCCGGACCGTATGTGCTCGTAAATACCGAGCCTTTTTCATAAGGTCCAGCAGGTTTCCATTTGACCTGCCAACAATTAAAAGAGGGAGAACTTTACCACACCGGTACTTGTCGAGTGTACTAAACACCAGATTGTTTTTTAATTACAATCTCTGCGCAAACAGCTGCTTCTGCTGACTGTGCAAGAATCGCAGTTGTAATCTGGTCCTGTAGAAACTGCCACGGCCTTTGGCAGCCTACACGCTGTGAGTCACTTGTGGAAGGTGCGAGTCACTTACACAGTGAAACCACTTCATGGTCCTATTGCAGCGCAGCCGTACATCTCACAGGCCCCGTTTCTAAATTCAGACAGAATATGTAAAAATCGCGGATGCTGGCTGAAAATAATGCTTGGTTACCAGAAAGTGAAGTGTTAGTGTTTACGACTGAAGTTGCCTAGTGGTAATAAAATTCTACAAGATCTCAGAAACCGCAGCAATGCTCAAAATGAGGGTGACTAAACAACTGGATACAGAAATGTTTTTTTTTTCCAGGAACAGGTGACATGATCTTTGGGTTGGTTGGAAGTGCGTGCTGGGGAAGAGGATATAGTGAGCACTGTTATCTCAGTCTGTTATGAAGTCCTGTGTTATACTGAATAAGCTGTTACCTACATTATCATTATATGAAATCTCTTTATTGGTGTCATAACTACACTATCACAATTGCTTTATTATTCTTCAGGCTTTCTCAAATTAACTTGAAAATGCACCATTTGCTGACTCTTTTTAAATGGAAATTATCAGGGGGAGAAGCCCCTCCACTCCCCGAACCCTCCCTATAACGGTTGGGATCACTCTCAACGCTCACTCGCCACAGTGCACTCATCCACAATTTTTACATCCCCCCACTTTCAAATGTCACCAGCCGCCCCTGTAAATATGTAGTATTTAACACTCTCAAATCATAAAGAGGGAAACTGAAACTGGAGACTACTATTCCAGAGAGAGTTGATAGCTTTGATTATCTAGCTTTTAAAATGTCAGCAAATATGTTGTGATCCAAGCATATTATTAAAGGCAGCCTGGTAATTCAGCAGAGAGCGACTGCTGTACTAAAAATGCACAAGGCTACTACATCAGGATTGGTGACTCCGAAGTTATAATTATACATCTCCAGGCTCAGGCTGCTGTATTTTATGGAGCTGAGATTTGGAGTCACTAAAAAGTTAATACATTGACCATCATACGGAATTATTTTGCAAGACCACTTCTTCAAATACCAGGTAGTGCTCCTCTGCCCCCCTTTAATTAGGTGCCTAAGCCCAGCTCCACACCCACTTACCTTGGACGGGTCCTCCAACCAGCCTAGGCCCTTTCAGACCCGGCCTTCACCTCGAGGCTCCCACCTCACCCTCTCTGAGCTGTCTCCTCCTTGTTCCTCCTCACCCAGCCACCTCTCTTCTCTCTCACTCGCTCTTTCTCTGCCATCTTCACTCTCGTGCTGTTTTCTGCTCTCTTTTACCATTTTCACCTTTGTGCCCTCCTCTCTTTAGTGCTTTCTCTCATTAGTGCCTTTTCCCATTTTGTGCAGCTTTCTTTGTGCTTTTTCTGCAGTTTTCTCTTTTGTGCCTCTTTCTATTTTGTGCAGCCTTCTCTTTGGGCCTCTTTTCTATTTTTATGCAGCTTTCTCTTTCTGCCTCTTTTCTATTTTTGTGTAGCTTTCTCTTTGTGACTCTTTTCTATTTTTGTTCAGTTTTCTCTTTGTGCCTTTTCCTCCTTCCCACTTTCCCCCTGCTTTAGGCCCCTCAGCCCCTTTACCCCCTCCTGTGCATTTTTCCACCTCCCCCTGCTTCTTACCTCTTCTCCTGCGTTACCTTCCCGCCTCTTCTTTCTGCTCATAGAAGCCCTGTGTCTACCACCCAACCCTCTTCTCCTAGGACCTACTTAATGGCAGCGGCTGCACTACCGTGCTGCTGGCACACCACAGGCAAACCTGTCTGCACAGGTCTGCGCAAAGACTGTGCCAACCCTAGAAACCCTCGTTTGATCACCCCGAGTAATACTCTGCAGCCTTACTTCGGTAGATGGACTTGGGACGCCGCTTGCCATACTGCAGCCAAACCGCGCCATATAACACTTTAGGAGCCGTCACCTGCTTCCACTGCCTATTCTCATGTTGCCTCCCACACACCACCCCAAGCACAAGCCAACCACACCACCTACAACCCCACCCAACACACCACGCCACCACAAACCCATACAGCGAAACTTACTCTCATGCATGCTGCTCAACACACTATCTCTGAGCAAAAATGCGACCATTATGGATGATATAGTCTGACAATATGTTAAAACGTTATACATCAAATTTAGGCTGAGGAGTTTACCCTCCAGCAATATTTTAGGAAAATGGAGTACAGGCAGCGGCGGCCGGTGCAGGCAAGCGCGTTGAGGCGGAGCGGAGAAGGGTGAGAAAGGGGAGAAGTCTACAGACTACGGAATAGGGACAATTAAAAAAATAAATAAAACCTATTCTGTCGTCTGTCATCTTACCCCGCCTCCCTCCACCACCCCATCAAATTTACCTGCACCGGTGGTGACTGAGTACAGGCACCAAGGACTCCGCCTGCTGCCCATTTTGCACAAGTTTGCCTGAAACAAAGGAGCATGTTCTGTTCTTCTGACCAATTTTCCTAAGGGCAGAAGAAAATAGATTTTACAAATATGCCTGATTTTGGGTATGGGGCGCGACCATGCAGCACTAGGGTTTTGTAAGGTGAACACTCAAGGCCTTTATTGTCGTTGGAGTAAGTAGATTCATGTATGCTTCCTGGTGCCTAAGGAAATGTAACATGGACTGACAAATGCGGTTGTATGTTTGGAGTCAAGCATTCGTACAGCAAAGTGTTAATATCTTTGTATTTGATTAAATGATTGACTGTGCATAGTATGTTTTATGGTGAGTTCCCCCAAAATAAACGACTTAATGAGAATATGAGAATGGAAACATAGGTAGTAAAAATTATCATGAAGAATTGATTGAGATGGAGGACAACCTCGATTTGGCGATCAACATGCTACGAAAATAAGCTAATAATGCTATATAAGAGGCAGTAATGAAGAAAACTAAGTTCCTTTTCTGTACATATAGCTCTCCACCAAGATGTCTACATGGCATTTATGTAAACACTTGCAATGAAACTGAAATGGTGAAAGGGGTGGCATACATTTGCCTACATAATAGAGGAGCTCTAATCAATCCAGAAAATAGCTATTTGAAATTGTTTTAATTGTGCAAAAGTATGCTTGTGTTCTATAGAAACACACTCAACAATACACTTTATAATGTAAGTTGTAATTTAAAACACATATTTTATCAAAACCTCCAGTGCTGGCACTTTTTTACATTAAATTAAATTATTAAAACTAAAAATGTATTCTAATTGTTCACATAGGTGTAAAATTAGTTATGGTTAATTGTGATTTTTTCTTTTATAGACAAAACTATTAAATTATGGAAAATTAGTGAACGTGATAAGAGACCAGAAGGATACAACTTGAAAGATGAAGAGGGAAAGGTTAAAGATCTTTCTACAGTGACATCATTACAGGTGAGATATTCTGGACAAACAGGGTGGCAGGTGGTAGTAATAATGAGTGCATGATATTTTATATGTATACACCATAAATGCCATGAATACAGTTTTGAAGCCTTTCCTTAAGACTCCAAGTCCTGTTATAGAATGCTTGGGTTTGGTTAGTATGATTGGTAGTAGGTAGCCCCAAAAATTCTGAAAATGAAGAATGTGGCATAGATAGAACAATTTTGGTTGGAGTCAAGAGATTATTGATGTAGGACCACGGTATCTCGAAATATGCATAATTTAGATTGTGTGACGCTTGGGATGGACATTCAGAGGGTTACTAAGTGCAAGTTATTGTTTGAAAATATGCTGTTATTTTAGTGAATAAAAAGGAATCAAAAGATCTTATATTACAGCATTATTAACTGCACTTGAGGTAGGTTCTAATCCTTAAATGCCCTTTCCCCATGTTATAGGCTCAACTCATAAATGAGGGTTTATAGCAAGAGGGATGATACTTAATGGCCAGTATAATCAGAGGAAAAATGACTATAATATTATAAGAACATGTCTATTGAGGGAAGAATTTCCTAAATTAAACTGGACCAGAAAGACAGACATTGGACTGTTGATACAGAATGTCTATTCTAGCTACTATTCACCCTCTGCAACTCAATTGTCCTGGATGATGCTTACAACATTGTAATGTTTTAATGTGGCACTATGCTACTGATACCTACGCTGGATGATAAATGCCTTCTCCTTCAGTTATAGAACTGAGCTACAGGCAAGGGTCTTATTAGACATTGCCCCGTTTGCAGGTGTCCCCAAACAGTTTGCCTTTTGCCTCCAATTTTTCTAACCCTGCTTTTTTGGGCTATAGGATTTTGGGCACTTTACCACAGCTGATCAGTGCTAAAGTGCTCTCTGTATGAATTGTGAATGGATTGGTTATCCATAATTGGCATAATTGATTTACTGAAAGTCCCTAGTAAAGTACACGGTGTGTGCCAGGGCCTGTAAATCAAATGCTACTAGTGGGCTTGCAGCACTGGTTGTGGCACCCACACAAGTAGCCCTGTAAATGTGTCTGAGACCTACCACTATGGTGTCTGCTCATGCAGTTGTAAACTGCCATGTTGCCCTGGCAAGTGCACCCATTTGCTTGGCCCAAACCTTCCCTTTCCCTACATGTAAGGCACCCCTATGGTAATGCTGGACAGAGTGCTGTGTATGTGAAAGGTAGGACAAGTAATGGTGTGTGTAACATGTCCTGATAGTGAAATACTGTGTACCTGTTATTGAAAGGCTATGTGTCCCATAGGATTTCATTGGACTACACTGTAGCCCTTTTATATGTGTAATTTTCAATAGGGACAAGATACAAACATTGAGTTTAGACTCTCAGAATTTATTAACACACCTTTTGGTAAAGGTATTTTTAAATTCTGTGTTTGAAAATGCTACTTTTAGAAAGTGGCTATTTTCTTGCTTTACCATTCTGTGTGCCTCTGACTATTTGTGTATTCAGTGTCTGGTGTTGGAGTGACAGGAGCTGGGGCTTTGTATTTACTCTAGACAGTCACAAGGGGGTTTGAGGAGTGGCCTGCCTTTCCTGGGTGACTCATCACTGGGCAGAATAGACCTGGTCTGCATTTAGAGTTATGTGAGGAGTTTTGCTTGCCCCTGAATAGGCTGTGTCTCCTTTTCACAATGCTGTCGCTGCCCCCTGTGGTCATGCTGCACCAGGGAGGAGAGGACTTGTTTGGACTGGGTTCTGAGGCCCTTGCCACAAATTGAACAATGACAAAATGGGGTATAAGTATTGGACCGAAAACCCCAGGACTTTAGATGACTTCAAGAAACAAGAGGTCTCTGCCAAAAAGAACAGCCAAAGAGATTTTTGAGGAGCACTATTTTTTCTGCATGAGGGGTGGGTTGGTCTGCAGTTGCTGTTTCTGTCTGTGGTGGAGAAAAAGGACTGACTATTTTTGTCCTGCTGTAATATCCTGCTTATGATGAATCTAAAGGGATTGTGTGTGCTTGCCACCAGTTGCAAGTCTCAGGGAGATAAAAGACTTCAGGGAAGATCCTTGCTGGATCTAAAAGCAACCTGCCTAGGAGGAGAGCTGGAGAAGCTGTGGGAAGAGCGCTGCCCCTGATGTGGGGAGGGGGGGAGATGGCCTGCAATGCCTGCTTCTGCCTGAAGCAAGAGAAGGACTGGATTATTCTTTACCTTTTTCATCTGTTTTAGAACAAAAACCTGCAAGAGTGCTTTATTACCTGGAAGTCCCTTGTGGTTCACGTGGGGTCTTGGTGTTTAAAAAACTACAAGAGGCTCTACCAGACCGTATCGTGAGGACCTGGGGTAGGAAAGGGCCTTTAAATCCCCGGCCAGCACGTGGTGAGTGCTGACTTGTCTCTTGCAGCGCGCGTGTGCTAAATGTTGTCCTATGGTCCCAGTGCTTGTTTATTTCAGTGCTTGTGAGCGCTGCACTGGCACTTGTGTGTGAGAAGAGGGAAGAGAGAGCTTGTGGCTGAGGACGTGCTTTCCCCCTCCCTGGCATGCTGGTGGGTGTGTTCATACTCCGTGCGACGACCGGACAACAAAGGAAACCCCAGCCTGGAGTTCCATTTTGTCCAGCAGCACCAACGCAACCAAGGAGGCATGCCCCAGTCACCAAGTGAGGCCGGAGAGAAAGAAATGGCACCCGAAGGTGCCCCGCGGCTTCAACGCCGCCACTTCTCTGGGGCTCAGGCAAACTTTTTACCCACTACCCAGCGGTCAAAGAGGCCCCGAGGGCGCTGGACCCACTGCAACGTTGCCAGCATCAGTTCCGATTGACTGCTGGATTCTGCAGTTTCTGTTTGGGGATACGGGCAACTGCACAACGCTTACAGGCGAGAGACCGAGGTAGGTGGCTTGCGGTGTGGATGTGCCCACATTCTGTCCTGGGGTATGTCCCGTTCTAGGAGCATTTCTTTTTGGGCAATTGTGTTGGGCCACAGCTACACTGCATGGATGCAGGCAGCTGCCGGGGCTGACCCCGGCACTGGGAAACCCAACCGGACAGTGTTTGCCCCCACCCAAGTTGATACATACTACGGGGCACCGGGCGGCTGCGATTGTCTCTGCCTTTCCAGTCCTGATGGGCTATGCAGAGAACACACTTGTGAAGATGACTTTATTCCCTGTTTTAGAGGTGGACTATAATCCTACGTGTAGAAAACAAGCCCTGGATACCAGATAACAGGTATGCCGGTGCCACTCTTTGTGATGTTATGGCATGGCTTAGTAATGTTGACACAATAGGGGTGATCTGCTGCTAGTATATGTGTGGTATTCATCACATGCTGCATTTCATGTCCTGTTATGTACTAGACAAAATAAGAAATGTTATTTTCAGAACCTGTATGTAATGTACAGTGATGGTGGAAGGTGTGGTTTTCCTAATGTTTTTATTATGTGTGCCACCTATGAGTATTTTCTATACTGCACTAACTGTTATTCTTATGACAATTTCCAAGTGGCAAAGTCATTTATGTGATTATGGTCTATGTGTTTTATGTATAATGCAAAGGATATTTTTATATTACCTTGTGTGGAGTCACTTTCTGTGGTGTGCCTAGTGTGTCGCTGGTGTGTGTGTGTTGCGCAAAGGCTTTAGACATTGCCTCTGGGATGAGCCTGACTGCTCTACCAAGCTTTAAAGGGGGTGAGCAGGGGTTATCTTGGGTGTGTGACTCCCTTATCCTGACTAGAGTGATGGGCTCTGCCTTGCTTAGGTGCATACCCTAGACAACCAGAAACCCAATTTCTAGTAGGCCTCTAGTATGAAATATGGTTTTTAGCAACTGTCATAATCGGGAAACATTGTTTACAACGCATGTGTTACAACGCGTGTCATTACAACAAATGTTTTACAACGTGAAATCCATTACAACGCATGTCATTACATCGCATAATCCATTACTACGCATTCCCCAAAGTAACGCCCCCGAGGAGTTATAATAGTAATTGCGTTGTAATGGATTATGCGTTGTAATGACATGCGTTGTAATTGATTTTGCGATGTAAAAAATGTGTTGTAATGACACACATTGTAACGCGTGCGTTGTAAAGTGTCATATTCGTCATAATCTGAGGCATAAAGTCTTAATAAGCTAATGAAATGATGAAGAATAAATATGGACCATTATTTGTATTCTGTCATCCATTGATGTATATGGATTTTGGCGTTTTAATAGGAATTTAAACTTGCCTTGGTGGTTTGTAGTAGAAGCATCTTATTAGTATTAATTAATGGACAACATTTGAATTATATTTACTAAGTGCAACTTTCACTGCCAAGCATAGAGCAAAGTCTTTGTGGCCTAACTAACCAGCCAATATCATTTACAATTAATCACAGTAAATTGCTGTCTGAAAATGCATTCTTTTAGATATACATTTCTCTTTTCTTACAGTAGCAGCTGCTGCTAATTAAATATGATTCAGAAAAGGGAGTGGTGATGAACAGAGTGCCTGAATTAAGCAGACCACTCTTACCCAGTCCAAAGATCAGGGCTTGATCCATCACCGTTTTTTAGCTCACTGCACCATCCCAGCTCAGAACTTGGCTATATGCAAATTAGTCTGTTCCTGTCCCAGTGCATGATGGGAACAGGGCAAACCAAACTACCAAGCCAATTCTTGTACTGGGAAGGAAACAAGCTTCCAGGGACCGGTTTCTGCCATTTCAGGCGTCGTCGGCCCGGCTTGCTTGAATCCTGATGGTGCAATGAGCAAGGGACTCACATCTGAGTATACCCTTCCACGCTTATGGTGGACAAAATGATTCAGAAAAGGGGGTGGTGATGAACAGAGTGCCTGAATTAAGCAGACCACTCTTACCCAGTCCAAAGATCAGGGCTTGATCCATCACCGTTTTTTAGCTCACTGCACCATCCCAGCTCAGAACTTGGCTATATGCAAATTAGTCTGTTCCTGTCCCAGTGCATGATGGGAACAGGGCAAACCAAACTACCAAGGCAATTCTTGTACTGGGAAGGAAACAAGCTTCCAGTAGCTTGTCTCCTTTCTGGTGAAGAATTGGCTTGGTAGTTTGGTCTGCCCTGTTCCCATGATGCACTGGGACAGGGACAGACTAATTTGCATATAGCCAGGTTCTGAGCTGGGATGGTGCAGTGAGCTAAATAACGGTGATGGATCAAGCCCTGATCTTTGGACTGGGTAAGAGTGGTCTGCTTAATTCAGACACTCTGTTCATCACCACCCCCTTTTCTGAATCGTTTTTGGCCACTATAGGTGTGGCAGGGTATACTCAGACATGAGTCCCTTGCTCACTGCTCCATCAGGATTCAAGCAAGCCGGGCCGACGAGGCTGAAATGTCAGAAACCGGTCCCCGGTAGCTTGTCTCCTTTCTGGTGAAGAATTGGCTTGGTAGTTTGGTCTGCCCTGTTCCCATGATGCACTGGGCCAGGGACAGACTAATTTGCATATAGCCAGGTTCTGAGCTGGGATGGTGCAGTGAGCTAAATAACGGTGGTGGATCAAGCCCTGATCTTTGGACTGGGTAAGAGTGGTCTGCTTAATTCAGACACTCTGTTCATCACCACCCCCTTTTCTGAATCGTTTTTGGCCACTATAGGTGTGGCAGGGTATACTCAGACATGAGTCCCTTGCTCACTACTCCATCAGGATTCAAGCAAGCCGGGCCGATGAGGCTGAAATGCCAGAAACCGGTCCCCGGTAGCTTGTCTCCTTTCTAGTGAGGAATTGGCTTGGTAGTTTGGTCTGCCCTGTTCCCATGATGCACTGGGCCAGGGACAGACTAATTTGCATATAGCCAGGTTCTGAGCTGGGATGGTGCAGTGAGCTAAATAACGGTGATGGATCAAGCCCTGATCTTTGGACTGGGTAAGAGTGGTCTGCTTAATTCAGACACTCTGTTCATCACCACCCCCTTTTCTGAATCGTTTTTGGCCACCATAGGTGTGGCAGGGTATACTCAGACATGAGTCCCTTGCTCACTGCTCCATCAGGATTCAAGCAAGCCGGGCCGACGAGGCTGAAATGCCAGAAACCGGTCCCCGGTAGCTTGTCTCCTTTCTGGTGAAGAATTGGCTTGGTAGTTTGGTCTGCCCTGTTCCCATGATGCACTGGGCCAGGGACAGACTAATTTGCATATAGCCAGGTTCTGAGCTGGGATGGTGCAGTGAGTCAAATAACGGTGATGGATCAAGCCCTGATCTTTGGACTGGGTAAGAGTGGTCTGCTTAATTCAGACACTCTGTTCATCACCACCCCCTTTTCTGAATCGTTTTTGGCCACTATAGGTGTGGCAGGGTATACTCAGACATGAGTCCCTTGCTCACTGCTCCATCAGGATTCAAGCAAGCCGGGCCGACGAGGCTGAAATGCCAGAAACCGGTCCCCGGTAGCTTGTCTCCTTTCTGGTGAAGAATTGGCTTGGTAGTTTGGTCTGCCCTGTTCCCATTATGCACTGGGCCAGGGACAGACTAATTTGCATATAGCCAGGTTCTGAGCTGGGATGGTGCAGTGAGCTAAATAACGGTGATGGATCAAGCCCTGATCTTTGGACTGGGTAAGAGTGGTCTGCTTAATTCAGACACTCTGTTCATCACCACCCCCTTTTCTGAATCGTTTTTGGCCACTATAGGTGTGGCAGGGTATACTCAGACATGAGTCCCTTGCTCACTGCTCCATCAGGATTCAAGCAAGCCGGGCCGACGAGGCTGTAATGCCAGAAACGGGTCCCCGGTAGCTTGTGTCCTTTCTGGTGAAGAATTGGCTTGGTAGTTTGGTCTGCCCTGTTCCCATGATGCACTGGGCCAGGGACAGACTAATTTGCATATAGCCAGGTTCTGAGCTGGGATGGTGCAGTGAGCTAAATAACGGTGATGGATCAAGCCCTGATCTTTGGACTGGGTAAGAGTGGTCTGCTTAATTCAGACACTCTGTTCATCACCACCCCCTTTTCTGAATCGTTTTTGGCCACTATAGGTGTGGCAGGGTATACTCAGACATGAGTCCCTTGCTCACTGCTCCATCAGGATTCAAGCAAGCCGGGCCGACGAGGCTGAAATGCCAGAAACCGGTCCCCGGTAGCTTGTCTCCTTTCTGGTGAAGAATTGGCTTGGTAGTTTGGTCTGCCCTGTTCCCATGATGCACTGGGCCAGGGACAGACTAATTTGCATATAGCCAGGTTCTGAGCTGGGATGGTGCAGTGAGCTAAATAACGGTGATGGATCAAGCCCTGATCTTTGGACTGGGTAAGAGTGGTCTGCTTAATTCAGACACTCTGTTCATCACCACCCCCTTTTCTGAATCGTTTTTGGCCACTATAGGTGTGGCAGGGTATACTCAGACATGAGTCCCTTGCTCACTGCTCCATCAGGATTCAAGCAAGCCGGGCCGACGAGGCTGGAATGCCAGAAACCGGTCCCCGGTAGCTTGTCTCCTTTCTGGTGAAGAATTGGCTTGGTAGTTTGGTCTGCCCTGTTCCCATGATGCACTGGGCCAGGGACAGACTAATTTGCATATAGCCAGGTTCTGAGCTGGGATGGTGCAGTGAGCTAAATAACGGTGATGGATCAAGCCCTGATGTTTGGACTGGGTAAGAGTGGTCTGCTTAATTCAGACACTCTGTTCATCACCACCCCCTTTTCTGAATCGTTTTTGGCCACTATAGGTGTGGCAGGGTATACTCAGACATGAGTCCCTTGCTCACTGCTCCATCAGGATTCAAGCAAGCCGGGCCGACGAGGCTGAAATGCCAGAAACCGGTCCCCGGTAGCTTGTCTCCTTTCTGGTGAAGAATTGGCTTGGTAGTTTGGTCTGCCCTGTTCCCATGATGCACTGGGCCAGGGACAGACTAATTTGCATATAGCCAGGTTCTGAGCTGGGATGGTGCAGTGAGCTAAATAATGGTGATGGATCAAGCCCTGATCTTTGGACTGGGTAAGAGTGGTCTGCTTAATTCAGACACTCTGTTCATCACCATCCCCTTTTCTGAATCGTTTTTGGCCACTATAGGTGTGGCAGGGTATACTCAGACATGAGTCCCTTGCTCACTGCTCCATCAGGATTCAAGCAAGCCGGGCCGACGAGGCTGGAATGCCAGAAACCGGTCCCCGGTAGCTTGTCTCCTTTCTGGTGAAGAATTGGCTTGGTAGTTTGGTCTGCCCTGTTCCCATGATGCACTGGGCCAGGGACAGACTAATTTGCATATAGCCAGGTTCTGAGCTGCGATGGTGCAGTGAGCTAAATAACGGTGATGCATCAAGCCCTGATGTTTGGACTGGGTAAGAGTGGTCTGCTTAATTCAGACACTCTGTTCATCACCACCCCCTTTTCTGAATCGTTTTTGGCCACTATAGGTGTGGCAGGGTATACTCAGACATGAGTCCCTTGCTCACTGCTCCATCAGGATTCAAGCAAGCCGGGCCGACGAGGCTGAAATGCCAGAAACCGGTCCCCGGTAGCTTGTCTCCTTTCTGGTGAAGAATTGGCTTGGTAGTTTGGTCTGCCCTGTTCCCATGATGCACTGGGACAGGGACAGACTAATTTGCATATAGCCAGGTTCTGAGCTGGGATGGTGCAGTGAGCTAAATAATGGTGATGGATCAAGCCCTGATCTTTGGACTGGGTAAGAGTGGTCTGCTTAATTCAGACACTCTGTTCATCACCACCCCCTTTTCTGAATCGTTTTTGGCCACTATAGGTGTGGCAGGGTATACTCAGACATGAGTCCCTTGCTCACTGCTCCATCAGGATTCAAGCAAGCCGGGCCGACGAGGCTGAAATGTCAGAAACCGGTCCCCGGTAGCTTGTCTCCTTTCTGGTGAAGAATTGGCTTGGTAGTTTGGTCTGCCCTGTTCCCATGATGCACTGGGCCAGGGACAGACTAATTTGCATATAGCCAGGATCTGAGCTGGGATGGTGCAGTGAGCTAAATAACGGTGGTGGATCAAGCCCTGATCTTTGGACTGGGTAAGAGTGGTCTGCTTAATTCAGACACTCTGTTCATCACCACCCCCTTTTCTGAATCGTTTTTGGCCACTATAGGTGTGGCAGGGTATACTCAGACATGAGTCCCTTGCTCACTACTCCATCAGGATTCAAGCAAGCCGGGCCGATGAGGCTGAAATGCCAGAAACCGGTCCCCGGTAGCTTGTCTCCTTTCTAGTGAGGAATTGGCTTGGTAGTTTGGTCTGCCCTGTTCCCATGATGCACTGGGCCAGGGACAGACTAATTTGCATATAGCCAGGTTCTGAGCTGGGATGGTGCAGTGAGCTAAATAACGGTGATGGATCAAGCCCTGATCTTTGGACTGGGTAAGAGTGGTCTGCTTAATTCAGACACTCTGTTCATCACCACCCCCTTTTCTGAATCGTTTTTGGCCACTATAGGTGTGGCAGGGTATACTCAGACATGAGTCCCTTGCTCACTGCTCCATCAGGATTCAAGCAAGCCGGGCCGACGAGGCTGAAATGCCAGAAACCGGTCCCCGGTAGCTTGTCTCCTTTCTGGTGAAGAATTGGCTTGGTAGTTTGGTCTGCCCTGTTCCCATGATGCACTGGGCCAGGGACAGACTAATTTGCATATAGCCAGGTTCTGAGCTGGGATGGTGCAGTGAGTCAAATAACGGTGATGGATCAAGCCCTGATCTTTGGACTGGGTAAGAGTGGTCTGCTTAATTCAGACACTCTGTTCATCACCACCCCCTTTTCTGAATCGTTTTTGGCCACTATAGGTGTGGCAGGGTATACTCAGACATGAGTCCCTTGCTCACTGCTCCATCAGGATTCAAGCAAGCCGGGCCGACGAGGCTGAAATGCCAGAAACCGGTCCCCGGTAGCTTGTCTCCTTTCTGGTGAAGAATTGGCTTGGTAGTTTGGTCTGCCCTGTTCCCATTATGCACTGGGCCAGGGACAGACTAATTTGCATATAGCCAGGTTCTGAGCTGGGATGGTGCAGTGAGCTAAATAACGGTGATGGATCAAGCCCTGATCTTTGGACTGGGTAAGAGTGGTCTGCTTAATTCAGACACTCTGTTCATCACCACCCCCTTTTCTGAATCGTTTTTGGCCACTATAGGTGTGGCAGGGTATACTCAGACATGAGTCCCTTGCTCACTGCTCCATCAGGATTCAAGCAAGCCGGGCCGACGAGGCTGTAATGCCAGAAACGGGTCCCCGGTAGCTTGTGTCCTTTCTGGTGAAGAATTGGCTTGGTAGTTTGGTCTGCCCTGTTCCCATGATGCACTGGGCCAGGGACAGACTAATTTGCATATAGCCAGGTTCTGAGCTGGGATGGTGCAGTGAGCTAAATAACGGTGATGGATCAAGCCCTGATCTTTGGACTGGGTAAGAGTGGTCTGCTTAATTCAGACACTCTGTTCATCACCACCCCCTTTTCTGAATCGTTTTTGGCCACTATAGGTGTGGCAGGGTATACTCAGACATGAGTCCCTTGCTCACTGCTCCATCAGGATTCAAGCAAGCCGGGCCGACGAGGCTGCAATGCCAGAAACCGGTCCCCGGTAGCTTGTCTCCTTTCTGGTGAAGAATTGGCTTGGTAGTTTGGTCTGCCCTGTTCCCATGATGCACTGGGCCAGGGACAGACTAATTTGCATATAGCCAGGTTCTGAGCTGGGATGGTGCAGTGAGCTAAATAACGGTGATGGAACAAGCCCTGATCTTTGGACTGGGTAAGAGTGGTCTGCTTAATTCAGACACTCTGTTCATCACCACCCCCTTTTCTGAATCGTTTTTGGCCACTATAGGTGTGGCAGGGTATACTCAGACATGAGTCCCTTGCTCACTGCTCCATCAGGATTCAAGCAAGCCGGGCCGACGAGGCTGGAATGCCAGAAACCGGTCCCCGGTAGCTTGTCTCCTTTCTGGTGAAGAATTGGCTTGGTAGTTTGGTCTGCCCTGTTCCCATGATGCACTGGGCCAGGGACAGACTAATTTGCATATAGCCAGGTTCTGAGCTGGGATGGTGCAGTGAGCTAAATAACGGTGATGGATCAAGCCCTGATGTTTGGACTGGGTAAGAGTGGTCTGCTTAATTCAGACACTCTGTTCATCACCACCCCCTTTTCTGAATCGTTTTTGGCCACTATAGGTGTGGCAGGGTATACTCAGACATGAGTCCCTTGCTCACTGCTCCATCAGGATTCAAGCAAGCCGGGCCGACGAGGCTGAAATGCCAGAAACCGGTCCCCGGTAGCTTGTCTCCTTTCTGGTGAAGAATTGGCTTGGTAGTTTGGTCTGCCCTGTTCCCATGATGCACTGGGCCAGGGACAGACTAATTTGCATATAGCCAGGTTCTGAGCTGGGATGGTGCAGTGAGCTAAATAATGGTGATGGATCAAGCCCTGATCTTTGGACTGGGTAAGAGTGGTCTGCTTAATTCAGACACTCTGTTCATCACCACCCCCTTTTCTGAATCGTTTTTGGCCACTATAGGTGTGGCAGGGTATACTCAGACATGAGTCCCTTGCTCACTGCTCCATCAGGATTCAAGCAAGCCGGGCCGACGAGGCTGGAATGCCAGAAACCGGTCCCCGGTAGCTTGTCTCCTTTCTTGTGAAGAATTGGCTTGGTAGTTTGGTCTGCCCTGTTCCCATGATGCACTGGGCCAGGGACAGACTAATTTGCATATAGCCAGGTTCTGAGCTGCGATGGTGCAGTGAGCTAAATAACGGTGATGCATCAAGCCCTGATGTTTGGACTGGGTAAGAGTGGTCTGCTTAATTCAGACACTCTGTTCATCACCACCCCCTTTTCTGAATCGTTTTTGGCCACTATAGGTGTGGCAGGGTATACTCAGACATGAGTCCCTTGCTCACTGCTCCATCAGGATTCAAGCAAGCCGGGCCGACGAGGCTGAAATGCCAGAAACCGGTCCCCGGTAGCTTGTCTCCTTTCTGGTGAAGAATTGGCTTGGTAGTTTGGTCTGCCCTGTTCCCATGATGCACTGGGCCAGGGACAGACTAATTTGCATATAGCCAGGTTCTGAGCTGGGATGGTGCAGTGAGCTAAATAATGGTGATGGATCAAGCCCTGATCTTTGGACTGGGTAAGAGTGGTCTGCTTAATTCAGACACTCTGTTCATCACCATCCCCTTTTCTGAATCGTTTTTGGCCACTATAGGTGTGGCAGGGTATACTCAGACATGAGTCCCTTGCTCACTGCTCCATCAGGATTCAAGCAAGCCGGGCCGACGAGGCTGGAATGCCAGAAACCGGTCCCCGGTAGCTTGTCTCCTTTCTGGTGAAGAATTGGCTTGGTAGTTTGGTCTGCCCTGTTCCCATGATGCACTGGGCCAGGGACAGACTAATTTGCATATAGCCAGGTTCTGAGCTGCGATGGTGCAGTGAGCTAAATAACGGTGATGCATCAAGCCCTGATGTTTGGACTGGGTAAGAGTGGTCTGCTTAATTCAGACACTCTGTTCATCACCACCCCCTTTTCTGAATCGTTTTTGGCCACTATAGGTGTGGCAGGGTATACTCAGACATGAGTCCCTTGCTCACTGCTCCATCAGGATTCAAGCAAGCCGGGCCGACGAGGCTGAAATGCCAGAAACCGGTCCCCGGTAGCTTGTCTCCTTTCTGGTGAAGAATTGGCTTGGTAGTTTGGTCTGCCCTGTTCCCATGATGCACTGGGACAGGGACAGACTAATTTGCATATAGCCAGGTTCTGAGCTGGGATGGTGCAGTGAGCTAAATAATGGTGATGGATCAAGCCCTGATCTTTGGACTGGGTAAGAGTGGTCTGCTTAATTCAGACACTCTGTTCATCACCACCCCCTTTTCTGAATCGTTTTTGGCCACTATAGGTGTGGCAGGGTATACTCAGACATGAGTCCCTTGCTCACTGCTCCATCAGGATTCAAGCAAGCCGGGCCGACGAGGCTGAAATGTCAGAAACCGGTCCCCGGTAGCTTGTCTCCTTTCTGGTGAAGAATTGGCTTGGTAGTTTGGTCTGCCCTGTTCCCATGATGCACTGGGCCAGGGACAGACTAATTTGCATATAGCCAGGTTCTGAGCTGGGATGGTGCAGTGAGCTAAATAACGGTGGTGGATCAAGCCCTGATCTTTGGACTGGGTAAGAGTGGTCTGCTTAATTCAGACACTCTGTTCATCACCACCCCCTTTTCTGAATCGTTTTTGGCCACTATAGGTGTGGCAGGGTATACTCAGACATGAGTCCCTTGCTCACTACTCCATCAGGATTCAAGCAAGCCGGGCCGATGAGGCTGAAATGCCAGAAACCGGTCCCCGGTAGCTTGTCTCCTTTCTAGTGAGGAATTGGCTTGGTAGTTTGGTCTGCCCTGTTCCCATGATGCACTGGGCCAGGGACAGACTAATTTGCATATAGCCAGGTTCTGAGCTGGGATGGTGCAGTGAGCTAAATAACGGTGATGGATCAAGCCCTGATCTTTGGACTGGGTAAGAGTGGTCTGCTTAATTCAGACACTCTGTTCATCACCACCCCCTTTTCTGAATCGTTTTTGGCCACTATAGGTGTGGCAGGGTATACTCAGACATGAGTCCCTTGCTCACTGCTCCATCAGGATTCAAGCAAGCCGGGCCGACGAGGCTGAAATGCCAGAAACCGGTCCCCGGTAGCTTGTCTCCTTTCTGGTGAAGAATTGGCTTGGTAGTTTGGTCTGCCCTGTTCCCATGATGCACTGGGCCAGGGACAGACTAATTTGCATATAGCCAGGTTCTGAGCTGGGATGGTGCAGTGAGTCAAATAACGGTGATGGATCAAGCCCTGATCTTTGGACTGGGTAAGAGTGGTCTGCTTAATTCAGACACTCTGTTCATCACCACCCCCTTTTCTGAATCGTTTTTGGCCACTATAGGTGTGGCAGGGTATACTCAGACATGAGTCCCTTGCTCACTGCTCCATCAGGATTCAAGCAAGCCGGGCCGACGAGGCTGAAATGCCAGAAACCGGTCCCCGGTAGCTTGTCTCCTTTCTGGTGAAGAATTGGCTTGGTAGTTTGGTCTGCCCTGTTCCCATTATGCACTGGGCCAGGGACAGACTAATTTGCATATAGCCAGGTTCTGAGCTGGGATGGTGCAGTGAGCTAAATAACGGTGATGGATCAAGCCCTGATCTTTGGACTGGGTAAGAGTGGTCTGCTTAATTCAGACACTCTGTTCATCACCACCCCCTTTTCTGAATCGTTTTTGGCCACTATAGGTGTGGCAGGGTATACTCAGACATGAGTCCCTTGCTCACTGCTCCATCAGGATTCAAGCAAGCCGGGCCGACGAGGCTGTAATGCCAGAAACGGGTCCCCGGTAGCTTGTGTCCTTTCTGGTGAAGAATTGGCTTGGTAGTTTGGTCTGCCCTGTTCCCATGATGCACTGGGCCAGGGACAGACTAATTTGCATATAGCCAGGTTCTGAGCTGGGATGGTGCAGTGAGCTAAATAACGGTGATGGATCAAGCCCTGATCTTTGGACTGGGTAAGAGTGGTCTGCTTAATTCAGACACTCTGTTCATCACCACCCCCTTTTCTGAATCGTTTTTGGCCACTATAGGTGTGGCAGGGTATACTCAGACATGAGTCCCTTGCTCACTGCTCCATCAGGATTCAAGCAAGCCGGGCCGACGAGGCTGCAATGCCAGAAACCGGTCCCCGGTAGCTTGTCTCCTTTCTGGTGAAGAATTGGCTTGGTAGTTTGGTCTGCCCTGTTCCCATGATGCACTGGGCCAGGGACAGACTAATTTGCATATAGCCAGGTTCTGAGCTGGGATGGTGCAGTGAGCTAAATAACGGTGATGGAACAAGCCCTGATCTTTGGACTGGGTAAGAGTGGTCTGCTTAATTCAGACACTCTGTTCATCACCACCCCCTTTTCTGAATCGTTTTTGGCCACTATAGGTGTGGCAGGGTATACTCAGACATGAGTCCCTTGCTCACTGCTCCATCAGGATTCAAGCAAGCCGGGCCGACGAGGCTGGAATGCCAGAAACCGGTCCCCGGTAGCTTGTCTCCTTTCTGGTGAAGAATTGGCTTGGTAGTTTGGTCTGCCCTGTTCCCATGATGCACTGGGCCAGGGACAGACTAATTTGCATATAGCCAGGTTCTGAGCTGGGATGGTGCAGTGAGCTAAATAACGGTGATGGATCAAGCCCTGATGTTTGGACTGGGTAAGAGTGGTCTGCTTAATTCAGACACTCTGTTCATCACCACCCCCTTTTCTGAATCGTTTTTGGCCACTATAGGTGTGGCAGGGTATACTCAGACATGAGTCCCTTGCTCACTGCTCCATCAGGATTCAAGCAAGCCGGGCCGACGAGGCTGAAATGCCAGAAACCGGTCCCCGGTAGCTTGTCTCCTTTCTGGTGAAGAATTGGCTTGGTAGTTTGGTCTGCCCTGTTCCCATGATGCACTGGGCCAGGGACAGACTAATTTGCATATAGCCAGGTTCTGAGCTGGGATGGTGCAGTGAGCTAAATAATGGTGATGGATCAAGCCCTGATCTTTGGACTGGGTAAGAGTGGTCTGCTTAATTCAGACACTCTGTTCATCACCACCCCCTTTTCTGAATCGTTTTTGGCCACTATAGGTGTGGCAGGGTATACTCAGACATGAGTCCCTTGCTCACTGCTCCATCAGGATTCAAGCAAGCCGGGCCGACGAGGCTGGAATGCCAGAAACCGGTCCCCGGTAGCTTGTCTCCTTTCTTGTGAAGAATTGGCTTGGTAGTTTGGTCTGCCCTGTTCCCATGATGCACTGGGCCAGGGACAGACTAATTTGCATATAGCCAGGTTCTGAGCTGCGATGGTGCAGTGAGCTAAATAACGGTGATGCATCAAGCCCTGATGTTTGGACTGGGTAAGAGTGGTCTGCTTAATTCAGACACTCTGTTCATCACCACCCCCTTTTCTGAATCGTTTTTGGCCACTATAGGTGTGGCAGGGTATACTCAGACATGAGTCCCTTGCTCACTGCTCCATCAGGATTCAAGCAAGCCGGGCCGACGAGGCTGAAATGCCAGAAACCGGTCCCCGGTAGCTTGTCTCCTTTCTGGTGAAGAATTGGCTTGGTAGTTTGGTCTGCCCTGTTCCCATGATGCACTGGGCCAGGGACAGACTAATTTGCATATAGCCAGGTTCTGAGCTGGGATGGTGCAGTGAGCTAAATAATGGTGATGGATCAAGCCCTGATCTTTGGACTGGGTAAGAGTGGTCTGCTTAATTCAGACACTCTGTTCATCACCATCCCCTTTTCTGAATCGTTTTTGGCCACTATAGGTGTGGCAGGGTATACTCAGACATGAGTCCCTTGCTCACTGCTCCATCAGGATTCAAGCAAGCCGGGCCGACGAGGCTGGAATGCCAGAAACCGGTCCCCGGTAGCTTGTCTCCTTTCTGGTGAAGAATTGGCTTGGTAGTTTGGTCTGCCCTGTTCCCATGATGCACTGGGCCAGGGACAGACTAATTTGCATATAGCCAGGTTCTGAGCTGCGATGGTGCAGTGAGCTAAATAACGGTGATGCATCAAGCCCTGATGTTTGGACTGGGTAAGAGTGGTCTGCTTAATTCAGACACTCTGTTCATCACCACCCCCTTTTCTGAATCGTTTTTGGCCACTATAGGTGTGGCAGGGTATACTCAGACATGAGTCCCTTGCTCACTGCTCCATCAGGATTCAAGCAAGCCGGGCCGACGAGGCTGAAATGCCAGAAACCGGTCCCCGGTAGCTTGTCTCCTTTCTGGTGAAGAATTGGCTTGGTAGTTTGGTCTGCCCTGTTCCCATGATGCACTGGGACAGGGACAGACTAATTTGCATATAGCCAGGTTCTGAGCTGGGATGGTGCAGTGAGCTAAATAATGGTGATGGATCAAGCCCTGATCTTTGGACTGGGTAAGAGTGGTCTGCTTAATTCAGACACTCTGTTCATCACCACCCCCTTTTCTGAATCGTTTTTGGCCACTATAGGTGTGGCAGGGTATACTCAGACATGAGTCCCTTGCTCACTGCTCCATCAGGATTCAAGCAAGCCGGGCCGACGAGGCTGAAATGTCAGAAACCGGTCCCCGGTAGCTTGTCTCCTTTCTGGTGAAGAATTGGCTTGGTAGTTTGGTCTGCCCTGTTCCCATGATGCACTGGGCCAGGGACAGACTAATTTGCATATAGCCAGGTTCTGAGCTGGGATGGTGCAGTGAGCTAAATAACGGTGGTGGATCAAGCCCTGATCTTTGGACTGGGTAAGAGTGGTCTGCTTAATTCAGACACTCTGTTCATCACCACCCCCTTTTCTGAATCGTTTTTGGCCACTATAGGTGTGGCAGGGTATACTCAGACATGAGTCCCTTGCTCACTACTCCATCAGGATTCAAGCAAGCCGGGCCGATGAGGCTGAAATGCCAGAAACCGGTCCCCGGTAGCTTGTCTCCTTTCTAGTGAGGAATTGGCTTGGTAGTTTGGTCTGCCCTGTTCCCATGATGCACTGGGCCAGGGACAGACTAATTTGCATATAGCCAGGTTCTGAGCTGGGATGGTGCAGTGAGCTAAATAACGGTGATGGATCAAGCCCTGATCTTTGGACTGGGTAAGAGTGGTCTGCTTAATTCAGACACTCTGTTCATCACCACCCCCTTTTCTGAATCGTTTTTGGCCACTATAGGTGTGGCAGGGTATACTCAGACATGAGTCCCTTGCTCACTGCTCCATCAGGATTCAAGCAAGCCGGGCCGACGAGGCTGAAATGCCAGAAACCGGTCCCCGGTAGCTTGTCTCCTTTCTGGTGAAGAATTGGCTTGGTAGTTTGGTCTGCCCTGTTCCCATGATGCACTGGGCCAGGGACAGACTAATTTGCATATAGCCAGGTTCTGAGCTGGGATGGTGCAGTGAGTCAAATAACGGTGATGGATCAAGCCCTGATCTTTGGACTGGGTAAGAGTGGTCTGCTTAATTCAGACACTCTGTTCATCACCACCCCCTTTTCTGAATCGTTTTTGGCCACTATAGGTGTGGCAGGGTATACTCAGACATGAGTCCCTTGCTCACTGCTCCATCAGGATTCAAGCAAGCCGGGCCGACGAGGCTGAAATGCCAGAAACCGGTCCCCGGTAGCTTGTCTCCTTTCTGGTGAAGAATTGGCTTGGTAGTTTGGTCTGCCCTGTTCCCATTATGCACTGGGCCAGGGACAGACTAATTTGCATATAGCCAGGTTCTGAGCTGGGATGGTGCAGTGAGCTAAATAACGGTGATGGATCAAGCCCTGATCTTTGGACTGGGTAAGAGTGGTCTGCTTAATTCAGACACTCTGTTCATCACCACCCCCTTTTCTGAATCGTTTTTGGCCACTATAGGTGTGGCAGGGTATACTCAGACATGAGTCCCTTGCTCACTGCTCCATCAGGATTCAAGCAAGCCGGGCCGACGAGGCTGTAATGCCAGAAACGGGTCCCCGGTAGCTTGTGTCCTTTCTGGTGAAGAATTGGCTTGGTAGTTTGGTCTGCCCTGTTCCCATGATGCACTGGGCCAGGGACAGACTAATTTGCATATAGCCAGGTTCTGAGCTGGGATGGTGCAGTGAGCTAAATAACGGTGATGGATCAAGCCCTGATCTTTGGACTGGGTAAGAGTGGTCTGCTTAATTCAGACACTCTGTTCATCACCACCCCCTTTTCTGAATCGTTTTTGGCCACTATAGGTGTGGCAGGGTATACTCAGACATGAGTCCCTTGCTCACTGCTCCATCAGGATTCAAGCAAGCCGGGCCGACGAGGCTGCAATGCCAGAAACCGGTCCCCGGTAGCTTGTCTCCTTTCTGGTGAAGAATTGGCTTGGTAGTTTGGTCTGCCCTGTTCCCATGATGCACTGGGCCAGGGACAGACTAATTTGCATATAGCCAGGTTCTGAGCTGGGATGGTGCAGTGAGCTAAATAACGGTGATGGAACAAGCCCTGATCTTTGGACTGGGTAAGAGTGGTCTGCTTAATTCAGACACTCTGTTCATCACCACCCCCTTTTCTGAATCGTTTTTGGCCACTATAGGTGTGGCAGGGTATACTCAGACATGAGTCCCTTGCTCACTGCTCCATCAGGATTCAAGCAAGCCGGGCCGACGAGGCTGGAATGCCAGAAACCGGTCCCCGGTAGCTTGTCTCCTTTCTGGTGAAGAATTGGCTTGGTAGTTTGGTCTGCCCTGTTCCCATGATGCACTGGGCCAGGGACAGACTAATTTGCATATAGCCAGGTTCTGAGCTGGGATGGTGCAGTGAGCTAAATAACGGTGATGGATGAAGCCCTGATGTTTGGACTGGGTAAGAGTGGTCTGCTTAATTCAGACACTCTGTTCATCACCACCCCCTTTTCTGAATCGTTTTTGGCCACTATAGGTGTGGCAGGGTATACTCAGACATGAGTCCCTTGCTCACTGCTCCATCAGGATTCAAGCAAGCCGGGCCGACGAGGCTGAAATGCCAGAAACCGGTCCCCGGTAGCTTGTCTCCTTTCTGGTGAAGAATTGGCTTGGTAGTTTGGTCTGCCCTGTTCCCATGATGCACTGGGCCAGGGACAGACTAATTTGCATATAGCCAGGTTCTGAGCTGGGATGGTGCAGTGAGCTAAATAATGGTGATGGATCAAGCCCTGATCTTTGGACTGGGTAAGAGTGGTCTGCTTAATTCAGACACTCTGTTCATCACCACCCCCTTTTCTGAATCGTTTTTGGCCACTATAGGTGTGGCAGGGTATACTCAGACATGAGTCCCTTGCTCACTGCTCCATCAGGATTCAAGCAAGCCGGGCCAACGAGGCTGAAATGCCAGAAACCGGTCCCCGGTAGCTTGTCTCCTTTCTGGTGAAGAATTAGCTTGGTAGTTTGGTCTGCCCTGTTCCCATGATGCACTGGGCCAGGGACAGACTAATTTGCATATAGCCAGGTTCTGAGCTGGGATGGTGCAGTGAGCTAAATAACGGTGATGGATCAAGCCCTGATCTTTGGACTGGGTAAGAGTGGTCTGCTTAATTCTGACACTCTGTTCATCACCACCCCCTTTTCTGAATCGTTTTTGGCCACTATAGGTGTGGCAGGGTATACTCAGACATGAGTCCCTTGCTCACTGCTCCATCAGGATTCAAGCAAGCCGGGCCGACGAGGCTGAAATGCCAGAAACCGGTCCCCGGTAGCTTGTCTCCTTTCTGGTGAAGAATTGGCTTGGTAGTTTGGTCTGCCCTGTTCCCATGATGCACTGGGCCAGGGACAGACTAATTTGCATATAGCCAGGTTCTGAGCTGGGATGGTGCAGTGAGTCAAATAACGGTGATGGATCAAGCCCTGATCTTTGGACTGGGTAATAGTGGTCTGCTTAATTCTGACACTCTGTTCATCACCACCCCCTTTTCTGAATCGTTTTTGGCCACTATAGGTGTGGCAGGGTATACTCAGACATGAGTCCCTTGCTCACTGCTCCATCAGGATTCAAGCAAGCCGGGTCGACGAGGCTGAAATGCCAGAAACCGGTCCCCGGTAGCTTGTCTCCTTTCTGGTGAAGAATTGGCTTGGTAGTTTGTTCTGCCCTGTTCCCATTATGCACTGGGCCAGGGACAGACTAATTTGCATATAGCCAGGTTCTGAGCTGGGATGGTGCAGTGAGCTAAATAACGGTGATGGATCAAGCCCTGATCTTTGGACTGGGTAAGAGTGGTCTGCTTAATTCAGACACTCTGTTCATCACCACCCCCTTTTCTGAATCGTTTTTGGCCACTATAGGTGTGGCAGGGTATACTCAGACATGAGTCCCTTGCTCACTGCCCATCAGGATTCAAGCAAGCCGGGCCGACGAGGCTGAAATGCCAGAAACCGGTCCCCGGTAGCTTGTCTCCTTTCTGGTGAAGAATTGGCTTGGTAGTTTGGTCTGCCCTGTTCCCATGATGCACTGGGCCAGGGACAGACTAATTTGCATATAGCCTCGTTCTGAGCTGGGATGGTGCAGTGAGCTAAATAACAGTGATGGATCAAGCCCTGATCTTTGGACTGGGTAAGAGTGGTCTGCTTAATTCAGACACTCTGTTCATCACCACCCCCTTTTCTGAATCGTTCTTGGCCACTATAGGTGTGGCAGGGTATACTCAGACATGAGTCCCTTGCTCACTGCTCCATCAGGATTCAAGCAAGCCGGGCCGACGAGGCTGAAATGCCAGAAACCGGTCCCCGGTAGCTTGTCTCCTTTCTGGTGAAGAATTGGCTTGGTAGTTTGGTCTGCCCTGTTCCCATGATGCACTGGGCCAGGGACAGACTAATTTGCATATAGCCAGATTCTGAGCTGGGATGGTGCAGTGAGCTAAATAACGGTGATGGATCAAGCCCTGATCTTTGGACTGGGTAAGAGTGGTCTGCTTAATTCAGACACTCTGTTCATCACCACCCCCTTTTCTGAATCGTTTTTGGCCACTATAGGTGTGGCAGGGTATACTCAGACATGAGTCCCTTGCTCACTGCTCCATCAGGATTCAAGCAAGCCGGGCCGACGAGGCTGGAATGCCAGAAACCGGTCCCCGGTAGCTTGTCTCCTTTCTGGTGAAGAATTGGCTTGGTAGTTTGGTCTGCCCTGTTCCCATGATGCACTGGGCCAGGGACAGACTAATTTGCATATAGCCAGGTTCTGAGCTGGGATGGTGCAGTGAGCTAAGTAACGGTGATGGATCAAGCCCTGATGTTTGGACTGGGTAAGAGTGGTCTGCTTAATTCAGACACTCTGTTCATCACCACCCCCTTTTCTGAATCGTTTTTGGCCACTATAGGTGTGGCAGGGTATACTCAGACATGAGTCCCATGCTCACTGCTCCATCAGGATTCAAGCAAGCCAGGCCGACGAGGCTGAAATGCCAGAAACCGGTCCCCGGTAGCTTGTCTCCTTTCTGGTGAAGAATTGGCTTGCTAGTTTGGTCTGCCCTGTTCCCATTATGCACTGGGCCAGGGACAGACTAATTTGCATATAGCCAGGTTCTGAGCTGGGATGGTGCAGTGAGCTAAATAACGGTGATGGATCAAGCCCTGATCTTTGGACTGGGTAAGAGTGGTCTGCTTAATTCAGACACTCTGTTCATCACCACCCCCTTTTCTGAATCGTTTTTGGCCACTATAGGTGTGGCAGGGTATACTCAGACATGAGTCCCTTGCTCACTGCCCATCAGGATTCAAGCAAGCCGGGCCGACGAGGCTGAAATGCCAGAAACCGGTCCCCGGTAGCTTGTCTCCTTTCTGGTGAAGAATTGGCTTCGTAGTTTGGTCTGCCCTGTTCCCATGATGCACTGGGCCAGGGACAGACTAATTTGCATATAGCCTCGTTCTGAGCTGGGATGGTGCAGTGAGCTAAATAACAGTGATGGATCAAGCCCTGATCTTTGGACTGGGTAAGAGTGGTCTGCTTAATTCAGACACTCTGTTCATCACCACCCCCTTTTCTGAATCGTTCTTGGCCACTATAGGTGTGGCAGGGTATACTCAGACATGAGTCCCTTGCTCACTGCTCCATCAGGATTCAAGCAAGCCGGGCCGACGAGGCTGAAATGCCAGAAACCGGTCCCCGGTAGCTTGTCTCCTTTCTGGTGAAGAATTGGCTTGGTAGTTTGGTCTGCCCTGTTCCCATGATGCACTGGGCCAGGGACAGACTAATTTGCATATAGCCAGATTCTGAGCTGGGATGGTGCAGTGAGCTAAATAACGGTGATGGATCAAGCCCTGATCTTTGGACTGGGTAAGAGTGGTCTGCTTAATTCAGACACTCTGTTCATCACCACCCCCTTTTCTGAATCGTTTTTGGCCACTATAGGTGTGGCAGGGTATACTCAGACATGAGTCCCTTGCTCACTGCTCCATCAGGATTCAAGCAAGCCGGGCCGACGAGGCTGGAATGCCAGAAACCGGTCCCCGGTAGCTTGTCTCCTTTCTGGTGAAGAATTGGCTTGGTAGTTTGGTCTGCCCTGTTCCCATGATGCACTGGGCCAGGGACAGACTAATTTGCATATAGCCAGGTTCTGAGCTGGGATGGTGCAGTGAGCTAAGTAACGGTGATGGATCAAGCCCTGATGTTTGGACTGGGTAAGAGTGGTCTGCTTAATTCAGACACTCTGTTCATCACCACCCCCTTTTCTGAATCGTTTTTGGCCACTATAGGTGTGGCAGGGTATACTCAGACATGAGTCCCTTGCTCACTGCTCCATCAGGATTCAAGCAAGCCGGGCCGACGAGGCTGAAATGCCAGAAACCGGTCCCCGGTAGCTTGTCTCCTTTCTGGTGAAGAATTGGCTTGTTAGTTTGGTCTGCCCTGTTCCCATGATGCACTGGGCCAGGGACAGACTAATTTGCATATAGCCAGGTTCTGAGCTGGGATGGTGCAGTGAGCTAAATAACGGTGATGGATCAAGCCCTGATCTTTGGACTGGGTAAGAGTGGTCTGCTTAATTCAGACACTCTGTTCATCACCACCCCCTTTTCTGAATCGTTTTTGGCCACTATAGGTGTGGCAGGGTATACTCAGACATGAGTCCCTTGCTCACTGCTCCATCAGGATTCAAGCAAGCCGGGCCGACGAGGCTGAAATGCCAGAAACCGGTCCCCGGTAGCTTGTCTCCGTTCTGGTGAAGAATTGGCTTGGTAGTTTGGTCTGCCCTGTTCCCATGATGCACTGGGCCAGGGACAGACTAATTTGCATATAGCCAGGTTCTGAGCTGGGATGGTGCAGTGAGCTAAATAACGGTGATGGATCAAGCCCTGATCTTTGGACTGGGTAAGAGTGGTCTGCTTAATTCAGACACTCTGTTCATCACCACCCCCTTTTCTGAATCGTTTTTGGCCACTATAGGTGTGGCAGGGTATACTCAGACATGAGTCCCATGCTCACTGCTCCATCAGGATTCAAGCAAGCCAGGCCGACGAGGCTGAAATGCCAGAAACCGGTCCCCGGTAGCTTGTCTCCTTTCTGGTGAAGAATTGGCTTGGTAGTTTGGTCTGCCCTGTTCCCATTATGCACTGGGCCAGGGACAGACTAATTTGCATATAGCCAGGTTCTGAGCTGGGATGGTGCAGTGAGCTAAATAACGGTGATGGATCAAGCCCTGATCTTTGGACTGGGTAAGAGTGGTCTGCTTAATTCAGACACTCTGTTCATCACCACCCCCTTTTCTGAATCGTTTTTGGCCACTATAGGTGTGGCAGGGTATACTCAGACATGAGTCCCTTGCTCACTGCTCCATCAGGATTCAAGCAAGCCGGGCCGACGAGGCTGAAATGCCAGAAACCGGTCCCCGGTAGCTTGTCTCCTTTCTGGTGAAGAATTGGCTTGGTAGTTTGGTCTGCCCTGTTCCCATGATGCACTGGGCCAGGGACAGACTAATTTGCATATAGCCAGGTTCTGAGCTGGGATGGTGCAGTGAGCTAAATAACGGTGATGGATCAAGCCCTGATCTTTGGACTGGGTAAGAGTGGTCTGCTTAATTCAGACACTCTGTTCATCACCACCCCCTTTTCTGAATCGTTTTTGGCCACTATAGGTGTGGCAGGGTATACTCAGACATGAGTCCCTTGCTCACTGCTCCATCAGGATTCAAGCAAGCCGGGCCGACGAGGCTGAAATGCCAGAAACCGGTCCCCGGTAGCTTGTCTCCTTTCTGGTGAAGAATTGGCTTGGTAGTTTGGTCTGCCCTGTTCCCATGATGCACTGGGCCAGGGACAGACTAATTTGCATATAGCCAGGTTCTGAGCTGGGATGGTGCAGTGAGTCAAATAACGGTGATGTACAAGCCCTGATCTTTGGACTGGGTAAGAGTGGTCTGCTTAATTCAGACACTCTGTTCATCACCACCCCCTTTTCTGAATCGTTTTTGGCCACTATAGGTGTGGCAGGGTATACTCAGACATGAGTCCCTTGCTCACTGCTCCATCAGGATTCAAGCAAGCCGGGCCGACGAGGCTGAAATGCCAGAAACCGGTCCCCGGTAGCTTGTCTCCTTTCTGGTGAAGAATTGGCTTGGTAGTTTGGTCTGCCCTGTTCCCATTATGCACTGGGCCAGGGACAGACTAATTTGCATATAGCCAGGGTGTGAGCTGGGATGGTGCAGTGAGCTAAATAACGGTGATGGATCAAGCCCTGATCTTTGGACTGGGTAAGAGTGGTCTGCTTAATTCAGACACTCTGTTCATCACCACCCCACTTTTCTGAATCGTTTTTGGCCACTATAGGTGAGGCAGGGTATACTCAGACATGAGTCCCCTGCTCCATCAGGATTCAAGCAAGCCGGGCCGATGAGGCTGAATAGCCAGAAACCGGTCCCCGGTAGCTTGTCTCCTTTCTGGTGAAGAATTGGCTTGGTAGTTTGGTCTGCCCTGTTCCCATGATGCACTGGGCCAGGGACAGACTAATTTGCATATAGCCAGGTTCTGAGCTGGGATGGTGCAGTGAGCTAAATAACGGTGATGGATCAAGCCCTGATCTTTGGACTGGGTAAGAGTGGTCTGCTTAATTCAGACACTCTGTTCATCACCACCCCCTTTTCTGAATCGTTTTTGGCCACTATAGGTGTGGCAGGGTATACTCAGACATGAGTCCCTTGCTCACTGCTCCATCAGGATTCAAGCAAGCGGGGCCGACGAGGCTGGAATGCCAGAAACCGGTCCCCGGTAGCTTGTCTCCTTTCTGGTGAAGAATTGGCTTGGTAGTTTGGTCTGCCCTGTTCCCATGATGCACTGGGCCAGGGACAGACTAATTTGCATATAGCCAGGTTCTGAGCTGGGATGGTGCAGTGAGCTAAATAACGGTGATGGATCAAGCCCTGATCTTTGGACTGGGTAAGAGTGGTCTGCTTAATTCAGACACTCTGTTCATCACCACCCCCTTTTCTGAATAGTTTTTAGCCACTATAGGTGTGGCAGGGTATACTCAGACATGAGTCCCTTGCTCACTGCTCCATCAGGATTCAAGCAAGCCGGGCAGACGAGGCTGAAATGCCAGAAACCGGTCCCCGGTAGCTTGTCTCCTTTCTGGTGAAGAATTGGCTTGGTAGTTTGGTCTGCCCTGTTCCCATGATGCACTGGGCCAGGGACAGACTAATTTGCATATAGCCAGGTTCTGAGCTGGGATGGTGCAGTGAGCTAAATAACGGTGATGGATCAAGCCCTGATCTTTGGACTGGGTAAGAGTGGTCTGCTTAATTCAGACACTCTGTTCATCACCACCCCCTTTTCTGAATCGTTTTTGGCCACTATAGGTGTGGCAGGGTATACTCAGACATTAGTCCCTTGCTCACTGCTCCATCAGGATTCAAGCAAGCTGGGCCGACGAGGCTGAAATGCCAGAAACCGGTCCCCGGTAGCTTGTCTCCTTTCTGGTGAAGAATTGGCTTGGTAGTTTGGTCTGCCCTGTTCCCATGATGCACTGGGCCAGGGACAGACTAATTTGCATATAGCCAGGTTCTGAGCTGGGATGGTGCAGTGAGCTAAATAATGGTGATGGATCAAGCCCTGATCTTTGGACTGGGTAATAGTGGTCTGCTTAATTCAGACACTCTGTTCATCACCACCCCCTTTTCTGAATCGT
Organism: Lissotriton helveticus; assembly: GCF_964261635.1. Lineage (NCBI taxonomy): Eukaryota > Metazoa > Chordata > Amphibia > Caudata > Salamandridae > Lissotriton > Lissotriton helveticus. The sequence continues at coordinate 342,447,819 of NC_136060.1, read as the reverse complement.
ATTTGGCCACTATAGGTGTGGCAGGGTATACTCAGACATGAGTCCCTTGCTCACTGCTCCATCAGGATTCAAGCAAGCCGGGCCGATGAGGCTGAAATGCCAGAAACCGGTCTCCGGTAGCTTGTCTCCTTTCTAGTGAATGAATGAAATAATGAATGAAATATTATTTGTAACGCGCAGCTATGCCCAGTGGGCGTCAAGGCGCCTAAACCAAAATATAAAGCTGATAGCAGACAGAAACAGAACCTACTGGTATGCCTCAATAAAGAGCCAGGTCTTCAATGACTTCCTAAAGAGGTCAAGGGAAGGAAGTCGTTTGATTTCGAGGGGGAGTGAGTTCCAAGTAAGAGGTGCCAATATGGAAAAAGCTTTGGACCCCCATCTGGCCTTCTTGGCTCTGGGGATTACCAGTTGGTGTTGCTCGCTGGAACGTAAGCATCTACTCGGAACATATCTAATAAGTAATGAACCAAGGGCATCAGCCGAGCCTGCAGTTAGAGCCTTATAGGTAAGGCAAAGGAGTTTGAAAATGACCCTTGACGGGATGGGAAGCCAGTGGAGGTTCTTCCTCGCTAGGGTCATAGAAGATAACCAGGGCAAAGCGAGAGCAAACCGCGCTGCCGCGTTCTGTATGACCTGTAGACGCTGGAGCAAGCCCTTGTTGGCCCCGGCGTACACTGCGTTACAGTAGTCGAGCCTTGAGCCAACAAGGGCAATCACCACCTGTTTCCGCGCCTGTGGGGACAGATAGTGTACAATCCTTTTCAGGGTCTTGATGACACCCCAACAGGTCGCCACCGTTCTATTCACCTGTAGCTCCATGGAGAGCTGGGTGTCAAAGATGACCCCTAGGTTTCTAGCAGATTTGGTAGGTATAGGGCAGCTACCTAGAGAAGGAGGCCACCAGTCATCTGACCATATGTCCTGGTCCTTGCCAAAGACCAGGACCTCTGTCTTGTCCCCGTTCAACTTCAGGGAGTTGGAGACCATCCACTCTGCAACAAGTTGCATGCAGGCCCTGAAGTTAGAAGCAGTTTCACTGACAGAGTGGGTCAGGGATACCATAATCTGCGTGTCGTCAGCATACGACACTACCTCCATCCCCTGAGATCTTACAAGTCTTGCAAGGGGGGCCACATAGATGTTGAACAGGGTCGGACTCAATGCCGACCCCTGTGGCACCCCACACTGCAAAGACTTGGCAGGGGAGAGGTATTCACCTAGCATGACACGCTGCTCTCGATGTTGTAGAAAGGAGCTCAGGAGACTGAGCGCTGGTCCGACTACCCCTGCCTCCCTTAACCTAGATGTTAAAGTCAAGGGAGACAGGGTGTCGAAAGCTGCTGAAAGATCAAGCAGCACCAGTACGGTGGTAAGACCCAAATCTACTTTTCTGCGGATGTTGTCCATGACTTTTGTCAAGGCAGACTCCGTGCTATGTAGCTTTCTAAAGCCATGTTGGGACCCATCCAGGAAGCCAGAGGCGTCGAGGAAGTTCGAAAGATGGAGATTCAAGTGGGTCTCCAACATCTTAGCAGGGGCTGGCAGCAGAGAGATGGGTCTAAAATTTTTCAGCACTCCAGGGTCTAAAGTGGTCTTTTTCAGAAGCGGCTTTACAATAGCTCTCTTCCAGAGTGATGGAAAAGTGCCCTGTTCCAGCGCTCCATTCATTACCTCAAGCATAGAGGGAAGAATTATCTCTCTGCAGTTTTTAAGTACCTTAAGGGGCAGAGGATCAAGAGGGGATGAAGATTTAGTTTTATCCAGTAAGCTACTGAGATCTTCTAGCGTAAGAGCCGGGAAGTGTTCAAGGGATGGAGGGGAGTCTACATTCCAAGCTTCCAATCGTGTGATTTGCACGGAATCCTCCAAGCTGAGTAAGTTCCTCTGCGCCTTTAGGGCTATGTAGATATCGTCTATCTTATTATAGAAAAAGTTCGATATATCATCACATAACTCCTGGGAAGCAACAACTGGATCAGGAACCTGAAAAGAGCAAAGGGAGTCTACAATTTTAAAAAGCTCTTTGGAGGATGTTAACGAACAGGTTAAGTTGGAAAAATAGACCTGTTTTTCCTTGATGATTCGCTTTCTATACTCCCGTAGTAGACTCTTGTAACCTTCTCTATCTTTTAAATCCCAAGATTTACGCCAGCCACGTTCCTTCTGTCTACATTGTTGTCTGAGCAGCCTCAGATCGGCAGAGAACCAAGGGGCAGATGGCTTCTGTCTAGCTGCAAATTTCAGGGAAGGGGGGGCAAGCTCATCAGCAGCTTTGATAATGACATCAGTTAAGTCTTGAGCCGAGTCATCAACCTTCTGTTTAGTTGAAATACTGATGTTGCGGAAAAAAGGTGCAAGTGCTTCCTTAGTAAAATTTTTGAAGCTCCTTTTAGATTGTTTTTTACCAGTGTCAGCCGTGACATCAGGACAAGGAATGTCTAGAGAAAGCGGGACTGCTAGGTGATCTGACCATGTAATTGGTACCGGTAAACCGACTTCAAGTCTGGAATCGTTGGAGAAAATCCCATCAAGGATGTGCCCCGCCTGATGGGTCGGGTGGAGAACAAGTTGGACAAGATCGCAAGCCTCCAAGGAATTAAGCAGAGAAGAGGTATCTTTAGATGCAGAATCCTCTAAATGGAAATTAATGTCACCCAGAATAGTAAAATGAGGCCTACCAAAATAAGGTTCTAAAATTCTAAAAAGTTCTGGGCAAAAATTGACTCTGGACCCGGGGGGTCTATAAAGCAGTATGCCGGAGAAAGAGCTCACCGGAGTGTGCGTAATACAGAAATAGAGTGCTTCGAAAGGATCTGAGGAGACTGATAAAGGTTTTATTATGCAGGAGAGAGTAGATTTAAAAAGAATGGCTATTCCACCTCCTCTACAACGTTCTCTGTCTAACCTTAGAAAGGAATAACCTTCAGGTATAGCCAGGAGAAGATCATGACCAGCGGACTCAGAAGCCCAAGTTTCTGTAACAAAAACCCAATCTGGATTTCTCAAGCTAACGAAGTCATGAAATTCAATCCCATGTTTAATCAGAGAACGAGCATTAACCAAAAAACCCTGTTTGGGTTGAGAAATATAACTGGTGGACTGAGGAGGGGTGGTACGAATAGGGGATTGACTAGAACAAATAAAAGAGCTGTTGCACGAGGGACAAAAACGAGCCCGGCTCAGAACTTCAGGTCTGAGCCGGTGATGGCAGCAAAGTGCACGAGGTCTCAGAGAACAAAGGGTATTGTAGAGATTCTCTGGTGGAGGGGGAGAATGAACGACGGAGAGCCCAGGGTCCAGCCCGTCCTGCAGCGCGTCCTCAGCGCGGACGGGCGCAGACGGGCTGAACTCTGGCGTAACTCCGGCGTCAGTCTGGCGTCCCCGCAGCGCGTATCCGCTGCGCGTCTGCATGACTCTCTTAAGTATCCGCCTAGCGTCCTCCTGGCGACTAGAGCGCGATACCAGCCAATCAGCGATAGTGTTAAGCCATCCCTATCCAAGATGGCGCTGAAAACGGACCTGCGCCGGGAAGCGGACCCGCCAAACAGCGGTGGGTGTCACCAAGTTAAATGCAGGTAAGGGCCAGGTGCAGCGAGCGCTATTAAAAACAGGGGATAATAAATGAGGAATAAAAATAAATGAAAAACGAGGCAATATTAAAACGAGCAGCAGCTCGGTTCCTGCAGTGCATTAAGCGCATGCACAGTTCAACTGTCAGCTAGAAAGAGAGAGCAGAGGGTTTACCTCTCTTAAGTATCCGCCTAGCGTCCTCCTGGCGACTAGAGCGCGATACCAGCCAATCAGCGATAGTGTTAAGCCATCCCTATCCAAGATGGCGCTGAAAACGGACCTGCGCCGGGAAGCGGACCCGCCAAACAGCGGTGGGTGTCACCAAGTTAAATGCAGGTAAGGGCCAGGTGCAGCGAGCGCTATTAAAAACAGGGGATAATAAATGAGGAATAAAAATAAATGAAAAACGAGGCAATATTAAAACGAGCAGCAGCTCGGTTCCTGCAGTGCATTAAGCGCATGCACAGTTCAACTGTCAGCTAGAAAGAGAGAGCAGAGGGTTTACCTCTCTTAAGTATCCGCCTAGCGTCCTCCTGGCGACTAGAGCGCGATACCAGCCAATCAGCGATAGTGTTAAGCCATCCCTATCCAAGATGGCGCTGAAAACGGACCTGCGCCGGGAAGCGGACCCGCCAAACAGCGGTGGGTGTCACCAAGTTAAATGCAGGTAAGGGCCAGGTGCAGCGAGCGCTATTAAAAACAGGGGATAATAAATGAGGAATAAAAATAAATGAAAAACGAGGCAATATTAAAACGAGCAGCAGCTCGGTTCCTGCAGTGCATTAAGCGCATGCACAGTTCAACTGTCAGCTAGAAAGGTAGGTAGGTAGGTAGTGAGGAATTGGCTTGGTAGTTTGGTCTGCCCTGTTCCCATGATGCACTGGGCCAGGGACAGACTAATTTGCATATAGCCAGGTTCTGAGCTGGGATGGTGCAGTGAGCTAAATAACGGTGATGGATCAAGCCCTGATGTTTGGACTGGGTAAGAGTGGTCTGCTTAATTCAGACACTCTGTTCATCACCACCCCCTTTTCTGAATCGTTTTTGGCCACTATAGGTGTGGCAGGGTATACTCAGACATGAGTCCCTTGCTCACTGCTCCATCAGGATTCAAGCAAGCCGGGCCGACGAGGCTGAAATGCCAGAAACCGGTCCCCGGTAGCTTGTCTCCTTTCTGGTGAAGAATTGGCTTGGTAGTTTGGTCTGCCCTGTTCCCATGATGCACTGGGCCAGGGACAGACTAATTTGCATATAGCCAGGTTCTGAGCTGGAATGGTGCAGTGAGCTAAATAACGGCGATGGATCAAGCCCTGATCTTTGGACTGGGTAAGAGTGGTCTGCTTAATTCAGACACTCTGTTCATCACCACCCCCTTTTCTGAATCGTTTTTGGCCACTATAGGTGTGGCAGGGTATACTCAGACATGAGTCCCTTGCTCACTGCTCCATCAGGATTCAAGCAAGCCGGGCCGACGAGGCTGAAATGCCAGAAACCGGTCCCCGGTAGCTTGTCTCCTTTCTGGTGAAGAATTGGCTTGGTAGTTTGGTCTGCCCTGTTCCCATGATGCACTGGGCCAGGGACAGACTAATTTGCATATAGCCAGGTTCTGAGTTGGGATGGTGCAGTGAGCTAAATAACGGTGATGGATCAAGCCCTGATCTTTGGACTGGGTAAGAGTGGTCTGCTTAATTCAGACACTCTGTTCATCACCACCCCCTTTTCTGAATCGTTTTTGGCCACTATAGGTGTGGCAGGGTATACTCAGACATGAGTCCCTTGCTCACTGCTCCATCAGGATTCAAGCAAGCCGGGCCGACGAGGCTGAAATGCCAGAAACCGGTCCCCGGTAGCTTGTCTCCTTTCTGGTGAAGAATTGGCTTGGTAGTTTGGTCTGCCCTGTTCCCATGATGCACTGGGCCAGGGACAGACTAATTTGCATATAGCCAGGTTCTGAGCTGGAATGGTGCAGTGAGCTAAATAACGGTGATGGATCAAGCCCTGATCTTTGGACTGGGTAAGAGTGGTCTGCTTAATTCAGACACTCTGTTCATCACCACCCCCTTTTCTGAATCGTTTTTGGCCACTATAGGTGTGGCAGGGTATACTCAGACATGAGTCCCTTGCTCACTGCTCCATCAGGATTCAAGCAAGCCGGGCCGACGAGGCTGAAATGCCAGAAACCGGTCCCCGGTAGCTTGTCTCCTTTCTGGTGAAGAATTGGCTTGGTAGTTTGGTCTGCCCTGTTCCCATGATGCACTGGGCCAGGGACAGACTAATTTGCATATAGCCAGGTTCTGAGTTGGGATGGTGCAGTGAGCTAAATAACGGTGATGGATCAAGCCCTGATCTTTGGACTGGGTAAGAGTGGTCTGCTTAATTCAGACACTCTGTTCATCACCACCCCCTTTTCTGAATCGTTTTTGGCCACTATAGGTGTGGCAGGGTATACTCAGACATGAGTCCCTTGCTCACTGCTCCATCAGGATTCAAGCAAGCCGGGCCGACGAGGCTGATATGCCAGAAACCGGTCCCCGGTAGCTTGTCTCCGTTCTGGTGAAGAAGTGGCTTGGTAGTTTGGTCTGCCCTGTTCCCATGATGCACTGGGCCAGGGACAGACTAATTTGCATATAGCCAGGTTCTGAGCTGGGATGGTGCAGTGAGCTAAATAACGGTGATGGATCAAGCCCTGATCTTTGGACTGGGTAAGAGTGGTCTGCTTAATTCAGACACTCTGTTCATCACCACCCCCTTTTCTGAATCGTTTTTGGCCACTATAGGTGTGGCAGGGTATACTCAGACATGAGTCCCTTGCTCACTGCTCCATCAGGATTCAAGCAAGCCGGGCCGACGAGGCTGAAATGCCAGAAACCGGTCCCCGGTAGCTTGTCTCCTTTCTGGTGAAGAATTGGCTTGGTAGTTTGGTCTGCCCTGTTCCCATGATGCACTGGGCCAGGGACAGACTAATTTGCATATAGCCAGGTTCTGAGCTGGGATGGTGCAGTGAGCTAAATAACGGTGATGGATCAAGCCCTGATCTTTGGACTGGGTAAGAGTGGTCTGCTTAATTCAGAAACTCTGTTCATCACCACCCCCTTTTCTGAATCGTTTTTGGCCACTATAGGTGTGGCAGGGTATACTCAGACATGAGTCCCTTGCTCACTGCTCCATCAGGATTCAAGCAAGCCGGGACGACGAGGCTGAAATGCCAGAAACCTGTCCCCCGGTAGCCTGTCTCCTTTCTGGTGAAGAATTGGCTTGGTAGTTTGGTCTGCCCTGTTCCCATGATGCACTGGGCCAGGGACAGACTAATTTGCATATAGCCAGGTTCTGAGCTGGGATGGTGCAGTGAGCTAAATAACGGTGATGGATCAAGCCCTGATCTTTGGACTGGGTAAGAGTGGTCTGCTTAATTCAGACACTCTGTTCATCACCACCCCCTTTTCTGAATCGTTTTTGGCCACTATAGGTGTGGCAGGGTATACTCAGACATGAGTCCCTTGCTCACTGCTCCATCAGGATTCAAGCAAGCCGGGCCGACGAGGCTGAAATGCCAGAAACCGGTCCCCGGTAGCTTGTCTCCTTTCTGGTGAAGAATTGGCTTGGTAGTTTGGTCTGCCCTGTTCCCATGATGCACTGGGCCAGGGATAGACTAATTTGCATATAGCCAGGTTCTGAGCTGGGATGGTGCAGTGAGCTAAATAACGGTGATGGATCAAGCCCTGATCTTTGGACTGGGTAAGAGTGGTCTGCTTAATTCAGACACTCTGTTCATCACCACCCCCTTTTCTGAATCGTTTTTGGCCACTATAGGTGTGGCAGGGTATACTCAGACATGAGTCCCTTGCTCACTGCTCCATCAGGATTCAAGCAAGCCGGGCCGACGAGGCTGAAATTCCAGAAACCGGTCCCCGGTAGCTTGTCTCCTTTCTGGTGAAGAATTGGCTTGGTAGTTTGGTCTGCCCTGTTCCCATGATGCACTGGGCCAGGGACAGACTAATTTGCATATAGCCAGGTTCTGAGCTGGGATGGTGCAGTGAGCTAAATAACGGTGATGGATCAAGCCCTGATCTTTGGACTGGGTAAGAGTGGTCTGCTTAATTCAGAAACTCTGTTCATCACCACCCCCTTTTCTGAATCGTTTTTGGCCACTATAGGTGTGGCAGGGTATACTCAGACATGAGTCCCTTGCTCACTGCTCCATCAGGATTCAAGCAAGCCGGGCCGACGAGGCTGAAATGCCAGAAACCTGTCCCCCGGTAGCTTGTCTCCTTTCTGGTGAAGAATTGGCTTGGTAGTTTGGTCTGCCCTGTTCCCATGATGCACTGGGCCAGGGACAGACTAATTTGCATATAGCCAGGTTCTGAGCTGGGATGGTGCAGTGAGCTAAATAACGGTGATGGATCAAGCCCTGATCTTTGGACTGGGTAAGAGTGGTCTGCTTAATTCAGACACTCTGTTCATCACCACCCCCTTTTCTGAATCGTTTTTGGCCACTATAGATGTGGCAGGGTATACTCAGACATGAGTCCCTTGCTCACTGCTCCATCAGGATTCAAGCAAGCCGGGCCGACGAGGCTGAAATGCCAGAAACCGGTCCCCGGTAGCTTGTCTCCTTTCTGGTGAAGAATTGGCTTGGTAGTTTGGTCTGCCCTGTTCCCATGATGCACTGGGCCAGGGATAGACTAATTTGCATATAGCCAGGTTCTGAGCTGGGATGGTGCAGTGAGCTAAATAACGGTGATGGATCAAGCCCTGATGTTTGGACTGGGTAAGAGTGGTCTGCTTAATTCAGACACTCTGTTCATCACCACCCCCTTTTCTGAATCGTTTTTGGCCACTATAGGTGTGGCAGGGTATACTCAGACATGAGTCCCTTGCTCACTGCTCCATCAGGATTCAAGCAAGCCGGGCCGACGAGGCTGATATGCCAGAAACCGGTCCCCGGTAGCTTGTCTCCGTTCTGGTGAAGAATTGGCTTGGTAGTTTGGTCTGCCCTGTTCCCATGATGCACTGGGCCAGGGACAGACTAATTTGCATATAGCCAGGTTCTGAGCTGGGATGGTGCAGTGAGCTAAATAACGGTGATGGATCAAGCCCTGATCTTTGGACTGGGTAAGAGTGGTCTGCTTAATTCAGACACTCTGTTCATCACCACCCCCTTTTCTGAATCGTTTTTGGCCACTATAAGTGTGGCAGGGTATACTCAGACATGAGTCCCTTGCTCACTGCTCCATCAGGATTCAAACAAGCCGGGCCGACGAGGCTGAAATGCCAGAAACCGGTCCCCGGTAGCTTGTCTCGTTTCTGGTGAAGAATTGGCTTGGTAGTTTGGTCTGCCCTGTTCCCATGATGCACTGGGCCAGGGACAGACTAATTTGCATATAGCCAGGTTCTGAGCTGGGATGGTGCAGTGAGCTAAATAACGGTGATGGATCAAGCCCTGATGTTTGGACTGGGTAAGAGTGGTCTGCTTAATTCAGACACTCTGTTCATCACCACCCCCTTTTCTGAATCGTTTTTGGCCACTATAGGTGTGGCAGGGTATACTCAGACATGAGTCCCTTGCTCACTGCTCCATCAGGATTCAAGCAAGCCGGGCCGACGAGGCTGAAATGCCAGAAACCGGTCCCCGGTAGCTTGTCTCCTTTCTGGTGAAGAATTGGCTTGGTAGTTTGGTCTGCCCTGTTCCCATGATGCACTGGGCCAGGGACAGACTAATTTGCATATAGCCAGGTTCTGAGCTGGGATGGTGCAGTGAGCTAAATAACGGTGATGGATCAAGCCCTGATCTTTGGACTGGGTAAGAGTGGTCTGCTTAATTCAGAAACTCTGTTCATCACCACCCCCTTTTCTGAATCGTTTTTGGCCACTATAGGTGTGGCAGGGTATACTCAGACATGAGTCCCTTGCTCACTGCTCCATCAGGATTCAAGCAAGCCGGGCCGACGAGGCTGAAATGCCAGAAACCTGTCCCCCGGTAGCTTGTCTCCTTTCTGGTGAAGAATTGGCTTGGTAGTTTGGTCTGCCCTGTTCCCATGATGCACTGGGCCAGGGACAGACTAATTTGCATATAGCCAGGTTCTGAGCTGGGATGGTGCAGTGAGCTAAATAACGGTGATAGATCAAGTCCTGATCGATCAAGTCCTGATCTTTGGACTGGGTAAGAGTGGTCTGCTTAATTCAGACACTCTGTTCATCACCACCCCCTTTTCTGAATCGTTTTTGGCCACTATAGGTGTGGCAGGGTATACTCAGACATGAGTCCCTTGCTCACTGCTCCATCAGGATTCAAGCAAGCCGGGCCGACGAGGCTGAAATGCCAGAAACCGGTCCCCGGTAGCTTGTCTCCGTTCTGGTGAAGAATTGGCTTGGTAGTTTGGTCTGCCCTGTTCCCATGATGCACTGGGCCATGGACAGACTAATTTGCATATAGCCAGGTTCTGAGCTGGGATGGTGCAGTGAGCTAAATAACGGTGATGGATCAAGCCCTGATCTTTGGACTGGGTAAGAGTGGTCTGCTTAATTCAGACACTCTGTTCATCACCACCCCCTTTTCTGAATCGTTTTTGGCCACTATAGGTGTGGCAGGGTATACTCAGACATGAGTCCCTTGCTCACTGCTCCATCAGGATTCAAGCAAGCCGGGCCGACGAGGCTGAAATGCCAGAAACCGGTCCCCGGTAGCTTGTCTCCTTTCTGGTGAAGAATTGGCTTGGTAGTTTGGTCTGCCCTGTTCCCATGATGCACTGGGCCAGGGACAGACTAATTTGCATATAGCCAGGTTCTGAGCTGGGATGGTGCAGTGAGCTAAATAACGGTGATGGATCAAGCCCTGATCTTTGGACTGGGTAAGAGTGGTCTGCTTAATTCAGAAACTCTGTTCATCACCACCCCCTTTTCTGAATCGTTTTTGGCCACTATAGGTGTGGCAGGGTATACTCAGACATGAGTCCCTTGCTCACTGCTCCATCAGGATTCAAGCAAGCCGGGCCGACGAGGCTGAAATGCCAGAAACCTGTCCCCCGGTAGCTTGTCTCCTTTCTGGTGAAGAATTGGCTTGGTAGTTTGGTCTGCCCTGTTCCCATGATGCACTGGGCCAGGGACAGACTAATTTGCATATAGCCAGGTTCTGAGCTGGGATGGTGCAGTGAGCTAAATAACGGTGATGGATCAAGCCCTGATCTTTGGACTGGGTAAGAGTGGTCTGCTTAATTCAGACACTCTGTTCATCACCACCCCCTTTTCTAAATCGTTTTTGGCCACTATAGGTGTGGCAGGGTATACTCAGACATGAGTCCCTTGCTCACTGCTCCATCAGGATTCAAGCAAGCCGGGCCGACGAGGCTGAAATGCCAGAAACCGGTCCCCGGTAGCTTGTCTCCTTTCTGGTGAAGAATTGGCTTGGTAGTTTGGTCTGCCCTGTTCCCATGATGCACTGGGCCAGGGATAGACTAATTTGCATATAGCCAGGTTCTGAGCTGGGATGGTGCAGTGAGCTAAATAACGGTGATGGATCAAGCCCTGATCTTTGGACTGGGTAAGAGTGGTCTGCTTAATTCAGACACTCTGTTCATCACTACCCCCTTTTCTGAATCGCTAATTAAATATGATCATCTATTAAACTGTAACACATGGCTTCATTTTAACATACATATTATGGATAATCTCTAGTAGTCTTGAGCAATATTCCTCTAAAGCACTGTAAGTGGCCTCAAGACGTGGAGAAGCGTGGCTCAATGGTTAGAGTGGCAGACCCTGATGCAGAGGTCTGGCCCGGGACCAGGGTTCAATTCCCGCCTCGGTGGTTCTTGGACTCAATTTCCCCGGACTTGATAATTCTCACCTCGGTGCCTAGTCTAAGCATGGGTCCCACTCTGTGACTCTGGGCAATAGCTTGCCTAATCTCCACAACGGCCCCAGCAGCGCTTGGATACCTGGCTTCACCTTGGGGGTTCCCAGGAGTGGACATTTCACAGGAAAGACAGGATGTGTTCCACAGCGATATGAATACAGTGCTACGAGACCTCTGGGTAGAAGTGCCCTATATAAAATACAAGCCCACACACACCTCCAAAGTGTGCTAAATTTGGACCAGATAGACAGTCTTGGCATTACCATCATAGACCAGGGTAGATAATGTTGAATCAAATGTGAAGTGTATGTCCCTATTAAAAGTTCTTCATTCATTACTTTTGTTATACCATGGCGTCATTGCATGGTTTCTGACAGTTGCAGTACTTTATACCCACCTCCTAGGGCCCAGAACTGGATTGGCACCACTTAGCAAGGCAAGACCTGCAGCAAGCAAAGTTCAGGTGCTATTGCAGGTGGATGAAAAGTATTTGATATCCCTGAGACTTAGAACAGAGGGCTAGCCAACATGCTCATGGAGTCACTCTGAGTTCAAGTGAGATGAACCTTGTCCTTCCTCGACAGGGTAGAGGGTAGCAGGCAGCATGGCAAAAAGCAGCTCTTCGAGAAAAGCAGTCCAACAGAGTGGTAGTCCTTCTAGCAGCACAACAGTCATTCCTTCTGGCTGAGTTCTTCACAGGTCCAGTAGTTTACGGAAGTCATTGTGTCAGAGGTCCATGACTTATTCCCAGTTGTGCCTTTACAGTGGGGGAGACATTAAAGAAGGTCTTTGAAGTGTACAGAGTTGTTCCCTTCCTGCCCTGGCTCCAGACTCTCTACACAAGGACATGTGGCCCAGTGTGTGTGAACAGGACACAGCCTGTTCATGTGTAAGTGTGAGGCTGTACCCGACACCACCCTACCATCTCCCAGGAGGGTCCATCAAGTCACACTTCAGCTCCCTTTGTGGGTAGCTCTCTAGAGGGAAGACAGAAATCCCAGCTGTCAACCAACCCATACTGAACAGAGACAGGCAACAGGTACCAAATGGCTAAAGTAATAAAATAGCAACTTTCTAAAAGTGGCATTTTCAGATTTGCAATTTAAAATCTGGCTTCATCATGAATTGTGATTTTAAATTGTGATTTCAGAGACTCCAAACTTAAAAAGTATATCTCTTTATAATTGGAAATTACAGTTAAAAATGTAATAAGGTAATCATAATATTATCCTACGGGAGAGATTGGCATTGCAGTAGTCAAAAACGAATTTGAGAGTTTACACTACCAGGACATTCAAAACCTAAAAGTACATGTCCTACATTTTAAATATATTACACTTTGCCTTCTGGGTTGTTCTGGGCCTACTTTAAGGGTGACTTATATGTATAAAAAGGGAAGGTTTAGGTCTGGCAAGAGCTTTAACTTGCCAGGTTGACATGGCAGTTTAAAACTGCACACGCACACCCCGCAGTGGCTGGCCTGAGACATGGTTAAGGGGCAACTGAAGTGGGTGGCACAATCAGTTCCTCAGACCCACTAGTAGCATTTAATTTACAGGCCCTGGTCACCTTTTATGCATTTTCGTAGAGACATTTAAGTAAATTAAATATGCCAATTGGGTATGAGCCAATATTACCATGTTTGCACATTCACCAGATGGTTTCATGGTGCTAAGGGCGGAGAGAAGAGAAGCACAGCAGGGGACTAGATTAGATCACCATATGCTGGAATAAATAGCCGTGTCTTAAGCAGTTTTCTAAACTGGGCATAGGAAGTCACCGATCTTAACTCCACAGGGAGGGAGTTCAAAAATTGAGGGGCCAAGATGGCGATTCTAGAGCCACTGTGCTTCTTGTGTTTGAAAGAGGGCCTTGCCAGCAGGTTCAAGTGGGAGGATCGCAAATCTCGAGAGGGGATGTAGCGTTGGATCTCGGAAGAATTGAAGGTTGGACTATTGCCGTGAAGGGCTTTAAAGATAGTGCATCCCAGCTTAAAGGCACACCTCTTGGCCACAGGTAGGCAATGTAGATTCTTCATGAGAGGTTTGACGTGCTGCCACTTAGGTAGATGAAAAATAAGTCTAGCGGCTTGATTTGGAACCAACTGCAGGCGTCTCAGTTGATAAGCTGGGATGCCAACATACAATAAATTAACAAAGTCCAATTGGGAAATAACCAAGGCTAAGATATCCAGGGTCAAAGCTTCCCTGGACAAGAATCTGCTGATCTTTCTTATTCTCCGTAGTTGGAAGAAACTAGCGGAAACCATTGAGCCGATCTGGGCATTCAGGGACAAGTCTTTGGAAATCACTATTCCCAAACTTTTGTCAGAATTAATTGGCGCAGGGGAGTTACCCAAAGAGGATGGCCAAAAGTTGAAGTGCCACAGGTTGGAAGTGCCACCCGTGAGAATCAGCTCAGTTTTATCTGGGTTCAAATTAAGTTGGTTGTTATTCATCCAGTCACCGATGATTGGTGGTTTGAAAGTTGGATACTGAGGATGCTGAGGAGTTGATGACAAACACCAATTGAAGATCATCAGCATAGTTGTACGTTCCTATCTTTCTTTCGCTCAGGGAGAGAATTAGGGGACAGACATACAAATTAAAAAGGAGGGGGAGAGAGAGGAGCCCTGGGGATCCCCACATGCCAATTCCCTCTTTTTTGAAGTTACCAAGACGCACTGCTTGAAACCGATTGCTTAGAAAAGAAGAGAGCCACTTCAACGCCAGACCCTGGATCCTAGCATTACTGACACGGTCGATAAGAATAGTATGATGGACCGTGTCGAATGCAGCTGACAGGTCCAAACGGACCAAGGCCTGGGGAGCGCCATTGTCGGCTGCATTCCTAAGTTCATCCAAGACTGTCAGAATGACAGATTTCGTAGAATAGGCAGGTCTAAAACCTGCTTGGTGGGAATCTAAGACTTGGGAGTGTTCAACAAATGAACTCAAACAGTTTGCCATATAGGCCTCGAGGACTTTGTCCAATTAGTGGAGCAGAGGGATGGGGCAATAATTACTAAGGACTGATGGATCTGCGCTCAGTTTCTTCAAGATAGGAAGAATTTCTGTACTCTTGAATATATCCGGAACAATGCCATGGGTGAGTGAGTTGTTAAGAAATAAGAGAGAGGGGTCAGGGCAGATATAAAAAGCTTCTTGGAGTACATGAGGGGGACAACAATCAGTGGGAGAGCCAGAGCCAACCTTTTTTAGTAGATAGAAGAAGGTCTCCTTTGAGATCGGGGGGAATTGATCCGTCCGGACTAGGTTCTGGCAAATATTTGAACCAGATGTGGGAGGAGTAGAAGAAGGGATGCTGGCTTTGATGGCAGCAATTTTTTCGGTGAAATATAAATTAAGAGAGTCACATAGGGACTGTGACGGGGGTAACTTTGGCGTGACCCTATCTGGGTTAGAGAGCTCATTACCTATGGAAAAGATCTCTCTAGATTTATTGGTTGAATTAAGAATTTTGTGAGAGAAAATTTCTTCCTTAGTATGAAGGATCTCTTTTTTATATTCTTTCAGAAGGGTTGAATAAATGGCATTCTTGTCAATAAGATAGTGACGCCTCCAACTGCGTTCAGCCTGCCTTAGAGCAAGTTTCTTATTTTTTAAGTTGCTAGAAAACCAACGTTGCGTATCATGGGGTCTCAAGATCTTTATTTTCTTGAGCGGAGCGACACAGTCAATTGCCCACTTAAGCCACCGCTTGATGCCCTCTCCCTGGGTCTAAAATGCCTCCTAAGCGGAGGGGGAAGTGTCTGTTAAAAATGAGCCAATGAGATCCATATTAGCGTGTCTCCAATTTCGTGACATTAGATTCGCTTTACGTTGAAGTTTGGATGGAGGAGCAACAGAGAGGAAAAATGTTATGATATGATGATCCGGCCATATACATGGGGAGATCGAGGGAGGGGAGATCTCCAGGTTAGCTTTTCAAATTTGGTCTAGGATATGCCCTTTTATGTGTGTGGCACCCCTTATGTGTTGGGTGCAATTTATCCCAACTAAGAGGTCTGTCAGTTCCACCGAACTGGAACTCTACCTAGCATTGTTGGGCCAATAGTTGAAATCACCGATAATCAGCATTCTGGCATGGTTGATAACGTGATGAGATATCATTTCACCCAATGCCTGGGGAAACAAAGGCATGTGCTGGGGGGGTCTATAAAAGAGGGGGCAAATAAAAGATGATGATGGGGATTCAAATTTCAGGACTAGGCTGTTGACTAAGGGTCAGCCAGTAACCTTTAGAAAGGTGAACTGATGACCCCTTCGGATAATAGCTGCAACCCCACTACCCGCATTCCCTGATGGGCGATTGGCCTGCAATTATCTGGTAATGCTGCTAGTATATCTGGAACAGATTCCTCCATAAGCCACGTTTCGGTAAGGAGGAGAATGTCAGGCTTTTCAGAATCCCAGAGCTGAAAGATTTCTAGTTGGTGTCTTACCAAACAGGTGTTTAAATAGCAGATTTTAAAATCATTTAGCTCCTGGGTTTTTGGGTTGTCAGAGACTCATGAAGGTAGGAGTGGTGGTGAGGATTGGGTCAGTGGTGCTTTTGTAACAATTTCAGGGAAGTATGTCTTAAAGCTAAGATGCCATTTTCCAATAAAATACAGCGGGTAATGTCATTAATACATGGGTGACCCTGCAGTGATTTAGCTCCCTGGCCGAGTATCTGGTAAAATGGGCATAGTGAGCGGAGTTTGGGAGAAGACAGGCGCAGACGGGCTTGCCTTTGGCGCGCCGGTGGCGCACCTGCTGCGCGTCTGGTTCAGCATTGAGTGAAGTAGCTGGCCGGCGCGGGAAATCTCACGATTCTGCCTTCCCGGCCAGAAGTCAAGTGAGCCAGGCAGGGGGTGTGTCCGCTTCCCTCTGAACAAACGGCAAGACCCGCGTCAGACCTGGGTAACAGAGACGAGTGCAGGCATAAGAAATTAACACGATGGTGAGTTCAATACTATTGAGCAAATGTGCAAATGAGCAGATTTAAAAGTGCAAACAAGCAGTTAAAAGAAATACTGGAGAAACTAAAAAGATAAACGGGGCAATAAAAAGCTAAAAGTTGTAACAGCTAAAACATATAAAAAATAAGCAGCAAGACAGCAGAAGTTCAGCGCTGCTGTTCGCGAGGCTTCTCTCACCTCACGCTCTGCTGCGCGTTCGGTTCAGCATTGAGTGAAGTAGCTGGCCGACGCGGGAATAGTGCCCACACCGCCATTCACTCCCGCCTGCTTGAACATATACACAATTCCTCCCCAATGAAACTCTGGAGACATATTTATGGGAAAGAACTGTTGCAGGTTTATTTCATACAACACACGTATGACGTTTTAAGGTGGGTCATCTTACAGGCGATCCAAAGCAGGCAGCCCCTCGCTGTCCCGCATGCCTAAGGAGCCATCTTGCACGGCGAGTCGATGCTCTGACGGTGCAGCACATTACCAACTTCGTTATACTCCTGCCCCCCCTGTCGGGGTGGAGCGGTGTGGGCCACCCCCGGTCGGTTCAGGCCCCCCGACCGCCCGAAGGACTAACGGGGCGCCGTCGCGGTTTCCCGGAACCTCCTTCGGCTCCTGGTCCTTGGCTCAGGCACCCTTACTGTGCCAGGCAGAGGTACCCTTACTGTACCCTTCTGCCGCAGAGGTACCCTTACTGTACCCGTCTGCTTCCAGATCGCCCTGTAACTCCGCCTGCAACACAAAGAAAAACATTACAACATTCTATTACTTCGCGCCGCCGCTCGCTCAAGCTGCTGGGTCAGGGTTCAGGGTGGGAACAGCGCTTGAGCCGCGGGAAGACTGGGAAGAGAGAGGCCGAGCCTTTGCCACCGCATTAGATATAGGGGGTTCGCCCCTCCCACATGTAGGCCCTCCCCTGGCCTGTGAATGGTAGACGCGGGGCGGGGTGCCTCACCAGTGTCGGCTGGAGTTTTTGCCGGGTGGGACTAAAGCGCTGCCCCGCCCATGTTCCCCTGCGGGTCACGCGGTCAGCGGCAAACTCTCGATTCCGCCTTCCCGGCCATAAGTCAAGTGAGCCAGGCAGGGGGTGTGTCCGCGTCCCTCTGAACAAATGGCAAGTGCTGCGTCAGACCGGGGGAGCGGAGACGAGTGCAGGGATAAGAAATTAACACGATGGTGAGTTCAATATTAGTGAGCAAATGTGCGAATAGGCATATTTAATAGTGCAAACAAGCAGTTAAAAGAAATACAGGAGAAACTAAAATGATAAACGGGGCAATAAAAAACTAAAAGTTGTAACAGCTAAAACATATGAAAAATAAGCAGCAAGACAGCAGAAGTTCAGCGCTGCAGTCCATTAGGCTTCTATCACCTCACGCTCTGCTATAGAACCTTTTATAAAATTCCAGAGACATCTAGGCATTCAGAAAAACATCCAAGTCTCCCCATTGGTTCCTGACCCTGCTAGCAGCTTGTCCACCGCCTCCTTGGATGAACACCAATACAGCAGCTTGCTTGCTTTATCAGCCTGCTAATATATTTAATGTTGTGTGTCCAACCAAGCCCGTCTATCAATTTTTCAGCGCTGCTCAATACTAACATCAGCATAATACATCTCAACTCTCAAAGGAGCCACCAATAGTGCCACAGCGACTGCCTCTGTAGGCCATTGTTTCCCAAGGGACAAAGCTAAACTAAACAAAGCCCTCAGTACGACTAACATCCATAAATTATAGTAGGATTGGGTTACCCTTTGCATTAGAGTTACTGCATAATTAACTGATATGTGCAGAGCTCTGGCTCTGTATAGGCACTTATAAAAGTGTCAGAGTGGGTGATATTCAGCTGAGGACTATGTGCAAATATTTGAGATCTCCAGCTCCAGGCGGATCCCACCTTTAAAGTTGTATTGTGTGCGGCTGAGTTTTTGTCTCTCCCCACAATGCTTTTTGTGACCTCTCTGATCTGGGGTTGGAAAATGAGATATTCTTAGCAAGTTCAAGTTCAGGAATTTGTATAGCGCACTACTCACCCAGAGGGTCTCAAGGCGCTTGGGGGAGGGGGTGCATTATTTATCGAATAGCCAGGTTTTGAGTTCCTTTCTGAAGGATATGTGGTTCTGTGTAAGGCGGAGGTGAGTGGGGAGAGAATTCCAGGTCTTGGCCGCCAAGTAGGAGAAGGATCTTCCTCCCATGGTGGATCTATGGATGCGCGGGACTGCTGCGAGGGCTTGATTGGAGGATCTTAGTTGGCGGGTGGGTGTGTAGAAGGACAGTCGTGTGTTGAGGCATTCAGGTCCTAGTTTGTAGAGGGCCTTGTGTGCGTGGGTGAGGAGACGGAACGTTATTCTCTTGTTGACGGGAAGCCAGTGGAGGTCTTTCAGGTGGCCGGTAATGTGATCTTGGCGGGGGATGTCCAGTATGAGTCTGGCTGATGCGTTTTGAATGCGTTGGAGTTTTTTCTGTAATTTGGCTGTGATTCCGGCGTAGAGGATGTTTCCATAGTCCAGCCGGCTAGTGACCAGTGCGTGGGTGACAGTCTTTCTTGTCTCGGAGGGGATCCAACAGAAGATTTTTTTGAGCATACGAAGTACGTTGAAGCATGAGGAAGAGACGGCGTTGACTTGTCTGGTCATCGAGAGGGAGGAGTCTAGGATGAAGCCTAGGTTACGTGCGTGGTCTGTGGGAATGGGTGCTGTGCCCAGGGCCGATGGCCACCAAGAGTCGTCCCAGGCAGAGGAGGATGATCCTAGGATGAGGACTTCCGTTTTGTCTGAGTTAAGTTTTAGGCGGCTGTTTTTCATCCATTCGGCTACTTCTTTCATGCCTTCGTGAAGATTGGTTTTGGCGGTGTTAGGGTCTTTGGTGAGGGAAAGGATCAGCTGGGTGTCGTCAGCGTAAGAGATGATGTTGAGGTTGTGTTGTCGCGCGATGGATGCGAGTGGGCTCATGTAAACGTTGAAGAGGGTGGGACTGAGTGATGATCCTTGTATTACTCTGCAGATGACTTCGGTGGCCTCTGATTTGAATGGGGGAAGTCGGACTCTCTGGGTTCTCCCGGCGAGGAACGAGATGATCCAGTCCAAGGCTTTTCCTTGTATGCCGATGTTGCTGAGGCGTTGTATGAGGGTGCTATGACAGACTGTGTCGAAGGCGGCGGAGAGGTCGAGTAGGATGAGGGCAACTGTTTCTCCGTTGTCTAGTAGTGTTCGGATGTCGTCTGTCGCTGCAATGAGGGCGGTTTCGGTGCTGTGTTTGGCTCGAAAGCCTGACTGTGAGGTGTCGAGGGAGTTGTTGGATTCGAGGAAGGCGGCGAGCTGGCTATTGACGGCTTTCTCAATGACTTTGACAGGGAATGGGAGGAGGGAGATGGGGCGGTAGTTCTTAAGTTCGGAGGGGTCTGCTGTGGGTTTCTTCAGGAGGGCTCTGAGTTCGGCGTGTTTCCAGCTGTCTGGGAAGGTAGCGGAGTTGAAGGAGCAGTTGATGACATCACGGAGATGGGGTGCGATGATGGAGTCTGCTTTGTTGAAGATGTGGTGGGGACAGGGGTCGGTTGGCGAGCCTGAATGGATGGAGTTCATTAGGCGGATGGTGTCTTCAGTGGTGATTGGGTTCCAGGCGCTAAGGTTGTTAGAGGGCGGTTTAGGTTCGGAGGTGGGTGGAGTGGACTGCTCTTTGGAAATGTTCTCAAAGCTATTATGTATATCGGCGATTTTTTTGTAGAAGAAGGATGATAGCGAATCGCAGAGGTCTTTGGAAGGAGTAATGTCGTTTGAAGCTGCGGTGGGGTTGGTAAATTCTTTGACGATGTTGAATAGTTCCTTGCTGTTATGGGCGTTGTTGTCGAGTCGATCCTTGAATGCTGATTTCTTGGTGGATCGGATCAATTGGTGGTGTTTGCGGGTGGCTGTCTTGAGGGAGGTCAGGTTGTCAGTGGTTGGGTTTTTTCTCCATGTTTTCTCGAGAGTACGGCATAGTTTCTTGGATTTCTTAAGGTCATCGTTGAATCAGGGGGCCTTTTTGCTACCCTGTTTGGTTTGGTGGTTTTTCAAGGGTGCTAATTCTTCAGCACTGAGAGAGATCCATTGTTTGAGTTTGGTAGCAGCTTGGTTTGGGTCCGATGAGAGGGCGGGAGGGTTTTGGTTGAGCGATGTGAGGAGTTGGTCGGTGGTGATTTTGTTCCAGTTTCTTCGCGGAATAGGTTGTGGGCGGTTGTGGGTCGAAGTAGTTTTGTAGCTGAAGTGAACACAACTATGGTCCGTCCAATGGAGAGCTGTGGTGCGATCGAAGGAAATGTGTTTGCTGGAGGTGAATATTGGGTCGAGCGTATGTCCGGCTACATGGGTGGGGGTGTCAACAAGTTGTTTGAGTCCGAGGTTGGCCAGGTTGTCCAGAAGGGTGGTGGTGTTGTTGTCGTTTTTCTTTTCCAGGTGGAAGTTGAGGTCTCCCAGTAGAATGTAGTTCTCGGAAGCGAGGGCATGTGGGCTGATGAAGTCAGTGATGTCTTCGCTGAATTGTTTACGGGTTCCTGGTGGTCTGTAGATGAGGGTGCCTCTAAGTGTGGTCCTGGGGTCGGTGTGGATCTGGAAGTGGAGGTGTTCGGTGTGTGTAAGGTTATCGTCGAAGCTGGTCGTGATTCTGATGGTGTTCTTATGGACGATGGCGATGCCTCCTCCTGTTTGGTTGGTGCGGTCTTTTCTGATGATCTTGTAAGCGTCCGGGATGGCTATGGTGATGTCGGGTGTTGATGCTGCGTTCATCCAGGTTTCTGTAAGGAAGGCGATGTCCGGTGAAGCGGTGTCGAGTAGGTCCCAGAGTTCAGTGGCGTGTCTGTGGACCGAGCGGGTGTTCAGCAGGATGCATTTCAGGTGGTTAGAGTCGGAGCTGTGTTTGGAGTTAGTGGATTTGGTGTGGGTCTTGATGCAGGCGAATTTGCAGGAGTGGCAGGCGAAGGGACCGTGGGTACGTCCTGGGGCAGCTTCGAAGCATTGTGGTGTGCTTCCGGGGTTAAGGGCTAGGAGGGTGGCGGCGTCATACGTTATGCGGGAGGAGCTCGGTTTGCGGGGGCCACGGGGTCTGGCGCTGGGCGCGGTCCAGGCACGGACGGGCGTAGATGAGCTTACCTTTGGCGCACCTTCGGCGTGCATGGGGCGCGACCGCTGCGCGTGAACGCTGCGCGCTAATGCATCTGTCATATGCGGGAAGTGAAGGGGAGGGGCGAGGGAGGAGCAGCTGGGAGGCGGGAGGCGGGGTGGAGAGTCGGGGAGGGAAGGCAAGACAACAACAACAATCTGAGCAAAATGGCAGTAAGCCAAAAGCGATACCGGGTTGGGGGCACAGAGAGTGTGAAAAAACGCGGTGAAAATAAAGACACAATCAGGCACAATACAATATCAGGCACAATACAATTAATACAGGCAGCACAAATAGTAAGAGCGTTGCAGCGCGCTATGGGACACTAGCGCTACAGTAATATGCAAATTAGTTAAAGCGACCTGGCGCACGAGGGTGAATAATAAATAAATATATTATGCGTCTTCACTGCGGTGGTCTAGTGGTAACGATACCCGTCTGGCCTGTAGGTTAGGGAGCAGCGTGAGGAGGAGCGACCGCTTCTGAGTGTTCAGGACGGTCACATAGAGCTATCGGGAGAGCGGAGCCTGACGATCTGTGGGAGGGAGGAGCAGCTGGGAGGCGGGGTGGAGAGTCGGGGAGGGAAGGCAAGACAACAACAACAATCTGAGCAAAATGGCAGTAAGCCAAAAGCGATACCGGGTTGGGGGCACAGAGAGTGTGAAAAAACGCGGTGAAAATAAAGACACAATCAGGCACAATACAATATCAGGCACAATACAATTAATACAGGCAGCACAAATAGTAAGAGCGTTGCAGCGCGCTATGGGACACGAGCGCTACAGTAATATGCAAATTAGTTAAAGCGACCTGGCGCACGAGGGTGAATAATAAATAAATATATTATGCGTCTTCACTGCGGTGGTCTAGTGCTAACGATACCCGTCTGGCCTGTAGGTTAGGGAGCAGCGTGAGGAGGAGCGACCGCTTCTGAGTGTTCAGGACGGTCACAGAGAGCTATCGGGAGAGCGGAGCCTGACGATCTGTGGGAGGGAGGAGCAGCTGGGAGGCGGGAGGCGGGGTGGAGAGTCGGGGAGGGAAGGCAAGACAACAACAACAATCTGAGCAAAATGGCAGTAAGCCAAAAGCGATACCGGGTTGGGGGCACAGAGAGTGTGAAAAAAACGCGGTAAAAATAAAGACACAATCAGGCACAATACAATATCAGGCACAATACAATTAATACAGGCAGCACAAATAGTAAGAGCGTTGCAGCGCGCTATGGGACACTAGCGCTACAGTAATATGCAAATTAGTTCAAGCGACCTGGCGCACGAGGGTGAATAATAAATAAATATATTATGCGTCTTCACTGCGGTGGTCTAGTGGTAACGATACCCGTCTGGCCTGTAGGTTAGGGAGCAGCGTGAGGAGGAGCGACCGCTTCTGAGTGTTCAGGACGGTCACAGAGAGCTATCGGGAGAGCGGAGCCTGGCGATCTGTGGGAGGGAGGAGCAGCTGGGAGGCGGGAGGCGGGGTGGAGAGTCGGGGAGGGAAGGCAAGACAACAACAACAATCTGAGCAAAATGGCAGTAAGCCAAAAGCGATACCGGGTTGGGGGCACAGAGAGTGTGAAAAAACGCGGTGAAAATAAAGACACAATCAGGCACAATACAATATCAGGCACAATACAATTAATACAGGCAGCACAAATAGTAAGAGCGGTGCAGCGCGCTATGGGACACTAGCGCTACAGTAATATGCAAATTAGTTAAAGCGACCTGGCGCACGAGGGTGAATAATAAATAAATATATTATGCGTCTTCACTGCGGTGGTCTAGTGGTAACGATACCCGTCTGGCCTGTAGGTTAGGGAGCAGCGACCGCTTCTGAGTGTTCAGGACGGTCACAGAGAGCTATCGGGAGAGCGGAGCCTGACGATCTGTGGGAGGGAGGAGCAGCTGGGAGGCGGGAGGCGGGGTGGAGAGTCGGGGAGGGAAGGCAAGACAACAACAACAATCTGAGCAAAATGGCAGTAAGACAAAAGCGATACCGGGTTGGGGGCACAGAGAGTGTGAAAAAACGCGGTGAAAATAAAGACACAATCAGGCACAATACAATATCAGGCACAATACAATTAATACAGGCAGCACAAATAGTAAGAGCGTTGCAGCGCGCTATGGGACACGAGCGCTACAGTAATATGCAAATTAGTTAAAGCGACCTGGCGCACGAGGGTGAATAATAAATAAATATATTATGCGTCTTCACTGCGGTGGTCTAGTGGTAACGATACCCGTCTGGCCTGTAGGTTAGTGAGCAGCGTGAGGAGGAGCGACCGCTTCTGAGTGTTCAGGACGGCCATACAACAAACAAAAGGCTCCTAAACATTTGATGCTCTTTATTCCCTGTTCCATAGCTGTGTTCTTTATGTTTCGTAGCGGCAACTTAGCAGCTTTTTTTAGGCAACATGGTTCTTCAGGGGTTGATTCTGGTAGGATCCTGGCTTTTTATCTACAACGTATGCACACACACCAAAAGACAGTGAGGGACTATGAAAACAGGGATCAAGCGTTCTGTGCCCCGGAGAAAGATAGGTGTGCCGTCCCAGACAACCTATCCAAATGGGAAGACAGCAGCTCCTGTAAACTGTCACCTGGTAAACACCATAGGAAGTAATTTTCCAGCTGTGATAACAATGCTCCATATTGGTATACCATGCAGAAAATTGAGTTTGCTGCTGCACCACTAAGGGCAGTAAGGAGGCATTAGCCACTTGGACATGGAGGTGAATTCCCAAA
Organism: Lissotriton helveticus; assembly: GCF_964261635.1. Classification (NCBI taxonomy): domain Eukaryota; kingdom Metazoa; phylum Chordata; class Amphibia; order Caudata; family Salamandridae; genus Lissotriton; species Lissotriton helveticus. Next base: position 342,423,543 of record NC_136060.1, on the reverse strand, counting down.
ATGCAAGGGACAGTGGGAGCAACATCACACAAGCATCATAGGTTTGACCCTTCTTACCAACCTTACCCCCTCAACAAACTTATCGTTGCTGCTTTAGATGTGAATATATCAAAAGTATGCCTTATTTTTAGAGCTCAGTTTGATTTTTGTTCCAGCTGTTACAATACTGAAGAGTTTAGAGGTAAAAAGGGCGGTGCTAGCAATGCCAAACAAGGCAGGAGTAGCAGCTTTTTGAACCTGCTAACCCCTAAATGATGCTAACTGATATGCATGGGCACAGCAATATATGATCATGTATGACATTTTGGGAAAAGTATATGGAAATATTAAGAAAAGCTTGTTTCAGTTACAACCAGGGGTCTCCTCACTATTGGCTGACACAGGGGCGGCCTAAGGCATGTGCAAGCTGTGCACCTGCACAGGGCCACCAAACCCCAAGGGCCACCACGCCAATATATATCCTTAATATAATAATCCTCTGAGGATGGATACATATTTGCGTGGCGGCCCCTGGCAGGGATTTGGCGGCCTCCGGCTCTGTTCCACTTCCAAACACCCTGACCCCCCCCCCCCCCTCCCATCTTCACTGGCCTCCGCGCTCCGCCCCGACCCCCTCTTTCAGGGCCCCCTACCTACGCACCCCGTGAGCCTAGAGCCGCCCCTGGCTGACAACAACCAGGATGTATATGGGGACACTTTATTTAGTTAGTTAGTTACATTATCATACTAGTTTGATCAGGAATATTGTTTGTAACATCTGTAACCTAGATTTGATGAACTTGACAGATTAGTTATCATGAAAAACATCAGTTTGAACAGTGGCGTAGTGAACCCACCGCTTAAGCAGCTTAAGCGGGGACTGTCACAGGACTGGTGAGCCCAATAAAACCTTAATTACTAATTTGTGGGTCTCTTCCGAAGAGGCATAGATAGACTTCTGGTTGCCCATGGCAGCCCCTACGTTTTCTGTCCTGCGGCGGGCGCATGTAAGAGCTCTTCTTGCGTTTGCTGCCCGCAACGGCCGCTGCCCCCAAACTCGTGCCGCCCACGGCAGACCACTCCCCCCTTGCTAGGCCACTGCTCTTCTGTCTGCTGACAAAATGTTAAAAATAATGGACAGGGAATACCATGACAGAGGCAGGTGTGTTACTCAAAGGAAAAAGGGAAAGGAAAATCGCGGAATGATGAACAAAGGGGACAAAACAGAGAGAGGAAAAGTGAAAGGAAAAGTATGCATGAGAGAAAGATTAGAAAGACTGAAAGCACAAGACAAAATATAGGTATAAAGTAAAGAATGAACAGGAGGAAAAAGTAAGAGTGAAAGAAAGAACAGTGAAAGGAAATAAAAAAAGATCAAAATTAGGATAGATGGGTGAAAGAATAGTAGAGTGAAATAATGGAGTGAAAGGCTGAAAGGATGGAGTGAATAAATGAAACTATGGATAGGTGTTGAACAAAACGGGTGTATGTTATGTTGTTGGTGTTTTTATAGCTCGCTAATCACGTGTGAAGTTATTAGCACGCGTAGGGGTGAAACAGTGAAAAAAAATTGAGTGATAATAGGATGAATGAATGGAAGAATGACGAATGGACAGAGAGAATGTGTGAACGGATGTATGCAGGGGTGAAAGGAAAGATGTTCGATGGGCGCTGGATGGATGGAAAGGTGAGGGGATTGACAGATAGATGGGTGAAAGGATTGATGACTAGATGGATAGAAGTAGGATGAAAGGGTAAAGAGAAACCTTTTATGTAAGGTCAGGTTTGCTCACTTTGCGTGCTCGTCGTAGAGGTATGGTTTAAGAGGGGGCGTGGGATTTAAATTTTCTAGCTACTCCCTTGTGTTTGGATTTTTTTATTTTATTTTTGCAGAGTTTTATATAGCGCGAACTAGACCCGAACCGAATCAGGTATCAGAGCGCTTTACAAAGCACCAGTTACGTTACATGAAGACACACTTCTCTTTTTTTTTTATAGGCACAGGGAGATTAAGTGATTTGCCCAGAATCACAGGAGGTTTTTGGCGTCGTTACTGAGGCTCGAACCCAGATCCCCAGGTCCGAGGTCGAGCGCCTTAGCCGTTAGGCCAACTCCTCTCCCCTATATATATATATATTTGTATATATAAATGATGAGAACAAAATCTAGCTTTAGGGCATTGTAAACTAATTCTCCCGGAAGGTGTATTTGGCTACTAGGAGGCCTAGTAAATAAAAAATAGACCATAACTATTCTGTTTGTTTTTCTGTTTTTAGTAGATGTTCTTTCAAAGTGATTTTGAAATGCAGTTTGGGTGACCACCTCACATCGGGTTATAACAGACACTGTCCTGTCCTTTTCATCCACAAAGCACTGATTTCAGGTGTGTTAGTCAATTTAGTTCAATGAAAGCAAAGCAACCCCCAGAAGGCATTAGGCTACCACAAAAGACCATGGACCAGGGAGGTGGTCCCCCTATGCCAAGTGTTGAGCCCTAGGCAGACATGAGAGATGGTAAGGCTTTCAAATAGAATTAGCCTAGCTGCCAAAAGACACAAAATCTGAAGAGGATCATGGTTTCGGTGTAGTCCGATTACGATTAGCGGAGCAAAGGTTGCGCGATGGTGAGTAACGTCATAGGGTGTAAATTGTTGGGGACCAGCTTGTTTATCTGTAAAGAAACTGAAGCATCATGGTTGTCATGAGGTTTATCTATAATAAAATGACAAGTAGTAACAAGTCTTACCGCAATACATTTATAAAATAAACTGAACTCACTTTTCCTCTATCACAATTGTAATAAAATTGTAAATGAAGTATTGTATTCTAAGGTGATAAAAGGCACTTCTCGGTGAGTATGTTAAAGCTTTCAAGCAGTGCTTCAATTTATTAATAATATTTGAATTAAATTAGGATAAAAAGGCTTCGCCACTACTACTATCATGCCCGACAGGGACACACAGTTCGTTTCATAAAGATTGAAGCAGGAAAGTAAGACGTAATGAAAGAAATGAAGAATTATTAATGGATCAGTAGAAAGGCTAATGAAATTTGAAGATTCATATTCCTACTAATTTTCCCTTTCCAGTATGAGAAATCTGATGTCAAAAGAAGCACGGTATGAAGCAAAGTGCTGGTTAAAAACAAATTACTATTAATATATGGTATTCAACTTACAAAATTTAGCCTAAGTGCACTGATAGTAGAAATAACGTCTACTGAAGTGAAATAACAAAATAATAGAAACTGTTCATATTCTAACATGATATATAGAAATACTTGAGGTTTTCATACCTTTTATTGTACCAGCTCAATAATATATATCAATGGTGGATTACTATGTACAATATCAATTAGGTCTTCTTCAGATATCAGTAACTATTGTATTGAAGGAGGCTGGCACATGGAGTTAGATGCTCACCACTGACATTTGCTATAACTGAAAGGTAACCTATGTAATTTCTGGCAACACGGCCTGCCATCCTTTTAAGCTTAGTAAATTGCGTACCACCAGTAAACTGCTTAAGCGTAAAACCGAATATTTTTTAGCATGCAGGGTCTCTTGTACAAAGACTCCTAATAAGAAATCGTAAATTTTCTACTAATATGATTCACAATTTGTGATCTCTTATTTGGAAAAAACGAAAATGAAAAAGTAATCACTATTTGATCACCGACTTCATGAATCATTTGTATTCTTCAAATGGCCTCTGTACTAATAGGTCAATTCACAAAATACAGAATTGTAGTGTTTCGCAATTTTACCTACCTCATAAATATCCATTAGGTAGGTCAATAATTGTGACCCTCTACCTTTGTCCACAATCACAAGGATGGTGGCCTGCTGCGGTCAGGAGACCACCATGTTGGTGATTGCTTTTAATTAAAGCAATCTTTCTTTTTTGTTTAATGAAGTTCATTTTCCTTAAAGGGACACCTCCCATAGACCACTGCCTACTCATAAAAAACATTTTTTTCAGAAAGGGGAAGTGGTCCCCATGGGACCCCATTACCATTTGTGAATGGCTTACCACTTACTTTGAGTTGATGGTAAAATATTAATGTTTTACGACTGGCTGGATTTTAGTCGCAAAACTTTCACACATAACATAAAGATCAGTATTTGGAAGAGATGCCTTTAACACAACTCTTCCTCATAGCAATACCTAATGATTTCCTAATCCCATATTATAATTTAGAAAAGCTTTTCCAAATTGTAAAATTGGCTCAGTACATTCAAAAAAGCGTTTTAGAGTTCACAACACCGCTGAGTTACTGAATCACGGGGTAAGCAAAAACCCTTTGTACATCTGGCCTTTAGAAAAAGCCAAACTTTATTATGGAGCACTATATAAAGAAAGTTAGTATGAAATAGCTTTGGACATAGGTGCTGATTCACAAAGCATTTTTGAAGTCAGAAGTATACTCATCAATGCGCCAATATTCAAAGCTTTTTCTCTACTTCAATATGTACAATAGAGTTATAGTCTACCTGCAGGCACTTCCACAGCTCAACCTATATCCAGTCACGGTATCCTTTTAAGAAACTGACGAAGATAATAGTGTCTCATCACATTTACAACCATGGAGCGGATGGGCTTAAATGTGGCTCGTGACAGTCTTTCAGTGTCTACTCTGTATGAGAACTTCCTGCTCCAGTACCTGGATAGCCTACCAGGTGATAAGCTGGGCTATAAAAATCTATATAACATAACTGTAGAAAAATGGCCATCACTGAAGAGTCACCCAAATACTTTTTGCATTCCTCCTGTTTTTCTGACCTAGCTTGTGCTGCCTTTAGGACTCTGAGCACTTTACCACTGCAGACCAGTGCTAAAGTGCAAGTGCTCTTTTCTCCAAACATGGTATAATTGGTTTACACCTGTTTGGCAGATGAAACTTACTTGTAAGTCCCTTGTAAAGTGGTATACATATACCCAGGGCCTGTCAGTTAAAAGCTACTGGTGGGCTTGTAGCCCCTTTTAGAAAGTAGACATTTCTCTGCGCTAACTGGTCTGTGTGCCTGACAGCCTATCTCCAATACACGTCTGGGGTGGGTGACAGTTACACTTAGTGCATTTCCTCTAGACAGCCACAAAACAGGAAGGATAGGTGTGTCTCAGTACCCATCTACATACATATGCATTCTTATTACCTTACCTGGGCAGAATGGACGGGAAGGGCTAGCACTTCACTTGAATAGGCAGTGACCTGTCCCCACACTAAAAACTGATTACCCCCCACAGATTGCTTGGCAGACAGGACTGAGTTGAAAGGGATCATTGTGAGCTTCAGAGAGCAGCTTTGAAATCATCCCCCCATCAAAGACACTTTTGGGTATAAGTATTAGGTCTCTGACCCCCTAAAATCAGATACTCTTGGACCTGTTACTGAAGCTGTGCCAGAAGAACTGATGTGCTGCTAAAGGACTCAACTGGAATGCTGATCTGGAAAGCCTGTTTTTCTTTTTGTCTCCCTACTGCTTGTTGCTCTCTGAGTAAACTGAAAGAGAGCCAGACTGTGCCTTCACTGCAAGTGATCTCCAAGGGCATGTTGGCTTGCCTCCTATTTCTTGAGACTCAGGGATATCAAAGTCTTTACCCCTGCTACTGCTCCTGGCTCACTGGAAGTGGTCCAGATACTTGCAACATGGATTTCAACGCATCTCCTACCTGCATTTAGCAGAACCAGCGCATGGACCCGGTTGCAGGAGTAAAATCGGCACATCGCATGGGACCCAGAGATTTGCCTCCAGAGATCGACGCATAGGAAAGCGTATCACCGCCGTTACAGCTTCATGAGATTTACACCTCCCATCGACTGCGTGGAAGAATTTGGCACATCACTCAGCGCCTCTCGACTCTGGCACCCATCTTTGGAATTGACTCCATCACAGTCACCCGAACTCTGAATTTGTCCCTGCCCAGCTCAACCTAAAGTATACTTTTAAGCGCTACTTGCTTCTAAGCCCTTGACTGCATTAATTCCTTTGAAACGCAATTACTCAAGTTCTATATATTGAATTTTTGTTGTTTTTGTCTTGTTTTGTTCAGAATATAATAATCTATTTTTCTATACCTGTGTGGGGATTTTTGTGGAGTAATCGCTGTGTTACTGTGTGTATGTGTTGCACAAATACTTACACATTGCCTTTTTAGATAAGCCTGACTGATCTGTACCAAGTTACTAGATGGTGAAGACAGGTTATCTCTTTGTGTGTATCTGGGTTACCCTGACTAGAGTGAGGGTTCCTGCCTGGCCTGGGAGCATATCTCAGCCACCCATGATTCCCATTTCTAAACATAAGATAACATAACCTCTATCAACCACAGGTAACATCCCGGTTATTTTATGATGACCTAAGAGCTGTGAACCAGTGGTGACCCATACCGGTCACCCATACCTGGGTACCAGGGGCGATATTTTGCACTACAACACTAAACCATGTCACATGGACCCATTTTACGGCTTTTGTCACATTACTGTCCTTAATTCCTCTCCTGTGCATCCTTCTTCTTCTGCAATAGTTCTGTTAAATAATGAATTATCAAGATGGAAATTTTTTATGGAATGGGCCCATTGAGTGTTTTTTAAACAAAATACTCCCTCAGACCTTGAAAGATGTTGATCTGTTGATGGAGCAAGTCTCACAGCATCTATACAAGTACACAACCAAAAATCAATCACCTGTACATATGAAATCCCCACAATATGTTCCATTCATCTTCTAGAACTCTAATAATTAGGGCATGTTTGGGAAAAAGCATATGACATCACAATTTAAGCCTCTAGTATGCTCAGATATAGCCCCAGCCCATTAACCATAGTCAGAGTTGAGGGACTTGGAGGTCAAATTCTACAACCAGAAGAACCACTTGGGGAGGGGCTTCCAGGCGCAGGGTGCCTACCCAATTTCTCAGCAATTGTGTGCCTCGGCAACCCCTATAAAATGTACCTGTTTTGCTATGAAGTGCTAATCGTCCTCCCTGTCCCAAAGTTTTAATAACATTAAAAACAAAATACGCCCTTGGGATGTGAAATGTCACCTTAAGCGTAGGCATGTTCTGATGGAAGCATTTCAGACCCGATTTGAAACGATTTTGCTGTGGTTTATGTGATTTATAGTACCCCCAATTTACTCACATCAGGAGTAAGCCAGGAGTACCACAGGAGTAAGTCACACCAACTCATAGCAATTGTTTTCGTTAATCTGACCCACTATATTCTTCAGAGCACCTCATACATTTATTTACATAGTTCTTGAATAAATGAAAGCTAAACCACGCAGGCGACAGGGCCCTGAGCACACACAGCTAATGATGGACACTTGTGGTTCCATTTTTAATCCGCGCTCGAGGCATCTTTCATTTCAGTGCTATTTAGAGCTGGATGTCTGTCCAGGCCGTGTTGACGTTGTTGTCTCTTCCTCCTGCAGGTGCCTGTGCTGAAGCCGATGGATCTGATGGTGGAAGTGAGCCCCCGGAGGATCTTTGCTAATGGTCACACCTATCATGTCAACTCCATTTCTGTTAACAGCGACTGTGAAACGTACATGTCCGCCGATGATCTGCGGATTAACCTCTGGCATCTGGGCATCACGGACCGCAGCTTCAGTATCCTTTACACTGATGGGGGCGACGTCCAGGGAGCGCGCGTGCAAGCACAGAGGTGGCATATACTGGTGACTTGCAACGGTTCAACCGCTGTGTTAGATGATGTTCAGTAACTCTGATCTGTAAGGAGTGGGAGGAGGAAGACGTGGGGGAGGAGTAGTAAGTATTGAGTTGGAGCTGAGAACATGGATGTCCCCAGACCAGGGGTGGAGGTGGAAGAGGGGCATTGAGGAAGCAGCAGAAATCCACGAAGTCTTAACTTTGTAGGAATTCAAATACTTTTAGTATGTTATATATATACACATATTATATATATATATATATATATATATATATATATATATATATATATATATATATATATATATATGTGTGTGTGTATGTGTGTGTATATATATATATATATATATATATATGTATATATGTATATATATATGTGTATATATATGTATATATGTATATATATATGTGTATATATACATATATATACACATATATATATACAGATATATACATATGTATACATTTATACACATATATATACATATATACACATATTATATATATATATATATATGTCGTAAAATCCCACGGAATCCCCTAGTCCATGCAGTTCTTCTGAATACATATAGTAATGTGAGCAGGTGGTAAATAGACGCTCGGGCCACGCGTTACTTTCTTTCATTACATGTAATCATGGCAATAGAGGAAAGGCTGAAATCCTACACAATGAGCCAGAGGGTGGACAACCTCATTGGGCAACCATCCAGATAAAGCGGTGAATATTGATTTGTGTTTGACAAAGTGATTGGTTAGCCAGAACAAGGGGATTCTGAGGTCATATAAATCCCCCAGGGGAAGGGTAGATGTGATTGAACTTGTCTAATCAAATTGAGGCTTTTTTTCTTTCACCCTGCCACACTCCCGTCGACCAGCACGGCATAAACTGGTATTGCATCTCTAATACAAAACTTTTCATCTGACATGCATTTTAAACTGCATCTATTGTTCACAGTTTCAGGCTGTTGAGCAGCTATTGTCCCACCGTAATGTTTGTGGGTTCTTTGACGCCCTCGAGGTACAAGGGTCTGGAGCCTCCAGCTCCTATGTGGAGTGTGGACGGCATGCAACATGCCTACAAAACGTAGGGCTGAGATATATGTGTTTTCTACACGTTGCATGGATGCATCTGAGGTTCTTTTTGGCCACATGGCGCGGATGCAAGTCACAGCACAAATCCACCATTTTTGTCAGCTCTCCACCCATCTATAACAGGCAAAAAAGGGCAAAGTTCAGGCGGACATTTCAGAGCACCACCAGTTTTAGGCAGTTTGCACCCACTGCACTATTCAGGCTCGATTTCCTCCTGTTTCTCGAGTTCAGTTGTGGAGCAGACTTAGGCATTTTTACATAACCCTGTCCAGGATGTTAAAGATCATAGTAGGCATATCACATGCGATTCGCCCCACAAAACTCTGCCCCCCTTTCCCACCACAAAAGGCACCATACCAGGGGTTGGTCTTCACTGCGTAGTCTTTATTAGTTTTCATAAAGTCATCTTTATTTGTTGATGCACTGTCAACATTCGACCAACTTTTATCACCAAAACAACACACATTGATAAACATTGTGTTAAGCAATATTCATTTGAACCGCAGGTTACAATTGTATTTACAATTCAGGATCTCCAGAGCCCCTCGGGGTGTGGGTTGTACCAGCAGGCCACAACTCACCTCCATTGCTTCCATTTGAGGTAACTACCCGTCGTCTACTCCCTAGACGCGGCCACCAGGGCACTCCTTTGCACCTTTTACTGCGCACCAGCTCTCGCAAAGTTGCTTCCTCCAAGCACTGGCATCTCGGGTAGGGCTGGAGAATCCAGGACCACCAGCAAGACGGCCCCCTCTCCCGCCAGCCCGGAGCCCCCATGGACTGCCTCCCTGTTCCAGGATTAGGCCAGTCCCCGCCAAAAGGAGTCCCCGCCATTTTCCTTGCCCGGGACCCTGCCAGTTCTACCTTTAAACACAGGGATGGGTGGGTGGGTAACTTGCTTCTGGCTGGGACCCGCTGGGCGCCCAAGGCGAGAGTACAAAGAGGGCATCTCCCCAGGGACGGACTGGCTACCGGGCAGTTGTGTGTGCTGCCATGCTGGGGGCTAATTTCGTTGATGGCGACCTGCAGGTCCGCATCAACGAAATAAGCCCCCACTACAGAGAAATTAGCCCCTAGCTCGGCAGCACACACAACTGCCCGGTAGCCAGTCCTGCCCTGCTTCTCCCTTGTGTTCGGTGCTCTTATCACCTTCCCTGGAGAGGAGGGGTCGTGTCGCCTGCGCACCTAAGTGACGCTCTACCAGCCTGCCCTGTATTCTCATATTTCCTTGTGACCCCTCCCACACCCCTTAACCAGCGGTACACTGGCCCAGCCTCTCTCTCGCCTCACGCACGAAATGCCACTAAAGGCCCCCCGCCCCTAGGCATCGGGGGACCTCTCATTGTTGGAATCCCGGATTATTCGTCTCAGAGGATGCTCATCTCTTTTTTAAAGTTCACACTGCATACATCTCGGCTGCAGACCTTTTGCAGATGCCCGGAGTGGTACAAGAGTTCTTGTGGTGTTATGTGCAGTCTGTGAGTGACATGTCTCCTCGGATGGGGTCACCATTTTGTAGACTCCACACTTACTGCATCATGGTGGTTGACGAGTTGTTTGTAAACTCCACATCACACCTACTCTGAAGACCACATGTCTTTTGTGGTTTCTGCATCACATAAAATACTAGAGGCTGCAAGCTATTTTTAGATTCCATGGTATATGGGACACAGAAGCCACAGGTGTATGTTGTGAAGTTCAGAAAAGCAGGATGCCACACTGTGCACAGAAAAACGCATAGGAGTAAGATGGATACCATGACCCTCTATCTACTATTCAACATAGCACCTATCATGTTTTTTTGGCCATCTTTAGGAATACTTCTTCTCTATAAACACACTTGTTATTTTGTTGTTTGTGATTGTGACAAATATAAGGCTTATCCTCGTCTGTAGATTCTAAACACAGTGCTGTTTAATTTTTCGCATATATTACTTATAATATGAAACAAGCTGAGGGGGACAATTTAACATTGTTAGTCATGGATTGACTACCACCGTCATTGTAAAAGCGGGAGTAGTCCTAATTCTGATGTATCAGTGGATCAGTCAGGGAATTATTATGCAAATGTTGTGGATCCCACTCAGCAGCAAGACACAAATATTTGCAAATTAATTTCCCACAATTTAAGCCCATATAAGCTAAACCTAAAAAGCAAATTCAGGAAGTATGGGACTTGTTATTCTAGTATTTACAAGGAATATGGAGAACGTATCATGAAATGAATCTTAATACAAAGAAAAGAAAATATTCTGATTTTCGAACCTTATGCAAAGCAGAATCTATGCATACCTGGAGGTAATGAAATAGATATAGATGGGTTTTTGAGGCGAATGTCATTGACTTACTCCTGGAAACATGCAGATGCTTCAGTAAAACAGCTTTATGAATAAGCTAAATAGCTGTAAACTATGATTAACCATAGACTTATCTTATCTTTCCCAATGTTGTAATTTACAACTGCCTTTGGAAACCGGGCCCTAGATGTTTATCCTGTTGCCATGGTTATGCCAGCGCTCATTAATGCTCAGCTTCACACGGGATGCTAATTATAAGGAAGACTCTTTGAACAGTCTGAACAGCAATCATTCGGGACAATTACCATTTTGGCAGCATTATTGGAGGAAGGGGCAGATCGCGTCTCTATGAGCTTTTTTAGCACATTTTCATGTTACTATCACATATGCACGTGCTTTCATTGGGTGTGTGTTTGTCTATTACAATATATAAATCGTAGCTTTTAATTATAACTCAAGCAGGGATTTGGGGTTCCACAAATTAAGATTTTCAACAGTAAAAGAAGTATGTAGGAGGTTGAAGGGACTGGGCGCTTTACTACAGCTGATATGTGATGCTGAGACCTGAATGAGACAAAGGATACCACTCACTCCACACAGTCTTCGTGCTCTGCCTGCAGACAATTATCATTAATGCCTTATAGGAGGGAACATGCCCAGTGCATGCGTTCCACCTATATTCTTCATGCCGCGTCCCTGCGGGGTATCTTAAGGCACCAGGCGTTTCTGGGACAATATCCTCAGATTCTGTACATGGCTGCCTGTGTGGGTCTTAACACTTGAACCGCTTTCATTTCCTGTCCAGAAAATGATTTCATTCTAGTGTCTGCTGTGGCATTGCTATGGTAACAGCATCCCTCCTTCTGTGTCTTCGGCACTCTCCAAGTAATTGTGCCTTTCTCTATGAGATCAATACGGATCAGGATGTTGCTGCCCTGTTCTAATAGAGAAATTCCACGCTATTGCCCCCGGTGATTAGGTTAATTACAGAAGTACCCCTGGTTCTTCTTATAATCAAATATCTTACATTATATAGAGTGGATCCTACAAGGTAACATCCCGGGGAAACATGGGATTTCAAATTAAATAATATCTAAGCATTACCCGTGTTTCATAAAATCTATAGTGCAAATTGCGGATGGATTATTCCTGTTGGCAAAATTTGTATCAGCCAAATATTGAAGGACACTGGCAAAGAACAACGCCTGTTTATAGAGATTCCCACTACTAGGACGGACTACTGAATTCTCTTTTATCATATGTTATCCTATAGCGACGCTCAGCCGAATGTCATTCTTCTTCAAGATAACTCTTCTTTGTGTTCGAATTTGTACATGAAGGCCATAATTAATTTATGTCTGGACACACTTTGTGTGGATGCCCTTTTAAAAAAGGCACAGCGGATCAAAGGCTGTATTGAATGTCACTATACAACATTGTAACCACCCCTTCTAAAAGTGTACAGGCCCAATCTAGTATGAGCCGGTCTTTCATCTTTCTGGCCAGGTTCAATGGGCCCTATGAGGCATCAACCAGACACTTTCTTCTATCAGGAACATTTATCTTCCTGGTCCGGTGCAATAGAACTCATGAGGGGTCGATGGCGCTTTATCAACTGTGATCAAAGACGTACATGTTTTTATATTCCTGACCACTGTTCAGTAGACCCCGTTATTCCTGACCACTGTTGAGTAGACCCCGTGAGACGTCGACAAGATCTATTCCGTTTGTTATCCGCACTACTTGACTGCTGAGTACTACAAAGTAGCCTCATGCCTCTAGACACATATATAAATAAAAGTTTTTAAAGGATAACAGTGTTTATTGATGTTGGAAAGTGGGTTATTAGGAGTTAGGGGCAGTCATCCTCAGCTAGTAATAACACCACAATCACTAACAGGTCCAGTCAAGTCTTAGTTAATTAATCTTTGCTCAACCCTTGGTAGCTTAGCAAATGTGTGGACAGCCTTAACTTAGCCAGGTATGTGTAAAGAATTTAATACCACGGAAACAGTAAACAAGTTAAAGGCACAACATAATATAAATCCCTCACAATTTACAAACATAGAGAATATTTTTATCTTTAAAACAAAATTAATACGAAAAAAAACCAATGTTGGGAACTAGAGATGTAAATTTCTAAAGATTTAAAATAGCAGCAGAGGGCGCAAAGCGCCAACTAAGGGTATCTGGTCGTGTTGGAGAGGGATAAGGTCACAAGTTCAGGCTGACCACGATGGAGTGCCGGACGGGCACAGAACCAAGTTAGGCTGCTGAGTATTGCACCTTATGTCTTTCCAATGAAGTTTTGCAGAGAGAGTTTGTGAGGCTTCTTGTTGGTTTTAATGTAGCTGGCAGTTGAGCGGCGAGGCTGTGTGAGGCTGCCAGCTGTTTCCTGGTTTAAATGGGCATATAAGTGTTCTCAAGTACTGGCCAATGGTTCAGATGGCTTTGGTTTACCACTTGGGGGCTAGGACTCCATCTCCCACTATGTACTTGCACAGTCCAGGACAAGACCAGTTCCGCTGGCCAGCTGGGGTGTCCTTTCTCTGGCCTTGCAGGTGACTTTTTCAGCTCCTTAGTACCTGTTGCTGATCCGAAAGTCCACTCCTTTCTCTTTGGAGTCAGGCACAGTCCTTTCTTTGTGGAGCCTTGTGGGTGCAGTCTTTCACAGAGCAACCCTTTCTTTGGTGCAGTCAGGGGTGCAGCAGGGCAGTCCTTCTTCTCTACTTTTCCAGGCAGTGATCCGAAGAGCTCATGCAGTTCTTTCATATTTAGTCTCAATTATGGGCTGGCAGGAGGAGGGAGCACTCTAACCAATAGGCTACCTTCCTATGCTATGACCACTTCCTGTGAAGTGTGCCATATGTTTGGCATAGAATGCAACATTCTCCCAAAAATCTAAATGGAGAAAATCTCTCCTTGGTATGTGTGTCTGTGTAACTCAACCTTAAGGTGTGCTTTGATTGACTGACTGACTATACTCCCCTTCCAGCCCTTCTCCTCATCTAATTAAAGGGCTCCCCTCTGTCTACAGAGCAAGGAAGTGGAGGGGTGTTGTGGGTCCTATGGCGTCTGTTTTCTGCAAAGGCTTCTGCCTTTGAAGTCCAGTTTATGTACCCAGGCCCCTTCCTTTCCCTGACTTCTCATGAAGAGCTCCTTCCATCAAATGACTGTATTTCTTCAGCCCCAGGCTACTTCACACCTATTCAGGGAGGAGCTGAAAGGCTGCCAAAGGCTGACCAATCAGAGGAGGCATCTACATGACTGCTTTAGGTACCATCAGGATAGTACGTTCCAAAACCACTTTCCTGTAATAGTTGTATTAACTCCAACCTGGGCAAGTTGTTAGGTTTAAGGTAACAATTTAATAGTATGAATGATATGTCTTGCTAACTCCAATCAAATATTAGACTTCATTAAGTTCAATAAAGCCTTTCCTTGTTAGCCTATGGGGCTAGCAGAACTACAATAGGGAAAATTGCCTTTGGGCTGTATTTTCTTACCAGGGCATTCAAAGCATCTTTTATATTGTCCCTGCTTTTTATGACTATACACCCTACTCCTGAGGCACCTAGGGCAGACCTTAGAGATGACATATAAGTATTACAATGGTAGGTTTGGACTTTGGAGGTGCTTTTAATTCTAAAGTCGAAGTTGGGCACAGTTTTATTTTAAAATCAGCCTGTAAGGGAAGCCTGGTTTTAAAATGACATCAGACACCACAGCAGTGCACACATAAGTGCATAAAGTCTCCTGGGTCTCTAAACCTACATACCCTACCATATACTAGGGATGTACAGGTAGGCTGTTTTGCCTATTATAAGTATTTCAATTAACATATTGCCTTGAGAGGATAAAGAACTGGCCTTAGTTCTGGTTAGCATAGCTCAGGGCACTTTCAGAGTCAGCCACCAGCATCAGCATCAGGGAAAAAAGGATGGAATCTGTAGCATCAGACCAAATGACAATTTAGAACAGGGTCACCATTTTTGGCTTTTCAGCATTTTCTTTCAAGTCTTGTGAGCAGCTTTTCAGCCATGGCATGAAATCAAAATTACTATTGCAATTTTAAAAATAAGCACCCATAATGTACTTGCCTGTTCTGTCCGTGGAGCAAAGACCATATCATGTCTCTTTCTGTGGTCTCCTCAGCAGAGGTTCAAATGGTGCGTGATGCTACATTGCTTTCGACAAAAGATTTTTACTAAATGACACAACTGCTTGTGACCATTTTTTAGATCCATGTGACTTAAAATTACTTGGCCAATCAAACCAATAACTTGCAACTTTCCTTGGTGATTGCACCCAACATCCAAATGTCTGGTCTCAAAAATTAGTCCAGCTGTAGTGAAGTCCAGTTGAAAGGCAGTTAGTCACTGTGGCACCTACTAGTGGCCACACTTTTCTTGACCCCAAGGCTTGTTCATGTGGACAACGGAAAGCACATATTGCCAACTAGTCATTGTAAACAGACCACACCATTCATAGGGTAAAAAACATCCTGCAAACTACCTTTTACTACCAATTTGTAATGCTTGTTCTGAACAGGATTACATATCGAACTTCCTTTCTGTTCAGGGGCACGTTTAAAATTGGCCATTAGTCCCATGTAGTACTAGGCAGTGGCATCACGGACCTGCGACCCAGTGGACAGTTTCAAGATAGTTACGCTGTTGCGCGATGAAGAAGCAGTGATGGTCTGATGCCCCTCCTGTGGTGATTCATGCATGTTATTAGTTAAAATAACATAACATGCGAGGAAGGGAGCGGCCTTTCCAAGTCTCCTACTGGATACAGGATACCAAGGGATCTGCCCCGCATCACATCCTTTCTCAGCGAGCCCCACCTTTGCAATCAAGAAAGCATCACAAATCGATAGCAGAAACAATCTTTTCTTATTCTGGGTGGTGTTCCTCCCTCTCTGGCGTGGATTATACTATCCCACCGCTGACAGTATCCACTCAGGAGATTAAAAAATGGGGGACCGGGGGCGTGGCCAAGATGGTGACGGAGTAGGACGTGCTTCGTGCCCCCTCCGTCCCCAGGCCCTACATAGCTTTGTTTGGCGAGACCCCCGGAGCTCTTGTGGGGCGTCTGGTGTTCAGGGTACACCCCCGGTGC
The DNA here is from genome assembly GCF_964261635.1 of Lissotriton helveticus. NCBI lineage: Eukaryota > Metazoa > Chordata > Amphibia > Caudata > Salamandridae > Lissotriton > Lissotriton helveticus. The sequence continues at coordinate 342,407,378 of NC_136060.1, read as the reverse complement.
AGTGTCCGGCGGGGCCGACCGCCCGGCGGCGAGGGGACCCGCCTGCGAGATACCCGTATCGGTGGCATTGCCGGCCCGGACGGGAGCTGAGGGAGCGGAGCGCTGCGGAGAGCCGGAGACGGGTGAGAGGAGCGGCGATACCAGTGCTCCCCCCCCCCCCCGGTCACTAGGGTGTGGCGCTTCGGACCGAGAGAGGGAGAGAGGAAGAGCTGATCGGTGCCGGGCTCCCGGTCCCCGGAGGGGGCGGAGCCTCGTGCCCGGAGGTCCGGAGCAGCGGAGCGGCCCACCTGCTACGCGAGGCCGGGGTCTGAGGCCAGGCTGAGGGACCGCCGGAGCGGCTCCCCGGGCTCCTTCACCGGCACGGGACAGCGGAAGGCGCCTAATCATTAGCAGCACGACAGGAGGCACAAGGTGCGACCCTGGTTGTGCGACTTGGATCGGAGGCTGGAGGGCGGTGCGACCCCGGCGGTGCACACAGATCAAAGCGGACCTATCTGCCTGTCGGGAGGCCCTCCTTTGGCGGGTTCTGCTGGGGTGCTGGTGTGGGTGACTGCGGCCCTCACTGCTCCCGCCGACGCACGGACTGTGTTGGTGAATAGCTCCTTGGGCCTAGAGCGGAGACGCCGAGTTGAGTCCTCGTGGAGCCTTGGCCTGGTGGCGAGGGGGTGACCTTCAGGGTACCGCCCAGGACAGCTGGTGGGGCCACGATGACTTCGGTGGTGCGCAAAGGGAAGACGGTGAAGGACAACCAGTCAAAGGCCTCCCAACAGCCGGCGTCGCCTGGCCCGAGCGCCTCTCCTAGGCCCTCGGATGATGAGGCGCCAGCTACTAAGGCCTTCATGGCGGACCTCTTCAAATCCATTAAGGAGGATATCTCGGACCTCCGGGCGCAGCTCACATCTGATCTTCGTGAAGTAAGGAGGGATGTGGATGCGGTGGGTGAAAGGGTGGCCACGTTGGAGGACCACGACCTCAACATGGCGGGTGACGTTCACCAGCTGCAGCAGGACATTCTGAGGCTCACCGAGCAGAACTTGGACCTGCAATCCCAGACGGAGGATTTGGAGAATCGCTCGCGGAGGAACAACATTCGCATAAGAGCGGTGCCGCAAGGCGGTGAGGCGGGTGACCTCCGTGGGTATGTGCAGGACCTCTTCATTCAGCTGCTGGGGGACGAAGATGTGAGTGAAATTCGAATGGACCGGGTGCACCGAGTGGGTCTGCCGAGAAGGGGAGGTGGTCCGCCACCGGACATCCTAGTGTGTGTCCATGACTTTCAACTCAAGGAGAGGATCCTCAGAAAGGCGCGGGACGCCAGTGACTTTATGTTCCGGGAGCACAGACCACAGCTCTTCCAGGATCTGGCGGCAACGACCCTTAGGAAACGGCGTGATTTCAGGCCTGTCACGGCGTTCCTGCGACAACGGGGCATTCCTTACTCGTGGGGACATCCCTTCCGCATAGTGTTTCGCTGGAACAACAAGCTGGAGCAAATACGTTCACTGCAGTTGGCCAAGGAATTGCTGGGCATTGAGGAAGAGTCACCGACCTCGAGGGCGAGTAGTCCTTCGGCTAGACGGCGACACCGGTCATCTTCTTGGCATCGCGTGGGGTCGGCGGCGAACAGCGGGCGGCCCGATCGGGCTACCAGCCTGCAGGCGATGGGAGACGCAGTGGCATCCGTCGTCTCTGCGACGTTGACTTCTTCACAGCAGGGCTCCGGGGCGGCATAGCGGCTGCCTAGGGGTCTGGAGGCTACGGAGGGGCACACGTTCATCGGTCCATGGGGCAGCAGGTACTTTGTGAGAAGACCCCCAGGACCGTGGCCTTGGAGGGCCCACCCGAGGTCTTCCACCCCCCTCCCAGAGACTGTCCGGTGCGCTGCACTGTTCTGGGAGCCTTCATTGAGACTGTAATGTATTACTGTTTTTGGTTGCAATGGGGTTCGGGGTTTGGGGGGGGGGGACACGGGGAGTTAGTTGTTGCTGCCTCCGCAGAGGGGGGAATTGGGGGATGTTGGTCGGGGGGGAGAGGGGTCGGGGGGGTCCATGGTGGTGATGTGTGTGGCGTGTGGGGTGCTTGGTCATGGGGTGGTTTGGTAGGGCGCGGGAGGGGTGAGGGGATTTGCGATGCCGGTTAGCATAGGGTCTTGGAACGTGAAAGGTCTTAACTCGCCGCAGAAGCGACAAAAGGTGTGGAAGTATGTGGTGGACCATCAGCTGGATGTGGTGGGTCTCCAGGAGACTCATCTGGCACGGAAAGATGAACTGCGCCTTAGGCATAGGGCTTACCCGATCATTTACAGGGCCTCTGCTTCCACGAAACACCGAGGGGTGGCTCTCCTCTTCCGCGCGGCGCTACACTTTCAACCAGTGGAGGTGCAGGCTGACAAGGATGGCCGATGGCTGTTGGTGAAAGGGATGGTTCAGGGTCGCATGTGTACCTTTGTTGTGCTGTATCTACCTAATGCAGGTCAGAATAAATTCCTACAGGCAGTCTTGCAGAAGGTGGGGGATTTCGCTGAGGGGAGCTTGTTTCTATTGGGTGATTTTAATTTGGTCTGGGACAAGGATATGGATAGCTCTAGGGCCCACAGGGCTGAGGCGGGGGTGTTCTCAGCTACGACACAAGAGGTGATGGGGGAAATGGGACTGGCTGATGGTTGGCGATTCTGTCACCCCACTTCCCGGGATTACACGTTCTTCTCGCATGTGCATCAGTCCTATTCCCGATTAGATTATGTTTTCATTAGTCAGGCACTTAAGGGGGATGTCCAAGATGCTGCCATTTTCCCGCTCTCGGTCTCCGATCATGGGTTGCTGGTGCTCACCCTCCATTGGACGCCATCTGGTGACGGGCAACGGAAGTGGTACTTCCCTGCATCGGTGGTCAGAGATGAGGTCTCAAGTCGGGCTCTCCGAGTGGCCATTCGGGAATTTATTGCCCTCAACCCCACGTCGGATACGTCGGTAGCCAATACCTGGGACGCCCTTAAGGCGTCTGTAAGAGGCACCTGTCTGGCGCTTAATGCCAAGCTTAATAAGTTGCGGAGGGAGGATCGGGAGGAACTGGAGGCAGAACTATCTAGGCTAGAGCGGGAGCACAAGCATAATCCGTCCAGGGCTACCTTGCGACCGTTGACGGCGGTTCGGGGGAAGTTGAGAGCCCACTATAATAATAGAGCCGAACTCACGATGCTGCGCTTGGGGAGATACTCCTACTCCTCCGGGAATAAAGTGGGGAGACACCTGGCACGTCAGCTGCGGGAGAAGAGGGAGCGGGAATATATCGGAGGAATGAAGGACGACGCGGGTGTGCTACAGCACAGGGACGAAGTAAAGGCGAACATCTTTGGCCGCTTTTATGAGGACCTATACGCAGGGGACGATCTCGACGCGGACGCACAGAGGGAGTATCTGCAGCAGCTGCAGCTCCCCCAGGTGTCGAAGGAGTGGAATGAGCTGCTGGAGGCCCCGATCACCAGGGAAGAGGTCATTGAGGTCATCAATAACCTGAAACTGCACAAGGCGCCTGGGCCGGATGGCTACACGGCCGTTTTCTACAAATCGTATGCTTCCGACCTCTGCGATCTTCTGGTGGCCCTGTTTAATGACATGGCCGCCTCGGGCTCGGCAGCCGGTACGCTGGCGGAGGCGGTAGTCACGGTCTTGCCCAAGACGGGGAAGGACCCTACCCAGTGTGCTTCCTATCGCCCCATTGCGCTTCTCAACTTAGACTCTAAGTTGTACGAGACCTGATGCCAGCGATCATTCACCCGGACCAGTCCGGCTTTATTAAAGGACGCCAGACCCATGATAACACAAGGAGGGTGGTGCATCTAATTGAAAAAGCCGACAGGTTCCGAATCCCGGCGGTCCTTGTGGGGCTGGATGCCGAGAAGGCCTTCGATCGTGTGGATTGGGGCTTCCTGTTCGCCACTATGTCGGCGTTTGGCTTTTCGGATAGGTTTCTTACTATGGTGAAGGCCAACTATAGCAATCCCAGATCGCGGGTGACGGTGAACGGACACAAGTCGGCGTACTTCCCTCACTCCAGGGGTACCAGGCAGGGTTGTCCTCTTTCGCCCCTGCTGTTTGCGCTTAGCATAGAACCTTTGGCGAGGACAGTACGGACATGTGAGGGGATTCGGGGTATCCCATTCTTGGGAGAGCAACACAAAATCACGCTCTTCGCGGACGACATTTTGTTCTCGGTTGCCGACCCGGAGCGATCGTTACCATGCATTAGGGAGGCTCTGTTGCGCTTTGAAGCAGTGGCCGGATTTAAGGTCAATTATGGTAAGTCCTATGTACTGAACCTCACTCTGTCGCAGGCGGAAGTGGTGAGGGTTCGTCCGCTGACGCCCCTAGCTTGGGCCGACACCTCGATAGTATACTTGGGGGTCCACCTGACTCCGACGGTGGGCAAATTGTTTTCGGCCAACTTCCCCCCGCTCATGGCTAAAACACGGGCAGAATTGGACAGGTGGAAGCCTAAATTTCTGTCTTGGTTGGGAAGAATCCATGCGGTGAAGATGGTCCTCCTCCCTAAATTTCTATACCTGTTTCAGGCGCTGCCCATTCCACTGGACGCCGACTTCTTTAGGCGCCTTAAAACGCACATAATGCGATTTATATGGCAGGGGGGACGGGCTCGTCTCTCTTTTGCGGTCTTGAGGCGGCCGAGGACGGAGGGAGGGGTCGGCCTCCCGGACCTGCAACTCTATTATAAAGCCTCTCAGTTGAGGGTGTTGGTGGAGTGGTCGCAGCAAACGTCTGAAAAGCATTGGCTCCACATGGACCGGAGTGTTGCTGGCAGGTCGGTATGGGACCTAGCATGGAAGCCCAAGAGGGACAGGCCTCTCAACGCGTATATCAGTACGCCGACGGGTACGACGTTGAAAGTGTGGGACACGCTCGCGTCGGACGAGCGCTGGACGACCTTCCCCTCTCCGTTCACGCCCATCCATTTTAACCCTGCCTTTGCTCCGGCGCTCCGGGAGGGAGCCTTCGATGCCTGGAGGGAGGGGGGTTGCAGGGCATTGACACATCTGTTCCATGGGCAAGACCCCCTCTCCTTTCCCAACTGCATGAGGGACTATGGGGTCTCCCCGGATGAGCGGTTTCGCCATCTGCAGATGCTCCACTGGGCCACGTCGCCTGGGGTGCGTGACGCGGCTACGAGACCCCACTCGCCATTTGAGGCCTTTCTGTTACGAACGTCCACCATGAGGGGGACTATCTCCTTTTTATATCGCCTCCTGCTCCAATCTGCTGTGGCTCCGAGGCCGCGGTATATGGGACACTGGGAGGACATGGTGGGGAGAGGAATCTCCGATACCGAATGGACGGCACTATGGAAGGATGTTACTGCGTTCAACCACTCTCTGCAGTTGCGGGAGGCACACCTTAAGACCCTTACGCTTTGGTATCTTTGCCCAGCTAGACTCCATCGCATATACCCTGCTACATCCGACAGGTGTTGGAGGGGCTGTGGGCTCCTGGGTGACTTTCGCCACATCTGGTGGGATTGCCCGGTGATTCGGCCCTACTGGGAAGAAATCCTTTCGCATATTAAGGACGTTCTGGGCTATCCCATTGAGGATTCCATCGCATTTGTCTTGTTAGGCCTGCGGGATCCCGACTAGAATTATCAAACTCGGGCGGATAAGAGGATCTTATGGCTCTGCCTGGGAGCTGCCAAAATTACTCTGGCTGCCGCTTGGAAGCAGAGAGGGGCGCCAGCAATCTCCCTATGGCATGCTCGACTATGGCGATATCTGAGTCTGGAGAGAATGGCAGACATCTATCTGGGTAACTTCAAGAACTTTCGTTATAACTGGGGTCCCCTGGGGGAGTTCCTTTCTAAAGGGTTGCCCTCGGCCGTCTGCCCGGCCTCTATTCGGTCCCTTCATCTCTTTCAAATCTAGTGTGAATGTCGGCGGACCTGCGGGAGTGTGTGTTGGGTCACCACCATGGGGGAGGGAGGGGGGGATGGGTAGGGGGGGGGGGAGTGGTTCCTTATGTTCGGGTTCGGGGGCCCCTGGGGAGAGCGATGCTGGGCCGGTTGGCCTCAGGATGTGTGGTCCCTTGGCCTTGCGAATATTTTACGCTGTGCTCTCATGCTCTCTTGATGGATCTTTGAAGACCTTCGGAGTATCTTCGCTGAACTAGACTCTGTTGCTCCGGACTTGAGATACAATTGTCAGTATGGATTTTCTGCACTGTTGCTTCCTATCACGCCCCGTCTGCGGGGACCTGCTGGCACCTTGGGGGCCCTTGTCTTGTTTGTTTTCATATGTAACTCTAAATAAAAAAAATTACAAAAAAAAAAATGGGGGACCATTTCTCGAGGCAAACACCCTCAAATTCCCTTTTGCTTTCTTTTTAAACCGTTCCTCCCTTGACAACCCTCTGTACTCTTCTGTTTTTTTAAATACTCCTTTTTTAAATTGTATTTATTTGCATTTAGGTATAACTCATACAAGAACATAAACAGCATATGGATTCAAGGATCATATTAACAGTGATAGCCATATACATAGTCGTGAATACCAAAAAAGAAAACAAAAGAAAAAGAAAAAAGAAAAGACAACATAAGGGTGAGCAATGCAGCAAATGAAAATCACATAGAATATCAAGCCTCGTCACTATTGCAGAAAAGACATAAGCGACTACGTAAGAAAAGAGAGGAAAGATTCTGTCACATAGTTGAGAATTACTTTGACCCTTCTATAGCACCTGACCGTCTCACTGGGCTACACACGTCATCAAGATTATCTTGTATTATAAATATTGTGTCCTCCTTTCACCCCTTTCTCTCCTGCTTCTTTCTATCGGATGTATGACGGTACAACACGTACCATTTCAACGCGTGCCTCTACAACGCGTCTTTAACAACGCAAGTCGTTACAACGACTTGCGTTGTTGAGCGCGGATAGTGAATAGTATAATTTACTATTCCAACACCAGTCCCCGTGGATAGTAGGGAAGGTGTTGGAATATGAAATATACTATTCTTTATCCTTTAGCGCCCTCCAGCGCAAGTGGTGGTTACGACTTGCGTTGTAAAGGGCGTGTCGTAAAAGCACTGCGGGGTAACATCCACGTTGAAAAGGATGTTCCCCCTTTCTATCACCCTTTTTCTTGTTTTCAGTAAGTCATGTCAGGTGGTGTTAGCTAGGCATATATTTCGAAGTGCCTGCAAACATTGTTTTACAAACTACGTTTGACTAACCTTGTTAGAAACGGGATCTCTGGCTGGCCAAGGCTTGCGCCAACGTCAGTCAGAGACCACCACTTCCAAGTCAGGGCAAGGGAGTCACACACCAAGGCAACCCCTGCTCACCCTCTAGGTAACGTGGCGCGAGCAGCAAGGCTAAACTTGGAGGCGGTATGAGTTAAGTATTCGCGCACGCACCCCAGCGACAACACCCTAGGCCCACCACAAAGGAAACTCCACACAAGGTTATATCAAAAATAGCCTTTGTATTATAATAATAAAAACACATTAGATAACACACACACTTTACAATGTGCCAACAGGCACGGGCAAGATTTACAAGGGATTATGTACAGGACAGGGCCACCTGGACCACTGTCAGGGGTATGCACTTTTTAGAAATAATACTGGTAGGTATAACACTTAGCACATAAACATATAATGACTGTAACACAGAAATAGTAAATGTAGCATACAACCAGTAACTACTGGTAAAGGGAAAATACCTCCTACGCCACCCTAAACACTGTAGGGAAATCACGCAGGGAACTAGGACCTTATCATCAGGACCTATGGAAGGAAAACCATCACCTAAGCAAGTCACATTTAGCAAAGGGAAGGAAACCTAAAATAATCACCTAAGCAAGTCACATTTAGCAAAGGCAATAACACATCAACATTCCTCTAAGCAGGTCACTTTTAGCAAAGGGAAATAAACCATAAGGAATCACCTAAGCAGGTCACTTTTAGCAAAGGTACTACATAAACAATCCTCTAAGCAGGTCACTTTTAGCAAAGGGGATACAACATAAACAATTACCTAAGCAGGTCACTTTTAGCAAAGGTAACAACAAACATTCCTCTAAGCAGGTCACTTTTAGCAAAGGGGAATAAAAACATAAAGAATCACCTAAGCAGGACACTTTTAGCAAAGGTAATAACAAACAATTGCACATGAAACATTAAAACACATTCAGAGGTGCAGGTAGAACATTTGCGCAGGAATCACATAAGCAGTAAATCATAAATTGCGCAGGGTGCATGTAGCACAACACTAGAAATGTCCCTCAGGCCAACTGGCCTCGCAAGGGCTGAAATGCCCTGAGTCTCAATGTCAGGGAAGCCGCGCAGGCAGCACAGCACACAAAGCCTAAACGTAGCAACTGTCCACTAAGTGCTGGACAGTTGTAAATAAGGCTGGGCAACGTTGGAGCCTCGTGGGCTCAAGAACAATGAATGGCGCCCAAGAGCCTCTCTGGGGCTCTAGAACAAATGTGGGCGCTGTGAGCCTTCTCTGGCTCAACGAACAACTGGGGCCAAGAGCCTCTCAGGGCTCAGTAAACACCTGCGGGGCCCTGGAGCCTCGTGGGCTCGAAAATGCAGATGTGCCCCTGAAGCCTCTCGGGGCTCCCTCGCAATTGGGGCGGAACGTTGGAGTCCCTCACGGGGGACTCGAAGACAGATAATGCCCCTGGAGCCTCGCAGGCTCGTAAAGATAAATTGCCCCCGGAGCCCTTGGCTCCCACAAAGAAATGCTGCCCACGTTGGAGCGGCCCTCTCCCAACGGGGCCGCTCGAGGAACCACAAAGAACCCGCCCCCGCACTCACCGGGACTTCACTGGTGCTGCGGGAGGCGGGAGACACGGCCGGCTTCTCCTCTCGTGGACGGCGCGCTGGGGCCTCGGGCGGGGCTCCCCTGCACTCGGGAGCCTCGGCGAGACGCAGCAGGCTGCTTCCTGCTTCCTCGGTCCTCGCAGCCAATCACAGCGCGAGTCGCCCGGCGAGCCTCCGGCAGCTGTGACCAATCACAGCGCGGCTCTCCGGGTGACGTCAGCGGCTGCACTCTCTCGGTCCCGGGCTGTGGCGGTGAAACCACGGGGCAATGCCGGGTGGGCACCGGCTCCTTAAAATAATTAAATGGAACGGGCAAATGCGGCGTGGCAGCCGCCTGGCAATAGGAATAACAGCGCTCTGAGCGCTAAGTCAATTTCGGCGCTTCGAGGCGCCAGAAGGCAGAGCTGGGCAAAAATAAAGCGCTCCACAGCGCTAGCAGGCAAATAAGCGCTTCCCAAGCGCTAGGGGCATGACATAAAGCGCTCTCAAGCGCTAAGAGCAAAAGCAAAGCCCCAGCAAGGTCTGGAGGCAGGCAGGGGGGCAAGGCTGGGCCCAGAGCCATCACACTGGGTCTCAAGGCAGGGAGACAGCCCAAGTGGCGGTCCTCCTGGCCCCAGCAGCAGCAACAGCCCCCTCTGGCAAGGATCCAAAAGTAGAACAACCTCTGTGGGGACACAGCCCCATTTTTATACTAAGAAATCCTTTGTTTGGAGGTGCAGGGTGGGGGGAAAACCAGTTGCAGCTGGCTGGGGAGTACCCTTGATGGCCCAACCACCCCTTTCATTCACTGGGGAGGCTAGGGTCATTAGACACACCACAGGGGGGCGGAGCCAGCATTGTGTGGGGAAAAACCCAGCCCATCCAGGACCCAGGTGCACTCCTCCCACACATCACTCATGCTGATCTCACACTCACCACCGGGCAGACCCATCCAGACTTCCTGGAGCCTGGCATGCCAGCCAGCTCCAGCCAATCACGCTCCAGCACCCTCACTGCACACATACATCAATGTCCAGAAGTAGCACCTCCCTTCTAGACACATACAAGCCGCACATACCATTGCGCAGCATTCATTCTCACGAGTTCACACATACCAAACTCGAGCCTGCACTCCCCACACATCAGGAACTAACATGGACACACACATTCCCCATGCATTCCTATGGGAGGGCAGGCCAGCCATACTACACGCACGCACTTTACTCTGGGACACAGGGAAAAAGTGCGCCAAGACCCAAAAATCACTAACACTGGGTCACAAATAAAAGCAAAAAGATTAGGGGTGAACCTGCCCTAAGGCCCAAGTCCAACACGACCCCCTTCCAGCCAAAACGCAGGGCAGACCAATCACCACCGTGATGGACTTCCCTGCTTTGGGCGATAAAACACGGACGCGGGCCCACAACTGCAGGGACACCCTCCTGTTTTACGCCACGGTGAACCCCTAGGGTTCCTTCTAAAACTACTGTAGGGACTAACTGGGGTACCCCACTGGTACTCTCCAGCTGCCCTCGGCCAGGACCAGGCCCTAGGCCACCCAGGTGCCACTGGATCCTGCCTACTCACAAAGTGGGGGGTAGTAACCCCTGGCACATAATAGCCACTCTCCACCCTTCCTGTCTGCAAGACAGGGCTAGACTGCCACTGGTTCTCCAGCCTAGGGTCTACAACCTCAGGTGGACCAGGAGTCTCAGGGAAGGCTCTCCTCCCCCTACCTCTTCTTCTAGGGTTCCTCCACCTCCTGCGAGGGGTTCCCTCTAAACAACATTCTCCCAACCCTGGGTTTAACCCCTCAGGTTGCACCGGGGTCAGAGGTGGGCTCTCCCACCCTCTGCACCCCCTTCCAGAGTCCTGCTCCCTCCCAACCGGGGCGGTACCTCTGGAAAAAGAACTGGTCAGGACACTGATTACAGTAGTCCCACCCTTCAGGTCAGGCTGATCCTGAACCTGGCCTTCCAACCTCTGGTCTAAAACCTCTGGTGGAACCAATGCCTGGCACTCCAGGACTTCTGGGGACTCACATACTATCCCCCAATCACTCCTTTCGCTGGACTCCTGTACCCTCCCGACTGGAGCGGTACTGCCAGACTCTAGAACCATAGAAGCTCCGCTAACAGATGCTCCAGGTCCTCTACACACTAGGAGATCTCCCTCAAGTGAACTAACAGGCAAGCTTAGGTTCCCATCCTGGTGTTCCCTAAAGAAACCATCCAGGCTCTGTGACAGGGCTTCGGGCCTCTGGGGACTCTCGGTCACACACTCACTCCCGCTCCACTGAGACAGGCAGTCAGCCCCTACACCCTCCTCACTAACCTGGGACCTAGCTGGGCTACTCTCACCCTCCTCCACCACGCTGGGCTGGAGGACACCTGACCCACTATTGTTGGAATCACTCACCAGTGACTCTACAGAACCTCTCGCACTGTCCCAGCGCTCTGCTTCCTCTGCGAGGGTGTCTGGATCAGTCAACCCATATTCCAACAGGTGTTGGCGCAACCCTGGCAAACAACTATTGAGCACCTGCTCTCTTAGAACCAGATCAAATAGCTTGGTAAACTCAGTTCCCATGTGAACCTCTAGCCAATCAGACAGTGCATCTTGACATTCATCCACAAACTCTTCCCAAGACTGGTGAGACAGTTTCCTAAGGTTCCAGAATCTCAACCTTAACTCCTCTTCTGGGAAAACAGGCACCACACTCGGGAAACTGGGAGTGGGACTGTCTACACTAACACTTAAATAGCTGCCACCACTGGACTCAACCCTCCCTGGGGAATCCAGAAAATCAAAATTGCACTCAGGGGATAACCTACCCTCTAGGGTTACCTTCTCCCTGAACAAGGCCCTTTCAGCCTCTAGCTTGGCGTGCTCCAACCTGAGCTGTTCCATCGCTAGCTGATGCTCCCGCTCTTCCCTCCTATCCAACCACTCCTCTGGGGACAGGACAAGGGATGGGGCGCTGGTACTGACACTGGACCCAGCAAGGGACTCCCTATCTATGGGGTCCTCACTATCTGCTGATATCCATCCACTGTCATCATCATACAACTCACATTCTTCAGGGCTCCCAACAGACTCACCATCCTCATGACGTGCGGCCCGGGCCCTATCTCTCTCACTGTGCTCAAGATCCCACTGACCCTTTTGCCATTGGATCAGGCTGTCCCTAAGCTGGGACTGAGTATCCGACTCACTCACCTCCATGCCTCCCTCTTCACAGAATCTGACCAGCTCTGACCTACTGTACCTAAAAAGACAACAGAGATCAAAAACAGGCTCCATTTTGGTGGACGTTCTCAAGAAGAGTTTGACACAGGGAGCCTGGGGGTCTGAGCTTACACAGGAGTACACAATTACAAAAATTCAGCAAGATTCCTATCTCAGAGAACTTGCACTCCACTATCCAGTGTAACACACCATTCATCCACACACACCCTCCCCTCGGACCGGTAAGGCAGTTTCTACCACCCCTGATTTCTCAACCTGACCATAAGCGACACAGGTACCAGACTCTGGGAGCAGGGCGGGGAACAAATGAACTGGACACAAATACAAAATGACACCTTTCAGGAGAAGCAAAACTGAACTTCCCTAAAAAACAATAATCCCAAAATGCGGTTATCTAAAAATTGCAGAGCTTTGTAGTGTGGCCTGTCGCCACTGTGGTACAACGCAAACACAAATCCTTATCCTCACCGCTTGCCGCCAATGTTAGAATAGAGATCTCTGGCTGGCCAAGGATTGCGCCAACGTCAGTCAGAGACCACCACTTCCAAGTCAGGGCAAGGGAGTCACACACCAAGGCAACCCCTGCTCACCCTCTAGGTAACGTGGCGCGAGCAGCAAGGCTAAACTTGGAGGCGGTATGAGTTAAGTATTCGCGCACGCACCCCAGCGACAACACCCTAGCCCCACCACAAAGGAAACTCCACACAAGGTTATATCAAAAATAGCCTTTGTATTATAATAATAAAAACACATTAGATAACACACACACTTTACAATGTGCCAACAGGCACGGGCAAGATTTACAAGGGATTATGTACAGGACAGGGCCACCTGGACCACGGTCAGAGGTATGCACTTTTTAGAAATAATACTGGTAGGTATAACACTTAGCACATAAACATATAATGACTGTAACACAGAAATAGTAAATGTAGCATGCAACCAGTAACTACTGGTAAAGGGAAAATACCTCCTACGCCACCCTAAACACTGTAGGGAAATCACGCAGGGAACTAGGACCTTATCATCAGGACCTATGGAAGGAAAACCATCACCTAAGCAAGTCACATTTAGCAAAGGGAAGGAAACCTAAAATAATCACCTAAGCAAGTCACATTTAGCAAAGGCAATAACACATCAACATTCCTCTAAGCAGGTCACTTTTAGCAAAGGGAAATAAACCATAAGGAATCACCTAAGCAGGTCACTTTTAGCAAAGGTACTACATAAACAATCCTCTAAGCAGGTCACTTTTAGCAAAGGGGATAAAACATAAACAATTACCTAAGCAGGTCACTTTTAGCAAAGGGGAATAAAAACATAAAGAATCACCTAAGCAGGTCACTTTTAGCAAAGGTAATAACAAACAATTGCACATGAAACATTAAAACACATTCAGAGGTGCAGGTAGAACATTTGCGCAGGAATCACATAAGCAGTAAATCATAAATTGCGCAGGGTGCATGTAGCACAACGCTAGAAATGTCCCTCAGGCCAACTGGCCTCGCAAGGGCTGAAATGCCCTGAGTCTCAATGTCAGGGAAGCCGCGCAGGCAGCACAGCACACAAAGCCTAAACGTAGCAACTGTCCACTAAGTGCTGGACAGTTGTAAATAGGGCTGGGCAACATTGGAGCCTCGTGGGCTCAAGAACAATGAATGGCGCCTAAGAGCCTCTCTGGGGCTCTAGAACAAATGTGGGCGCTGTGAGCCTTCTCTGGCTCAACGAACAACTGGGGCCAAGAGCCTCTCAGGGCTCAATAAACACCTGCGGGGCCCTGGAGCCTCGTGGGCTCGAAAATGCAGATGTGCCCCTGAAGCCTCTCGGGGCTCCCTCGCAATTGGGGCGGAACGTTGGAGTCCCTCACGGGGGACTCGAAGACAGATAATGCCCCTGGAGCCTCGCAGGCTCGTAAAGATAAAGTGCCCCCGGAGCCCTTGGCTCCCACAAAGAAATGCTGCCCACGTTGGAGCGGCCCTCTCCCCACGGGGCCGCTCGAGGAACCACAAAGAACCCGCCCCCGCACTCACCGGGACTTCACTGGTGCTGCGGGAGGCGGGAGACACGGCCGGCTTCTCCTCTCTTGGACGGCGGGCTGGGGCCGCGGGCGGGGCTCCCCTGCACTCGGGAGCCTCGGCGAGACGCGGCAGGCTGCTTCCTGCTTCCTCGGTCCTCGCAGCCAATCACAGCGCGAGTCGCCCGGCGAGCCTCCGGCAGCTGTGACCAATCACAGCGCGGCTCTCCGGGTGACGTCAGCGGCTGCACTCTCTCGGTCCCGGGCTGTGGCGGTGAATCCACGGGGCAATGCCGGGTGGGCACCGGCTCCTTCAAATAATTAAATGGAACGGGCAAATGCGGCGTGGCAGCCGCCTGGCAATAGGAATAACAGCGCTCTGAGCGCTAAGTCAATTTCGGCGCTTCGAGGCGCCAGAAGGCATAGCTGGGCAAAAATAAAGCGCTCCACAGCGCTAGCAGGCAAATAAGCGCTTCCCAATCGCTAGGGGCATGAAATAAAGCGCTCTCAAGCGCTAAGAGCAAAAGCAAAGCCCCAGCAAGGTCTGGAGGCAGGCAGGGGGGCAAGGCTGGGCCCAGAGCCAGCACACTGGGTATCCAGGCAGGGAGACAGCCCAAGTGGCGGTCCTCCTGGCCCCAGCAGCAGCAACAGCCCCCTCTGGCAAGGATCCAAAAGTAGAACAACCTCTGTGGGGACACAGCCCCATTTTTATACTAAGAAATCCTTTGTTTGGAGGTGCAGGGTGGGGGGGAAACCAGTTGCAGCTGGCTGGGGAGTACCCTTGATGGCCCAACCACCCCTTTCATTCACTGGGGAGGCTAGGGTCATTAGACACACCACAGGGGGGCGGAGCCAGCATTGTGTGGGGAAAAACCCAGCCCATCCAGGACCCAGGTGCACTCCTCCCACACATCACTCATGCTGATCTCACACTCACCACCGGGCAGACCACGCAGACTTCCTGGAGCCTGGCATGCCAGCCAGCTCCAGCCAATCACGCTCCAGCACCCTCACTGCACACATACATCAATGTCCAGAAGTAGCACTTCCCTTCTAGACACATACAAGCCGCACATACCATTGCGCAGCATTCATTCTCACGAGTTCACACATACCAAACTCGAGCCTGCACTCCCCACACATCAGGAACTAACATGGACACACACATTCCCCATGCATTCCTATGGGAGGGCAGGCCAGCCATACTACACGCACGCACTTTACTCTGGGACACAGGGAAAAAGTGCACCAAGACCCAAAAATCACTAACACTGGGTCACAAATAAAAGCAAAAAGATTAGGGGTGAACCTGCCCTAAGGCCCAAGTCCAACAAACCTTGTAACAGAAATGCTAAAGTCTTTGCTTATAAAATTAATAAAATACTTAGAAATCAAAAAAGAAAAGGACCCCAGATGTCGCGTGGCCTAGAAGCTACTGGCATCAGCTCCAAGAAGGTAGTAAGCTGCTCTTGGCAATATGTAATATCTACAATCCAAGTCTTAACCTTCTTGACCTTTGACCTCCCCAGTGTATGGCTACACGTCTCTTAGTCAGTAGAAGCAACATAGCAAGCAGACGTCTGATTTCTATTGAGGCATCTTTCGTGTAACCCAGGAGCCGCAGGAGTGGTGATGGTTCCACTGGTACTCTGAGTATATTACTGACTATATCAAATATTTCTGACCAATATTGTGCAATGGGGCAGTGCCAGGCCAGGTGAAGGAAAGAAGCTTGAGCAGAGCTGCATCTCCACCTGCAAGTGTTCTCTCGAAAGCCCCATGCGGTGAAGCTGTGTAGGCGTCCTATAATATCTATGCAGAACCTTAAAATGAATCAGGCGAAGTTTATAATTCGGGGATAACACCTCTAGCTAGACACAGCTGAACCCCCATTGTTCCTCGGTTAGAGACGTGGGTAATTCCTCATTCCAGCCAATAGGGCCTTTGGCTGCGTGATCGGGGACGTATGTTGCATCGTATTATAGAAATGTGTAATTAGCCTACGCAGGGATGTATTATTTAATTTTGCTCTTGGGCTGTTAGCGTGGGTGGAGGAGCAGGGAAGGAGCTATTTATCTGGCAACAAGTTGCCCTTATGTGTTTAATATAACAGCAAATATATATGCCTGATCCCTAATTTCCTAATTTTTAATCTCCGTTTTGCAGCTCCTCCCTAGACACTTTAATTTATTCCCTCTATTGCTCTATGTAGCATGTCACTAAACTCCCACTTCACTTATAGTGAAACTCATTTTATTTATTTCATTTACAATGCTGCTGGTATCCACCGTCCATTTTCCTATTCCAATTTTTCCCTTATCTCTCTTCTCTGCTCTGACATCGTCCTGTCTTCCCTCCTTATATTTAGAGTTGCAGTAGAAATAGGGAACACACTAATTGGCACTAACCTCTATTCATACTGCTCCTGCCCCTCTTTCAGTTTTGTAGATCCAAACAGCAATAGAGGTTTACAAGCAGATCCTATTGCTTCCAGTACAGTGGGATTTGGGTCAGCCTATTGTCATGATTGGCTGACTTTGTTGCCTATTTCAGTTCTGTTTTCCTGATTTGATTGCTTCCGTCCCTATTCTGGTGTTTGTCCCATCCAGTAGCATTTCACTCTCACAGTCTTCTGAATGGATGAATGTTGGAAATTGGGGCCTCTAGTTGGCAGAGGTGGGTCCACTTGTCCAAATAAGGACCCTTGCTTCTAGTCAGGGTAAGGGGGACACACACTTTAGATAACTCCCGCTCATCCCCTGGGTAGCCTGGCACGAGCAGACAGACTTATCCCAAAGGCAATGTGTAAAGTATTTGTACTCAAAACACACAAAAATGGAAACCACACCAGATTAGAAAAATAAACTATTTTATCTAAACTCAACAAGACCAAAGTTACAAAAATCCAACATACATGTAATAAGAATGTGAGTTTTAAGATATTTCAAGCAACTTGGTCCATAGGAAACCATGGATGCGTGATTTTACACAAACTACGTGTAGATGCTTCAAAAATTACATGGCCAAACAGCCAAAGAGATGGGAAGCATCAAAAACAAAGAGATGCGCCAGTTCCTGAGACCTTGGGGAGGCGATGCAACAGTTCTGCTGCACGCAGGAGAAGTGATGTGTCAAACCTGGTCTGTAGGGGGAAGTGATGCGTCGATTCCAAGATGATTCTAGTTCCACGGGTGATGCGCGGGGAAAATTTGCCATACAGGTACGATGTGTGGAAATTCTGGATACTTCGGCGATCGATGTGGTGGCGGCGCTGCGGCGATTCCTTCACCCGCGATCCCTCGATGCTTCAGCTCTTACAGCCACGACAGGTGCGGCGTCGGTTTCAGCAGTGGCTCGGCGATGCGTAAAGATTCTTCTTGCACGGCAGTGCTGCATCGGGATAAAGAGCCATAAGAAGCGTGATGCATTGATTTCTTCCTGTTCTTCTTTTTTTCCAGCTCCCAACAGCAGGAACAACCTCCAGAGGCCCAGAACTGGAACAGGCACCTCCTGGCAGGTCAGAACTCTCAGAAGCAGAGTTTAGGGGAGCTGGGGCCGAAGTCTTTGTGTCCCTGAGACTTCAGAATAGGAGGCCAGGACACACAGGCCCTTAGAGGTCTTCTTTAAGCAGGTTCACAGCAAAGTTCTAATCTTGGTCATTTCTTTGATAGAAACAGCAGCTGCAGGCCAACCCCACACAGCACACAGCAAAGGGGCAGTATTCCTCGTCGCAGCTCTTCAGCTCTCCTCCTTGGCAAAGGTTCCTCTTGAGTCCAGAAGTGATCTAAAATTCTGGGGTTTAAGGTCTACTACTTATACCCCATTTTGTCTTTGTTCTCTTTGTGCAAGGGTCTCTGAGCCCAGTCCAAACCAGTTCTGTCCTCACTGGGGCAGTATGACCACGGGAGGTGGAGACAGTATTGTGCAAAGGAGACATGCCCTATTCAGGTGCAAGGAAATCTCCTCCCACTACTCTAAATGCAGTCATGTCCCATTCAGATCAGCTCTGAGTCATCCAGGTAGGGCGAGGAACACCTCAAACTGCTCCCCCCAGTGGCTGCACATCCCAGCACCTGTCACTCCAAAACCAGAGAGGCAATACACAAACAGGCAAAGGCACACATAATGGTTAAACAAGAAAATGCCTACTTTCTAAAAGTTTGCAGAAAATAAGGAGTTAGGTCCCGGGACACAGGGTCAGCTGGACCATAGAATAATTTATAAAAAGAGAAATGCTGGCCCTGCGATTTTTGATAGCTATATTTTGAGCAACAAACCAAATCCTTGTTATGATTTGTATGGTCGAATTTATTTAAACCATTTACTTTTTCATATAAATCTCATTAAGTTAAAGCATTGATTGCATGAGAAAAACACTACGTACATACAATTTATACAAAAACATTTGACAAAGAATTTTAACAAAAATACATAAATACATATAACAAAATGACATCCAATCATTTAGTGTACATAAATATACAAATACGGTCATACGAGAAGCATCAGTCGTTATGTAGTATTAAGCAATGAAGCTATTTGCAGTAAGGAAAAGAAAACAAAATGAATTGTAACAAATACAAATTTTCAATTGTCTGATAAATAAACTTGAATTCTTTCTGCTATTGCCAATTCCTTTCTGCTATTGCCGACGCGTTTCGAACTCGCTCTGGCATTTGGCAAGTTCTCATCAGGGCTTTCTCGTATTATTCTTCTGAAAATTATGTACAAAGAAAATGAGTGAGATTTTGCAATCCTCATTTTCGTCCCCTATATACATTGCCCCCTACCAAGACTTTCTAGAAAACGTGTACCTTTATTTTCAAGTTGGCAGCGGGTTTTCAATTTTCAAGAGATCTTATTCAATCAATGTAGATTCGGTTCTAGAAAATTACAACGAACCAAATTACAATATAATAATGGTCAGGACAGCCTGCGCCTAGATGGCCAGAGGACAATCTTGGAAAATTACCTTCAAACCAGTAGTCTGCACTTCTGTTTGGTAAATATTTAAAACAGCCGTGCGTGGGACAAAAATCAGCTCCCACCCGCCAGCCGGCGGTGGACACGTCTTATTGCACCTACAAGGAGAGTTTAAAGTCACTCAACTATTCCAATCGGTTTTACAAACAGCGGTTAGAACGAGTAGAACGGGTAACAGAACCGGGTGCCTACCTTATTGTTGGCGCTTGGGCTGTTTGAATGCAGTTCCCCTGTTTTTCTAACTTCTAGCCGGTTTCAGTTCGTTTTTATATTCGTTTTTATGTTCTAAAATGACAAACACGGACAGTGTGAGCCCGCTCCTGTGTCATGCGCGGTATCACTAAGCGTTACCTATCTTTGTGCTTACCTAAATGTTGGTGATCTTGAAGAAACACACGCTCCCAAGTGCACTCCAAACCAATCCAGGGAGTCACTCGTTTGACTAAGTCGCCATCTTAAAAAGCAGACATGTGATCGTCAATGCGTGTCACATGACTGTCACATGACTGTCAGGGCTATCCGGGCTTTTGAAGGTAATTTTCAAAAGCCCGGGTAATTTTCCAAGATTGTCCTCTGGCCATCTAGGCGCAGGCTGTCCTGACCATTATTATATTGTAATTTGGTTCGTTGTAATTTTCTAGAACCGAATCTACATTGATTGAATAAGATCTCTTGAAAATTGAAAACCCGCTGCCAACTTGAAAATAAAGGTACACGTTTTCTAGAAAGTCTTGGTAGGGGGCAATGTATATAGGGGACGAAAATGAGGATTGCAAAATCTCACTCATTTTCTTTGTACATAATTTTCAGAAGAATAATACGAGAAAGCCCTGATGAGAACTTGCCAAATGCCAGAGCGAGTTCGAAACGCGTCGGCAATAGCAGAAAGGAATTGGCAATAGCAGAAAGAATTCAAGTTTATTTATCAGACAATCGAAAATTTGTATTTGTTACAATTCATTTTGTTTTCTTTTCCTTACTGCAAATAGCTTCATTGCTTAATACTACATAACGACTGATGCTTCTCGTATGACCGTATTTGTATATTTATGTACACTAAATGATTGGATGTCATTTTGTTATATGTATTTATGTATTTTTGTTAAAATTCTTTGTCAAATGTTTTTGTATAAATTGTATGTACGTAGTGTTTTTCTCATGCAATCAATGCTTTAACTTAATGAGATTTATATGAAAAAGTAAATGGTTTAAATAAATTCGACCATACAAATCATAACAAGGATTTGGTTTGTTGCTCAAAATATAGCTATCAAAAATCGCAGGGCCAGCATTTCTCTTTTTATACTTTCTAAAAGTGGCATTTTCAAACATAATTATAAAACCATCTTTACTAAAAGATGTGTTCTTAAATTCTGAGTTCAAAGAGCCTGAACTTTATTTCTCTATAGGATCCCAATGGGAAGTTATACTTGTAAGATGTTACAAAGTATTTCCCATTCTATCCTATGGGACAGATAGCCTTTCAATAGTGAAAAACGAAATTGGCAGTATTAGGACATGTCATACACCAGTACATGTCCTACCTTTCACATACACTGCACTCTGCCCAGGGGTGTACCTTGGGCTTACCATGGGGGTGCCTTACATGTAAAAAAAAGGAAGGTTAGGGCCTGCCAAGTGGGTGCATGTACCAGGTCGACATGGCAGTATAAGTTGCACACAGACACTGTAGTGGCAAGTCTGAGATACCTTTTCAGGGCTACTCATGTGGGGGGGCACAATCAGTGCTGCAGGCCCACTAGTAGCATTTAATTTATAGGCCCTGGAACACTCAGTGTACTTTACTAAGGACTTACCAGTAAATCAAATATGCCAATCGGGGAGGACCATTTGCAATCACAATTTACACAGGGGGCACTTGCACTTTGACACTGATCAGCAATGGCAAAATGCCCAAAGAATCTAAGCCAGCAAAAACGAAATCCAGCACAGCATAAAAAATAAAGGAGGTAGAGGCAAAAAGTCAGAGGATACCGCGCCAAAGATGCCAAGTCTAACAATGAGTTGTATGTTTCCACTAATTACTTGAGGGGATTCTTCCTATATAACGTACAGCATTCTATCACTTCATCAGAGTGAATTTGTTTCCTTGCTCTCTCATCACGGATTAAAAGTGCTGCTCTGCCACTTGTGTCTATTTTTCGTGATTGCATGCACCTATTTTTTTCATTCTTGTTTAGCATTGTAAAATGGGTGACTGTCATGTTTGGAAGTAAAATTAGAAATGCCAGCTTTCATTACAATACATGTGCATGCACGTGCTGCAACGCATGTGTCACGATGCATGTGTGCACACATGTCACAGACAGCTGTGCATATCGACAGAAATATTGGACTGTTTTGTTTAGTAGAAAACCCATTTCAAGATTGCTGGGCATGTGCGTATACATATGTCTATAAGCAGCAAGCAAAAAGAATTGGCACATCCATTAAGTCTATTTACTTTGCCAATGCTAGTTTGCATAAGCTTCCAATTTCTTATTATTTAGAAATTATAGGAAGTTTATACACATTGTAACACAACCTATTCACATATATGCTTTCTATATGCAGACGGTATATTGTGTTAGAAATCTGAGATTAAAATACAATCTATTCATAAATGCAAATTTAAATGCGCTTATAGTCATAGAGCAATTCTGATAAAGGTCACTGGAGGTTTTAACTGGTGGCATGCTGCTGCATTGATGGATGTCTCCTGTGTGTAGGAGATCATAAATCCCCGATGGTGACCAAGGGGCATATTAACAAGGGCTTTATCTCTGCTTTTTTGGCTTTAAAAGCCAAAGAAGCGGACATAAAAATATCGCCCTATCAGCAACAGGGGGCTAACATGCAAAATTGCATGTTAGCACCCTTTTTCACTACGCTTCTCTTTGCATCTCTAATGAGATGCAAAGTGGGCGTTCCAGAGCAAAATAATAGGAGAAATGTCGCTAAACGACATTTCTCCTATTATCAAGCTTCACCTAACCCTGTTAGAGACAAAAAAAGCAGCGCTAACCACGGTTAACGCTGCTTTTTTACGTCTGCTAATTTTCAGACTTAGCCATGTAATCCAATGGGAGGTGGATTACATGGCTAAATCCACCACGGGCTATCAACAAGGATATCCCTATCCTTGTAGTTTTATCTCTGCATTACCAGCGATAACCTCCCAAAATGCCGCTATAGCTGGATTTTTTGTCGCTTAGGCGGTTAGCGTTGTTAATAACTCGATAACCAGGCGATATTATCCAGCGATAGCGGGCGTTAAAAAAATTAACACTAAGCGCCCTTAGCGTTAATTTTCCCTGTTCCTTGTTAATATGCCACCATGTTTTTTCTAATAGACAATGTAGCTTTAATGTGCTCTGCAGTATTCTGTTTTCTTTATAGGCACACAAGAAGGAGGAAGACTTTATACTTTTTTCTTTCATGGAGGCAGCAAGGTGTATGTGTACAGTGTGTGGACACACATTATAATGTAAGAACTAGGACAAGGAAGTGATAAAAAGGTAAATGCTACAACAAATAGCAATGCAAAAATTGGCGAAACAGCCTTTACATTGTGCTTTTACCATAAGATGCCTTTACCACAAAGCCTTTACTATGCAGATGCCTTTACCATGTATCGTAAGTATATTTAAGGTAACAAAAAAACCTAAGTAATAATATCTTAGTTTTTTTTTTCAGTTAAATAATTTTTATTGACAAAAAATATCATAAGAATACAGTAAGAACAAACATTTCAGTTCCTATGCAATAAGAAGCATACATGAATATTAAGTATAACATCAGCATAATGGATGATAATTAACACACTAAATAAAACTTTATGCTGCTAAATTCTACATATAATACTATGAAGCAAAAACATTATAAAAAGAATATCATTAAAAGCTAAAAAATATTTGAACTTAGTGAAGAAAGAACCTACGTAAAACAAGAAAAGATAAGTGTATTCAGGAAACATTAATAGAGAAAGTTTTTATACAAAAGGAAAGAAGAAAAGGAGGAAAAGGAGAGAAAGAAGAGAAAGAGGAAACAGAAGATATAAGAAGTGCAAAGAAAAAGAAAAATTATAAAGAAGAAGAATCCGATTATAGAAAATTAGTAAATGATAACCATAATAAATCAGACTTAATGCACAATTGAATTGAAGCATGTGGTAACAAAGCAATTCTATGTTCATCACATATTAAATTTCACCAAAGTAAAAAAGATACTTTAGAATTGTCTTTCCAACAAGTTAAAATAACCTTAAAAGCAATAAATAAATAAAATAAAATAGGATTTGGGGGAAATAAGATCAAAGTCAGGGGACATAGTACCTAAAAATACATTGTGAATATTAAATGGAATATTATAAGAAAAAAATCAATGCACATTTTGACCAAACAGCTTTCCAAAACTCATGTACTTTAGGACAATAAAATAATAAATGCATTAAAGAACCTTCAGCAGTAAGACATGACCAACACAATGAAGAGACTGATTGGTTAAAATTATGTAAGAGAAGAGGAGTAATAACAACATGATTACAAATAAAATATAAGGATTGGGTAATACTTGCAGCTTTGGATGTTTTAAAGAGTTTTGGCCACAATTGTCCCACTGATGTACAGAGAGCGTTTGAGAAAGATCCTGTTCCCATTCAAGTTCAATAGTTGATTTGACTCGTAAATCAATAGAAGTAGATAACAATTTATAAATAAGCGAGGCACTGGGAAAAATGTCATCCGGAATTTTGTATAAGGGAGAGACAGGAGTAAGGGAGATAGAAAGTGGAGGAGAATTAAAGCTCTGTAAACAATCCTGAACTATTGGTGCTATAATGTTATATTGTTGAATGAAGGAATCAGGAAGATTAAATGTCACTTGCAATTGATGCAATTGATGAAAAGATAGAACCACATTATTAACAATCAATTAGTTAACATAAAAAATACCCTTTTCTTTCCAGTGTAGTAGAATGATTTATGACGGAATTTAATGTGTTTGTTATACCAAATTGAGGAGGCAAGGAAAAGACGATACTTATCAAAGTTCTCCTAAGAAAAGTGTGTGCATTCGAAAATGGGAGTATGTCAAAATTGGGTATTTGGAGATAAATGTGCAGTTAGTCATATAAACAATATCCTTCACAGATAAAATCATTCAATAATGAACATTCAACATTGGCCGTTCAAGAAAGGGTTCCAAACAAAGTAGAAAAAGAAGTCGGGAAAAGGGACAACCCTGACGAGTACCTCTTTGTAAAGAGAAATATGGGGAAAAAAGACCATTAACAAAAACACAAGCTTTTGGGTTGGTGTATAGTCAATTAATATAGGAAATGAACTTAGGACCAAACCCAAACCAGTGTAGAGTGTGTATCATGAAATCCCAATTAATTTGGTCAAATGCTTTTTCTGCATCTAAAGATAATGCGGCTAAGGGAGAAGGATATTTTGTACTCAGAAAAATAATATTGGAAAACATTCTTTCATTATCAGAGGCTAAACGTCCTTTAACAAAGCCAGATTGGTCTGGATTAACAAGAGACGGGAGGCTAAAATCTTAGCAAAGATTTTACAATCAAATATATTTATCTGGCTTAGGTATGACAATAATCATCGCTTCTAAAAAAAGAGCCAAAGGCCTTGGAGTTGGAAATAAAGGAGTTAAAAAGTTTAAGTAATTTAGGAGCAAAAATTGAAGAGAAGGCTAGAAATAACTCGGCTGAAAAACCATCCGGGCCGGGAGCCTTCATTTTCTTCAAAGATTTCAAAGCGTCAGTTAATTCTTGTAGGGAAATATCCTCTTCAAGTGGTGCGAACATAGTTGGTAGTGTTTTAGGTTTGGGGATATCTCGAAAGAAGGAGGTAAAATCCTCCTCAGTAGGATTAGTGGTTTCTGTGTATAGCAGGTTATAATATGATTGAAAATATTAATAATATCAGAATCGGATAAAAGGAGTGTATTATTAGTTTCTGCATGAATAAGGCCAATTACCTTCCATTCTGATTTGATTTTTAGATAATTTGCTAGCATTTTTCCTGCTTTGTTTTGACCACCATGGTATTTAGATTTAACCTTAAGTAGGATATTACAAGCATCAACAGTAGCTAATTTATTCAGGGTGGATTTGAGTTTAATTATTTCTTGTAATGAAGAAAAGGTTTTGGATGTGTAATAAGTATGCTCTAATGTTTTGAGTTGTTATAGGGTTTCTTTATATTTCGTGTACATTAATTTATTTTTCTTAGAGGAGTAGGCAATAGTAAAAGCCCTAAAGGATGCTTTAAAGGCGTCCCAATTATTGTGTAATGAGGTATCACTAGAGTCATTATTACTAACAAATTCCTTAATAAAAGTAGTCGCTTCTGAAATAAAGGAGGAATCTGATAAAATAATGTTATTAAAACTCCATCTTCCTTGTTTATATGCAGTGATAGAGAAGTCAATAGACGTGAGGACAGGTGCATGTTCAGAGATAAAAATTGAACCAATTTCTGATGAGTGGAGGCAAGGAAGTAGTGCTTTGGAAATAAGAATGTAATCAATACGTGATCTGGTTTGGTGACAGGAAAGAAAAAAGTGAATTCAGACACATCAGGGTTACATGTTTTCCAAGAGTCAAATAATGGACGAGATGACAAAGCAGATAGGAAAGATTTATGGGTTTTGTCTAGTTTAAATTCTCACACTGCTGTCTCTCTCACACTGCTGTCTCTCTCACACTGCTGTCTCTCCCTAGAACACACACACTGTTGTCTCTCACACACTCTGCTGTTTCTCACACACTGCTGTCTTTCTTACACACAATGCTGTCTCACACTGCTGTCTCTCATACACACTGTTCAATCAATCAATCAAAGCATTTATATAGCGCGCTACTCACCCGGAGGGTCTCAAGTCGCTTGGGGAGGGGGGGTCCGCTACTGCTCGAACAGCCAGGTCTTGAGCTGCTTCTTGAAGGCGAGGTGGTCTTGGGTCAGGCGGAGGTGGATCGGGAGGGAGTTCCAAGTCTTGGCGGCCAGGTAGGAGAAGGACCTTCCTCCTGCCATGGCTCTTCGGATGCGGGGGACGGCGGTGAGGGCGTGGCTGGTCGATCGAAGCTGGCGGGTAGGAGTGTAGAAGTTGAGGCGGCTGTTGAGGTATCTTGGGCCTTGGTTGTGTAGGGCTTTGTGTGCGTGGGTGAGGAGACGGAAGGTGATTCTCTTGTAGACCGGGAGCCAGTGTAGGTCTCTTAGGTGTCCGGAGATGCGGCTGTGTCGGGGGATGTCGAGGATGAGTCTTGCTGAGGCGTTCTGGATCCGCTGAAGTCTCTTCTGGAGCTTGGCGGTGGATCCGGCGTAGAGGGCGTTGCCGTAGTCCAGTCGGCTGGTGACGAGGGCCTGGGTGACCGTCTTCCTGGTCTCGGTGGGGATCCACCGGAAGATCTTACGTAGCATGCGCAGGATGTTGAAGCAGGACGAGGAGACGGCGTTGACTTGTCTGGTCATGGAGAGGGAGGAGTCCAGGATGAAGCCCAGGTTGCGTGCGTGGTCTGTCGGTTTGGGTGCGCTGCCCAGGGCGGGGGGCCACCAGGAGTCGTCCCAGGCGGAGGGCGAGGAGCCCAGGATGAGAACTTCCGTCTTGTCTGAGTTCAGTTTCAGGCGGCTGGTCATCATCTATTCGGCTACGTCTGTCATCCCTTCGTGTAGGTTGGCTCTGGCGGTGGCTGGGTCGTTGGTGAGGGAGAGGATTAGCTGAGTGTCGTCGGCGTAGGAGATGATGTTGAGGTTGTGTTGGCATGCGATGGCTGCGAGGGGGCTCATGTAGATGTTGAAGAGGGTGGGGCTGAGCGATGATCCCTGTGGTACGCCGCAGATGACTTCGGTGGCTTCTGATCTGAACGGTGGAAGGCGGATTCTCTGAGTCCTTCCGGCGAGGAAGGAGATGATCCACTCCAGTGCCTTCTCCTGGATTCCGACGTTGCTGAGGCGCTGCACTAGGGTGCGATGGCAGACAGTGTCGAATGCCGCGGAGAGGTCCAGGAGGATGAGGGCTGCAGTCTCCCGGTTGTCGAGCAGGGCTCGGATGTCATCGGTGGCTGCGATGAGGGCGGTCTCGGTGCTGTGGTTGGCCCGGAAGCCAGACTGCAAGAGGTCGAGGGATCCATTCGTTTCGAGGAAGGCGGCCAGCTGCTTGTTGACGGTCTTCTCGATGACTTTGGCCGGAAACGGGAGGAGCGAGATGGGGCGGTAGTTTTTGAGTTCGGTGGGGTCCGCTGATGGCTTCTTCAGTAAAGCGCTGAGTTCGGCGTGCTTCCAGCTCTCCGGGAAGGTGGCAGGTGGCGGTGTCGAAGGAGGTGTTGATGATGTCCCGCAGGTGGGGAGGAGCGATGACAGCGTCCGCCTTGTTGAAGACGTGGTGAGGGCAGGGGTCGGTTGGAGATCCGGAGTGGATGGAGTTCATCGTACGGATGGTGTCTTCGGTGGTGATCGGGGACCAGGCGCGGATGCAGGTGGTGGAGGACGTTGGTGCGTTCGTGGGGAGCGTTGGTTGCGTGCTGAAGCTGTTGTGTATGTCTGCGATCTTGTTGTGGAAGTAGGAGGCGTGGGAGTTGCAGAGGTCTTGTGATGGGGTGATGTCGTTGTTTCCGGCATTGGGGTTGGAGAGCTCTTTAACGATGTTGAAGAGTTCCTTGCTGTTGTGTGCGCTGTTGTCCAGTCGTTCCTTGAATGTAGTTTTCTTGGTGGCGTGGATCAGTTGATGGTGTTTTCGAGTGGCGAGCTTGAGGGTGGTCATGTTGTCTGGTGTTGGGTCTCTGCGCCAGGCTCTTTTGAGGGCTCGGCAGTTCTTCTTGGAGCTCTTGAGTTTCTCGGTGAACCATGGTGCTTTCTTACTGCCGGGTCTGCTAGGCGGGGTCCTCAGTGGGGCGAGGTCGTCTGCGCAGGTGCTGATCCACTTCATGAGGTTGTCGGCAGCCTGGCTGGGGTTCGCTGAGCTGGTGGGAGGGTGCTGGCTCAGGGATGCGGCGAGCTGCTCGGCAGTGATCTTGTTCCAGCTCCTGCGTGCAACCTGTTGCTGGTGATGGTGGATCGTGGTTCTTCTGAAGCTGAAGTGGATGCAGCTGTGGTCCGTCCAGTGGAGTCCGGTGGCGTGGCTGAAGACGATGTCCTTGCTGGATGAGAAGATGGGGTCGAGTGTGTGTCCGGCATAGTGGGTGGGAGTGGTCACCAGCTGCTTGAGACTGAGGTTGGCGAGGTTGTCCAGCAGGGTGGTGGTGTTGCGGTCGTTGTTGTTCTCCAGGTGGAAGTTGAGGTCCCCGAGGAGGATGTAGTCAGCGGAGGGGAGTGCGAGCGGGCAGATGAAGTCGGCGATGTCTTCACTGAATTGTGTGCGTGGTCCCGGGGGTCTGTAGATGAGGGTGCCTCTGAGGGTGGTCTTGGGGTCGGTGTGGATCTGGAAGTGCAGGTGTTCGGCGGTTGTGAGGGTGTCGTCGGTGTTGGTCGTGATGCGGATGGTGTTCCTGTGGACGATGGCGATGCCTCCTCCGGTCTGATTGCCGCGGTCCCTCCGGGTGATCTTGTATCCGTCCGGGATGGCGATGTTGATGTCGGGCGCTGAGGAGGCATTCATCCAGGTTTCCGTGAGGAAGGCGACGTCTGGAGATGTGGTGTCGAGGAGGTTCCAGAGTTCGACGGCGTGTCTGTGGACGGAGCGAGTGTTGAGCAGGATGCACTTCAGGTGGTTGCTGCTGGTGCTCGGCCTGGTGGGTGATCGTGTAGTGCAGGTCCGGATGCAGGTGAACTTGCAGGAGTGGCAGCTGAAGGGTCCGTGGGTGCGTCTCGGGGTGGCTCTGTAGCATCCCGGGATCCGACCGGTGTTGAGTGCGTTGAGTTCGGTGGAGTCGTAGGTTCGGCGGGCGGGCTGGCGTCTGCGGGGGCCAGGGGTCGGGGCGCTGGGCGCGGTCCTGGCGCACACGGGCGCAGACGGGCTTACCTTTGGCGCGCCTTCGGCGCACAATCGGCACGCCCGCTGCGCATGCGCACGGTCGCCATTTATGGCGAAGTGCGAGGGAGGGAGGAGCAGCTGGGAGGCAGGAGCGGGGAGGGCACAGAGAGAAAAGGGGGCGTGTCTGAACTCTCGGCGGCGGGAAGCGGGGTGCGGGCCGGGGGGCACAGGGGGCAACAACGGGAGAATACAGCACAGGGGGGCACACAGAAAGGCGAAAAAGGGGCAAAAATACCTAAATAGGCAACGAGGCAGCAGGAAAAAAACTCGGCACACACAGACTGCAGGGGACCACGCCGAGCGACGGCAGGGGGCGTGGTCAGCAGGCAGCAGGCAGGCTCAGTGAGGCAGGCGGGGAGCACACGCTACAGCTGGTGGCCGTGCGGCGCGGGGGTGTCCTAAGGCTAGGTCACCCCCTTGTCTCTCACACTGCAGGTGTGAGTTGTGGGATGTGGGATTCCAGCTCATATCACACACACACACACACATACACACACACACACACACACACACACAGACACAGACACACACACACAGAGAGACACACACACACACACACACACAGACACACACACACAAAGAGACACACATACGCACACACACACACACACACACAACAACACACACTTTAGTGATCTGTCAAAAGCGTGGTTTGCAGCGCCCACCTCTTCTCTCGACAGAGCCAAGCCCAGTACCGGCAGTGTGCAGTGACGCTGTCAAAACAGGTCTGTGCTCTCAAAGGGGACAAAGCCACTCCCTTCTAGTAGGTCACATCAGATGACCATTTTCTAAATTACATCTTTACGTGCCTGAGATTTACAGTTAGGCAGCATTATCTCACAATATTCCAGAATTAAACTCTGGGGTGGAAGAGTCAACGCCTATCATTAACTGTGCTGCTGCAATCATATTGGAAGGAAGGGTAAGCCACAAAAAGCATAGGATTTTTTTTAAAGGTGCAAAAAAGAAATACTAAAATTGTACACCCCGCGACGCACTTTTCCATCAGTTTCTGAAAATGAAAAAGCGTTTGTCGACATAAAATTGACACATGCGTGCGGCATCAGCCGCCCCACATTTTTTATTTTCTGAAAAGAGCACACTTTTTTTCCCTGGCAGCCAGCCGGCGTGGCCTGCTCTCAGCAGCATCTTATTCGCATCAGTTTCAGGCGTGAACATTAAGGTTGTTTATTGAAGAATTGTGGGCATCAGTATGACCTAACAGTTAGTGGCGTGCACACTATTTCTAGAAAGACTAGCAGTTCCAGATGAAGCCACATGCACTGACTCCATCTTTGGGATGTGCGGCTGCAACCACGCATGCCCTGTTTCCAAATCAGGGCAAATCAATGCTGTGCCTGTGCACACTATTTAAATGGTGTGATTAGGCTCCAGGCGGCATCTTTAAGCGTGTACGGAAGATCAATTAGTGATACGCACATTCTTTACGTGTGATCCTGAAAAGAGCACACACTGATCAAAAGACAGACCAGGCCAGAGTTTCTGGTTATACCAGTACCGTGAGGTACGCCATATCCCCGTAATGCACAAACTAATTACAAGTGCATAGCGAGACTTTGATATACAACATTGAGGTATGATTTGCCCAGAAACACGGTGTTATCCTCAAACTACACGGATGCAATGTGCTTTACTTAACAAGTTTAGGATGCAATCTGCCAAGCCTCCCAGTTTATTGAGTGCCGCCGAGACTCGAACCTGCTTCTCCCGCATTACCGTTGGGAGTCTCTGGTGCTTCCTCCCCCCTTGTTGCGCTACCTGCCCATTCTTGTTACGGATGTCCCGGTTTCTCACCATTGCTCACCTCGCTCTATGCTGCCAACAAGGCGTGGGGGCATCATCGCCCGCACCAACCACTCCATGGTGCGAGACCTGGCCCCTTTTATCCCCCCCTCACCCTAACTAGCCCACCCCTTGATTTGGAGGGGGCTCGCCTCATTTAAGAGGGGTTCAATCCTAGCCCCTGCCGGCCTAGTCTGCATGCAAATGGGGGCGGGGAGGGCCTCCAGCCTCGGACGGCGTTTTACCCGGCCCGGGGTCTTTATCTTCATAGTGTAACAGGCCATGTTCAGAAAAGCTGTTTTCTGGAATGGGTTGGGCCTCCGAATCTGATAAAACTATCCGATCGGGCATTGCGCTGAAGCAGGAGCAGGAGGCAAAATGCTCAATGGTGGGGGATGAGTGGGGCAGTCCACGTCAAGGATTAATCTGTCTACAGACCTCCGACAGGTTGCCACCTGTAACAGCCACATCACTGGCATTAACACTAGCAAAAGGCGTTTGGCCACCACCCCCACCATCAAACCTCTTCCTGTGCCTCGGGGGCTTGGACGGCGAACCCTTGCTCTTCGGGGTGGGTGGCGCGGGGGGGGCCAATGCACGAGCCGTGTACGGCGGAGAGTGTCTGGGAGGGGGGGAGTTGGTGGGGGGTTGCGTCTGAAAATAATGGCCCTTGGCAGTACAAACCCACACAAACACTGACACGGGGAGTGAGCTGAACCCCTCCCCCCTACGAACGGGAGCGTGAGAAGCTGAAAATACCAGTCGCGGGACGGTATGCTCACACACAGGGAGGAAGTGACCTGAAAGCAGGGCCCTACCCCACACCCCAGCCCCACTCGGATCTGCAGAACAATGCAGCTAGGCTAGCTGGAGGGAAAGATCTAAAAGCGAGTCCGCGCGTCGGAATGAGACATGGACAGTGATTGCAGGGGGGGCAAAAACAAGTGTGCTGTCAAGTTGCTGGCAGTACCTTTAAAAACCTAAGGCGTGCAGGGGGAAACAACTGCATGCCGCCTGGGCTCCCGTGGGGCAATGCGCGAACCTTCGCTCACAGTGAGCATCGGGTTTCTTAATCAGTAGCAGCACCGAAGCTGTGTGCTCACCCACCACCCGAGGGGACTCTGGGGCCTCGTGCTACAAACACAGGCAGACCCCGAGATCCCGCCCCGTATCAGAGTTCACACTGAAATCCCAGGAGCGACCCAGTTCCGTCCGTCCCAGGAAGAGGATCGTGCATCGTAAACCCTTTGAGAATCCTAGAAAGCTGCAACTCGCCGTGGCCCTGTTGCGCTCAATGCACACTCGCAGAACGCGACAGCCCGTTGGACTGCGAGATCGCAATGAGCTTTTTTTTACGGTACCGTGGAGTAGCCATAGTTCAAAGGACTGTGGGAAAATAAAGCTTGTGGTACAGCCTGTGGAAATCAAGTGACAACACGAGGGGTAGCACAACACCGAGAGCGGCACGCAGTAAACACCTCCAGCCAAGGCTCCAACTCTGGCGGCAAACGAGCTGCGACGAACGGAGCCCGCCCCAGACCTCATATCTGCACCCAGGCCTGCGCCGGACAATATCCGACGCTCTTACCTAACTATTCCTCCCTTAGATGGCAATGCCCATAGGTGCAGACTCCATGGATCCCGGAGGGTGACACTAACAATGCGGGACCCTGCACTGAGCACCGGAGTGAGGCACCGGTGCAAGTAGCAGGGAATGCAACCGGGGGAAGCCTTCTCTGTCTCGGCTGGGGAAGGGGGGGGGGAGACGGCGGTAGGCGGGCACACATGGAGCCCAGCAGCAGCGGCAGCCAGGGAGCGCATCGGCCGGGACGGGAGAGCCGAGGTGAGAAGAGGGGTGGGGGGAGAGGAGGCGACACACCATGTTTCTCCGAGGTCAAGCAGAGAAGAGACTGAGAAGCGTCCCGTCATTTTCATACTGGGGTCGTGTTTTCTTTCTCCGCTCTTCTCCATTGGCTGGAATGTAAACAACGGGCGTGTTTTTTGACTTGTTGTTTACATTCCAGCCAATGGGAAGAGGAGAGAAACATACGAAAAAACACACCCCTCAATCCGAAAAAGACGGGGCTTAAATTGACAAACAAACCTCTTCACCAATGACTGGCCGCCGTTTAGGAAGCCAGCCAATGGAGAAGAGGGACGGGTTTAAGCCTCACTACTAAGAAAAATAAAATCTCGTCAGCGAGACTGCGCAAGCGCAGCCTACGCTAGCCGAGACCTAAAAAGGACATTGCTGTGGCTGAAATATGGAAGCAGCATGCATTTAAACTTGATATGAAGAATTCCTCCAAACACCAAAAAATACCAGATGAATCACAAGTGATTTTCCTCAGAAAATAAATGGCAGCATTATTAGATAAAGGGACTACTCAATTGCCTCAGAATGCCGGACATGACACATAAAAAGAGTTGTATAATGAGGCAGAGGAAAACAAAAAAAAATGCATAAACATTCCAAATCCGCTAGGAAATGCCAGGAAAAGGTGACTTCAGTCATGAAATCAAGAAAAGGGCATCACTGTGGCTGAAAAAACTGAGGCAGCATGTATTTAAACTTATTTTCCCATGAAAAACAGGAGAAAACGGCAGCGCTTGAATGAAAAATGAGACGCGAGCGCAGCGACCTGAAATGGCGGCCGCTCGCGTCTCTCACAGGATGAAAATGCCAAGAAGTGACAGCGGCTCCGCAAATGAATACCGTTGTCCGAGAAGCGGTCTACAAACTTACCGCATTCTCGGAAAGGCAAGTCCGACACTCAACACTCTTGGCAGCTGGATATGAGGCTCATAAATCAGGCAGAGTTCTGCGATGCGACGGAGCTCTAGCTGGGTCCGCCATTTCGCCTCAGCGCCGTAGTCACGCCTCAAAATCTTAGTTAATTTTTTTTTAAAAAGGTAGAAATTCACTGTAGCCAGGCTCTGTGCCCAAATTCTGCGGGTGCCCTTTGGCTATGCCATCATGAGCCCAGGGGCGTGGCCCATTACACCTCACTGCAAGGCAGCCCCCTGGCGCATACTGGACGTTCCTGGTGGGCTACTTGGCCCCCAGGGAACCCCAGTATTCAAGGAGAATTACTTCCCCCTCTGCAAACGCGCCAGGGGGGGCGCGTTTGCAGAGTGGTGCAGGGAGGGGGTGTGGCCTCCTCCCCGATCCCTTTTTAGAAGGGGGGCTGTTAAGCCCCCCTTCTTTTTCTTTTTTTTGGGCCCTGGGGACCCCATCCCCCAGGGCCTGACCCCCAATATATATTTTTTTATTTTTTTGAACGGGAAGGGGTCCGCGTGGCCTCCCTCCCGTGCCTAATTCCACGCCCCCGGGAACCCATCCCCTGGGACATGGCCACATTTTTTAAAACATTTTAAGGGTGGGGGCTGCATAGCCCCTCTCCTCAGGCCACTTAAGGCCCCGGAGACCCGATCCCCAGGGGCCGGCCAACCTCCTTTGTTTAAAGAAACATTTGTTTTCTTATTTGCGGAGGGGGGCCACTTCTGGCCCCGGGGACCCCATCCCCCAGGGTCTGGCCCTCTCCCTGCCGGCTCCCCGTATCCTGCGGGAGCCGGCATTGCTTTTCTGCATGGGGAGCAGCTAACATGCTGCTCCCCATGCAGAAAAGCAATCGGCTTTGGTTTTTGAAAGAGAGAGCAGGTTTCCAGGTCTCTCTTTCAAAAACCAAAGCAGTTTGCTACGGTAGGGCGGGAGCCGCGAGGCAGTGTCCCGGGGGTAGGCACCCCTTGTGCGTTTATACTATACCGGAAGCGGGAAGCAAAGTACTTAAGTACTTACGCCTACCAGTATGAAGACTTGGGGATGAAACTGAGGTGATTGCTGTAAGGGGATGGGCTCTGTGTGCTATAGTATACGTGTGCAAGTAGTGTTAGTAGGCGTTTATACCATACAGGGAGTGGGAAGCGAACTACTGACCTCTACCGTGCATTTATATTATACCGGAAGCGGGAAGCAAAGTACTCACGCCTACCGTTGTGAAGTCGGGGATGAAACTGAGCTGATTGTTGTAAAGTGATGGGCTCTGGGCGCTGTAGGATACTAGCCGCTGTAGTATATCTGTGTAAGTAGCGTTAGTATGCGTTTAGAGTATATAGGGAAGGGGAAGCGAAGTAGTCACTTCTACTGGTCTGAAGACCCGGGGATTAAACTGTTAGCTTAAATGATGAACTCATTGCTATAAAGTGACGTGCACTGGGCGCTGTAGCATACCTGTGGAAGTAGTGTTAGTTTGCGTTTATACAATACAGGGAGTGGGAAGCAAACTACTCACCCCTACCGGTCTCAAAACTCGTGGATGAAACCATGAGCTCCTTGCTGTAAAGTCATGTGCTCTGTGTAGTATTCCAATATAAGTCATAGTAGAATGTTAGTATGTAATTCTACTAGAATGTAAGTAAGTAATGTCAAAATGTAGGGCTGTCATAAGGGGAACCTTGGGGAGTTTGTACACAGTGCTGGAGAAGACGGTTGCCTTGCTTTCTGCTCCTGTTTAAGGTGTCTTTTTTTCCTGTAATAAATCTACTTATCGGATCCACTGCTGTCTGCCTCTTCACTATGTAAATTTGTCGATGAGCGGGAGAAGGTAAATAAAAGGCAGCACTCACCAATATTTCAAAATTGCTTGCCTTGTGCTGAAGACCCGTTTTCTTCGTGTAGCTCTTTCTACTCATCCCAGGGCCGTCGGCTCATTGAACTATGTAATCAGACCTCTAGTACGATTTATATTTTTAGATTTTGTACTTCCTGTGCCTCTTTAATACACTCTGGTCGCTGTACTACACGTCTGTAAGTAGTGTTAGTATGTGTTTATACTAACCAATGCATCTTGGTCCTAGGGAGCGCGACTTCCCGGCGCAGCTCATAGAATGTCCCGGAGTGTGCATCCGCGGGACATGTGTGTTTGCTATTAGAGGGCGGGTGCATGGCTTCCACCGTGTGATAGCAAATCCTTGTTTGTTGAAGTTAGAGGAGGAAAACCTCGTATCACTTTAACAAAGCGGATCCGGATGGTAAAAATGGGAGAGAAGAAAAAAAAAAGCGGAGTCTCACCGTTTCATTTAAATGAGGCTCCTGGTGGGTAATGTTCCATGGCCAATCCTAATATTATATTGTGGGGTCTCTGTAGGACTGGGGATCTTAATGTTACATGTAAATTAGGCGTAGGAGGGCACAGAGACATCCCGCAGCTTATGGGACCGTCCCCTTCCCGGGCATTGTTTACTAGTTGTTCGGGCGGGTTCCATGCCAACTGAAGTCCGGGGATCGCCACCCTCCGGGGCTTTAATTAAATATGCAGGGTGGGCCTCGGCAGTCCCTGAAGCCTCGGTGGTCCTAGGCAGTGCCTTATTGTTTCTGTAATCACACGGGACTACTCATGGTGTTATAAAGGGATACACTCATAGAACCCTTGCAGTTGTAGAATTATCCAGGCTTCATTTGTGTAATAGTCAGTTGGATTATGTTTGGTAGGTGCACTGCTAAATTACAAATGTTTTCCCTCATAGTCTCCTATAAACAGACGATTATCACAGTAAACTATAGACAAGTGTTGTCAGAAAAAGACCTATACACTCAGTTATTTATTGGAGAAATAAATAACCTTTATAAAAACACAAATAAATGGAAATGTTATATTATAATAACAACAACAGTATAAAATAAAATATGAGGGTTGGACTCCTGTGGAAGCAGCGTTCAAAACATGCAAGACAAAAATGAAACATAAGTATGTGTGCCATGTGGAAGAGGTAAAGAAAGGTAGTCCGAATGAAAGGACGATAGTGAGAATGGAAGGGAGAGGGAGTGGGTGGAAGGGACAAGGGGATGGAGAGTCAAAAGAACAGAGGGAGGAGAAGACAGAGCGTCAACCTACTGTACCCAGCCCTCAGTGTTTACCCTCCCGTCACCCTTTAGTCTAGGACGCTGGGGTCGTGAGAAAGAGAGTGGTCCAGCAAGTCCTTAAATGAAACATATGAATGAGGCCAGAGATTACATTATTAGCTATGGGAAAATCGCATGCCTGCACCTGTGCACCAAGGGCGCTGCACCCCAGCCCTTTCCCCCGCACTGTGCTTAATTGTAGGTCCTGCGCACCGAGGCTGCACTGATCACCTGCCACCATCGGTGTGTCCAACGACATGTTGGTGTAAGCTCCGAGTCCAGGTTACGTTTGTAGGGTAGGAGAGCAGGTCTCCGGTCGGGTACGGTGTCTTGATCCCACGATGGAAGGCGTCAGAATGCCCAGGGCATCATCGCGGGGTGAGCTCCCGCTCCGCCCATTTTGGGTACATCAATTCAGTGTCTAAAAAGGGAGAAATAATTTAATGGTGGAAACGTCTGGAGGTAAATGAAGGTTTATTTCAAGCTTAATAGAAAACAGCAGTTAAGTGCATCCTTCGTTTTGAAGTACGATCTACCAACTGTTAGTAGTAATCGTGGTTCAAAGAGGAGTTGGAGTGCACGAGCATACACAAGGTTAAATAATAATATGTTATACGAAGGTTCACATACAAAGAAACAGAGCGCATGGTAGAAGCATAATGTGCGTGTGTAATGTAGTGGCGGAAGGCTGTGTGCATGTACACTTAGTAATGAGCTCACTATAGTGCCCTGAAAGCCAACGCCACGTGTCTCTAGGGCACCGCTGCCCTCTGGCTCTGGCCTACAGTACGGTCCAGCAGGTCTTTAAAATGAGACAGAGATTAGACTGAATCAGGTCAGAGATCACATCATTACGCACGGCAACATTGCTTGTTCGCACCTGCGCACCCAGGCTGATGCACCCCACCCCTCCCGCCGTACCGTGCTCAATTGGAGCCCCTGTGCACCCAGGCCCCACTGCTCACCTGCTGTCATTGTTGTGTGTGCAAACACTACGGGCAGCAGTGCTCACAATTCAGATGGAGTGTTGATTGCAGGATGTTGTACACCTTATGGATTTCTTCGGAAAGACGACGGGCTGTAGGGTTCACAATTTAGAACCAGTGTTGATTGCCAGGATGGTGTACACCTCATGGATCTCTTTTTTTTTATTGTGCATTGTGATATGCGAGGTGGATGCGACCATATCACCTGAGGCACTGTGGAAGAAGTGGAACATGTGGCGTCGTCGTTATCCTATTTATACGAACGCAAAGTGGGCTGGGCTTGCGTATGCCAGGCCAGCGTAGGGGTGCGAATAATTTTTCTTGGGACCTGGGCGTTGTTCAGTTCCTGCCTGGCCAGGAAGTGTACTTATGTGTGTTTCTTTTGTAGTTTTGACGTCGCGGAATGCGCAATTTACATTAATGTAACATGTGTCGGGAGGGCGGCAACTATCGCTATTGAGATGCTGTTCGAAAAGATTGAATGGCGAACATCACATGTCTTTGTCAAGGTTGTGGATATACGCAGACATGCATGTCAATGCTGTGTGGTATTATTGAAAGTGTTACTATCATGAAGCGCACACATGTGAATGTGCTCGGATGGAGGGAGGATAAGCAGTGAGGCCATGTCATACATAGTGATAACGTTCATTACAGTCAAGCAATGCATGTCAAACGTGAATCTGAAAGTCTCACATATGACACACTACTATACTGGTAAAGCCTGACAACAGAGCATACAGCAATACAAATCTACACAGTACTGTTAACTGTATGTCACATGTGATCTAGGATGTGCACTCTGATTGTGGCTGATGATACGTTTTTAGAGCCACCAATACCCAGGCCGAAAGGGAGCACAATAATGTGCACACACACACACACCAGGGGCATCGTGTCACACACATTTGTTTTTTGATGTAACGTTTGAAATGCATGGCCAACACACATGGAAGGCTAATGTACAGACCATGAATGTTGATCAAGATGATCGTTGCATGTTGTATGTAGTATAAGATATGTGTACACAGAAATAAACTTTAAAAAAAAACCTCTCTAAGCAGGAGGGGTGTCTCTCATCAAATGCTGTAGAGAGAATGACTAAAATGGGTGGGGTCCTCCAACTGTTACAATGGGAAATGTTATGAAGCAATCAAATGGTTTTATTTAAGGTCACATGGCAATCGCGCACCGAGCACGCAAGGAGGCCACACCTGACGCGATTTTGACAACATATATTTATCATAGTATAAGTTTATTACAGTTAGAAATATATAAATGTTTTAAATATTTTAGATTATTGCTTGCTCTCATATACTGTTTAAAGTTATTTAAATATACTTTTGAGACAAAAAAACAAGGGAATGGTGTACCTGGCGCAACACTATACGTGTGTGACGTAACACAGGGCCTGGCAACGTGTACTCGTCGCCTATGCACATGACGTAGGTGCGACCCCATACGTCCATGATGTAACGCGTGGCTTGGTACTGCGTAACCGTCGGATACCAAAGTAGTAGCTGGGGCGACTTCATGTTACGCGGGATGAGGTGCCACAAACTCGCCGGATACGAAATGCGCATCATTTACGAGTTTAGCAATATGGTTGATCGGGTTCGCGTGGTGATGGAGCTTGGTACGCTACTGGTATGGGAGTGCAGTTTTCTCCCCCAAAAATATATACATATTTTTTGGGGAAGATATAAAACATTACATAATTTGTAAAGTTAAAAAAAGTATAATAGAGTTCCAAAACATAAACAAAAATAATCAAAAAAATATAGGTTTTATAAACATTAAAATATGAAATTAATATTTTAAAAAACCTTTGAAATTCACTGAAAAAAACATTGGTTTTACAGACATTATAGTTAGGAATTAGCATTTAAAAAACCTTAGAAGTTAACTAAACAACCATAGGTTTCAGGGACGTTATAGTTAGTTGAACATTTGACTGATATAAAACCAGAGAAATTCGCCTGTTCTAGTTAGTTGAGCTAACTAACTCTGCCGATGATGTCACATATTACATCACTCATGACATAGTCAGTGACATCACTGATGACATCACTCATGACATCATCCACGTGATAATCTGATGCACATATTGATGCTCTAATATAAACTTTGATATACCCATTCTTAAATGCAGACTACTATTTTTCAAACCGTACACTCTAGAATGCCATATACTACATACTACTCACTATTTCCTAGGTCTACACACACATCCAGTCAGTTATACTTTTAGTTACTCTTCAATACAGGACTATAATATGCAGTCATACATCTATACATGCAGTCACACCCTGCCACTCATCCATAGAGTTACTTACACACCCAGTCAGTAAAGCAAAGAATCAATCACATACCCATTTACTCATGTATAGTTATACACACCAACTTCGTTGTTTTTAGACATACCACATCACTTATTTATACAGATACTAACACATATTTAGTGTCTTATACAATCACGGATAGAAGCAGACACTTATACATGCACTCATAAAATAACTTAGTTAGTCACAGATATACCACTGAGATATTCATTTACTCACCAACACACCCACCCATACACACTCTAACTCACCCATACAGTCCTTCCCAGATGCACTTTTTAATCCATACAACCACTGAATCACCCACTTAGACATCTATGCACAGACTCATAAACTCCCCCACGCACCCACCCACACAGACACTCAGGGACCCATACAGATACTCAGACAACAAATCAATAACCTATATAGACACTCATGTAGCTATTCAGCAACCCATGCAGTTGCTTATACACCAATGGAGAGACTAATACAGACTTTTACACAGTTTAGTCACTTACCCATGCATTCAGTAAGACTCGTTCAATAATTCCTTTAGGCACTTGTAAATGCATTCATTCTTCAATACATCTTGGTGTATATATATAAAACATATTAACTTTTACAGCAACACATATTCACTGGATGATGTCATGAGTGATGTCATGAGTGATGTCATTTGAGATGTCATCAGTGATGTCACTGACCATGTCATGAGTGATGTAATATGTGACATCAGCAGCAGTGCATTGTAGACGCGCGAGTTATAGTTAGCTCAACTAACTATAACAGGCGAATTTCTCTGGTTTTATGAGTCAAATGTTCAACTAACTATAATGTCCCTGAAACCTATGTTTTTGTGGAGTAGTGTGGCTCACTGGTTAGAGGCAGCAGGCCTGAGAGCAGAAGTCAGCCCGGAACCAGGGTTCAATTCCCGACGCGGCAGGGTCGTGTACCTTGGTCAGCGGACTTGATAATTCTCGCTTCGGTGCTTACTCTAATCAGGGGTTCCACTCGGCAACTCTGGGCATTAGCTTGCCTAATCTCCACAACGGCCCCACCAATTCCGGGGATGCCTGGCTCCACCTTGGGGACTCCCAGCAAGGGACCATCCCACAGGGAAAGCCAGGACGGGTTCCCCAGAGTTATACAGCGCCGGGACGCCCCGTTGCTGGGGCAGCTGTGCGCTTTACAAGTATACTACATTTACATTTACATATATATATATATGGCATTCCTACACATGAAGCTATCATCGCGGCAGTCAAGATAACGGACGAGTAGATATACTTAGAGGCAGCAAGCCTCATCACTATTTGTCATCATCAGATGCGACCAGTCTTCTTTTCATTTTGTCACGAAGTTCATCTACGGTGCACCTCTTTGAAGGAGAGCGTGACAAGTTTATATTCAATGAGCTGTACTTTGATTTAGTTTCATCTGTAGCGACCAGGTTTTTCGTCCATTGCATGCGGCTTCACTGAAGTAAAGATCTAGGAGGAGAACAGGACTGCATACTCTTAAATTGAAAGCAAGCCAGCCCATGGTACACATGCATCAAGTGCGTTTTAATTGAAAAATAGGATAATTACAAGTACCACCAATACTTTACCTTTGAAAAGTGGAAATATACTCGCCCATTGTGCATTTATTGTTGTATTCCAATGAAAACCGGATTATCCACAGCACTACTTGCACTTTACCCGTGTACAAATAATCTCGGCCCAGCAAGACGGAACATAAGTAAAGCCGGTTTCCTGATGAAGGCAGCAGTGCCGAAACGTGCGTAGTTCCTATTCTGCCGCTTGCCATCATCAAATTATCAGTTTTTTCCATAAATTTATTGCATACTGATCATCATTTTATTTTTCTGGTTTGAACTGAAAAGACATGCATGTAAATTCTGAACATGAAACGTGGTTATGCATGTATGACATTATGTATTATATATATTCACTGAAAAAACCATAGGTTATAGACCATATATAGTTAGGAATTAGCATTTAAAAAACCTTATTTTACTCACACAAAACCATTGAAATTCCATATATAGTTAGTTGCACTAACTATATATCGCGCACCCGCAATCCACTGCTGATGATGTCACATATTACATCATTCATGACATGGTCAGTGACATCACTGATGACATCACTGATGACATCTCAAATGACATCACTGATGACATCACTGATGACATCTCAAATGACATCAATGATCACATCACTGATGATATCATTCATGTGATAATACAATGCATCTCCTCACACTCTAATATAACCTCCGTTACACCCAGTGTTAAATAGAGAGTATCATTTTTGAAACCATTGACACACCAATACTAGTTACTACATACGC
This sequence comes from Lissotriton helveticus, assembly GCF_964261635.1. Lineage (NCBI taxonomy): Eukaryota > Metazoa > Chordata > Amphibia > Caudata > Salamandridae > Lissotriton > Lissotriton helveticus. The sequence goes on along the minus strand of NC_136060.1, from coordinate 342,364,961 downwards.
ACTCACTGATTCCTATGTCTACACACACATTCACTCATACAATCATTCATACATACAATCACTCATCTTTACAACACTATCATATGCACTCATACACCTATACAGACACTCACACTCTGCCACTCATCCATGGAGTTACTCACACACCTAGTCAGTCCTGAAAAGAATCAATCACACTTCCATTTTCTCATCTATACAGTTAAACACAGAACACCTTACATTTTTGAAACATATACTAACACATAGTTACTCTCTTATAGAATCACTGATACAAGTACACATTGATCTGCACAGAGTCACACACCTCCCAGCCAGCCATACACACACTCAGTCTCCCATACAAATACTTGTGCAACCAATCAATAACCCATATAGCTACTTATATAGCTACTGATCAACACATGCAGCAGCTTGCACAACAACAGACATACTGATGCACACTTTTAGACAGTTTAGTCACTAACCCGTGCATTCAGTAAGACGCATTTAATCACTCACTCATACAGTCAATCACGCACCTACTAAAACCTTCATTCAGACACTTATACATCCACTCATTCTTCAATATGTAAAACATATTTAAACTTTACAGAAACACATAATCACTGGATGTTGTCATCAGTGATGTCATCAGTGATGTCACTGACCATGTCATGAATGATGTAATATGTGACATCATCAGCAGTGGATTGCGGGTGCGCGATATATAGTTAGTGCAACTAACTATATATGGAATTTCAATGGTTTTGTGTGAGTAAAATAAGGTTTTTTAAATGCTAATTCCTAACTATATATGGTCTATAACCTATGGTTTTTTCAGTGAATTTTCAAGGTTTTGTAAATGCTAATTCCTAACTATATATGGTCTATAACCTATGGTTTTTTCAGTGAATTTCATTGGTTTTTTAACAGCTAATATCTGTAGCTGTAAAATGTATTCTTCTTTAAATCCAAAAATATATTTTATATGTTTATTAATAACTTTTTTTTTTTATATTTTTTTTTCTTCGTTCCCGCTTCGCGAATCGGGAAGCTTCCCGTTAGCTGACCTTGATGCCGCGAAATAGACCGCGAGCCGGTAAACGTTTCTTTACCGCAACTGCCGCGTTAGAAAACAACATTGTGACGCCTCCCGTCCGCATGACGTTTCGCGTTGTCGCGTGATACGTCATATGACGTGCTACATTAGCGAACTCGTACGCTTACCGAGTCGCAAAGCACAGGTTTCTGTAAGCAAACCGGGAGGCCCTGCAAAGCGCGTAACGTAAACACAGCAGGTCATGTGACTTGGTAATAACACTTTTCATTGGTTCATTTCACTTTCGGTTTCCTAATGATGTAAGACTAGGTCATATGATCTAAAATGAACACTTTTCATTGGTTGAGAACTATTTTTTTTCCCAAATGGTGAAAATCCCTCCTTCTTTCCTCACTCTGACTTTCATCATTGTGAGAGAAAGACCCTTTGTTACCAGTGAGCAATGGCTTCTTTACTAGCTTCAGCTGGTGCTTCCCCACCACCTCCACCACATCCAAGGAAGAGTGGACCACCTGCTAAAGTTATAATTCAGCAAGAAGAGGAAGAAGAGGAACAGGACGACCTAGATAATCTCCCTATTATGGCCAGAAGATCTGTTGTACCGGAAGTAACGGGACCAGAGGGCAGGGAGATGGTGCCAAATATACAAACGAGATTTCGTGAAGTAAAACAAGTCTGCGTACATTGCAGTGGATTCATTTGCTACGGAGAAAGTAGCATCACTCTGATCAACAGAGCTATTGACAATCATGCTCATGTTTGTCCGAAACTCCCCAAACAATAAATTCTTTTTTTTTGTTTTCTTGCTCCTGTTGAGCCCTTTACAATGAATCGTTTTCATTGCCCCCTCCAAGAAAAACCCAAAAAAATATAAAACTGTTCAGAAAAATTCAAAAAAAGTAAAAAAATGTTCCGAAAAAAAATAAAAAAAATATAAAACAACAAAAACAATAAAAAAAAAGTTCTTTTCAGAACTACCTCCCCGTTATTAAAAAATTGGTACAATATTTGCAACTGTGCCAACCTCTATTTCTCTTAGTTCGCTTCCCAGTTCGCTCCCCGGTACGCGAACCGGAAGCGAACCAAAAAATTTTTTTTTTTAAAAAGAACAGTAAGTATAAGGGAAGGAAACAGACAGTTATGTTAAAAGAAAGACAGCTATAGGGGAGTAAACTAGAGATACTATTACCCGTAATCCACTGCTGATGATGTCACATATTACATCATTCATGACATGCTCAGTGACATCATCAGCAGAGGATTGCGGGTAACAGTATCCCTAGTTTATTCCCTATAGCTGTGTTTCTTTTAACATAACTGTCTGTTTCCTTCCCTTATACTTACTGTTCTTTTAAAAAAAAAATTTTTAGATCAGTTAGAAACAGTGAAAGTAATGAAATATAAAAGACTACGTAGAATATGAGCACTGTATGCAACAACTTTGACACTTACAGAAGCCTCACCTTCTCCATGCCTCCTACACAGTTCTACATATACATCATAAATGCAAACAGAACAGAATTAATTATACATGTTAAATGGTTTATTTTTGCTGTTCTCAGAATGTATCAAATTTCACTAAAACAGTGACTTGAAGGTATTCATCATATAACAGCGGGGAAAAAAAAACACAATCAAAATGATTGTGTTTAAAAAACCCATACATTACAAATCAGAATTCAGAACTCCTTAAAGTTAACTTACTTTCCTTGACGGCCAAGGATGTCCTATGAACAGCTTACACTCTGTTGTGCTGTTATTACTTTCAACCCGCCACTTTCTGAAAGAAAACCTCCATCGTTTTCAAAAACATGTTACATACAATAAATGACTTCTTGCTCTCTACCACAAGATTCCACAAGGCCAAATCTTGTCAGAGCCATGTATAACTCTTGGATTTCTTGTTAGCCAATCCCGTCTTTTCGCATTTCCGCAACTTTCAGAATTAAAATGTTGAAGATCATTTACACAATCCTGGACTAGTAATATCTTCCCCTTCTTGCTCAATCATGTTCTACATTTCCTATCACACTGATACTGCTTACTATGAAGCAGACTTACACTACCTTTATGACTAGTACAATTATTTAATTCTCTACATCACTTTTAATCACAAAGCAATGTAAAACAGTAGACAGCATTGCAGACTTACATTCCCTCTACTCCATGTTTTGATTCGCTGCTTCAATTAGCTTATAAAAAGAAATAGTTTTTCTGAACTCATTCAAAGTGCACGTATTTCTCAATAACGTCCAGTGTTATGGTAAAAAGTTATGTCTCTGTACTACACTTATCTTCAAGGCCAAATAGTGTAGGAGCCATGAGAACTTCTTGAAATTCCGCAGAGCACATCCCGAGATTCTTTCCCTAAAATTTTGGTTTTAAAAACACCAGGTAAGAGTTTTTAAGGTCATATGGCAATTTTTTTTTGAAAATTAAAACAGAATCATTGCAGAATGACCAGCCATTTCTACACTTTAAATAAGCTGTATAATGTCCTGATGTTATTGAAGAACCATCATGATATATAATTGCTACAGTTACAAAAGTCCTTCCTGATATTGACAACTGTGAAGCCACAAAATTTTTAATTAAAGTTGTCAATTTTGTTCCATCAGGCCTACATCGTTGGAACATTAAAATGACATACTGGCCATATGTTCGTATAAATAATGTGGACATCATTTCAGATTTACATTGCCTACACTCCATATTGTGATCAGCTGCTTTTACTAGCTTATTAAAAGAGACTGATTTACTGTCTGGCAAAGTTAAATATATAAATCTTTCTGAGTCTACACTAGTACTACTTGATACCCTACAGTTCTCGCAGTCATGCTGCCATTGATAAGAAAGCCCAAACAGATGATCTACATCTACACCTTCAGCATACAATACATCAAGCATATACATTAAAAACTCCTGACAATCTTGCTGACTATTTTGAGAGAATTGTGTTTGGCCTGAACATCTGTCTAACAGATTTCGAATTTCAGACACACTTTCTATGTTTGTTCTATCAGTGCTACATTTCTCTAACACAGAATTTAACAAACTGCAAAATCTTTGATCAGAATTGACCACAATCTCTTCTTTTATATTTTGTAGAGAAAACAAAACATTAACCACTACATTAGCATAGCAGTTGACACCAGAACTGTTTTCAAATTGAAAACCAACAACATCTTCAACAGAATCCTTTTTGTTTCTGCTTATAATTTCAGGTTCATCGACTTTTCGTCTTTTTGCTACAACCTCCCCAGTATTGGTCACATTTCTTCGTTTCCGGCCTACCACACGTTTCTCAAACAAAGGATACTGAGGCAAATGTGGCGCATACTCTCTTCTCAACCTATTGTATTCCTTAACACAATCTAGATCCGCACAAATGTTTGTGACATCACACTCAATCAAGTACAATCCCGATAAAGTCCTAACTCGTGACAATGCCACATATGCCATACCCTCCTTGAACACAGAATTGCCAATATTCACCAATGCACAGTCTACACTTAAACCTTGCGATTTATGGATTGTCACCGCATATGCCAAGCAAACAGGAAACTGCTTACGACGAACATATAAGTCTTTTACAAGCAAAAATCTAGCAGAACAACGAGCAATTAGCTGTACTTCCTCAATGCCATCAAATTTAATTTTTAAAAATTCAATTCCATCTCTATTTCTGTATTTCACAAAATCAACAACATTACCCATTGATCCATTTACCAGACCTCTTTCAACATGTAAATTCCTTCTTAAAATTATACGGCAGTTCAAGCACACATTCAGAGTCTTTTCAAAACCCGCAGTTTTAGATATACTCTTCTCTAATGAATCCAATTTTGTTTTCAGATTCTCAGACAAAATAATTGTTGATCCCATATGCTCTACTCTGTCAATAGCTTCCAATTTCACAATCTCTTGCTTTTCTAAATGCAACATTTTGTTGTTGAATTTGGCACATTCTGCAAGAGTTGGCATCAAACATATTCCAGATTTTTTCTCAGTAACTTTCTGAAAAATATTCTCAGGCACAACATCTTCGTCTGGATATAAATTTGTCAGTAATCGTGCATGTAAAGCTTCTTTCCCATGCTCGGTCACTTTTCCAATTCTAACATCTTGTAGAATAGTCTTGTAAACTTCATCCTTTGCCTGACGCATATTTTCATGCAGTTCAGCATAATTGAAGTTTAACCATATATTGACGTTGCCAATACTCCCTAAGCACTTCCTGGTATCTTCATGCGTGAGCATTTTGAACACAGGTTGCCCTTTCACTGGTGTCAGCTGCAGAAGATCTCCAAAAACAATGATGTGTTTGCCACCAAATAACACATCATACTCTGTTTTGAGAACTTCTTGCATTCTCAAATGCACAAAGGCAAGCATGACATTGGAAACCATGCTTACTTCGTCAATGATAAGAAGTTTCATTTTCCTCAAGACTCTTGAAACTTCAAAACAAGCATCTCCAGATAGCTTGTGATATTCTAATTTGTTGTCATGCTCCACTGGCAGCATCAGTAAACGATGTAAAGTAATCCCTTTAATGTTATGTGCTGCCAGTCCAGTTGGAGCGGTGACAACACAAGACAGCGATGACTCTGTCCTTTCCTGCAAATAACATGAAATTGCTTTAATAAGGAAACTTTTTCCAGTTCCCGCTTCTCCACTCACGTACAGTCGGACAGGCTTCAACGACGTACATGAGCACTCTTTCTTGTCATGACTTAATCCATGATCAATTTGCATGGTAAGTTCGTCATATATTTTCCTCTGCTCAACGTTGAGTTGTCTTTCCAACTCTTCTAAGTTAACCACATCCTCCTGAGCATGTGCCATGGCTCTTTCCACTTCATTCATAGCAGTGGCAGCTTCATTTTCGATAAGAGGTCCTCCTAGTGGATCCTGACTCAATGAAGCAGAACTCTGACTGTCCTGAGAACTGTCTCTGGCAATCTCGGCTGCAATCGTTGCTTCCTGCTCAATTTCCACATTCAACATTTCTACATATTTGGGAAAAGCAGGACATTCTATGGTCTCCTTGGCAGCATTGAATGAGTCTTCGTAACAAAGGAAATCTCCAAGCAGTTCCTCTTCTGCACGCCAAGGCTTAAAAAGTTGCAAAAGTGCTAAATAGAAAAACTCCTTTTTTTCAGGAGATTCGCCACTCAATTTTCGATGGTTTATCAAGTGGCATTTTCTTTGCTTGACCAGACATCCCTCACTTCCTATTACAGCATACACTCCTTTCTCAGTATCTTCTTTGATGTTCCTCTTGAATATGTAATTTTGCAGAACCTCATACAGACAAACATTCTCGAGGTGACTGCTTCGATTTGGATAATATGTATCCAACATGTTGCTCTTCAAAATGTCGGTACTGTTTGGCTCCTTTTCCGCCAAATACTCAATTTCCCGCACAGGTTTCAGAACTCGATTACGCGTTGCAGCAAGACCAACACTCGCCCCAAACGATACTCCTGGACTTGGCATAGAGACTTGCTGAAGACAACCGGTCAGAACATTCGTAAGCTCCGATTTCTCGATGCGACAACATCTTCAGACTGAAACTGTACAACTTCTTGCTGAGGCTCTTTTCATGGGAAATGTCCTCCCACATATCCTTCAATTCTGTCTTCTCTTTTTTGGTGATGTAAGATGTCACATACCGAGCCACAGCCATACAGTTATCAGCCACAAACTGTATATCCATGTTAGCATTCCACATGGACAAAATCACCGGGTTGTAGTCGTTGATGTACTTAGACTCTTCGTTCCTCTTCAAATTGTATGTGTTTTTAGGTGATTTCTTCATCACATTATGTCGCAGCGAAGACATCAAACTGTTCACTCTTCCTTTAGAAATCACCGATCGTGGAAAGCCGAAACGACATTTGGTGTAGAACTTGTCTTTGTTCCGGAATTTACGACGACAGTACTTTCCACATCGATGGCTTTGGAAACGTAGAACTTTTTCTCTTAGGCTTTTTTTCTCCTTTGCGTTTGGAACAGCACACGTAGAATACTGTTCTATGAAACTCATCACTGAGTCGTCTGCATCCGTTCCAAATTTAGGTGCATCCTTGATCCACAGCAACATATGTATATGAGGAGCACCTCTTGCTTGGTACTCCTTCCTCCAGAAGAAATCCAACACCTGTCCAAGAGGTGGATTCTTCTTATTCATGATGAAAGACATCATACCTTCAAATCTATGATTGAAGTACCTACATACATTGACTGGATCCAAAGAGCACAGTTCTCCGGGTGTCTTGAATTCGATGTTTTCTACGTTAGCATTTGCCTCTCGTAGAAATTCAAGTAAGTCTTCCCAGCCATACTCAGCACAGCTCAAAGTGAGGAACCATGTGGGAGTTCCTAAGTTCCTCAGCATACATTTTAAATCACCATGACGACGGTACCAGTACTCATTAGTACCACGCTGACACGCCATGAGATTAATCAGGTGAGAATCCAAAATACTGTCTTGGACATTGACTTTATCCATAAAGTCACTTGCCGAAATGTTTTGCATGTGTATACCACTTTTCAAGATGTGGTTCACTGCATATGACAGTCCAGACAGATCGCTTTCAAACAGGAGATGAAACAAATAAGGAATGTATTGTCGAAACCTAGGATCTCCTGCATACAATCGCAAAGTCCGGTATTCAGAAGCAGGAATTTGATGAGGTCGCTCATCATATCTTCCTCCCTGACCTGTTGGAAAAAGCTGTGGGAAACACCGAGCTTCCAAACTTTCCTCCCAAACACTAATGGGACTCCCTTTCGCTTGTTTCATTTGAAACAACTCAATAGCATTCCCCATGACTTCCTTGGAATGCAAAGGATGAACACTATAATGTTCATATATTTCTTCACTAGTACAGGGTTCTACTTTCTCAATTTGACCAGCACACAAATCGCTATCCTCTTCCTCACTTACTTCCTCTTCTGCAACATATACATTTTTATAGTATTTATTATATTTTTTCAAATACAATGTTGCCCTTTTGACTTTCCTAACATCTACTAAATCTTGCCATATTTTCTTATTCTTTGTTGGAACCCCATTAACTAAGATAACAAGAGGTTCCTCTTCCACTTTTTCTACTCCAATTGTGTTAATATTTTTCTTCAAATCTAGAGGCAAATAAACAACTCTTCCCTTTAATCCTCTCTGTAAATCTGATGGAGGCAATTTCCCTGTCTTTGGCTCCATTCTTACAATAGCCTGAAAGGGATGGATACTTTGAATCAAAATAGATTCATAAGTATTTAAATCCTTCAATTCAGAAGGAATCTCAACCAATTCCAGATTATTATGAACTGCTCTAGCAGGCATCTGGTTTTGATTTAATTTGTTACAACAATAAGTACACACACGTTGATCCAATCCCAAATCAAAACAATTTTCTACCATCAAGTATGTTGTAAAATCCTTCCATTCACTATTATTTTCCCTTTCACTTTTTCCATATAAATCCACTAACTTAGTCTGATTCTTATAATAAGTGCGTCGACAACACACACAAGTGAAATTTGGCCTCTCACTTGATTTCACCTCAAACGTCGCAATTTCCCTCTGGAAATTATCTGTACTGGAAACCTGTACACTATCTTCCACATTACTCTCTTCTTCTTGGTCAATTTCAACATTCTCCTCTTTACTTCCAAAGTAACAAAACTCAATTTCTTCACATATATTCTTCACATCTATTTCAGAACCATGCAAAAGAGCAGCGCATAATTGTTTAAGCATAATTGCTGGACTCTTAGCATAATACAACATTCTAACTAATTTCCTCACTTTATTATGATGCACTGCTAGCATCCTGAAATGATGAAAAACACTCTGGCATACTCTCCTGGAAAGACAAGCCAGTGAATGACCATGCAAACCTATCACTTCTCTTACTCTGCAAGGATCTAATTCTTGCAACAACTTCATTTTCTGCTTCAAACTTTTCTTACTAAATGACCGTATAAAATCACAAAGCAAATTGATGGAATCCTGTCGTACACTGCAAATACTACTACACTTCCAGGTGTACACAGGACCCTTAGGACGTCTCCCTAAAACCTCATTACCTAACACCTCTTCTATCTCTGTTCTCACAAGTTTTTCTTTTTCAACTGGACAACCATCTTTCACTTCATAAGCTCGACCACTGGTGTCAACTGCATGCACCAAATCATGATCCTGGAAATAACTCTCCTCATTAAAAAATGCCTCAGAGCTTGAACTATGCATCCATTCTCCAGAAAAAACTTCACAAAAATTACTACGATTAACTATTCTCTTCCATCTACTATTTCTTTTGAAATCATAAATTACCTTGTTTAGCTTCCTAATTCTATTGATTGTCAAAATAAATAACTTACGTTTAATTTCAAATGCCTGATCAATAACTTTCTCAACTATTTTTTTTCTCTTATAAAAAAACACTTTCTGCTGACCTTTCTTAATATTTTTTAACAAATTCCCAATTATCCTGTTGCGGAACATTCGTTTACGAATATCCCTAAACTGTTGTTTCCTTCTACTTTCATGCATAGAGTTATCTCTTACTCTAGCAGTAACATTTCTCATTGGCCTTTCCTTACCATTTGAATTATTTCTCCTTTTCTGGACTGAAACATTTTCTGTAGTAATATTTTTTTTACTACACATATTTCTTATGACTGTTTTTCGACTCTTACCCGGTGCTTTCTTGGTGACTTGACAAATCTTTTTGTTAGAGGACTGCTGCATTATTCCATGGTCCTGCTGTCTTTGCAGCCTTTCTTACTCTTTCTTTGCTAGGCATCCTAAAATCTTGAAATAATCTGCAGTTGAATCTGTGGTAAAATATAATAAAAAATGTTATTAACCACTATTACCCAACAGTAAATTAATAACAGTCATCAAAAACTTAACACACTACTTAAGTATATAATATACTGAAGCCTATCTCCAATTTTTCACTGAACAGGACTCATCTCTTCTTAACCTTGGATAAACCTCACCTACTCTGTGTACCCTGCACATAATTAAATGTAAAGGGGCAGATTTATATTAACTAGCACATCCCCAGGGATGCACCAGTTAACGTGCACCGCTGCTCTGCCACCCACGGTGTGCCGCATTTACAATCAGATAGGACAAAGCTACATCAAAACCCTGCGCCTGCTTGAAGCAGGCATAGATCTTGACGCAGGTAGGCTGAAAGCTAAAGCAACAACTAAGTGTCGTGTGCAGAAGTTACAAAAAAGGAAAAATGGCGTTTAAACCAGTAATGAGACCATGCTAACGTAATACAGAGTAAAAATATCCAGGATCTACATCAGTTTGGGGTTCACGAACCTGGCAGGTACAAGGCACTGAGGCTTTCCACCGTGCATGTCTCATCCCAAAACATATGTGGTTTGTGAATGAAACAATTTCCCAGACCAAATGCTTTGGATTGGCTACTTCTAAAAAATTAAACACCCCTACTATCCCGGAGTTAGAGGAATATGATGGTTGGAGTAATTTTACTCGTTGTCTATTAAAGATTTACAGGCCCTACTCCGTAATTCTTCCTTTAACATTTCCAGTATAAATCCAAAAGGTTGACTGCTTTGGCAACGTGCCTTATCCACGGTTTAATAACGCTGCCTTTTGCTTTATGTAAGTTTTCAAATTGTATGAAATATATACCAATAGGTCGTTATTAACCTTTAGGTAGTGGTTTTCTTCATGAAGTCTGGTCGCTTCCATACACATACAGATTTTCAAAGATGATCAAGAACTTTATCTGAATGGAGAGGAATGCACTGAGACGCCAGACCATTCACTAATGTGTAGGCACATACAGTTACACGGTTCATGCAACAAACACCGACCAAATATGGCTTGCGTGTTGCAAGGCACACCAGTTCCTGCTATCATCCCCACGTTCAAGTTCTTGGAAAATGGTAGTTATTTGATGCTCAATAATGAAGATTGTTCTGGGTTAATTAAAAGTATTCATTTTATCGTAACAGTAAATGAACGGGTTATTTGCTGCAGAAATGTTCTATTTCCTCCCACACATGAACATAGGGAGTTTTCAATCTGGCCACAAATACCAACCTTGGCAGCACATTTCAACGGCATGGCAAGAATAAGAGCTATTTTGTCTCAGAGAGAGGTGGCCTTGAGTTCGGCCCGTGAAACTTTCGTGCTTCACACAGCGAACACCCGTACAGAGGTGCAGACCCTTTTAAATACAGATTCGCCTTTCCATTTCAGCAAGATGGTTCGGACTATCTCTAACGCGTCCTCCACAAAGGGCCTTGCGCACTTTTTTAAAATTGTTACCAGTGGTCTCGTGACTTCATTTGAGAAAATCTTTGGAGTCATCCCTGCTTTCTTACATTCTATTTTTTCCACTCTGCTTCGTGGATTCCCATTTTTACTTCCATTACCAGCGGACGCTCTTGTGCTTTTTTACATTTTTAAATATGGATGTCCCTCCTGTGCAAGCTCCCGCCCTGCAGCTGCTGACACTGTTCCGCAATCGCATGCTAGAATATTATGGCACAATGCCGTTGGCGATATTAAGCACGGCATATGGATTATCTTTTCTATGCTGATATGATTCCTTCAAATCTAAGACACTAAAGTATCGGCACGCCCTAAACCAACACAAAGAGACCTTCTTAGCAAATAATATATTATGTGTATTAGGGAGGGTGAGATATAAGCAGCCGCGGGCCGTGGAGGGAGTTACGGTGGGGCAGGGATGCGGGGAGGGGGAGGGGCAGGGTGGAGCCCTCTCCACCCTGCCCCTCCTCCTCCCCGCCTCCCTGCCCACCGTAACTCCCTCCACGGCCCGCGGCTGCTTATAAGTGTTGCTAACTCTTATTCATTTACAGCATGTTAACATACTGTCACCATTCGCTTTTTATGTACTATTGACTATGCTGGTAATTTTGCTACTGATAATATGTGTACTTGTATAATCTAAGATACTACGCCTGAGAAGACGGCATTAGTAAATAAACATTTCAAATACACATGTGTTCTTCTTAACTCCATGTTCTCGTTTCTAAGAAATATATAACGACCGACTGTTCATGAGTTCCACGTATCCTGAGGTACTATAAGTTCATATTCTGGATTGTCTAAACATTGAGAGTTTGTTATATCCAATGTGACACTATACCTAGCTTGCTAAGGGGTTTTGATTACTAAGGTGAGTTTTGGGACACCTTAATTCGCCGAGGTTCCAATCCTCTGTCCACAGTTCTGTGTCAGAACAGAAACCCTGCGACAGGGGCACCCCTCAACCTTACTGGAGCTTCATCACACTTGCGATACAACTCCAGCAATGCGCCAACTTTACGGCACAAATACGTCACGCATCTGTGCTGTTTTTGCCCCATGATGCGCCGCATTGTAAATGCAGCACACCATAGGTGACGGAACAGCGGCACAGAATGACTAACACATCCCTGGTGATGCGCCAGTCATCATAAATCTATCCCTATGCTTCTTATCTTGTTAGAGATAAACCGCCATATGTATCATCAAAGTTTTTTGCATTTCCTAAATAGCGAACTTTAAGGAATAAATAGCGATTCTTTACCATTCCTAGTTTGCGATGACCTATTTGCTAATTACAAATTACCCATTCATTTCCATGCAGCAGGAGGCCCATAGGAATGAAGGTGCAATTTGCGATTAGCAATTACCTCATCGCAAATTACGAATTTTTCCGACGGTGCAGGGGTGTCTCAAGAACACCCTGCTGCACCCCTGAAAAAGAAATTTGGGGTCATATGGCGCACATAAATTTTGAAAACATTCCTTTACCTCAAAAACGATTTTCAACTCATAATTTGAAAACACTGCACATGGGGAAATGACTTAAAATGTCCTTAAGACACATAAAAGCATTTTTTGATTGCCTTTGCAGCATGTTTCACTCACCTTTAACATGCCTATGTAACGGAAACATTCAAAATCTAAATTTGCCATGCACAGGTGGGAGCATATTTACAAGCAATTTGCTCCACAGGCAAACTTCTTACATTGAAATGGGAAAAATAACATCAGAGACTCTCAATTACCTTATAAAGAAGCAGACACCATTATGTCCTTCTCATCAATATTAAAACCATTGCTTTTTCTCAAAAACGATTTACAAGTCATAATTTGAAAACACTCCACAGCTCCTATGCACATAAAAGCCCTGTCAGTACTAATACTTCACATTTTCTCCAATTACAATTTCTCAAAGAAACAAAATCTATTTGTGAAACACTTGAGACAAAGCAACATTTGAAAAACACAACTTTCTTCATAATTTTCTCCTTAAAGCACACTATTTTCTATCTAAATTAAAGAAATCTTTTCTCACCTTAGCAAATACTTTGAGTTTCAAAACAGTCTCAGAAACACACCAATATGTCTTCAGCAGAGCAAAAGGTATGCACTCCAGAGTCTGCAGCTATCAAAAGCACAGAAATGCTGTAATTCCTCACACATATCTCTCATGTCACCCAATCAAAACCCTTCCCTCACTTTTTTTCAAAGCAAAACCCTTCCCCCCTCTGCCCCCTCTCTGCTTTTTCTGCATAGCAACCACCTCTTGCAAGACCTCTCACACAACAATGTTGCAATTGAACTCTGAACTCTCAGTGCACCTGCATATCCAGAGCATTCTTTCATTTAATGATTTTTTCTTCGCCACTCAAAATACATCTTTCAACGAACTCATCCATGCACACTAACTTTCTGTTTTCAGCAATCAAAATCCACCAATCACTCTTACTGCTTCATTAACACAGAAACTCCTCAGTTTTTTTCATTTTACACTCTCATTTTTTCAACTGCCATTTCATTGCCACACTTCATCTGACTGCAGCAGAACCTTCTCTCACCATGTTTTCTGTCTGGATTGTTGGACATAGTTACATATATTGGGCTCAAAGGTACGCTGAAAACAGGAATTTACCTAACCTCAATTTACAAGATGTGGAAATTAAGTGGTTTGGCCACAGAGGATTAAAATGTCACCAATTGATACCATTGGTGAAAACCTTTATGCATTTGCCAAAACCTGACCTGTTAATTGTGCACTGTGGAGGTAATGATTTGGGCACTTTGACTGGGGTAGGTCTGGAAATGCTTTTAAAGGACACCTGTGAGCAATTGATGGCACTTTTTCCTCAGACTGCCTTGGTATATTCAAATATATGCCAAAGACAGAAATGGAGGTGGTCGAACCAATTTTGTCCACAAATTGAGAAGTCGAGGAAGCATGTAAACAAATCTGTTTCAGCTTACATGAGAGACCATGGAATGGGCTCCCTGTACAACAATAACTTGCGTTACTACATGCAAGATATCTACAGAGGAGATGGAGTTCACTTCTCAGATGAGGGCAACAGAGTTTTCACTCTGAATTTAAGAATGTGCATTGGTACCTACTTATAAGTACCTAAATGTACCATAAACCCAAAAGCTCTTCTCAGAGCTACCCTACATCTGATCACTCACAATTATTATTTTACTCTAACTTTTTTCACTAATTTTCAAGAAAGTACGCTCCCCAGAACGCTTCCCGGTTCGCGAACCGGGCGCACTCCACGCAAAAAAACTAAAAAAAGGTATATTTTTTTTTGCCCTGCGAGACCCCTTCAAAGCCTCCACATCAAACCTAGGGGGTCAGGGACGATCTACTATGCCCCCTTATGGTCATTTGCCCCTTCGCTTTGGCCTCCTCTTGTCTCTCGATCCTACCGAGAGACAAGATGGCGGCCGCTACGGACTGTTTAGAATGTTTACAGACGCCGAAAAACCAATCAGCTTCGCAAACCTCCGTAACGCGAAAAGTACGCGAAGCGGAGCGCTGTTACAGATATATATCTTTTTTTGAACGTTAATTTCCCAAAATCCACTGGAGCACATATATTGAGACCTAGCAAAGGCACATCGGGCTACCAGTCCCTACAATTTTGCCAAGTTTCGTGCAAATCCATTCAGCCGTTCGATTATTATTATTTTATTTTTTTTTGCCCCGCGGGGCCCTTTTAAAACCTCCACATCAAACCTAGGGGGTCAGCGAGGATCTACTATTCCCCCTTATGGTCATTTGCCCCTTCGCTTTGGCCTCCTCTTGTCTCTCGATCCTACCGAGAGACAAGATGGCGGCCGCTACAGACTGTTTGGAATGTTGACAGACGCCGGAGAACCAATCAGCTTCGCTTCACAAAGCTCCGTTGCGCGTAAAGTACGCGTCCTGGGACGCTGCCAGGTCCGCTGTTACAGATATATATCTTTTTTTAAACGTTAATTTCTCAAAATCCACTGGAGCACATATATTGAGACCTACAAAAGGCACATCGGGCTACCAGTCCCTACAATTTTGCCAAGTTTCGTGCAAATCCATTCAGCCGTTCGGGCTAAAAGTGAGGCCAACCGCCCTATGGAAATTAACATGGGAAAAACGCGTTTTGGGACCCCCCTTTTTTCTCGGCCCCCCCTTGACGAACCCCCCCCAAATTTTCAAGGGCTGCCCAGAAACAAAATGTGCCATTTTCCTGAAAATTTCAGCCAATTCCGTCCACAAACGCCAAAGTTATTAGACATAGAATTTTCAAAAATCCCATAGAGAAAAAATCCTAACTATATATACCTACTGGCGACCGCCAGTAGGTAATATATATATGAATATGTATGTCCACAAACTCCCTCCCCACAAAGGAAGGCGCACTCATGTGATTGGTAATCTTTTTGCCTCCTTTATTCAGCATTTTCATCTGACATATATATTTATAAATCAGGTTAAGGCTAAATGTAGGGTTATGGGGTGGGTAGTGGTAAAAGGTGCTATGAGTAACTTTAGGGGTTAGGCTGGTAGTGGTAAAGGGTGGTAAGGGTAAGTTTGGGGCTTAGGCACTGTAAGGGTAATTTTAGAGGTTGGGGCTGGGTAGTGGTAACGGAATGTTAGTAAATTAAAAAATTGGGGTTCGGGAATGTTTCCCCGCAAAGAAGAAAAAAGAAAGTATTAAATAATATAAACAATATATAATATATTTATATCATATAAAGTTATACAGCCCAAAAATTGCAAGGAAAAATGTCGATAAATGGATGCCCCCCCTTGTCATTCGTAAAGTCCTGCACCACTTTTACAGTTACAAAACATGGAACCATTTCTGTCTGCGGAGTGCAGGAGGTAACCATTTGCAAAGTATTAACTGATAATATTTGACAGCTTATGCTGACATTGGAAGTGCAGTGGACCCATGGCTCACTGAATGCACTCCTCTATATCAGATTCCCCTATTTCTGGCATTGTGACTCCAGTTCCCTCAAGGGATGGACAACGCAATAAAGGCACATTGTGTATGCAATTCCTGAGTCGTAGGTCAGCTGTCCCATGTAGGCCTCCGTCTCACCATTCTTCATTTCTTGCATTGAGTTCCAAACCAATACCTGCCCCAATAACATTAATGAGACAGGTGGTTTTTGAATTATCATGAAAAGTCCTATTGCGTTGTGAATAGTCTCAGAATCTCTTAAACCACAAAGCGTGAGGTTAATTGCAGCACAATACAAACCATTGCATTGCGACCATCTTCTGTGCATGAAGCGTGTTCTTCTCAGGCTGATTATACATACCGTTGCAGACAAAGATCCTTTTCTGCCCTTGACACGAAAGTCGTTTGGATGTGTTGAGGCTGGATGTCTTTTACTAATTATTCCAGTTGGGGATTCCCAGTGGAAATCAGGAAGGCAGAGCAGTGTGAGATTTGTGATCTTCTGGCCCCACGGTACCTATAAATCTGTTAGCAAAAGGCTATGTGGTATTTGATTTAATGAGTAGTAAACATACATTTACATTCTCCTTTTAAAGTAGAAACAAGCTAAGCATTTCAAAATAAATTGCTCCCATCACTTGCTTCTCATGCTATTGTATCTCAAGGGGTGGAAAATGGAACGCAGCACTTAATCGGCCTCATGCAAGCGGCATCAATCCCCTTATGCCTTTCAGCATATTATGCTACCCAAGTGTACTTTTGTTCCAAGGGTTTTCAATTATTAAAAATTATTTTATTTTTTTACTTTGCATTGAACTTTGCACATCCCAAGATAGTAGCAAAAAAACAGTTCTGTTCACATAGTGCATACATTGCAAGTGTATATAGCTCCCATTGTGGTGTGGCGAGATAATAAATATTCTTAATCTGCATTAACATAGTATATAATCTGTTGTTAGGAATAGACTTCTTCTGATAATAAAATCTGCAAAAACTCCTTAAATAAAAAAAAAATACAAACCCAGATAATCATTGATTACATTTGAGCCGGTGGTTGCCGGTGGTTGCAGGTGGGGCCCACCAGCACTCATTTTTAGGGACGGCACTTATTTTTCCCTCATCAGACTTTGACCCAGGGCAACAGAGAGAACAACACACAAAGGGGAGGGGGTAAAAATAAAGGCGAAAAAACAGTGACAAATGTATAAAGCAGGAACCTGCATGGGTGAGACACAGAGGCAGGGAGTGTTTGGGAGTGGATTAAAGAGGCTACAGTGGGATCAAGAGTACACAGCCTTGGCAGTCGGCACACTGAACTTCAATAGCACTGGCCACAGACTTCTGAGCAAAACCGTGGTCTCCGGCACTCATTCTTTTACAAATTAAGCACTGCAGATTGCATAAAATGCATGGGCAGACGCTACTCTGAACCAAGGTGCTACTTGCAACCTCTTCTTGCGTTATCAAACAGCACGGAGCCCCTCAAAAAGAAAAAGAGCAAAATAATGCACCCGAACGCTTAACAAATATGGTGTAAAGTAGGCCTGTTTGAAGTTTTTGTTGTACTTCCCTAATTTGCTTAATTTCCACCTATTTGAAGTCTGCAAAATTAAGTGGAACATTTAAAATTACGGAAGCAGAACATTTCTCATGCTTTTTGTTGCAGGGGACCGTGTCAAGATAACTTCTCCTCAAATCAGTCCCCTTGCAGGTATCTCTAGTGACTTTTGAATGCAAGGCATGCCCTCACCTTCAAGTTTCTCTTCAGATTCGCCAAAGTGCATTTTGCGTAATTTTCACTCCATTTTTTATAATTTTGCTTGCATTTTGTGCTTCTTCAGGGGCGAACAAAATGAAATGACATCATACGCACTTAGCATAACATAGAACGTTGGTGCTATTTTGCTACATTTTTCATTGTCCCCATTGCTATTTTGTGGCAATTAAAATCATTGAAAAACGTCTGTCTGACGGTCATCTTCTCATTCTTTTAGGGTGGTAAGAACTTTTTGGGGAGGGGCGCAGTGGGGGATATATTTAATTGAATATTTATTTCATTTACAAAAATATTTCTAAAACTCTTATGTAGCATCAAAGTAAAGGAGTGTTGAACATAAACATAAAACTATAATAAATATCAGAACAGAAAGTAATGAAATGAATGTGGACAGAGCAGCTGAATTATATTTCAACTGCAGTTTTGAAGAGGTATAAAGTGCAATAATAAAGATGAGCATTAAGAGGAGTAAAAAGAGAGGGCAGTGGACTAGCAGACAATGCGACAGAGAGAAAGTATATCTATAGAGAGAGGGATCCTGGCAATTATACATTTGTGTACATTGCTTAGTAATTTGGGGCTGGATGTACAAATACCTGATGGCAAAATAATAATTGTAATTGCAGCCGTTTTTTTGCAGCCAGTAAATATTTTTAAGAACCCTCCTGGTTGCTAATAGGTCTGTTTTTAATGATTATTAAGGAGGTAGGTTGTAATTTGCAACTCACTACGACTGGAGGCCTCCACAGGGGTAGTGGCTTGTTGGGGTCAGCAGGCCACTATGTCTGGTATCGCTTTTAACTAAAGCAAAAACAAGTTACTAAATGCAGCTCGTCTTCCTTAAAGCAAAGGTGTCATAAGGGAATTCTTTCACTTTTGCAAATTCATTACCACATCCTTTAAGGTGTAAGTACATTTTCAATGTTTTGCAGCCAGATTTCAGTTTCAAAGCGTTGATATATATAATTTTAAAGAGACGCCTGCAACACACTCCTTCAAGATGGCGAATTTGTATCCACTCACAATCTCATTGTAGAAGTCAGGATTACTTTTCAAACTTTTAAAATGGGATTAGTGCATTTGAAAAAGCATTTTTAAAGTTGCAAACACCAAATCAGGCAAAAGCAACCGTAAAAATGCTTAATACAGCCAAGCCATTTCTCTTTTAAGTAGCATTTAGTAGCAGAGATTTTTCATTCCGTCATGCTGTAAATAACCCCAGCATACCAACCTCACTCCAACCAGATGCCACCCACAAGCATCCTTTCACCGCATGAGAGCAGCTCACCAAACAGAGCACCACAGCCATCATGAACTCAATCCATTCTGGAGCACCCACCCCTGTCCCCAACCTTCTTCAACCTCAAGAGCAAAGTAATCGCCACAGCCCCCTTCCTCGATCAATGGAAACACGCAGAAGTCAGACCCTTCCTCTAGAAACCCTCCACCGACCCTAGCGAACTCATGTTCTACTGTCCCTTCTCCAACAAAGTCCTCGAGAAGGCCATCAACCACCTGGAGAACAACTACCTGCTAGACACCTCCCAGACCGGCTTCCACACCAACCACAGCACCAAGTCTGCCCTGATCATAGCCACCGATTACATCAGAACCATCCTTGACTGAGAATACAAAAGCACCATACTCCGCCACACCCATATCTAGAGACTCAGCTACTGCGGGATACAAGCAGACACCCACAAATGGATCACATCCTTCCTCACAGGACCAACCCAGAGAATCCATCTACCACCCTTTACATCGGAACCCAAGAGCACCATTTGCTCTATCCCTTAAGGCTCATCCCTCAACCGCACCCTGTTCAACACTTACATGATGCCCCTGGTCAACATCATCAGAAGCCATGTCCTCACATCATATAGTACGCAGACGACATCCAGCTCATCCTCTCGATCTCAGAAGACCCTTCCACCTTAAGGACTAACTTCCACAACTGCATGACATGCATCGCCGACTGCATGAAGGCCAACTGCCTGAAGCTCAACATGGACAAGATGGAAGTGCTAATCTTTGGGAACAACACCTCCCCATGGAAAGACACCTGGTATACTTCCAAATTCTGACTCACACCATCAGACCATGCCCTTACCATTGCCATCATCCTGGA
This sequence comes from Lissotriton helveticus, assembly GCF_964261635.1. Classification (NCBI taxonomy): domain Eukaryota; kingdom Metazoa; phylum Chordata; class Amphibia; order Caudata; family Salamandridae; genus Lissotriton; species Lissotriton helveticus. The sequence continues at coordinate 342,344,732 of NC_136060.1, read as the reverse complement.
CAGCAAACTCACCATGAGACGCCGATCAAAGCAGTCACCTCCACCTGCTTCCACATCCTTCACAATCTCCGAAAGATCTTCAGATGGCTCCCCGTCAACACCAGGAAAACCATCACTCAAACCCTAGTCACTAGCTGGCTCAACCATGGCAATGCACTCTACACAGTAATCACCACTCAACTCCTGCCAAGATGAGTCTGGCCAGATGAGCTGCCAGACTCATCCTCGACCTCCCCAAATGGACCCACATCACCCCCCCACCTCAGGAACCTCCACTGGCTCCCCATCCAATTCCAATGCTAATTCAAGATGCTGATACATGCCTCCAAGGCCCTCCATGACCAAGGAACAGAATAAATCAACCACCATCTGAACTTCCACCAATCCTCCAGACACCTGCAGTTCATCTCCCTCACCCGCACTCCCTACATCCGCCGAAGCTACAGCGAAGGACGCTCCTTCTCCTACCTCACTGCCAAGTCCTGGACCCACCTTCCCTTCCACCTCTGAACATCATCCTCTCTCCCAGAACTGAGAAAGAGACTCAAGACCTGGCTCTTCGACTGACCTCAGCAAGAACCTATTACCTTGATACCCTCATGGGTGATTAGCCATGCTTTACAAATCCAAGTTGATTGATTGATTGGTAAGAGATGTCATTGGTACTCCACTTAATGGTTATTTATTCATTGACTGCAGGAAAACGAAAGGCTGCTAGGATTTCAACATTTTAAAACTGTTCAATTTTCTGACTAATTAATTACGGAGTACAGAAATTCCAAATTCCCAATCGAATGACCCATTGCCATAGTGTCAGGCTGACTGCATACCAACAACCTGAACCACCTAGTCTCAGGTTTACAAGACATCATCCTCCTTAAGCTGGAAAAGATTGTGTTAGCCCCGGGATCCCTGGTTGGCTGAGGTAGGTACCTAAGGCCAAATAGAGACCTGCTTTTCCACGTCAGGGAAAGGAAGGGCACCTTCTGAGATAGCCCCCGCTCACCCCCTTGGTAGCTGGGCACAAGCAGCCAGGCTTATCTTCAAGGCAAATGTGTAAAGTATTTGCAACCATGCTCACAGCAACCCAATGATGACACCACAAATAGACTCCACATGAGTTTTATATAATCGAGTATACATTTTATATAAAATGATATGCGATAAGACCACACAATATAAATCCAGCATACGAGTATGTGTAATATTTCTCCTGGCAGGTAGTTAGGCCAGCCAGCCCTTGTAAATTCTGGCGATATTAATGAGCACTTCTAAACAATCCACTGTAATCCTAATACTATGTTATGCAGTTTGTAATTCTAGAATCAGGCCCTTTGTAATGTAAAAATAATGCAATGCGTAACACAACAATCAGGCGCTTTGCAATGTAAAAATGATGCAATGCGTAATACAACCACCAGGTACTTCGTTACGCAGAAAGAAAGCAATGCGTAATACACTAATCAGGTAGTTTGTTATGCAGGAATAATGCAATGCGTAATACGCTAATCAGGTAGTTCGTTATGCTGAAACAATGCAATTCGTCATAAGACAATCAGTTAGTACGTTCTTCAGAAATAATGCCATGCGTCATACACTAATCTGGTAGTTCGTTATGCAGGAATAATGCAATGCGTAATACATTAATCAGGTACTCCATTATGCAGAAATGATGCAATGTGTAATACGACAATCATGTACTCCGTTATGCAGAAATAAGATAATGCGTAATACACTCCGGCACCAATCACGGTGCCTTAGGCGGTCTTCCTGCCACTCCTTCTGATTCGCAGTCAGTCTCTGTCAACAATTGTACCCAACACGGGCATGGTGTAACAAAAAGTGCAGCTCTGCACTCTGGCACCGGTACTGCCACTCCCTTGGCAATACGGGCCGCGATACGAGCCGAAGCAGAGGCTCGCACTGCCGGAATGCGAGAGAGGCTGAGAGCGTCTCCCTCCGAACTCACTCTCCTCTCCTCGTCCAGCGACTTGGGCCTCCGATGCAATCTTTGTGAATTGGCAACGGCGGGCTCGGGCCGGCGGCTCAGCTCCTCCGGGGCTGCCGGTCCGGGCCGCTACTGCTACGAAGATCTCAGGCTGCCACAGGGCACAAAGATGTGTTATTACATTGTGAGTTCAGGTACACTAAACTTCACCTCTCCATCTTAAGCCTTTGGGAAGATAAGCTGGAAAACATATTACACAGCCTCCCCATTCTTTCCTATGGGAAAGATGGCTTTTCCACAGTGAAAAACGAAATGGAGATTAGTTCACTGTCAGGACATGGTACACATGTTAGTACATGTCCTACCGTTCACATGCACTGCACCCTGCCTAGGGGTTACCCTGGACCTACCATAGGGGTGTCTGCTGTGCCTAGAAAGGTAAGGGTAAGGTCTGGCAAGTGGGTGCACGTGTCAGAACAACATAGCAGTTTAACAAACTGTGTGCAGGCACTGCAATGGCAGGCCTGAGTTCCCTTTGTAAGGCTACTTGTGTGGGTGGCACAATTAGCGCTGCAGGCCCACTAGTAGCATCTGCATTACCAGCCCTGGCACACATAGTGCACTTTACTAGTAAGGCAAACATACCAATCATGGACAACCAATTACCATTACACTTTATACATGGAGCACTTGCACTGATTAGCAGTGGCAAAGTGTCCAAAGCATCTAAGTTGGCAACACCTTGTCAGAAAAAAAGGTCTAGGCGGAAATCAAAAAGTTTAGGGAACTTCTGAAAGCAGTAAACTGGCTTCCTATGGAGGACAGAATACAACAAAAAATTGCTTGCATCACTCACAAGGCACTTCTATCTCCCACTGGGATGGGGAAAGATGCCATCAGAGACTTGGTGTGGCTCTCAGAGAATAGACTGGGGTCAATGGAACAAGCAGAATCCTTGGCCATGCCCTTCTTCTCACCAGCCCCCCTCATCTTGGGAGAGGCGAGGAAAACTGCAAAGGGACTTGTGCTGTTGGTGATGGTACTAGAAAGAGTCTCCTCCTTTGGGATGTCGCCTGGACTGATTGGTAACTGAATGTTGTTTTCTCTTTTCACTTCTTTGGTTCAGCTTTTTGATGGATTTGATTATTTGTTGAGGAAGAGGGTGGAGGGACAGTGCACTATTTTCCTGTGGTAAGGCAGGAGTGTGTTTGATATCTGACCTGTGGGTCATATTGTGGGGTCTAGAGCCCCTGTTGGTTCTCAACAATTGTACTGGTTGAAGGTTTCAAACTGGCAGCCAATTGTAATGGGGTTTACCACATGCAAGACGAAAGAAAAACCTGGAGATACTTGCCTATGACTGATTGGAGGACAGGCATTAGCCCATACTTGAGCTGCATAAGCCCATATTTATGTTGCATATCATAACACAATATGATTAGAACACTGGTTGGGTGGAATGTCCGGCACCTTGGTGGTTGTCTAAAGTGATATAGAGTATACTTCTACCTGCATCGCTACAGACTCCAGATTGCTGCCCTCCAGGAGACATATTTACAAAGGGGGAAGTCTATAAACTGAGTACACACTGGAGGGGCCATATGTATTGGGCCACTTAGTCCAGTTATGCCAGGGGAGTTGTGACATGGATTGCTGCTGGGTTCCATTCCTGGAGGGGTCTGTTGAGTTAGACCCACTGGGCAGATATGTGGTCGTGGCTAGGCTCCTGGACGTGATCGAAACATGCCTTGTAAACACGTACGCTCTGAATGTAGATGGTGGGCATTTTTATTTGGAAATGAGGTCCCTCATAGCACCTTACATTGATATGAGGCACCTCTGGGCGTGGTACTTCAACTGTGTGCTAAACTGGCAGATGGATAAACAGCCTTAAAGGCCAGGTGCCTGGCCAAACATGGAGGTAGCGCTTCATGGTGTTTTAGCAGACATTACTTCTTTGAGTTGTGGTGGGACCAGCACTCTGGGTACAGGTCCTTCTCTTTCTACTCTCCTGTCCATGGGACATATAGCAGGCTTGACTGCATGCTTGGACGCACAGACAATTCTGACATCTATATACATTCTGCATATCTTGACAGATGCCTTAGACCACTGGTCGTTGCTTGTGGCGATGTCAATGGGTTGGCGTCGTCCCAGGATCCCACTGTGGCACCTGATCACCAAGAACATTGACTGGCACAGTTTTGTTGGCACATGTTTTCTATTTGGTACTGGGTGCTTTCCACTAGTGCTTTGAAACTCTAGGATATAGTCCGTATAAGTTCCAATAGCATAACATAACATATCCAGTACTACACTGTGTCCTTCTTCTGGAAAAATCAGGGCTCAACAAATTGTAGGACCATGGAGTGAGAGGCATACAAGGTGTCCCTGAAAGGAGACTGCTTGGCGCGCATCTATATGGTGTGTAGGCAACTGGAGGAGCGTGCAATCACCACGGGACTTCCAAAATGTAACTAATGGCAAATTGGGGAAGCATGGGCAAGGTTAGAGAAGTATACTAGTACAAGATACAGGCAACGTCTGTTCCGTGAAAGTGACAAGTCAAGCAAATAGGTGGCATGGCTTTTAAAGAGGGTCAGACCCGACACACATGCACATACTGTTGCTTCTAGCTGATACATGTCCTGACATCACAGATAGTGAAAAGATTAATAATGCATACTCTGACTACCTGAAATGGGAATCTGTTAATGCAGGAGATGCTGTGCAGGACAAATCTGATCACTACCTCTCTGAGACTGACCTGCCCCACCTCACTGCCGAAAAGAGGCAGTACCTAGACAACCCGATCCGGCTAGAAGAGATTAAGGCTGCCTTTAGTTAGCTGCCCCACGGGAGGGCGGCCGGAGCTGATGGGATGCCACCAGGATTCTTCCTGGTCCTATCTTTCTCCATCCTGGAAAAGGTCCTGGAAAGTTTTCTGGAGGCAGGTGAGAAAAGGATACTGTCCCCTACATTGCAAGACGCGGTGATGGTCCTTATCCCTAAGACGGGCCAGGACCTTCTAGATCTGGCCTTCTACAGGCCACTCTTGAATACAGACTTAAGACTATTGTGCAAGGTCCTGGCTGCAAGGATTCTGCGGGTGGTGGGAACCCTGGTGCACCCAGATCAGACAGACTGAAGCACAATGCCTCATATTAGGCACCTAAAACATTTTCTGCATATGCGGTCTTCCTCTCAGGAGGACTATACTCTTTCTATCCTGGATCTTGAATGTGCCTTTGACACAGTGGGGTGACAATATATGTGGATGGTCTTCCAAAGGATGGGTATTGGACTGCGGTTAATCCAGTGAGTCCAGCTTTTGTATACAGACCTGATGGCTAGGCTATGAACTGGCGGATTTTTCCCAGAGGCCGAGATGTTAGCAAGTGGCACCAGCCACTTTCCACTTTCCTCGTTTCTGTTCACTGGCGGTGAAACCCTGGACATGATGACCGAGGGTGAGACTCAAACCCTATTGAATCAGACTTGCAGCTATAAAGCATTTGGGATTATTTTACATGGAAGACACCGTGGTGTAACTAAGGAAGCCTGAGCACTCGACTCCTTTCCTTTTGGAGGAGTTGGGTGTATTCGCCAAAATGTCGGGATTGCATACAAACAGAATGCAATCTAAGCTGTTCCCTCTGGGAAGGCTTGGATGCTCTGGGGCGGCCCTACCCCAACCGCTGGAGCTGCAGTGGTGGGATGCACAGATTACCTGGGAATCTGGGTGAAGCATGATCCTAAAGATCATAATGACCTAAACATGGGGAAGGTCCTGTCCAGTCTGGATCGGCCAGTGGAGTTCTGGACTGCCCTACCACTGTACATGATAGACAGTGTGGCATTGGTAAAAATGGTGTTCCTCCCACAGTGCCTGTGTGTACTGCAAAAATTGATGTGTTCTGTCCCAAGAGCCACTTTTGAGCACATAGATAGGCTGCTGTGAGCACTAGTGTGGGCTGGAAAACTAAGTAGGGTACATTTGACACCCTCAAGCTTCCACAGCTGGAGGGTGTGCCAGACTTATTGCTCCACTACGCGGCGGTACAGCTCCAGCATGTGAGCTAGTTTGATGAGGGGCCCAACTGGGAGAAGGCCCTGCTGACTGGCACCCATGGACAACACACTCTTCCAGAGCTTTTCTTAAGGGGGAGAGGAGCCCCTAAGGAATTCCCCTGTCTGGTTTACTTGATGGCTGATGTATCACACAGGATAGTCACTAGGATCTTCAGCAGTGTGTCCTTTGCAGAGGGTCTGCCCCTGTTCTCACTTAAACTGCCAACAACTTGCGGAAGGACTTAAGCTGCATTGCATGGCTGGCTGGCCACTGCCTTATGGTGAACGACCTGTACTTACATAACAGATTCATCGGGGGGCAGCTGAGCAGTTTGCCAGGGCCGGTTTCTGTTCCCAGTCGTCCCTGCACATGCCTCACACGGTGAAGTTATTTTGTACGTTGGCAGATAGGGGGATGAGAGGGTGATGCATTTATGTGAGGAGGGACTTGCTTGTGGCAGGGTTGTGGGATGGGCTCCTCGGGCAGGGGAGGCATCAATGACTGTTGTATGTTTTCTGCTCTGAAAATGTAACACGCTTCCAACAAAAAAACAGAATTATCAAATGAAAAAAGTATTTGGGAGGGAGCAGCACCTTAGGCAGGTTAGGACTGTGCAGCGGCTCCAGAGGCGAGCCAGCAGCCACAACAGATGTCACCAGTGAGCCCCAAACTCAGCTGCTCTTCTTGGCAGATTCGTGCAGTTGATGTGCGCTTAGGCACCTGTGTGCATGCACCTATGCGGCAGGGATCATGCAGAAGCATGTTCTTAACAATCTGTCACCAGTGTAACAGCTGATGCTTGTCTCATTGGGTTAGAAACCCCGCATGTAGCTTAGTTTCAGGCGCTGCTGCAGAGTGTTTTACATCAGAACCGAGCCTTTTCATCCAAAGCCAGGGCCGGCTGCCCGTAGAGGGCACTGGGCGCTGCAATATCGGCCCCCTGTAACAAAGCAGTGTTTTTAACTAGCCCTCCCCCAGACTCCATCCCCCCCTTCTCCCAGGGCCGGTCGAGCATCAGTCTGCCAGGGCTGGTTGCTGTTCCCAATCCCTGCCAAAAGCAGTATGCTCGTGAACGTTCTCCAGTTCTTTACCTCCCGTTATTCACTGATGGGAAAAGTATTTTTTTTAAATATAAACGCACCTTGAGCGTGCAGTGCATCAAAAGGCTTAATTAACATATTGCTGTCGTGCACACATATGATTCTTCTAGAGAAACAGAGGCAAAATATGCCTTTTTTGGTTAATCGAAGTCTTGATCTTGCAATATGGAAATTTCGTCATGACATCCACCGCAGATTTATCTAAGTGTAGTAAGGGCGCCGAAGGGTCCAAACTAATTGGATAAATAACACCAGGAACGCATAATTAAAAAAGTATATCAAAGGAATAGCACTTTCTCCTGGCTGCAGCCCTAGGGACAATCCCCGCTGCATTGATGTGAAATAAATAAAACATAACCTGTACCTTCACTCTGCTCTCTCTAGTTCGTATATGCAGTAAAATAAGCCCATGTGAGCAAAAATTGGAATGCAGAACCGTTCCTCGGTTGTTTCATGGCAGCCCTTTTGATTTTTGCTTTTGATGTTCGCCACCTGACAGAGTCCTAACACTAGGGGAATGGCACAGCTAGGTCAGGAATTGGTAGCCAAATAATAAAGGGGCATACATTTACGGATTGAGTGGACACGAATGTTCTGATGATCTACTTTTATGTTATGTTGTGTTATGTTATGTTTAGGGCTCTCGGATTTATGCTGTTTCTATTTTTTCTTCACATTTCTGTCTGTATTTATCTATATTTATTCTTTGGCCATCTTATTAGTATTTATCCATATTTATTTTGTGTTTTGAGAATAAATGAATTTGTAAACTGGCATATTTCCTCATGTATGTAACTGATAAACATGCACTAGTACTGTGATGCATGTCACACTGCAGCACATTCAGCGGTCAAATATTACAAAGCACTACATCCACAGGTAAATATTAGCATTATACAAATATATCTTAATATATGCCTGCCTTCAAGGAAATCTCGTCCTGTTTTCTAAATGCTCATGGTGTTTATCTGCTCATCTGTTGGCCTGCAGTTCATGAAGGCCAGATTGAAGAGTCCCTGACATGAAGCACCATTTTAAGTATTTTTCCGCTTATAAAATATATACAGACTGGAAACATATTGTTTTCTGTCTGTATTTACCTGTAAAAATCGGCAAAAACGGAAAACTGGGACCCTTAGTTATGTAATGCAGATTTGTAGAGTGCACTATCACCTGGGAGGGTATTCTGTGAATCAGTTTCTAGCTCTGGATGCATGCTACGGGGTCTATGAATGAACGCCCCATCAATCCATGCCTCCCACGCTCCATAGACTTCAAAGCTGGTGCAGGAAGGTGGATACTGTCCCGCAATCAGAATGGTCGGAACACACGGATCAAATGTGATGGGTTAAGAGGCAGTAGGGTAGATTCGATTAGGAGATATACAGGTTGTTTTTGCAATTTTGAATGGTCAGATTTTGACCAATAACGATTTGCCTCTTAGAATAGATCGACCAGCCCACACCCGCTTAGGACACATTGTGGTATTGGGCTGGGTGGGTGAGTGGTAACTAGGAATTCAGAAACAGACTGTCCCATTGTAGGACCCTGCCTGCTTGATGCTAGCATTTCCTGCCATCTGACAAGGATCCTAAAACTGGTAATTTCCAGAGGGCAATCCAGAGAGAAGAAAAGTTTCCCCCAATCTGTTCAATGCTCTGATCCAGTCTTAATAAGCACAGTTCTTGCCTACACAACAATGAATCCCATCATACGGACAGAACATTGACTTTCACAATACAAGTCACCAGCACCATGAAGCCATTTGTTGCAGCTGGTGGCAGGATACCTTTTGACTGCAAGAAATTCTTTTGTGGTGTAGCAGATGGTTAGGTGGTATTTGAACAAGCCGTATCCGTGTAGGAGTTCCCCGCTTGCTTGCTTTCAGGGAAGGACTGTCCAATAAAAGACATGCAACCTGTACTAGACCTGGGATGAATGGGTTTGAAAACAATGCCCCCAGGGGAATTTCTACAGGGCCCACACCCGGATGTGTAAATGTGTGTAGGGGAGTGCATCTTATCTTAGTGTTCTGATATACCAGAGTGAGGGCAGTGATTAATTTGTAAAAAACATAAGTGCCAGGGCACTCGTCAGGAGGCCACTGCAGCTTCCAGTACACATTGCCCCTGCTATGCTGCCAATGAAAGTAGCACCACAGCTACTAATCATCACACTCCTACAAGCATGACACTTTGGACTATTTCAGGCCCCCAAAGCTATAAGAATGACTTGGGTGGTAGGTAATAGTATTTTTTAATGACAATAGAATGAATAATTAACTGTGGTTATGGTGATCGCTAAATTAGCTGGACAGTGCCACCTTGTGGCAGACTGTCACAAGCGCCGGTGTGAACAATTATGTGCCGGATCCAAGCACTGGACACCACCTGCTCAAATTAAGCACTGAGAAGGTAGTAGTCTGCAGCAAATGGGAGGGGGCACTGCAACGTTGAGCAGGAGAGAAGTAAACACAATCCCGATATTGCTGAATTCTAAAAGCAATACCCTATGAATAGCACAAAACAAACTAAAGAAAGAACATACGAACCATAAACTGGCTTAGTCACTCTTCCACAAAAAGAATTGGATAGGCAACAGGAACTCTATACGTGCCACTGCATGCCCACATCCACAGCCCCTTTTTAAGATGCACCTCTGGAGCAGTGCCCTCCCACACAGAAGGTTAGGCTTGCTAAACCTTCAAAGCAGACCGAATAGACGGGATACGTTTGGAGCAGCTGACAATGGCATGATCAGAGATGTGTTCTTCCAAATAAAGAACTGTGATTTAAACTCTAAATGTAGGACTGCAGTCGCTGAGATTACGATAACATTTCCAGTCTGTAGTTTGTTTTACTCGATGCCCATAAATGCATATATACAAAGGATTTAACATAAGAAAATACTAGTGAAATGAACTATTATGTGGTCTGGAGGTGTTACTGCTACCCTGAATAAAACTTTCTCCTCTCACTGACAACATATCGGACTGGTAAAATAAATGTTACGGTGCTTTGCGCTGAACCTTGTCATCGGTCCAGTTTATCCCATGTTCTAACTGATCAGTCTATGACAATTCTTTGAACATACTCAGTCCTCTGTGCCTGGATTATGCAGCATCCTTGCCTTCTACTGTGTCAGCAGACACATAGCTACCTCAATAACTTCCAAATATTTGTCAAATGGTTCTAGCTGGTGTGATCAAATAATATCTGGGTCATCTGACAGTCCAGAAACGATGCTGGTGGTTGCCCAAACAGCGATTCCACAGCTGCTCCTACTTATGCAAAGCTGATTTCCTTTCATCAACTCACAACCTAGGGGCCATCTCTGATGCTAAATACACTCAAGCTTTAATAGTGGCCTGTGCAGCGAGCTCCAGTGAATCAGTAGTTTCCAAGGATACCGTCTCAGTCATCTTACTCAGTGACGTGCGTCTATGCAAATGTAGTTCGTCAGATGAAGCACTCAGCTGTCACCTGCCTGAATGATGCACTGAGCTGTCATCTACGTACACACCCCACTGTGCCATCACATATCATTCCTCTCTACTTGCTGTTACCAGTGCTTGTCTGTTTCACAAGCAAATGTCCCCTGTCTGGTGCACACTCCCAAACTATGCCACATACTCGCTCCAGGCCCCGGCAGCTACACACACTCAAGCACCTTTTCCCCCCACAACATCTCAGGCCCACATACATAGTGGAGAAGCGTGGCTCAGTGGTTAGAGGCGGCAGACCCGGAAGCTGAGATCGGCCGTGGACCAGGGTTCGATTCCCCGCCTCGGCGGGTCTCGGGCTCAAAAATTCCACGGACTCGACAATTCTCGCTCCGGTGCCTACTCGACTCACGGGGTCACACTCTGCGACTCTGGGCAATAGCTTGCTTAATCTCCACTACGGCCCCTCGCGGCGGGATGCCTGGCTTTCACCTTGTGGATACCCTGCCGGGGTATCTCACAGGGGAATACCAGGACGGGTTCCCTAAGCAAGCGCCTTGATACCTTCGGGTGATACGTGCGCTATATAAGTCGCAATACATACAGTGCACTCTCCATGCGTACCGCTCGCGCTCTCCATCGACAAGCGAGTGCGCAACAGCAGAAATTCCTGACTCCCCACTGGTGAATCTGGGGCGGGGCACCCAGATAGGAAGGACTTGGTACATATTACCAAATTAATATATTGGTAAGCTAATAAATGATGCAGAAAAACATATATTTTTAAATAATATAAAACACAATAGATTTACCAATTTCTCACACAACTCAGTGCTGCTTCCACAAATGCTACTCTGTGTGAGAAGGAGAGAGAAGGAGAGCGCCAAATTTACTGAAAAATCACCCTCTCTCTTGCCCCGGCACTGAAATGAGCTGCTGTGTGCCACAGAGACACTTTTGTGCCATAATGCATGGTTGTCTCCATGAGTCAAGCACAGGTTTTGTACTGGAAGGCAACCCTTACAGAACCAAATACTATGCTTAGAGTCATTTGAATAATGTTCCCACTTTGTAAGGGTGCTGTACAGTGCAGCACACATGCGAAGTCGGAAAATAAAGGAGAAAAAAAGCATTTCTCCTTCATAGCGCCTGGTTGAAGGATGTGCTATTTGACGCTAATCCCTATCTACCTTATTTAATAAATTGGGTTGAGCGCCAGAAACCTTGGGTGGTTGCATAGGAATGCCCATGCTCCACTCATGGTAAGCCTCCCTGGCGCTAAGTAATGTAAAGCAGCGCTGTGCACTGCTTTGCATTAGTCTCACGTTATTTCCAGCACTAAACAAGTTTTTTTAGCTCCAAATGCCACCCTCAAAACCTCTGTTACATCTGCAGTCCACCCCTGCCCCCATACACACGTGCTCAAGTTCCATCTTCCGCATCGCACACAGATGTGTGTGTTGCCGTCTCACTCGGCAACACACATGCCCTGAAAAACACATCTCCACAAAAAAAAAATTCTAAAGAGACATGAAAAGAATCTTCATTCCAGCCTCAATTTAAAGGGATCGTTTGCACTCGGAATAGTCGAGGTTGTGTCTCCACACTTCGTACATTCAAGGAGGAGAGAAGCCAGCATATTGGACGGAAAGTAGCGCCATGTTTTCTCCCAAATCTCTTCAGTGCACTCATTATCCTGTTATTGTCGGGTACCTTCTGTAGTTTTGCACTGTGGAAGGCTGCTCCATTCGTCACAAGTCTCGCGGATAGCCTTAGATACAATTATAAACTCAAGCTCTGAAAAGATAATGTATAAATAGTTCCATCACCCCTGCCAGGGGGAAGAAAGCTCTAAAATGAGTCTAATCATTATTCTCGTGTCCCGGGAGATGTTTGCGTTGAAATCAATCTTGTCAAACTGCAGTCTGTTCAAGCACCAAGTCACAGGTTGGTTCCCATGGCGACCGCTTGCATTATTTCATTTCCGCCCAACTCGTGCCTTAATGAGGCAGTCACGTGGGAAGGATGAACCTTGTAACAACCAGAAGAAGAAATCAAAACGTAGAGGGGCAAGCCATTGTGGGCAGTGTCACTAGCAGGGCGCCAGAAGACATGCAGGGAAAAACCACAACATTAGCACGCAGTTTTATAAAGTACACTGTTGTATTGTGTAGTGATCAAAGTAAAAACACCAAAAAATGGAGTTAAGGGTCACTAAAATTATCACAGTTGTCCTTTCAAAAGTCGCATGTACAGGTTGTTTGTTGTTTATCGCCCGCTGTTGCATTGACAGTCAGTCACACATGCTGTCTAAAAGTCATTCTCATTGGTTACTTCTGGGCCTATTGCGTGTAGGGAAGCCACAGCCAATTGCTAAAGGAAACACAAAAGTCAAAGGTACAAATGTAGAGAGTGGCAGGAACTCTGTGTTCCAATGGAGCAGTGGAGGCAGGGTCTTTGCCAAATATGGACTGTAAAGAGACAACAGATATATAAAAAATACTTTTGATTAATTTAAATAATTTGTTGAGGGACTGAAAAAAACATTTGGTTTAAATAATTTTTACCTATTTGTTTTCCTCACATTAGTCTGTTTGATCTCGATAGGAATGTCCGGTTTATTTTTTCATTGTGACATCCTAGTTTGGAAATGAAGGGCTTCTATTGTATATATGTAAAAATTACTTGTATATACAAATGTGTTTGAATTGAAAACAAGAAATATTTTTAAAAAAATCTCTTTACTTTGATAAAATAAAAAATCAATCAGTAATATTCTAAGGCGTGGTTGTGGTTCATGACGAGACAGGAGATTGTGAAAGGTAAACATAGATAAAGTGTGGCCATAGTGATATAAACACTGAATAGGGAATACTTTTGCTTTATTCCTTATTTCAATTCAGAATACATACCGAGAACCAAGGTACCAATTTCATATTAATTTAAATATGGAAAGGACATCCTGATTTATTTTAACATCCCCAAAGGGATCCTTTTCCCTGTAAGTGTTCCTGCCTGTGTTTTGGAATCCTGGGTCTGTCATGCTTTGCACAGCGGCCTGGGAAGGAGGAATCTCTTTTTCCAGTTTTCTTTAGCACTGGGATGCCTACAGGTCACCATGCGCTCTATGACGCACGCAGTATAGTATAGTATCTCTATGCGCGGTGGTGGATTATCCACTGGCCAAAGATTTCCGATGACAGATCCAGCTGAGGCTGGGCTGCCAGAAATCTGACAGTTTCCTCACCGCTGAATGACACAGAGGAACTGCTAATTGGTGGACGTGGCATTGAATACACCCTATATGACACCAAAGAGCTGAACAACACAACCTGCTTGAACACACATGCACACCCTACCAATTCAAGCTACAATAACTAAAGGGAGCATTATAAATCATAAAAGAGCAACTAACTCATGCAAACGTGTGCATGTATCTGTCTTTATTCAGGAGCATGATAAAGTACTACATAAAAATGTGGGTGGAATGAATTGTTCTTTCTTAGGGCTTGCTCTTATTGTAGTAAAAGTAATATTCCTGAAGTCCGGACGCTAGTGATGTATGTGTCCTTTTAGTATTTCCACGGTGGAGGCTCCAGATGAGACACTAGGCCACCTACATGAATGAGCAAGAGAGGTATGGCTTCCGCTGACCTCGCGTGACATCCTCACTGTTTAGATTACTCTAAAGAGGGAGTACTGTTCCTGTAACTGTACTGTGAGTCTCCGATTGTCTGTTCAACTTTAGTTCAGTGAGGTTTTTTAATAGTAGTTGATTTCTGGCCTATACAGTAGCAGGGCTATCCGTTCCTTATCCTCTACAGACGAATTGTCTGTGTCAACCTAATTTCCTTCCCATTGTTAATTTAGGGTCCGATGCACTAAGCCTGTTGGCAGCTAAGTTTCACGTAGGTGTCTACAAAGTGTAATCTGTGAGCACCAATGAAAGATCTTGATTAAAAAAATCACGATCCATGGACATGGAATATTCTGCCTACAGGCGTAATTTACAATGATACATCGGCATGTATGGCAGGCTTTTCACCATGGATGTTTGAGGGCGGGTTCATGAGTGTGGACAATTAAGGGCGGGATCATGGGGTGGATGTTTAAGGACGGGATCATGGGGGTGGATGTTTAAGGGCGGGAACATGGGAGTGGGTTAATAACCAAGCATTAGCAATTTTGTGGTTGATAAATATCATTTCCAATGGATTTTAGAATCGAATTTGCACACTTAAGCTTAGTTCTAATGAAGAAATAAATAAATGCTCTGTTGGGTGTGACATTTGCCCAGCACCAGCACATGTTAACAGGTGCAGGAGAAGACATTATGCCACAAGATAAAAAGTTTAATATGCAAATAGACATATACACCGTGCATACCCCTCCGCGCAGTCTGCACTACAGGCTTTTTTCATTTACATGCCTATTACTAAATATTTTTCAGAAACCCCCAAAATGTAGAATACTTTACAGATCATGACAGGAAACTATGATGTATAGATATCCTCAGAAATTCACCAGGTGAAAACCATTTGACGGACTAGAGATCATTTTTGACATATGGGTCACCCATGGTATGTGGATGCAGACTATGGCAACATTCTGCCACTGTCCTATTGTATGTATGTAATTATTGGTATAAGGGTACACCTATGGCATATGAGGGAACACCCATGTAAAAGAGAGGTAATTGGACACCAATTGCACATTTTTAAAAACATTGGATCAACGTCTGGGTGTGAAAATTGTGATTTAAAATGCACCATTTGACCCTATTTTCTCAAACTTTTGAGGGGAGAAGGGCATCCCTGAACTCTCATTGGAAACCTCTATCTCGCTCGCTGGAATTGTCCCGCTCAGAGCTCAATGTGAGGTTTTGATTGCAGGTGGGGCCCCATCACTAATTTTTGGGGATCTGTACTTATTTTTCCTCATCAGATTTTGACCCAGAGAATGAGAGAGAAAAATACACGCGGAGGAAAAAAGGTGATGGAAAAACCTTAAGAAAGGGAGAAAGAAGAAACCTTCAAGAATGAGATACAGGGGCAGGGAGTGTTTGGTAGTGGATAAAAAAGACATAAGGTGATTCAAGACCAGGCAGCCTTGGTATTCGGCACACCAACATTAAATACATCAGCCGCAGCTTCTGAGCAAAACTTTGGACCCCGGCACCCACTATTTTACAAATTAAGCACTCTTTCAAAGATCACCGGCCTCCATTCCAAGTGTTAAGTGAAAGTTCTGGGACAGCTTAAGCTTTGTTTCTTAACAAGCACTTCTCCTCTCTCAGACCCCCCAATCTAGCACATGATAGAAAAAAGAATTTCACAATCACTAAAATACTTGCCAATGACCCCCTGTACTATCTTTGCACCGAGGATCTGGAAATCACAAGTGATAGTTGCAACTTAGGTACAACTGGTTGGTTCCAGGAATGGCTGTAAAGCCTCCTTCCCCCTCCTGTCTTTTGTGAAAAAGCTATTTGAATCTTGGCAGTTTAGCAAATGGCCACTCTTTGCCACTTGCATGGGCTATTTAAATTTCTCCCCAGGCCACGGCGGGCAATTACTGCATTGATTTTTCCCAATGCTGATAGAGTAGCATTACATTGGTTTTATCATTTGAACAAAACACGTTAGCCACTTTCTGTCTTAGGATGCAAAATCGTCAGTCTCCCTCTAAAGAGGGTGGAAGCAGGGTCGGACAGACCTGTAGGGCAGTCTGGCAGTGCCATAAAGGCTGGTCTGACAGGAAAGTTTGTAGGCAGTTTTTTGGGCTTTTGTGAGCCTGTTTTATGGGTTGGTGGGACAGTTTTAAATGTTGATTCCCCTGATATAACCACAAACATTGCCTGCAGAGATCATAAATGCTTGCAGGCTCCCATACCTTGCAAAACACAGACACGGTGTGTCTTTACACGTTCACTGCCCCGATTTGAAAATGTAGGTCACTTTTTAGCTCTCATCTCTACCGAGGGCCACTTTTTTTTTATGCCCCGGCCTATTTTCTGTTCCGGTCTGACCCTGGATGGCGCTTGCATTGTAAATGCGGTTTAAGTAGGGATATAACAGAGCAAGAACTGCTAATGTCCAAGAAGTACACTGTGTATGTGTAATGGAAAGTTTTATTTATGTTTGTTAATTTTTATTCACAACTTAAAAATAATAATGGCTACAAAATGCACATAAAAGGCATCTCTTAGATCATTTAATCAGTACATTGAAGATTTGTTGACTGGCCTCTAGGGACAGTCACCTTTTCAGCCCTAGTGTCCTCCCTCACTCTAAAGTGGTATAATTGAAGAACTTACAGAAGTAAAAATGTCTGTCTTGCTTTAAAGCACAGACTACACTGTCTGGCATTGCTCGACGTGCATACTGGAGCAAAAGGGAGTTTGCATAGTGGGTATATCGCATTTACTAATGCACAAGCAACCCAGCAACTAGCATAAGCATTTAGCTGACTGCCATTTGACAGGCAGCGGCCCATCATTAAGGGTGGAGGGGCCATGCCCCCTCACCTATTGAACATAAAGAGTGTCTGTCTGGCTGAGCAAAGGTCAGCCTGACAGACACTTTTTTTTCAGGTCAGGCAGCCAGGAGCCAGACATGAAATGCGCAGGCTCCTGGCTGCCTGAGCTGACCTTTGCTGGGCTGAGGATGTCACAGCTCCTGTGGGCGTGACCTCCTCAGCTTGGCAAAGGTCATCGAGGCTCCTCCTTAGTGATAGCCTCATGCTGTGGCACTTCTGAAGTGACCAGGGCCAAGTGTCTATCACTGACACCTTGTCACAGAGTGCCCCCATCCTTCTCTTTGATGAGGTAGGGACTGCTGCCTTCTCTCATCGGCTGATCTTGGCAGCAGTCCCAACTAAGCATGGGCGTAAAATCCGCTCCGCTCGCGTATTTTTCGGATTTTCGGCAAATTCGCAATCCGCGAACTCTCGCGAATTTGTAAAAAATCCGTGAATCCGCTCGCGGCGGATTTCTTGCTTGGTTGCGGCGCGCGGCGTGGTGCACGGCGTTCACTTTCCGTCATTAAGCGTTTGCCGAGTTGTTTTTCTCGATCATATTTTGCGAGTGCCGCGCCATTTTGGATCTTGCTGCGTGATCCCGCGGGAGTTTGGCGCCCGCGAATACGTAATCGCGGCTTGCCACCTTGCACAGCACACCTTGCGAGAGTTCGCAATTGCGAACACGTAGTTGCGGCGGAAAGGAACAATCTCGCACTCGCGAAATAGAGATTTTGCAATTCTGCACAAGAAATCCACCAGCAAACAGGATAAACCTTCAGAAAATGATGATTTTTATCAGAATCACTCATCAAGTTGACATTTGCATGGCCTTTTTTTTTGCAAGGAGTCCATTTTTGGGGGGGGGAGGGAAGGAAGTGCCCCACAGTCTCCAACTTCCTGTTCCTGTCCAGCAGGCTCCTCCCAGTGCTTTGTCCATCTCCTGGTCACTTTCATTTGGATCCACTTTTTGTGGGTGCTGCTGGATATTTGGATTTGAGGCCTTTTTGACTTTCTTTGGATCACTTTTGGATTAGAAATAAACTTTCACAAGTAAGTTTGTTTGGGGCATTACAGTTGCTGCAACTACAATTTTGGAACTTTTTCAGAACATTAAATAAATTATATTGTGGGTAGCCACAGTATCCAGTAGGACCAGGGTTGGTTATGGGTGCATGATACAACTGTTTTGTTGAATTTAAACACCATTGAGGCCATGGATGGGCTGGGATTGTGCTGATTTTTGTTGTTTTTGTCGTTTTTTTGGGGCTGCTGGTGGGGCCCTTTGCCCAGGGGTGGTGAGTGTTGCATGGGCCGAGTCTTTCTGTGGGGTGTCTTCTTGAATTTAAACATCATTGAGGCCATGGATGGGCTGGGATTGTGCTTATTTTATTTGTTTTTTGTCGTTTTTTTGGGGCTGCTGGTGTGGCCTTTTGCCCAGGGGTGGTGGTGCATGGACTGAGTGTGCCTGTGGTGTGGTCTCACTCTCTTTAATGTAAACATCATGGATGGCATTGGATTGTGGTGATTTCTGGCTGTTTTTCTGTTTTTTGGGGGTGTACTGTTGATGTGGACTGACCATGTGGGTGGTGGTGGTGGCCATCTTGAGTGCTGGCTGGTACAGGCAACATGTGCTTGGGGTGCAAGGGGCCATTTTGAAGAGAGGCAGTGTCTGAGGCCTGCACTTACTTTGCCTACTTTTCATCCATTATGCCCAGGGGTAGTGAGTGTTGCATGGGCCTAGTGTTTCTGAGGGGTGTCTTCTTGAATTTAAACACCATTGAGGCCATGGATGGGCTGGGATTGTGCTGATTTTATTGTTTTTTGTCGTTTTTTTGGGGCTGCTGGTGGGGCCCTTTGCCCAGGGGTGGTGAGTGTTGCATGGGCCTAGTCTTTCTGTGGGGTGTCCTCTTGAATTTAAACACCATTGAGGCCATGGATGGGCTGGGATTGTGCTGTTTTTTGTTGTTTTTGTCTTTTTTTTGGGGCTGCTGGTGTGGCCTTTTGCCTAGGGGTAGTGGTGCATGGACTGAGTGTGCCTGTATTGTGGTCTCACTCTCGTTAATGTAAACATCCTGGATGGCATTGGATTGTGGTGATTTTTGGATGTTTTTCTGTTTTTTTGGGGTGTACTGTTGATGTGGACTGGCTTGGGGTGTAAGGGGCCATTTTGAAGAGAGGCAGTGTCTGAGGCCTGCACTTATTTTGCCTACTTTTCATCCATTATGCCCAGGGGTAGTGAGTGTTGCATGGGCCTAGTCTTTCTGTGGGGTGTCTTCTTGAATTTAAACACCATTGAGGCCATGGATGGGCTGGGATTGTGCTGAATTTTGTCGTTTTTGTCATTTGTTGGGGCTGCTGGTGGGGCCCTTTGACCAGGGGTGGTGAGTGTTGCATGGGCCTAGTCTTTCTGTGGGGTGTCCTCTTGAAGTTAAACACCATTGAGGCCATGGATGGGCTGGGATTGTGCTGTTTTTTGTGTTTTTTGTCGTTTTTTTGGGGCTGCTGGTGTGGCCTTTTGCCAAGGGGTAGTGATGCATGGACTGAGTGTGCCTGTGGGGTCTCACTCTCTTTAATATAAACATCCTGGATGGCATTGGATTGTGGTGATTTTTGGCTGTTTTTCAGTTTTTTTGGGGTGTACTGTTGATGTGGACTGGCTTGGGGTGTAAGGAGCCATTTTGAAGAGAAGCAGTGTCTGAGGCCTGCACTTATTTTGCCTACTTTTCATCCATTATGCCCAGGGGTAGTGAGTGTTGCATGGGCCTAGTCTTTCTGTGGGGTGTCTTCTTGAATTTAAACACCATTGAGGCCATGGATGGGCTGGGATTGTGCTGAATTTTGTCGTTTTTGTCGTTTTTTGGGGCTGCTGGTGGGGCCCTTTGACCAGGGGCGGTGAGTGTTGCATGGGCCTAGTCTTTCTGTGGGGTGTCCTCTTGAAGTTAAACACCATTGAGGCCATGGATGGGCTGGGATTGTGCTGTTTTTTGTGTTTTTTGTCGTTTTTTTGGGGCTGCTGGTGTGGCCTTTTTCAAAGGGTAGTGATGCATGGACTGAGTGTGCCTGTGGGGTCTCACTCTCTTTAATGTAAACATCCTGGATGGCATTGGATTGTGGTGATTATTGGCTGTTTTTCTGTTTTTTTGGGGTGTACTGTTGATGTGGACTGGCTTGGGGTGTAAGGGGCCATTTTGAAGAGAGGCAGTGTCTGAGGCCTGCACTTATTTTGCCTACTTTTCATCCATTATGCCCAGGGGTAGTGAGTGTTGCATGGGCCTAGTCTTTCTGTGGGGTGTCTTCTTGAATTTAAACACCATTGAGGCCATGGATGGGCTGGGATTGTGCTGAATTTTGTCGTTTTTGTCATTTGTTGGGGCTGCTGGTGGGGCCCTTTGACCAGGGGTGGTGAGTGTTGCATGGGCCTAGTCTTTCTGTGGGGTGTCCTCTTGAAGTTAAACACCATTGAGGCCATGGATGGGCTGGGATTGTGCTGTTTGTTGTGTTTTTTGTCGTTTTTTTGGGGCTGCTGGTGTGGCCTTTTGCCAAGGGGTAGTGATGCATGGACTGAGTGTGCCTGTGGGGTCTCACTCTCTTTAATATAAACATCCTGGATGGCATTGGATTGTGGTGATTTTTGGCTGTTTTTCTGTTTTTTTGGGGTGTACTGTTGATGTGGACTGGCTTGGGGTGTAAGGAGCCATTTTGAAGAGAAGCAGTGTCTGAGGCCTGCACTTATTTTGCCTACTTTTCATCCATTATGCCCAGGGGTAGTGAGTGTTGCATGGGCCTAGTCTTTCTGTGGGGTGTCTTCTTGAATTTAAACACCATTGAGGCCATGGATGGGCTGGGATTGTGCTGAATTTTGTCGTTTTTGTCGTTTTTTGGGGCTGCTGGTGGGGCCCTTTGACCAGGGGCGGTGAGTGTTGCATGGGCCTAGTCTTTCTGTGGGGTGTCTTCAATGTAAACATCATGGATGGCATGGGATTGTGCTGATTTTTCTGTGTTTTGTCGATTTTTTGGGGTGTATAACTGAACTGATGTTCCTCTGTATTGCATTGCTTTTAGGTGCACAAGACTCAAGAGAACCACCAGTGCCAGGAATAAGTCCTGCAGCGCTGTGTGTGTGCAGCATAACGTCACGCGACGTCACGTCTGGACACAGACAACTCTGCAATTCGTGCAACTGCTGCCTGCTGTTCTGACCTGCTCTGAAGAAGATGGCCCCAAAAAAAGTTACCCGTAGCTCCTCTAGCAAGAAAGGTGCCAGTAAGGAGCAGAAGAAGCAAGTTACCAAGGAGACTGGTGTGCCGGCCGCCCCTTTTTTTGGGAGTAAAAAAAAAGTATGCCTGCAGTAGCAGCGGGATCTGCTGGGGACCAAGCTGGGAGCAGCACCCCCGCTCCATTGGGCTCAGTGCCACCACCACCACCACGCCAACTTAAGTCCAAGCCCTTGAGTGCTGCAGAGGCAGCCAGTATAGTTGTTCAATCACCATCGACCAGTGATGTTGGCTCATCGCAAGAAAGCAGCAGCAATGTCCCTCAATCAACACAGGTTGTTGTAGCTCATCTGACGAGTGTTGAACAACCACAGCCGCAACAACTATCACATGTGCAAGTACAAGCCCAAGTACATGTGGAAGGAGAGGCAGCGCAAGGAGATGCGCAAGCAGAGGTGCATGGAGGGTCACAAGTGCCCACAATAGTTGTTCCTCCCGAAGTAGGGGCACATCAGGAAATCGACAATCAAGGCGAGGTATCATTTGAGGAAGACACTCCTCCTGATGATCATTCATTGTCTTCCACATCCCTAGCAAGGAAGAGATCAAGGGTGGTGTCTACATCTTCTTCAAGCACACCTCCTTCTGATGATACGGATCAAAATTGGGAACCAGCACCACTGCCGTCTGAGAGTGAGGCACACCATGATCTGACAAAGGTAGTTAAGCGTAAAAGGAAGCTCGTCCAAAGTCTCAGAGTTATGGAGTGTGATGATGAGGCTCAGCAAGAAGTGGTGATACTGCTGCTGATGAAGACTCTGACAACGACGACCCAGTCATCATAAAGGTCACTGCAGCCCCAGCGGGCATGCAGCAAACAGACATTTTGACCATAGCCCGAAAAGCTGCTGAGCGTGATGATGATGATGTTGTCGACGAGGAGGCAGTGGAAACACCACCACAATCATTGGAGTTAAGTAGTACACCAACTCGTACCGCTTCCATATTTCTTTCTGGCAAGAAGGGACCTCCATCCACCTCGACCTTAATTAGTGGTGGTGAAAGTGCACAACGTACAAAAGTTGGGCAATCCAGATCCTCCACTTCATCTGGCATTAGCAGCATGACCACCACCACCAGTATCGCCGCCTCCTCCAGGCCCCACAGACACTTCAAGTCACCAGTTTGGGACTTCTTTACTGTTTGCCCAAAAAGGGAAAAGTTCGCCATTTGTACCCTTTGTAAGGTTGCAGTTAGTCGTGGTAAGTCAGGTACCAACTATGGTACCAGAGGCCAGAGAGGTCATCTTAAGAGACAGCACACTGTCCAATGGTTTACGCACCTAAAGGCGATCAAGGAAGCCCGAATTGGAAGTCAAGAAAACGTTTATGTTTCATCTGATGATGACGAGGAGGAAGAAGACGTGTCAAACACTTCACTTACACCCAGTACCCCTGTCAGCAGCACACCCCATGAGAGGCACACTAAGAGTGTTGGAGCGAGTGAGACACCAACGCGCAAAAGTTCACCAGCGAGCATAATTGCGTCAACGAAGTCATTATCATCCCGTAAATGCTTGGTCCAGGGCAACATTAGAACCATGTTTTCTTCAGACGCGCCATA
The DNA here is from genome assembly GCF_964261635.1 of Lissotriton helveticus. Taxonomy (NCBI): domain Eukaryota; kingdom Metazoa; phylum Chordata; class Amphibia; order Caudata; family Salamandridae; genus Lissotriton; species Lissotriton helveticus. Next base: position 342,321,814 of record NC_136060.1, on the reverse strand, counting down.
TGAACGCAACCACCCACTGACGCGTCTGTATAACACTAAGCTGGCTAAAATGCTAGCTGTGGACCTTCTCCCTTTTTCTTTTGTAGAAGCGGTAGGTTTTCTAGAATTAGTGGCAACGCTCTGCCCTAAATGGAAGGTTCCTAGCCGGTTCTATTTTGCCAGAGTTGCGGTTCCAGCACTACATGAAGATGTGCTGGAGGCGATTGGGGCAGCTTTGCAGAAGAGTGCTGTTCACACTATACATCTGACAACAGACATGTGGACCAGTGGCGCAGGCGCTGATTACATGTGCATCACTGCACACTCGGTCTCTTTTTCAGGTGTTAAAGCAAAGCTAAACGCAGGTGTTGACCCGGACCAAGTTTTTAAAGCTGCTCGGAAACATGCAACACTAGCCATGTTTGGCTTGGAGAAAAGTCACACAGCAGAAAACATTTTGGACGAGTTTAACAAAAAGGTCTTTCACTGGCTGTCCCCAAAAAAACGCCAGATTGGTTGTGTTTCCACGGATAATGGCGCCAATGTAGTTAAGGCCATGGCGATGGGTGCATATTTCAGAGTGCCGTGTTTGGCGCACTGTATCAACCTGGTAGTTCAAAAATTCTTGAGTGATAGAGACAGTACAGCGTTTGAGGTAATGGCCACCTGCCGCAAAATGTGCAACCATTTCAGCCATTCTTTTAAGGCCCGGAAGCATCTGAGGAGGCTGCTACTTGAATGTCGAATGCCAGTGAAAGCACTCATCCAGGAGGTGGCAACACGTTGGAACTCAACCTTCTACATGCTTGAGCGTCTGTATGAGCAGTATACGGTACTCGATCACTATTTCTTAACAGAGGGTACAGCTCAGAAGGACCTGCGGATGGGTGCGGCGCAATGGGACATAGTTAAAAGCCTGACAGACATGCTTTGTCCTTTTGAGTTCTTCACGCGTGCAGTCAGCCAGGAGGACTGTAATTTGGGAAAAGCTATCCCATTGTTGTGCATGCTGGAGCACCAACTGAAGGCGGTGTCTTCTGAGTTAGAAAAAGATGAAAAAAAAAGACCCTTTTATTTTGTCGGAGAAATTATTAGACCGCCTACGTGGTGATGAACGTCTTAAAAAGATCAACTCAGAACAGCATTACATTTGTGCTACTATTCTGGATCCACGCTACAAAAAGGCGCTGGCAGGCCAAGCATTCTTTCCTTTTGCTGATGAAGATGTTACAAAGTACAAACGTTGGCTAGCCTGGTCAGCCAAGAGGTTTGAAAAAGAACGGCAGGATATTGAAGGAGAAGGCAGTACATCAGCATCAGCATCAGCAGGCCATCCCCAGTCAAAAGAATCCACTTCTGCACCTGTGGCTGTGGCACAAATGACCTCTCAGCCGTTAAAGACACCGGCAACCGGATCATCTGCACCACACACAACAGTAACAGTGGCTGCTGTAGAGGATTGGCTAACTTTGCTTGGGTATGGTTCTCGAAAAAATGTCACAGGCACAGCAAAAAGTAAGCAAAGTGGAGGAACCGTTGGGGACCTTGAGTCGATGGTGCAGGACTATCTGAATGACTCAACAGAGGTCTTTCTTAATGATGAGCCATTGCAGTATTGGCATGGGAAAAAACAATTGTGGCCACAGCTCTCCAACCTGGCTATAAACTATTTGTCTTGCCCACTCGCAAGTGTGTCTTCTGAACGTGTTTTCAGTGCTGCTGGTGGCATTGTAACTCCCAAACGGAGCCGCCTCTTGCCCAAAAATGTGGAGCGGCTGACGATGATCAAGATGAATCAGCACCTCATACCACCAGATTACAAAGTACGAGAAAGCACCCCGCATGAAGACGAGGAGGACGGCAACGTAGATGAGGGGATTTGTTCTCTGTTCGGTGACACTGACCTCATCCTGCCTGAATTCGCAGAGTATGATGACGAAATCTTCTTCTTATTCCCTGACACCGAGCCCTGAAAATGAGACAATGAATCAATAACTTTCTTTTTCGTCCTTATTCACTTTTATTCCTGTGTGTCTGTCTTTCTTTGTTTTGCACAGTTAATTTAATTCAAACTTTAATCACCTAATCCCAAAAACAAGCCCATCAGCAGAACTGTCTTCACTTGTTTGCTTATTGATTTGAAGGTGCCGCAGTCTACATTCCTCAGGTTCACAAGTTCAGAAGAACATGCTCCTCTATCCTCCTCCTCCTATTTCCCTCAAAGCAGAGGGCTGGATTACGCCCAATGAAGAAAGACTCAGCACTTGTGGGGGTGTTCTACTTCTTTGCGGGTGAGTTGACGGCTCTGGGCCCATTGCTGTGAAGCTCTAATAACGGATAAAAGTGTTTAGGACCAAATATGAGGCGGAAATTTCTTGCAGTTTTTGCTGACTTGCTTGCCTTTGAGGTGCTCTTTGGCGGGGTTCCGGGTGTTTGTGGGTGAGTTTTGGGGTCTGGGAGCACTGCTGCGACAGTCTAATCTTGATTGCATTTCCTTTTCAGGAAATCCGTGGTGGAAAACAGGAGTTATGATGATGATGACCTAGCTGCACAGCGCGTTTGGACCGAAGGCCGAGAGATATTGTAAGTATGAGATTTTGCTTTTTGGCTGTTTGGGGGTGTTGTCGCGTGCTTTTTTGCGGGTGGGTTGGCGGGTCTTGGGGCATTCCTGGGAAGGTCTAATACCGGATAGAAGTGTTTAGGATAAAATCCATAAGGAAAAGACTTTTTTTTGCTATTTCTTCTGACATCTTGCTCAATGTAGCGTTTTGGGGGGCTTCCTGGTGTTTGTGGGTGGGTTGCGGGGTCTCTGTCGAAGCACTGCTGCGACAGTCTAATCTTGATTGCATTTGCTTTTCAGGAAATCCGTGGTGGAAAACAGGAGTTATGATGATGATGACCTAGCTGCACAGCGCGTTTGGACCGAAGGCCGAGAGATATTGTAAGTATGAGATTTTGCTTTTTGGCTGTTTGGGGGTGTTGTCGCGTGCTTTTTTGCGGGTGGGTTGGCGGGTCTCTTGGGGCATTCCTGTGAAGGTCTAATACCGGATAGAAGTGGTTTGGACAAAATCCATAAGGAAAAGCCTTTTTTTTGCTATTTCTTCTGACATCTTGCTCAATGTAGCGTTTTGGGGGGCTTCCTGGTGTTTGTGGGTGGGTTGCGGGGTCTCTGTCGAAGCACTGCTGCGACAGTCTAATCTTGATTGCATTTCCTTTTCAGGAAATCCGTGGTGGAAAACAGGAGTTATGATGATGATGACCTAGCTGCACAGCGCGTTTGGACCGAAGGCCGAGAGATATTGTAAGTATGAGATTTTGCTTTTTGGCTGTTTGGGGGTGTTGTCGCGTGCTTTTTTGCGGGTGGGTTGGCGGGTCTTGGAGCATTCCTGGGAAGGTCTAATACTGGATAGAAGTGTTTTGGACAAAATCCATAAGGCAAAACCTTTTGGCACTTTTTGTAACATAGGGTTCGTTAGGGTTAGCCCTAGCAGCAGGATTGCATGTGTTTCGGGGTGTTCTATTGCAACTCAGTTCTGGGGTTTTAGAGCACTCTTGGAGCGATGCTGGCTATGGATACTTTTGCTTGCTTGCAAGTGGTTTGAATACAATCCACGGTGGGTAAGGGTGTATTTGGGCCTACTTTTACTTTTAAAGTACGTTTTGTCACCATTTTTCTGCTAGGCCTCGTTTTTTGAGATCTGATTGGGGGTCTTCTACATTTGCGACTGGCTTTAGTAAGGGTCTTGGTGGGAGCATTGCTGGGAAGGTCAAATTTTGTTCTAAAACACAGTTTACAGTACACCTACCTTGAGGGGAAAGATCCGCTATAATATTTTGGCCATACTTATTTATCCTTAAAAAGGTGACTCAGACAGAGTACGCAATTTCAAAAATATTGTACTGTCTATTAGGGAAATCAAAGTGTGACTTTTTGCACCACACAGCGTACATACCTTATATTTATTTATCAGTGGTATTGTAATAGCACTTCCTGTTTTCCGTTCAATAATTACAGGCCGGGTTTCAGTCAACATCCGCCAGGCAGGCAGTGGACAGGGTGTCTTCTGTCAGTGGTCACCAACATTGATGGACGAAGCGTCAGCTGGAATGGAGGAGTGCCGCTAATAAGAGGAATTGTTTGCTGCATGCAACTTACTTACCAAATTCAACAGGACAACTCCAACAACATACAGAATACAGATACAGTATCCATTGATTTCTTCTATGAGTGTGACTGCATGTGGTTAGCTTTAGTTTGTACCCAAAGATTTCTTTATCTTCAATTATTGTTTGTCCATGCTATGCTTTTTTTTTCTTCTCTCAACAAAACCTACCCAAAAAGAAACCCCCATTCCCATCCATTTTCCAAACCCTAACCCTCTTCCCCCGGGCTGTGTGGTTTTGCTTGATGTCTGACTAAATGACATCAATAATTCCACACACTTGCTGGGGAGGATAAGGTCATAGCAACAGGCTGGTGAAGGAATACGAGGATATATTCTAGACTTACTCAGCTTCAGTACTATTTCTTGTAGTAGTAGGAGCCAATGTCAAATAAATTCAACGCAAGTACTAGTTATACTTGCAATACTTTACCATTTGTTAGGCTACATTGTGGCACTGTTCTAGTGTACTGTCACCTGCTATATTCTCGAGCGTACCGTAACCGTTGTAATGCTACAGTAAGGACAAACCAGGTTTCGTTTTCTTTTTTTCCATAGGCATGCAACTGCCACTGTGTCACACCACTAGTACCACCGCAATGAGGAAATTTCATCCGCCCAGGATTGCCAACCTTAATCCCCATTTCACGTGGAGCCAGCCCTGGGCCTAGCCCTAATTTCTAACACAAATTACAGGTAAGATAAGCGTTTGGTGGGAGGTAGTATAATGGAGTATTAGGACTAGACGAGAGATTGACGGTAGTACTACTAAAGTCCTAGGACTCTTCAGGAAAACAAACTTACTGTTACACCCCCACCCACCAGACTGAAAATCAGTAAAAAACAGGTATGGTCAGATAAAGTTTAAAAAAGTATATTTATGTAGCCCTAACAAAATAATCTCCCTCAAGACCCTCCCTAACCCCAACTATTGTCTTTGAAAAGTCCCAAAAAGCACCCAACTCCCAAATCCCACCCCCCAAAAGTCTCTAAAAAAAGGGCAAGGGACACTCCACTACTGGAGGGTGCTGGTGAATTTTGCGGCCAGGGCATCATACTCCTTGCGGAGGGTGGCATGCTCGAAGCGGAGGCCCTCCACCAAGTTCTTGTACCTATGGACCTCCTGCTCCAGGTAGGACATTCTCACTCCTAGGCGGCGCTGGCGTGCCTTGCAGCTCCTGTGGGGGGCAGCTGGTCTTTTTGCTGCTTGGCGGTGGCGGTTGGCTTTGTTAGCCCGGCTCCGTACCGCTGGAGCACTGCGCTGGCTGGCAGCCCGTGGGGTCACGGAGGAGGATGCAGCTGTCCCAGTCGAGGATGTTGTGGTTGCACCGGTCGACTGCGTGTCCTCCGACTCCTCCAGGGCCACCAGCCGCCGATATTCCGCGACAGTGGCATCCAGCCTCCGTTGCCGGGCCATTCGAGACTGCTCCCTCCGTGATGTCGATTTGGAAGGAGCAACTATATGAAGAAAGAAAGACATAGTCTGTAACCAATGCTCCTTAACATTAATAACACAAAGTGATTGAGCCGAAAGTTGTGTTACAGTACAAGTAGCAAATTGAAAGCACAGTACATAACTATTGAGGACAGTATCTATCTAACCTCCCACTTCTGCATCCTTGCTCTAACATTAGTGGTAGTTTAATGAACAAATTCTACGACCACTATGGACTTCCATTACAGTCGACTATGACAGTACACCAGTCTTATTCTTCTTCTTCTCTCTTGTTTCGGAAAATTGGTACGTTATCTTATGCAAGCCGGCAGAATGCCAGCGCAGTGAACTTGCACCCGAGAAAAACAGACGCACACCATGATGAGTGAAACAGACTTGCGTTACTGTACCGGTCCAGTACATGCAGGTGGTGAAGCTATTACTTTTCTATTACGGGTGGCACTGAGAAAACTCGGTTACAAGGGCTACTGCTTAATTAATTTACCTTTCACCCTACAGTGCAAATGAGTACTAGAAAAGGAAAATGAAGAAGCTAAATAATTAGATTATCTATCACTTCACATGGGATGTATTTGATGACATATGGGATGACTTTAGGTGCTTTGCTTATTATTGAGTGAACAGTGATACACCCACACATGAATGACGTACTACTACTAAACTAAAGTTATTAAGAGAGGTACGGAGTGTCCACCGTAATAACCGGATATATGCTGTGCTTGCAGTTGCAATACAAACTATTGCTACTATTCATGGTAGTATTGGACACATTTACAATTTCTTTTCCTTGCCTTCCCTACACTGGAACGGACGTGCGGGTGCGGTGTTACATGCTCTTCAAGGTAACACTTAGTTCATCCAGTGACCATCTACTCTCTCTAGATACACATGTGCTATCTAAGAGTCAGATAATACCATGCTCCAGGCATCCATCCATTCAAAGTATATGCACACATACAGTTTATGTTTCACCCACCCAGGCTGTTGTCCTTCCACCCATCCTTGCTTCATCATTGACCCAGCCATGCACCATACCATATTCTTTCCTTCCCAGCCACCTCGGGGGCCAAGCAAACACATATCATTCTTCTTTGCCAGCCATCATAAAATTTCTCGTCCTTCCACACTTACTTACACCCTTCTTTCGCTTTTTGAATATATAGCTTACCTGTGCCCGCCACCACCGTGTCAACCCTCACAGGCACATTGGTGTCGTCCGGCACTCGCACCGCCTCCTCCCCAGAAGTGTTGTCCTCCTCATCCACCACCTCCGCGCTGGCCCCGTCACCAGATGTTCCACCTACAAAGTAAATTTTTAGAATGTTAGAATACACCACTCACTACTGTATAATATTTGGTCTAGGAGAAATAAAGAAAGTTAAAAAAAACAAAATACAATGTAATAATTTGTAACTGCATACTCTACAGTAAAATGTCCCTTTTTCCAGGGAAGGCTGTTGTCTTGCTGCACTTTTTGGCACAACTGATGAATGCTTGCTTTTTATTTTTAACACACAACACTTTTTCTCCTAACAGAAGCTTGACTTCTAAGAACACGATCAGGGTCAAGCTCAAGTTCAAACCAGGTGAGAGCTCAGCTCGACCACAAGAAATGTGTCCAATTAATCGTTAGCACTAAGCACTTTTCCATTTTCAGTTAAACGTTTACTTTTATGACAAAGTTGATTTTAATAAATGTGTTTAGTTTTAATAAAGCTTTTAAACTTAAATAGACTCTGTGGTTTTTGGTCCTCCAGACTAGAGTGGATGAGCTAAAGGTTTTGGAATTTTTGCAAGCATGAGTGCCTCTGACACTTCTTGACTGTGACTCCGTACTCTTGCCCTGCGTAGGATAATCTAATGATCATTGGGGATCAATCATCGGTGACTTAGGGAGCTAAATGACTCTGCCACACTGTGGTAAATAAATAAATAATACCCTATTTTTGAATGTATAAATGAATAACAGATAGCTCAATAAATAAGAGTCAAGATTCGAGGTAGTAGGAGTTTTGCAGGTTTAATACAGCATAAAGACGGGAACAGGACGAGCTGCACGGGAATAGGATGGCAGCTGCCGGGGCCAGGATCGGGACAAGGGAACGGAACGGATAATTTTTTAATAACAGTACATGAGCATATATACATAGCGCAAACACATAGCATTACATTGCAATAGGCGTAGCAGTGGGTGGAGCAAGAGGCGTGACGCGTAGCAGTCGCGAAAGATAAGGGTGAAAAGAGGTGTAACAGGGCGTATACATAGACATGTGATGCAAACGTAACAGAATATGTCATGAATGGGGCGGAAACCATGGAGGGGGCTACCTAAGGAGCCGGGACCTCTAACCTGATGGTGCGCGCAAACTGGCGATGACGTGTTACTAGGAGAAGCTGGGGGCTATGAACTCTGTGCTAGGAGCAGAGACTGAAGTCTGGAGAGTCAGGGCGACATGTACCTAAGCAGTATCTAGTATCTGATGTTTAGAGAACATGTTGATATAAACTAGAAGTCAGGAGGGGAAAGGCTAACAGACTCTAAGACTGGAGCATGCATTATTCTACATGTAGTGCGTGATGAAGAATATTAAATGACCATTAATACAGTATTTCTCTAACATGGGGCCGTAAAGGCTAGACAATGACGGTAACTATTGATGCGATTCAGTAGCTTAGGAATGCAGAGAAGGAGGGCTGTACTGATAACTCGAATCATAACATACTCTTGGCAGACTCAGAGGCAGAGCCAAGCTGAGCCGGGCACTGCGAGGCAGGAAATAAGTGAAGGGTCGAGGATACAGGTGGGGGCTGTATCGCTCCTTAGCGAAGACTCAGAAGACAGGAGCTGAATCTGGTGTCCAGGCCCTTTTGAGGCCTAGAAACGGGGACTTTCAATGGAATAACGTGCACACTGAGAAACGTGGCAACGTAGCTTTACATAGGCCTGATATTCGTAGTATTCACGAGAACTGGAAACTGACATACTAAAGGTGGACACAACTATAATTGCGTCTTTAATCGAACATGGGGAATAACATATGCATATTAATCATACACATATAACATATGATGGAGGACGCGTAGGGACACAGAACATGGCAAAATTTACTTTTCCACATTCCCTCCTTGTCACTACGTTTCCTTCAGGAAACATCAATATTCATGATACCATCTATCATTTCATACAGTATCATTTGCTCGTCTCGAATTTTCTTGGAACGGGATTTAGAACGGGGCTTGGGACTAGGAATACAAGAGGTAGCACAAATGCCGCAAATCGCAGGGCCACATTGTATACAGAGGCAGCAACTGAATATGATCGCTACTGCAATACCTAGAAAGGACAAGACTTTCCATCCCCAGGCGGAAATTATATTCCAGAACCAACCGGACCATGTCCAGGTGCCTGGATTTTGGTGTAACAGATGAGCAATTTTATGGAGTCTGGTTATAGCTGAATAGACAGACGGCGCGTTATTTGGAATGAAAATGCAGCAACTAGATCCGATGACTCTACAGGCCCCGCCCCTATCGGCCAATATGACGTCAAGGACGAGACGATTCTGGAGCACGACAATTCTCATAAAGGATTGTTCTTCGGTTAAATTACTTAGAGCAGAAGTAGTCTCAATTACTACTGCTTCGAGGGTTCTGGTTAATCTACGTATCAGTTTACTATTCACAACTGTACCTAAATAAGGAAAGACACCTTTATTGATATCTATATATTGTTCTAGAACAGTTTCAGTATAATCGCCAATCGGGAGGTTTCTCTTGTGTCTAGTATGTACTAGGTGGGAATTCCTATGGTAATCGGGTGGGGCTAGAAAAACCGGTGGCAGTAGGAAGGCAATGTAACAGGTTCCCTCCCAATCGAGGGGCAGACGAACATATGCGGTCTGACCACAAATAAAATAAGAATGACGTGAAGCTTTGAAAATAGATTTCCCACTGTCACTATACTTGACAATAGTAGTACAATCACTATGTCCTACGTGTGTAGAACCATTATTTCGGACACATAATTCGCCTTTGACTGGTAGTACTGAAATTGCAGGTAAGTCTGGAGTAGTATCAGACTGAACATTCAGGACCATGAAATTCGAAGAATAATTACCTAAATTATACACTTCATTTTCTAGATCTAACCCGGTTCTGTGGGGGAGACCTTGCTTGTCTGGAAAACACGTACTGTTAAGAAAAGACATATCTGTTGAGGATGACGTTAACGTGGACCATGCTCCACACGAACCATTATGTGAAAAAGGATAAGGAAAAAGTGGCAGAACTCCCTTCGTTGTCTGGAAAGGGGGGAGTCGACCACATACCCAACAATTAGTGGCATTGCTGGTCTGGTGTGAGTAATGTAACATGCGGATGAAAGTATTATTTCGCATAGCGAGGCGGTAAGAGAGTTCATGAGGAGGCAGATTACTAAACGTGTGCTCTACTGTAACATTAGAAGACGTATTTACATGAGAAACTGGAAGATACAGGTAAAACGCATAACTGGTGCAGGAAATCATAATGCTGAGAAATAATACGAAACATAGAAAAACGATACATCGGATCGAGTTTTGACTAACTCTCTCACTATGGGGGTCTATTTTATACATGTCAGAAACAGTCTAACCGTTTCACCTAGGGGAGGACTTAGACAATCAAACTGGCTGACTTATTTTACTAGACCGGAGTTTCAACTTATACTCCTGCTGCGGAGTTTTCTCTAACAGGGGAGGGTTTGTAGCAATGTCTTTTGCGGGACAGTCCTTAAGAATAGTACTTTGGCAATCCTTCAAATCCTGGGAAAGGTTCTTTGAGACGGGTTTTAGTCCATAAAACTTCTTTATATGTGAAAGGTGCACCCAGCCTTTGCGACCCTCCAACTTCACGGCCGTACGGGTGGCGAGGAGGACCTGTCGGGGCTCCTTCCAGCGTGGCTCCAACGGACTTGAGCGGTCAAAATTGCGAACCAAGACCATGGATCCTGGAACGATTTCATGCGGTGCCACCTCGGTATTGTCTGGAAATGCGGCGGCAACCTGTGAACGACAAGAGTTGAGGGCAGACATCAAGGAAGCTAGGTAATCTGTCAGCATATTACTTGAAACATCGGTAATACTTCGGGGTCTAGGAGTACCCCACATGTTAGGGGGGCGGCCGAAAACGACCTCATACGGGGACAGACCTGATCTGGAATGTGCGACCATGCGCATATAAAACAGGGCAACTGGCAGAGCTACTAGCCAGTCCACACCTTTCTCTTTACAAATTTTTGCGATGCGAATTTTCAGGGTCTGGTTATGTCTCTCTACGAGACCTGCTGCTTCAGGATGGCGTACACAATGGAACTTCCACTGGTACCCTAACAAGACCATCACCCTGCTCGACAACCTCGACAACCTCGGACTCAAGCAGCTAGTGACCACCCCCACCCACCTCGCCGGACACACACTCGACGCCGTCTTCTCATCCAGCAAAGACGTCACCTTCAGCCACGCAACAGGACTCCACTGGACGGACCACAGCTGCGTCCACTTCACCTTCAGAAGAACGACGATCCACCACCTCCAGCAACAGGTTGCTCGAAGAAGCTGGAACAAGATCACAGCCGACCAGCTCACCGCCTCCCTGAGCCAGCACCCTCCCGCCAACTCAGCGAACCCCAGCCAGGCCGCCGACAACCTCACGAAGTGGATCAGCAACTGCGCGGACGAACTCGCCCCTCTGAGGACCCCGCCCAGCAGATCCTGCAGCAGAAAAACACCATGGTTCACCGACGAACTCAAGTGCTCCAAGAAGAACTGTCGAGCCCTCGAGAAAGCCTGGAGAAGGGAACCAACGACGGACAACATGACCACCCTCAAGCTCGCCACCCGGAAACACCACCAACTAATCCGCGCCACCAAGAAAAATGCATACAAGGACCGGCTGGACAACAACGCACACAACTGCAAGGAACTCTTCAACATCGTGAAAGAGCTCTCCAACCCCAACGCCGGAAACAACGACATCACCCCGTCGCAAGACCTCTGCAACTCCCTCGCGTCCTACTTCCACAACAAGATCACGGACATACACAACAGCTTCAACAACCAACCAACGCAAGCCACAACCGCAACGACGCCACCATCCACCACCCTCCGCACCTGGACCCCGATCAGCACCGAAGACACCATCCGCACCATGAACTCCATCCATTCCGGATCTCCGACTGACCCCTGCCCTCACCACGTCTTCAACAAGGCCGACGCTGTCCTCGCACCCCACCTGCGAGACATCATCAACACCTCCTTCGACTCCGCCACCTTCCCTGAGAGCTGGAAGCACGCCGAACTCAGCGCTCTCCTCAAGAAACCCACAGCAGACCCCACCGACCTCAAGAACTACCGTCCCATCTCGCTCCTCCCGTTCCCGGCCAAAGTCATCGAGAAGACCGTCAACAAACAGCTGGCCGCCTTCCTCGAGACGAATGGATCCCTCGACCCCTCACAGTCCGGCTTCCGAGCGAACCACAGCACCGAGACCGCCCTCATCGCCGCCACCGACGACCTTCGAACTCTGATGGACAACGGAGAAACAGCGGCCCTCATCCTCCTGGACCTCTCCGCGGCTTTCGACACTGTCTGCCACCGCACCCTAGTACAGCGCCTCAGCAACATCGGAATCCAGGAGAAGGCACTGGAATGGATCACCTCCTTCCTCGACGGAAGAACACAAAGAGTCCGCCTACCACCGTACAAGTCAGAGGCCACCAAAGTCATCTGCGGCGTACCCCAAGGATCCTCGCTGAGCCCAACCCTCTTCAACGTCTACATGAGCCCCCTCGCGGCCATCGCACGCCAACACAACCTGAACATCATCTCCTACGCCGACGACACCCAGCTGATCCTCTCCCTGACCAACGACCCCGCCACCGCCAGAGCCAACCTGCACGAAGGGATGAGAGACGTAGCCGAATGGATGACGACCAGCCGCCTGAAACTGAACTCAGACAAGACGGAGGTCCTCATCCTGGGCTCCACGCCCTCCGCCTGGGACGACTCCTGGTGGCCCCCCGCCCTGGGCACCGCACCCAAACCGACGGACCACGCACGCAACCTGGGCTTCATCCTGGACTCCTCCCTCTCCATGTCCAGACAAGTCAACGCCGTCTCCTCGTCATGCTTCAACATCCTGCGCATGCTACGTAAGATCTTCCGGTGGATCCCCACCGAGACGAGGAAGACGGTCACCCAAGCCCTCGTCACCAGCCGACTGGACTACGGCAACGCCCTCTACGCCGGAACCACTGCCAAACTCCAGAAGAGACTCCAGCGAATCCAGAACGCCTCGGCGAGACTCATCCTCGACATCCCCCGACGCAGCCACATCTCCGGACACCTGAGAGATCTGCACTGGCTCCCGGTCAACAAGAGAATCACCTTCCGGCTCCTCACCCACGCGCACAAAGCCCTACACGACCAAGGCCCGAGCTACCTCAACAACCGGATCAACTTCTACACTCCCAAGCGCCTCCTCAGATCAACCAACCACGCCCTCGCCGCCGTCCCCCGCATCCGAAGAGCGACAACAGGAGGAAGATCCTTCTCCTACCTGGCCGCCAAGACCTGGAACTCACTTCCGACCAATCTGCGCCTGACCCAAGACCACCTCTCCTTCAGGAAGAAGCTCAAGACCTGGCTGTTCGAGCAGTAGCGGCACCCCCCCCCTCCCAGCGCCTTGAGACCCTACGGGTGAGTAGTGCGCTATACAAATGACCTGATTGATTGATTGAACAAAAGGGAAACGTGCTTCATTAACTCTGATGAGAACGGCTGGCCGTTATCAGAATATACGACCCTAGGGAGTCCATAACGGGGGAAGAACTCACGAACCAACTGCTTGGCAGTGGTCGCGGCTGTGTAATCTGGGACTGGATATGCTTCTGTCCACCTGGACAAAGCGCATACAACTACAAGGACATACTTGAAACCTCGACATCGCTCCATCTGAATATAATCCATCTGGAGGACTTCAAAAGGGTGGTCAGGAGGCTGGAATCCCCCTTGTTCCACCGGGACACTTTTACCTGGATTAAACTGACAACATATCATACAGGTACGGACTTTCTGCTTGGCTGCAGCTCGTAAATGCTTGTTGAACCAAATGTTCTGGATACTGTCTAACATAGCTTTTTCTCCTAAATGTGCTGGACTATGTGCGGTATTGATAATGACTTGAACCATAGAGTCGGGGAGAAACCATGTGGCTCTACCCTTCGTTACCCATCCCTGATCTGTCTGGACCCCTCCTTGTTCGGACCATTTCTTGATTTCATCGGGAGTAGCATGTAGCTGGATATCTATGACATCTTGAGTAGGGTCCTTAACTGTCATACATGTAGTCGGATCTGGAGTGTGTGTCATGTTAACTGGAGTGTCTGGAGTCTGTGCTGTAAGCTTGGCTGTGCGATCTGCTAGATCGTTACCCTGGGAAATGATGTCAGTAACTTTCGTATGTGCTTTGCACTTCATGATAGCAATGGATGTCGGTAAATGTATGGCATCTAACAGAGCTTGAATAAGGAGACCATGCTGAATCTTGGTTCCATGAGAAGTCATGAAACCTCTCTCCTGCCAGAGCACTCCAAAGTCGTGTACGACTCCGAATGCGTAGCGTGAATCTGTGTAAACATTAACTTTCCGGTTCTTAGCGTGTATGCAGGCTTGTGTCAGAGCAACTAGCTCTGCTGCTTGAGCGGACAGGGTGTCAATACGGTGTGTTTCAATAACTTCGGTGTCGGTAGTCACTGCATACGCGGCGACTAGTTCTCCTGTACTTATTCTCATACATGAACCATCCACATAAAGTGTCAGGTCGGGATCTGGTAACGGAATATCTGTCAGATCTTGTCTTGGCTTTGTCGTAATGTTAACTACTTCCACACAGTCATGTGCGGCAGAATTTGAAGTAACTGATGGTAACAATGTAGCAGGGCTCAGGATGTTGCAGCGTCTGATTTCTATGTGTGGCTGGAACAGTGTCAATTCATAACCTGTTAAACGTGCAATTGTCAAGTGCTGAGTCTGTGTTCGGTTTAAAAGAACTTCCACAGAGTGTGGAACTTGTACTGTCAGAGAGTGTCCTAAGACTATGGAATCACTTTGTCTGATAGTTAGTGCTGTGGCTGCAACTGACTTGAGGCACGCAGGCAGAGCCTGGGCTACAGGATCTAATGTGCTCGAAAAATAAGCACAAGGCTTGTACTGTCCCGCTTGATCTTGTGTGAGAACAGATAATGCTATACCTTCGCGTTCTGTGACGAAAAGTGTAAAAGGCTTACTGTAGTTCGGTGTAGCTAGAACTGGAGCTTGGCATAGGGCTTTCTTTAACTCATTGAAACTAAGTGTATGTTCAGATGTCCAAGGGAGGACAGTCGATACGGCTGCCTCCTGTGTCGTTAACTGTATCAGTGGCTTGGCTAGGAATGCATACTGAGGAATCCATTGTCGGCAATAAGAAGTGAGGCCGATAAAAGCACGTACCTCCTTCTGGGTCTTGGGCTGAGGAAGACTCGCTATTAACTGGATACGGTCTGGTGTCAACTGCCTACCCCTCTTGGACAGTAAGTGTCCCAAGTATACCACTTGCTGGACACAGAATTGAAGCTTCGAAGGGGACACCTTGTGCCCCATCTCGGCTAGGAAATACAGAACCGTCAGTGACGCTCGCTCGCAGTCACGTTCAGAACGGGCTGTGATCAGTAGATCATCGACATACTGGAGCAGGGCAGTGTCAGTTGGCATGTGAATGTTGTCTAGTTGTCTCTTGAGTGCTTGACTGTAAATACTAGGACTTTCTGTGAAACCTTGAGGAGCTCGTGTGAACATATAGCTTCTTCCATTTAAACAGAATCCGAAAAGAAACTGGCTGTCTGGATGAATGGGAACACTGAAAAATGCGTTCTTGAGATCTATGACAGTGAAAAATGAGGCTTCGGAATCAATGGCTGTCAACAGGGAAGAGATATCTGGGACAACTGGATACTGGGGAATAATACATTTATTAAGTTCTCGTAGGTCAATCACTAATCGATATACTGGGGGTGCATTTGGATCAGTACGTTTCATGACTGGAATGATCGGAGAATTGCATACATTGGAGTCAGTTTCTACAACTACTCCTTGAGCGATGAGCTCGTCAATAATTTTGGATAAGGCTGCTACAGCCTCAGGTGGCAATCTGTACTGTCTGATTCGTGGTAACACTACACCTGGCTTGAGAGTCACACGATGGGGTGTGATTTGCATGTAACCTACATCAGTTGGACCTTGCGCCCATAAATGCTGCGGAACATTGGACAATCTGGGATCAAAATCTCGTAATACATAGTGACCCTTGAAATCACGTAGGAACAGACGTATTCCCTCTGGGGAACAGCATATAACTGCACCTAACTCTTTCAGTGTTTTAATGCCTAATAGGTTTTCTGGACATGACTTAGTAAGTAACAGGTCAGTAGTACGGGACAATGGACCTACTTCTAGAGTAACTGGCTTTGATATTTCATTTACGATAGGTTTTCCTGAAAATCCAAGGGAAACATTTCTAGAGCCTGAGAGCGGAGCCCCTGGAACTTCGGCGTGGCTAATTGTGGTCCTACTTGCCCCTGTATCAATCAAAAACTTTCTGTCTTTCCCTAATACTTGACTGTGAACATAGGGACCTTCTTGATCTACAGGTATCTCGATGAGAGGCAAGCCTACCTCCCTCTCTAGGCTGTTTCATGAATACGGTTGATACTCTGGATACTCGGACTGTGCATACTGGTACATCTGCTGTGTAACATGCTGTGTTGCAGCGATGGGCTGCGGTGCTGTAACTGTCTGTGGTGCATTCTGTGGCTGAGGAATCTGTAAAACTTGTTCTTGTCTAGGCGGACGTGGTCTTTCTTTAGTCTTACCAGTAGCTATGTTGTGTTTCAGAACTGCACACTCGTTTATAAAATGACCTGGCTGTTTACAATAATTGCAGTTCCCTTTAACGGGAGCTGCAGGATGACTGGCTTGATTCGGACCCCTCTTCTGACTGTCTTGAGGAACAGATTGTGCAACTAGTACTTTCATTTTCGTGTCTTTCATACGTTTTCTCTCGTGTTCTTGCTCTTCCCTGATTCTATTCTGGTGGTATTGGAGCATCTGTAACATCTGGGACGGGGTATTAGCTTGCCAGGTACTTTCGACTTTCAAAACTCGATTCTTAATTTGTGGACTTGAATTCTCGACTAATTTAGTAACAAAAAGATGAGGGTATGACTCACTACTTGTCTTGAGACCACTGTTGATGCTAAAACATTTCTCAAATCTAGAATAAAAATCACTAATGTCTTCATCTTGTTTCTGTTTACAGGCTGAGATTGCATCCCAGTCTTCTTTTCTAGTTGTCAATAATCTGGGTAAAACTTGTATTAATAATTCTGGTAATTCTTTACATTTCGCTCCAAGACCGGTACCTGGTACTCGTGCCTTATCTTCAGCTTCTAGAACTGCCCAATCGATCTTTTTCTCTCCCACCTCCCATTCTTTTTCCTTGAGCTTTTCATACACCCCTGCGGGCAACAGAACCTTTAACATTTTAATTATATCTGGATACGTGTATTCTCCCATACGGAGCATGTCTTTTAATTCTCGATGGAACCCTGCTGGATCTTTATCATGACAGGGGATTAATTTTTTCATCTCTAAGAGTTCCATCTTTGTAATCGGGGTGTAAACAAACACTCGTTCTAGTTCGCCACCCGTTCCTCTAACTGGGTGGACTTCTCGTAACGGATTCTGTCTCTCTATGTAAAATGGTTTACTTTCTGGGGGTGAGACATGAACAAAATGCGGGTTCAAAAACGTTCTATATTTGTGACGCTGTTCTAGAATGACACTAATTAAATCGGTACCTAAACCTTTCCATCTATACTGGAGTAACTCGTTCAGGATATCATGTAACGGGCCTGGATCAGAGTGCTGACCCTCATACAATGTAATGAGGTGCTGAATCATATACATACCCGCCAGTCGTTGCTCGGCTGGGGGCATTTTCAGAAACATTTGTGCCACTATTTCGTTTGGAAAAGTGGTAGAATCAGTAATCCATCGGACTGCTGATCGGACTAGTTCTTGTTCATGCATGGTACTCAACTCACTGTAACCGATTCGTGATTTCAGAATGTGATCGGTAGCTTGGAATACTTGTTCTAGAGAACCTTGTTCTGGTGCTGGATGATGGAAAGTAGACTTGTGTTCTAGGCGTAAATGGCGATCTGGAAATCTAGATTTTCCTACATACTCTATTCTGTCGGGATTCTCGTCCTCTACCTCTTCAGTATCAGAGTTACTTTCTTTCTCGCTTACTTGTGCTGCTTTACGTTGATCGTGTAACCTTATTATTTCTTTACGAATTTTCTTGTACATACTTTCCATAGCACTGATGGTTCTGTGCTTACCCTCGGCTATATTATCACTCCACTTTGTCAGGGTTCTCATTTCGGCTTGATCTTTGGACGGGTAATCTTGTTCTCTTATTAGACAATTGATCAGAAACTTTAATATCATGAGCTGGGTCTCAGCTTTCCTTTGAGACATGGCCTCGCCAATGCTTTCTGGATCATCCCCCGTACGGATGAAACGATATATTCTGTCTAGGTCTTCTTTCATATTCGGTAGGGTGACTAGATACTCGGCCACCCTTCTTACACGTAATGAATATAAAACCATATTATCCTCTCCTGGGACTGGATCATAGCCGCATTCATTAAGGGCTTTTCTTATTTCTGCTACAGACTGATGTCTGGGCGTACGCTGTGACGCTTGCATATGTAATTCGGCTGTTGTTAAACGCTTATGTGGCGGCGGGGTCTGAGGAGGACCTCCTCCTGCGGCCCCTAAGCTAGAGTCGTCTACTGATGCTCTTCGTCCTGGCAGAGTGGGAAATGGAAATGTAGGCTGAACTTGTATGGCGGGCTGGACCGGGGGTACCGTAACAGGTACTCCGGTGTCTGGAGGAGCGGGAAGTGCCTGATTTACAGGGACTGGCGGAGCGCGAACAGGATTTGCATATTCTGGGACTGTGTCGTCCAAATAGGACGAAATGAAAATATCAGCTGCGGTCTGTTTGTGACGTAGCTTGGTCGGAACTAATGGTGGCGGAAAGTTACTGGATGCCTCCGGGGTCGCTTTTGGCAGGCCCTCGGCAAGGAGAGGATACATACCCTTAATAAGAGCATGCCTCTGTCTGTCTGACTGTTCGGTTTTGACTCGTTCACCAATCTCGATTAATTCCCTTTCTTGGGCTCGTTCCAAGGATTCTCTACTTAATTCTGACTTTCTGATTTCTTTTTCGGTTCTTTTATGAGATTCTTTGCGCCATAACTCGATGGCATCTTTCTGTGACTGTCTGGCTTTCTTTTTCCATAATGCTTCTTCTACTCTCATGATGCACTCGGCATCCCATGTGCCTGACACAGGCCATCTATACTTTTCCTCTAACTGTTTGGTATACTCGACCCATAAATCTAGATACAATATGGCGCTTATGCCATGCTTCTGATACATAAAATGACCTGGACTGTCCCTAGGCGGAACTGGAACTGCTTCTTCTAACAAACCCTTTCTAGTTTTTAACTGACGTAATCTCGAAAAGAGAGACATTGTAAACTTGAATCGGAACACAATACAATAGACGAGGAACAATAACAATTGGGAGAACAATTCAGGCATACCACAACATTGGAAATACATTGAACAACATCATAACATAACAGTTCGGACAGAATATTACCTGGAATACTGAGAACAGAAACACAAGAATTTCTCGAGAACGGAACAGACTAGAGTTACTGGATGCACTGCTGAAACAGTACGGAACATACCGGTCCCATAAAGGGACGCATCAAGACCCGTATCCACCTAGGTGAACACTTCGTTTGTGGGTCTGTGTACCACCAACCCACGGACCAGAGTCAATTTAGATTGACCCTGTCTAGATACTACCCCAGCGACGGTACTCACCGGGCAGCAAAAACGGAAGGCCTCGGATCGGACTGGACTGCTACGACGACGGACGACGAACTTCGGACTTCAGTTACGGGTGGACCTCCGGATACCTCGGACCTTGGACTCTCGGCTTGGGCTCTGGTCGGGACTCGCCGCGTTCCTCCACCGTCTCGTCTGGATGCTGGACCGCCTCCTCCGTCTCCTCCGTGGGCCTGAGGGATACTTGAAGCAGAAATATCTGCCGGTGCGCAGAAGAGTTCCGTCACGACTGCAGAGGGTCAGGGGGTCGGCGTGGCTTCACCGACGCGTGGGGAAAGGGCAAGTCCCTATTCGGGCGCCATTATGTGGTAAATAAATAAATAATACCCTATTTTTGAATGTATAAATGAATAACAGATAGCTCAATAAATAAGAGTCAAGATTCGAGGTAGTAGGAGTTTTGCAGGTTTAATACAGCATAAGGACAGGAACAGGACGACCTGCACGGGAATAGGATGGCAGCTGCCGGGGCCAGGATCGGGACAAGGGAACGGAACGGATAATTTTTTAATAACAGTACATGAGCATATATACATAGCGCAAACACATAGCATTACATTGCAATAGGCGTAGCAGTGGGTGGAGCAAGAGGCGTGACGCGTAGCAGTCGCGAAAGATAAGGGTGAAAAGAGGTGTAACAGGGCGTATACATAGACATGTGATGCAAACGTAACAGAATATGTCATGAATGGGGCGGAAACCATGGAGGGGGCTACCTAAGGAGCCGGGACCTCTAACCTGATGGTGCGCGCAAACTGGCGATGACGTGTTACTAGGAGAAGCTGGGGGCTATGAACTCTGTGCTAGGAGCAGAGACTGAAGTCTGGAGAGTCAGGGCGACATGTACCTAAGCAGTATCTAGTATCTGATGTTTAGAGAACATGTTGATATAAACTAGAAGTCAGGAGGGGAAAGGCTAACAGACTCTAAGACTGGAGCATGCATTATTCTACATGTAGTGCGTGATGAAGAATATTAAATGACCATTAATACAGTATTTCTCTAACATGGGGCCGTAAAGGCTAGACAATGACGGTAACTATTGATGCGATTCAGTAGCTTAGGAATGCAGAGAAGGAGGGCTGTACTGATAACTCGAATCATAACATACTCTTGGCAGACTCAGAGGCAGAGCCAAGCTGAGCCGGGCACTGCGAGGCAGGAAATAAGTGAAGGGTCGAGGATACAGGTGGGGGCTGTATCGCTCCTTAGCGAAGACTCAGAAGACAGGAGCTGAATCTGGTGTCCAGGCCCTTTTGAGGCCTAGAAACGGGGACTTTCAATGGAATAACGTGCACACTGAGAAACGTGGCAACGTAGCTTTACATAGGCCTGATATTCGTAGTATTCACGAGAACTGGAAACTGACATACTAAAGGTGGACACAACTATAATTGCGTCTTTAATCGAACATGGGGAATAACATATGCATATTAATCATACACATATAACATATGATGGAGGACGCGTAGGGACACAGAACATGGCAAAATTTACTTTCCCACACTATCTAGTCAGTAAGGAGATTGGGGGTTCTTCAAAGTCTGATATCACTGAGGTATGTGGAAAGAAAGTCTACCTGTGCCTATTATAATTGATAAACAATGCACTATTTAGTGTTCATAGTTCGGTTTGTGCAGATTTGTCCCTGCAACAGTAGTAGAATGGATTGTCCTCCTATCCAAAACAAAAGTAAAGTAGTATCTTATTCTTTCTTGGTGGTCATTCACCTTTTTATTGTTGGCAATTGTCAAAGCATAAACATTTAGAAGACTTGAAAAGACATTATGGACAATCCCAGAGGACTGCACTCAGTGCATAGAGCTATTGCTGACTAGAATGGGAGTCCAATGGAATTGCCAAATGTGCTATCTTAGTTAGCTACACACACAGACTAATAAGAATAATCTAGTAATACCACAGGGAGTCATAGTCGAGGCAGGATAAGAATTTAGATCCAGTCTACAAGAAGATCAAAGACGATTTAGAAAAAATCGAATGAGGAACGCTATGAAAAAATAGGTACTCTTTATTAAAATTAAAACTTACTGGGGCCAGCAAAGGAGCCCTCGCCTGCCCGATCCTGGCCTGCATCCTCCCGAACAGCACCCTCCTCCTGTGTCCTCTTGCCCTTGGGGGGAGCTGATGTACAACATGAAAGAAAGAAAGACCAGAAAGATTTGTCAACCAAATCAAACATTTCAAAAGAACTATAACAAAATATTTTGGAGAAATAGCAAATAGATAGACAACTATTCCACGGGATATATTGACCTATCTCATGTGGTATACTACGTTATTCGTATTGCCTGATTTGCGGACCGTTGACTTTCAAAGTTCCTATGTAACTCAATAAACAGACTACTAAAAAGGTTTGCCTAGGCCTGGCAGGCAGAAGTACGCAGCACGCAAAGTGACAGACAAAGTCCACCCTGCTTGCAGATCAGTGAATACTCAAACTATCAATCCACCGACCACCACCACTATTTCTTCTTATAGCCATGTGTCTAAAGGAAGGACTGGACTTCAGTCTGTTGGGGCTGATTTAGAAGTCCCTTGCGGCTCATTTTCCTCCATTGTTGCGTGACTTTTGTGACGCAGCGGCAGAACAAAAGAGTCGCCATGGTGCGACGTATATATTTTAAAAAAACGCATATGGGAGATGCATCACGTTGTAAAGCCCTGCACCATCAGGGGGCGTTCCAGCGCAAGGGAGGGCGTTCCTGCGCAGGAACGAATCCTAAAAGTGGCTGAGGGAAATCTACAAGATGTCAATCAGTCACTTTTAGGACAATGATGCGTGACTCAAACCCTGCGCCTGCTTGAAGCCGACGTACGGCTTGATGCAGCATTGAGGAGATAGGGCACCCCAGAGCATTGCTGGAGCTGCGCCATCGTTGGCACGCAACTCCAGCAATGCGCCGCCTTTATGCCACAGATGCGTAAGGCTTCTGTGACGTTTTGGGCCAATGGGTGGTGGTGGCATGGCGCACAATTACTGCCGCATCCCTGCTACTTTGCAGGGATGCGCCGGTAATTGAAAATATGACCCTTAGTGTCTAGCATTACGCAGTTCTTTACACTACACTCATACATAATTTCTCAGGCCAATGAAATGAACACAAAATACAAAACAAATAGGCATAGTAGCAAGCAAGGCTACTGAGAAGGAGAGCAGTGCACCTGAAATGCATAGAAGATTTTGAAATATAATTTACCTAATGTAATCGGCAGCATTATTGCTCTTGGTAAAGAACAAAGATTTGCAAATAACAGAGCCGGATAAAACAGATTAGTGATGAAATAGCTAGAAATGGCTACTACTACTCACCAAGCCCGGGGACCTCTACGCCGAGCGCGTCCAGCAAGTCCCGTTCCCGGTCCATGACATCCGTCCAGCGGTGGGTGGCCTGGTTATAGGTGCGCCGGACCCCAGAGAGCTTAAACATGGCCCGGCACACCTTCTCCCACCGCTTCCGGCGCTCCCGGATGCCATAGCCGGTTGCGATCTTGCCGCCTCCCAGGATCGTCTTGGGGAGGCGGCGCTGGACGTGGAAGATGAGTGCGGCCACCTCCTCCGCGCTAAAGATCTCCCGTGGCATCACTTGCTCCCCCCTCAAACGCCCGCACGGGAGCCGGGCACGGGGTGCGGGACTCTTCCCCTTCTCAGGGTGCTTCCCGGCTCCCTTTACCATGGTCTGGACAGAAATGAGTTAAATAATAAAGAAGAAATAGAATAGGGAAGAAGAAAATAAAAGAGTTTAAAAAAGTAGTTTAAAATTAACAAAAAGTAGCAGAAAACACAAAAATATAGAGCTAGAAAAATAGAGGGATAGATAATAAGTAAAATAGATCAAATAAACTTCAAAAAAGCAAAGGATGGCAGAGATTCAGAGAGGATACAGAAAGCATGCCCAGAACCATAGCAATGAATGAGAAACAAGATGGCCGCGCCCATTCACGACCTCGTGGGTAAGTTCGCGCGAGATTTTCCTCGCGATCACGCGCGAAATTGTACTAGCGAGCAGCACACTTTGCGAGATTACACATAGCGGCCGGAAACGGAATTACGTCACGCAAACAAGATGGCCGCGCCCGTGTACGACCGCTAGGGTAACTTCGCAAACGTATAGCTACAAGCGCCTTGCAAACACGCCAAAAATCACGCGAACATACACGCCGCAAAAAAAAAAATTTATTCGCACGGATTCGCGCCCCGCAAATCGCGCGAAATTGCAGAAAAACGATTTTTGCTAAACTGAAAGCAATCAGCAGGTGCAAAAGTTCAAACTTAACATTAGTAACCATTCACTCTAGTGCTTCCTGAGGGGCCCCTCCAGAGTTCAGTTGCCTATTTGCAACTATTCCATGACCCTGCTATGACCCAAACAGCAGGCTCATAGAAAAGCTACAAGTAGACCATAAAGGTCCTGTGAAAAAAAAATTGCACTGCAACAGAAAGCAAATTACAGATAAGGAAGGAAGCAGGTGCCAGCCAGACTGGAAGTTTCAAAATTACTGACACATTAATCACCCCCAAATTAATTCAAGGCAGTTGAAGAAGGGCAGGTGTGCTTGCTTTCACTGCAACAGAAAGCAAATTACAGATAAGGAAGGAAGCAGGTGCCAGCCAGACTGGAATTTTCAAAATCACTGACACATTAATCAACCACAAATTAATTCATGGCAGTTGAAGCAGGGCAGGTGTGCTTGCTTTTTTTCGCCCCCATAATCTACAGTGATAAACAAACCTAATGGGTGGCAGTGAGGATGTACCAGAGGGTGGCATGGGTGTACCAGAGGGTGGCAGTGGTGAAACAGAGGGTGCTGTGAACCTGTGATCATAAACCAGACGTAGAAACAACATAGTCGCGGCCGTTGCGAGCCGAAAAGTAAGTTCGCAATTGCGAAATGGTCCACAAATCCTCGCGAACGCTCGCCAACACAAAAAACTTAAAAATCCGCGAGAGTTCGCGTATTTTTGCGGATTGCGAATCCGTAAATTCGCAAATTCGCGTACGCGAGATCCGCTAGATCCGCCCATGCTTCCTGGCACCTCCGAGGTTTCCCTGCCAGAGAGCGGGAAACATCCATTACATTGGAGACATTATAATGCAATGCCTTTAAAACGCAGTCCATACAACGCAAGTTCCATTACAACGCAAGCTATTACAACTCATGCCATTACAACGCATATGCCTCACTGACCAGCACCTTCCCTGAGGTAAGCACCCGGCGGTGTTAGAATAGTAATTTACGTTGTAATGGTACATGCGTTGTAATGGCTTGTGTTGGAATAGCATACATTGTAATGGAGGTTGCGTTGTAACAACATGTTGTAAAAGAATGCTTTGTAATAGTTTGCGTGGTAACGTCATACATCCCTAAGAATTGCAGCAGGTAAGTGTTGTGTTTTAATTGACTGGTGCACATGTGTATGTATGAATGTATGTGTATTTGTGAGTGATGTGAATGGGTGTGTGTGTGTGTGTGTGTCCATGTCTGCAAACTATGGAACACTTGCTCGTAGAGGCATATCCTTCCTGAAACCTAAAATGCTGAACTGACACCCAGAACACCTGCACTGCTTAATACTCTGGGCACCATTCTAGCCCCTGCCCGGCCTCCGGATATTTCCCCTTTGCACCTAGATGTGATTTAGTCAGTGGTCTGCACATCATATATATAGTAAACCAATGTAAAGCAAATACCATGGGGCCTCATTTATGAAAAGTGACGCATCGCTGCGTGAAAACAGCGATGCGTCACTTTTCACGGCGTCCTCCTTGCGACACCAATGATGCGTCATATTAACAGTATGACGCATCATGGCGCAAGGAGTTACAGATACGTCAGTATTTCTGACGTATCTGTATTGAGCAAAAGTGACGCATTGCTGGAGTGTGTGTCACAAAAGTGGCACAACTCCAGCAATGTATCCTTTCACATGGGGCAAGCCCCATGTGAAAGGGCCTGTGTCAGTCTTACGCCTGCTGTGAGGCATTTGTGTCCTAGAAGTGGCGCAGTGATATCTTAAAGTTTCACTGCGTCACTTCCATGACCCTTTCTTGTGTCAAAACGCCCCCTTGCATACATTATACCTGGTGCAGGTATAATGTGGCGCAGGTGTTTACAAAGTGACGCATCTACCTAGATGCGTCACTTTGTAATTATGGCGCAAAAAGGCGCATTTTTTACGCTGCTGGTGCGTCACAAAAAGTGACGCACCAGCAGCGTAAAAGTGACGCATGGCCTCATAAATGAGGCCCCATGTCTTGAATGTTTGACCCGTTAAATGGCCTTGCAGGCATACCTACGTCACAAAGCGTATAGGAATGCACAGAAACTCTGGCAGAGCAGGAGACCATCTTATTAGTCTTCTACAGTTTTGGGCTGAGCCTCAAATTCTTTTGGAATGTGAAACAAAGTCTCCAGCCGCGTAGCAGCTGTTTGCAAAAATCCTGAATGTCAAATGTGGCATAAGTTAATGAGATAGGAGGTAATTAGGCTGGCACTGGTACCCCTGAGTCCTTTTGGAATAAGCGATCAGGAGCCGGTGAAAGGAACACCGTGGTTGGGAAGCATGATGCATCGCCGCATTGCAGAAACTCTCGGAGCCATGATGGATTGGGAGCAAAGCCTAGCACAGGAAGTAATTAGGGTGCGATGTACTAAGTGCGGGAGTTATTTCCGTCCTTTTGCAACAGATTGTTTTATTGAAGAGTGCCAAAATGGCTATCGAGGATTCTTAAAATAAATGGTTGCTGCATCTTTGAGCCCAGGGGAAGACCGTGCAGTCAATGAAAAGGGCAAATATGTCTTATCCCTAGGGAACTGTTTTTGAGATTACCAGTTTTAGGTTGACGACATTTAATAACAAAGGTCCTGAGAGTGGATAATTAATATTAGTCTTCATATTCCTAAATATTTCCTCTTAACCACCTGAATCATGATAATGCCTTTACACTTTGTAGTCTGCCTGAAAAGTAAGAGCTTTAACCAATGACGATCTTATAATTTGCTACTGATCTGAATATGTATATGCCAAAAAAGTGTGGCTTTAATCACCTCAATCATATAGTGTGTGGGCTGATTGATCAAGTAATTAAACTTTGAAATGGTTCATAATCTGTATTTAAATTCTTGTCAAATGTTAGACGTACCTTTTATTCAAAGGGTTTTA
The DNA here is from genome assembly GCF_964261635.1 of Lissotriton helveticus. Lineage (NCBI taxonomy): Eukaryota > Metazoa > Chordata > Amphibia > Caudata > Salamandridae > Lissotriton > Lissotriton helveticus. The sequence goes on along the minus strand of NC_136060.1, from coordinate 342,294,967 downwards.
ACCAGCCCTAGAGAAATTGCATGTCAGTATTGTCACTGAAGACCACTCTTGAAATAATCATTAGAATCCAAGATGGTCAAAGTGAAGGGCACTGTGATACACATTATTGCATCACTAGGAAACCTATATTGAAATTCATGTTAAGACACTGCATCATCCGTTATGTTATTCCAAGATAATACTTGGCATTACTTACATCCTGATACGTCTTCGGAATGCAGGTTCAGGTTGTGCACAGATTAATTATTATTACAGCAATATGAAGTGAAAAAGTCAGGGATTAGGGATGCTCCGGGTACTTTAAGTAAATGGAAGAGCTCATTTTTTGCCATCTCCTGTGTAAGAGATAGCCCTACTCTTCCTTTCATGTTTTAGGACTTTGTTCCAAATCCCAGGCAGTGTATTGCATGATGATTTCAACATTATAGATCTTGGACATTTGACTCCCTCCCCCCTTTTAATTGACCAGATTTCAAATAGGAAAGTAGGTAAATGCCATGCAATGGTGCTGCATAGACAGGGCCCAACATTGCCCCAGCAGGCTTTACATACTAGACAGTATTCACGCTCAGTAGGCATGCCTCCCAAGAACTAGTAACGTTTGATTAATTCCAGGCCGGTCCTACTTCTGTGAACTACCTTTGTATCACTAATTCTGGATCAAGGGCTAGAGAGATGTTCGGCACATGTCACCAAGCTTTGACCCTCTGGAGATGCTAACTTGCATCACCTTGGTCTCAGTGCTGGCTGTGGCTAATTCACTATGCCTCATTTACACTTAAATGTCATGTAACATTTCTTAGTCTCTTCTCCCTTTCTGATCTACCAGTCTAGAGTCATCGATGTAGATATGGATAGCTAGATGATGAAATCTAATGACCTCCCTAGAAGTCCCACACAGATAATTAGTAGTGAGACGGTACAGTGAACATACCAGTAGTACTCCTCAGTTCGGTTCAATAGACCATTCAAATTTAATGTGTTGAGTTCTATCTTTTCGAAGGAGCTTCACCCAATGTTTGCCATTCAGTCTATTGTTTAGTCTATCTCCAGTCATTTAATAAGCTGTCATCGGTCAACAGTGTAAAGTGTGGAAAGAAAGTCCAATGACAATAGGACACCTAGTTGCCACAACATCCTGCTTAAGAGTTACTTAGCTCATATTACATTTACTGTGATGTGATGACAGCTCTCATAAAGGATTGCAACTGTAATATGTAACTTTTGTGTTGGAGTTTGCCCCTTCTGCAGAGTCTTCTCCAAACTTTTTGCCAATACCCTTCTGTTTTCTGAGCCCGTTTTTGTTGGCTTTTAGGACTCTGCCCATTTTACCACTGCTAACCAGTGCTAAAGTGCATGTGCTCTCTCCCTAAAACATGGCTTATACCCCATTGGCATATTTAATTTACTTGTAAGTCCCTAGTAAAAGGTCCCCACATGCGTCCAGGGCGTATAAGTTAAATGCTACTAGGCGATTGTGCCACCCACTTACGTAGCCCTTCAAACATGTCTCAGGTCTGCACTTGCAGCCTGTGTGTGCAGTTTTAAACTGCCACGTCGACCTGGCAAAAGAAACCTTTGTCCAGGCCCAAACCTTCCTTTTTAATACATGTAAATCACCCCTGGGTAGGTCCTGTAAAGCCCAGAGGGCAAGGTGCAGTGTATTTAAAAAGGTGGGCATGTACTTTTCAGTTGTACATGTCCTGGCAGTGAAAAACTCTTAAAATTTATTTTTCATTATTGCCAGGCCTAGTTTTCCCATAGGATAACATTGGAGATATTTTAGTACATTTAATAGGCTGTAATTTCCAAATTGTAATAGGAAACAAGATAATGTTTAGTATCTTTGAAATTGTAATAAGGAATCCTCTCTTATGGTAAATTCGAATTTCAACTTCCAATTTTGAAAATGCCACTTTTAGAAAGTTAGCATTTTCCTGCCTTAGCCATTTAGTGTCTGCAGGCTGTCACTGGGTCACATGGCTGGGTGTAGTTGGCAGTTGGGCTTTGTCTTTCCTCCTAGGTAACCACACACAATTGAAAGCTTAGGTGTGCCTGGCTGGACCATCACTAGGATGCGATGGGAGGGTGGAGCCTGGCACATCCCTACTTACACTTGAATAGGCTGTGTCCTGCCTCCACACAAGGGGCTGCATACCCCTACAGGAAGCCTGTGCACTTCAAATGGAAACCACTAGAAGTTTCTCCCACTTCAAAGGCGGCACCAGGTATAATAATTGGACCTCAGACATCAGCTCAGCTCTTCAGTACACTTCTGGACCTGTGGAGACTCTGCCAAGAAGAAGGACTACTGTGCTGCTGAAAGGACTGCCACTCCGCTGAACTGCTACCCTGCTGCTGCTGCTGCCTTTGTGGACTGCTTCTTTGCTGGATTGATGCCCTGCTGACCTCCTGCCTAAGTCATAGACCTGCACCTTAACCCAGGACACCAATAAATACACCAAGGGCTATTCTGCTGTCCTCCTGTTCAGAGCAACAGGGACATAACAGGCTCCCAACTACCTGAACCAGCACTCCAATCCAGATACAGTAAGCCCCTGACCCACACATGGTGCCCCACAGGTTCTGGACCTTTGGTATGGCCTCAGTGGTGCTTAATTGAACAATTTTGTGCACTTTGTGAGCACGAACAGGCCAGTTGTCACCAAAACCTTGTCACTCGCACTGCCCACCAACACAAAGTTAATTCAACCTGACCTTTTGCACAACAGCGTTGACCACTCACGGGGAGGTCCATCGTGAAGCTCCAGACCGACCGTTTGCGATGACAATAGGATCTTTGCACTACAGCGATGACAGTCCCCGATGCCAGGCCTGTTCTTTGCACTACATCGATGACCGTCCACGCCACTTCTCCTGCTCCTCGCGGCCCCCTTCACTGCGATTGGGACTCTGTGTGCTGGACCGATATTTGTCTTGTGTTGTGTTTTCACTTTCTTACTGTTTGAAGTGCTACATAAATACTTTTTACATTGCCTCTGGGTTAAGTCTGACTGCTCTGTCCCAAGCTACCAGAGGGTGAAGCACAGGTTAATTTGGGGTTTGCTTGTGCCTCACCCTGACAAGGATTGTGGTTGCTGCTTAAGTAGGGGTTCACCCCCTCAACCAATAACCCAATTTCTCATTCTTTGGTAGAGGTTTTGGACTCTGCTAGTATGCCAAGCATTACTTAGTTTAATATAATTTGTCCTGATTAAAACCCCAAATTCTTGTATATTTCTTTTCCCATCTCCGCTACGATATCAATTAAATATGCTGTGAAGATGTTCTATATTCTTTTATTCCTTCAATAATTCATTCATTTCTGCAGATCAACTGAAGAAAGTACAGCCTTAGTATTTCTGGAATGACACAAATAGCATTTGATTGCAATTTACTAGTAAAAACATGGTTACCTACCTTTGGATCCTTTCTTCATTACGTCCTTGTCACTGTTCCTCATACCAGTTCTTACTGTGTGAGGAGTTTGGCCACTCTGAAATAAGTTAGCCAATAGATATGACTGGGAAGAAGGGTTTCTTCTCTTTTTCGGCCTGTCTTCTCTTTCTTTTTATGCCTCACCCATCCTCCTTATGACCTCCCATCTCACTCCATAATGTCACTTGGTACAGCTAAGAGAAGACAAATCCCAGCTTCAAAGTGTACTGAGTAAAAAATAAGAGTGACAGGGTGGAAGAGGATTGAGACTAGCACTCGGAGTAGTAAGGATTACCGGTAAGTAATCAGGATATTCATACCCATGGTTAATGAATCACGGTTCCAGTGCTAAGCGTAGTTGTAAAAAAGTTTCAGCTACTTCAACTATTTGTCTATAGTAATTTTGTTGAATAAACACACAAATGATTATGTGTTCTGCGTTCCATTGTCCACCGTAGTTGTTCTTGAGTCACATGAGAAGCAACAAGATTAATATACTGTGATTGTCCTTGGCATTTGCATACCACCCTTTTCAAGATATTTCTATCTTTCTATCTTTCTGATTGACAGAATTTGGTTTTAAAGTTTGTCATGTGCCAAGACTTCAGGAAATGTGGTCTAATTACACATGCTGCGATTCTGCCAAAACTAAGGTGAGGCTCAAGTTATTCTAAATAGAGTGGAGTGTTAGAGGGCCAAGTTAGTTTTGAAGTTTGTGCCATTGTACAAGGAAAGGCACTGCACTAGTCTTCCTGAACATGGCATCAGCTAGTGTCAATGAATTTCATCCGCAAAAATTCCCTTACTTGACAACTGTTTCAATTTACATTTCTTTCTGAAAGAAAGTTTAGGATAGGGGAGTGGGGTACCTAGGTTACCATCACTATTGTGTCTCACAAAGGAATGTGCAAATGCTTGGTGACTATTTTTGCAGTTTCATAGTATGGAATGGTTAGTGCCTGTCAAGGGCAGAAGTAACCATTCATAAACTGGTCAAGGTTTGACAGCTTGCATCTTTTTAAGTAGACTGTGGAGCTCAGGAGGTGCCACAGGCCACTGCTTGCACACCCAATGTTGCATTCACAATGTGCCACGGTTAGTGGGATTGCAGCTACTGTCTCTTTAAGGGGCACATTGCAAATGCTAGGATGTAGGACTGCTATCCATTGCAGACTTCCATACCAGCATCCACTGCTTTTCACAAGAAGTCGCACACTGATTCTTGCCACATTAATACTTATGAGGTGGGCGGATTGCACAATTTACAAAAACAATCTTTACAGTGTGAGGTCGTGGAGTATTCCTCACAACACATATGGGGAAGCGGATTGCAACAATGAAAAAATTGCACTCTGGCAAGCCACTTTTGATTATCAGGCTTGATGTTTTCCAGCAGAGCAAGGAAATATATCATTGGTTTCTCGAATGCGTATGGCCCATTCAAGTGCTGTAGCGGCAGATTTACTAACACTTTACTTCGGTTTTGCGTCACAAAAGTGATTGAAACCAGCAAAAAGTGTTGTTTTTTAATATTGTGCATAAGCAGAGAAACACTACTGCACCTTCGTAGATTTGGTACTGTTCTGTGCTCTCCCCGCAGGGGCGGCCTTAGGCATGTGCAAGCTGTGCACCTGTACAGGGCCACCAAACCCCAGGGGCCACCACGCCAATATATATCCTTAATATAATAATCCTCTGAGGATAGATACATATTTGCGTGGTGGCCCCTGGCAGGGATTTGGCAGCCTCCGGCTCTCCAAACACCCTGACCCCCACCCCACACCCCCCTTTTCACTGGCCTCCGCACTCCACCCCGCCCGGACCCCTCTACCAGGGCCCCTTACCTACGCTCCCTGCACAGGGCCGCCATGAGCCTAGAGCTGCCCCTGCTCCCTGTGTGCTGCATTGTGTGAAAACTAAGTAAATCTGCCCAGGGCCTTTAATCTTACCCCTCGCAAAATAGCTCTAAGCCCTCTTCATTGGCAAAAACATTCTCCAATGAGTCATAAACCCCCGTTCAAATTCATCTGTACAGTCCTATCCCTTTGACGTACCCAAAGGAAATTCACACTTTTCAAGGAAAAGAGTGGAATCAAGCTTTTATCACTCTTCAATTTGCTTTAGGGTTGTCTGACATGAAATGTAGCAACACTGCTCACACTGTTAATTCAGGATCTGATAATTTCTTTAAAAGTTTTGAGCCATTCACAAAGATTGAAATCTTGCCTTCGAGACCCACCCACTACTAAAGATATCTGTAATTAATTCCTCTCAGAGTGATCTTCAAGGCCCTACCATCTACACACGCACGCACCTACGCTAACACCCACTAACCGTTTCCTGTCTTTTTAACAATCGGTTAATGAAGGTCACATTCTGAGAATAAAACTACTCATCCTCTGTATTTTTGTGAATACAATGTTACTAGTTTTCTTTACATAACTGTATCAAAGGCATTGCTTACATTCAAACATGCAACTTTGAAGGGTACGTTTCTAAGTAACACTGTGGCTACCACGGGAAAAACATATGTTTTTACAGATACCGCGATCAGGAAAGTACTCAAGAGCCTGGTTGCTCGTTGTTGCAGCATTCTGTTATGGACTATTTCTTTGATCATGAGAGTGGAGGCCGCATTGTGTCCATTCACTGTAATGGTGGTCAGCATATATGATCCCAATAGGTGGTGTCTCCTCCCACATCCAAAAGGTATTCCTCTGAGTGGAGGTGAAGGAGTTAAAGGAACTTTTCTTAAGTAACATAGTTAAACTCTGAGAATAAACGACTCTCACACTTGCAGTGGCAATGGCCCACACACTATGAACATGGGACAGTGGCATAAAACAAATATTTAACTTCTCTGCGTTCGAGGAAAACTATAGGTCCTGGCTCAGCAGCTATATGTAGCTTTGCTGCATCAAATATAGGGTTAACTATTAATATAAATAAATCTAGTTTAATATACAATGAAACCCCAATGCATTATTTACAAGACAGCACACAGACCAGTTCAACACAGTATATATTATTTCCCAGCCATACTGAAATTCAGATTGGTCAGAGAACGCTAGAAAGAAACATATATATATATATATATATATATATATATATATATATATATATATATATATATATATATATATATATATATAATATGCTTTTAGTATGTTATACATTGCTGTTGACAGTATTAATAGGGATAACAGAATATATATTTACCTACATTGTTTGTATGTAACATATCAAATGTAGGACATTCCATATACGTAAAGCTCGAAGGATACTTGACAATGTTATTGTAAGTCTCCCAGACTTTGCCTAGAGAAAAACAAGTGGTATTCTTGAACTTAGGGAAATTGATCACTCAGAATGAAGATCAAATCTACTCCAAGGTGAAGGGAAAGCCATAAGGAAATACTATGATAAGAATCAATTTGAGTGAAAAGGAACTTCTAGCTGATAAATATCTTATATTAAAGGTACTTAATTATCCATCTAGCTATAACAGTTTCAACTCCAGCAGTTCAGTTAACACTTACATGCCGTCAATAATTTCATGGAAATATTACTTTCCAAACAAGTATTTGCAGAGGGCTAATGCAGGACAGAAGTGAGCTGCTGAGGGCCTATCGGTACCGAAGTATTTCTGTTAAAATGACTGTCTCTGGCAATAATCAACTGACAAATGAAAAATGGATAGAGCATGAATAGTGAAGCACAAACCCTTACCAACCACATTGGGAGCTTGCTTTAACCAAAAAAACGATTGACCTATTTGAGTAACACACTCATAACTGGTGTGAAAAGAGACGATCACATGTAATTATGAACCACTAAGCGTCTTATTCTGACCTTCCTGCTGGAATCCATAGGGTTTGTACCAAAATCGAAATTCCACTTTTGGAGGTAAGTACAGGATCCAAGGGGTTGGACTAGCGGAAAACGTGGTATTACTAGGTTATCCCCAAATCCGCAGTGCAAAAGTTGAAATGATGAGCTAATACACTGCCCACGTAAAAACACACAGCACTGTTGGTAATTTGGGAGCAGTAATACTGCATCAATTTAACACAGCAAGAAGAATGGGCCACTATGCATTCAATATTTGGAGGTACCATTTTTGTCACACATCACAATATAAAAAGCAAGCACGGTGAAAATGTTCATTAAGCATTGATTCTACTGCTATTCTTTGCATAGAGGATCAATCAAAGTGTAATTAATCCAACATCAGAGCGATCTCAAGAGATCTCAAGAGCTTGAATTTTTCTACATAAAAGATGGTTAACAGCAGGTGAATTGCATGAAAAACATCTAAGAACAAATTGACTGATGGCAATGCATCTAAAAATCAAAACCACTGACAAACAATGAAAATGCGCTTTGCAAAATAAGTGCTGTGCCTTGAGCAAACAATTCAAAGAAGTATAGTAGTGGTTCAAAAATTGTGTAGAGCCTCTTTAGGGGCACAGGTGCCCCTGTAAACGGATGGATATGTTTTTAGGGGAAGCACAGTGGCACATTTCCCATCCCTGTGCGCCAACTTCAATACAAACATTCCACAGGATATGCAAGTTAGCATCTCGGCTGGACACTTAAGTTCTATAAAGTTGTGCAATAAAGTTGGAAATTGAGCCGTTTATATATTTTTTTGCAACATCAAACTAAATGCCTATCAGATGCACTAAACCTGAAAGGTCTATGCTGAAAGCATCCGTAGGCTTTTTGGCAATGGTCCTTTCAGGAATTAATGCAGAATAACATGCTTGTATTGCAGCATAAGAATTGCATATCAACATCTGCTTAGGAGCAGGACCCCATAGTTCCACTCCCATGGAAGACCCACATTTTGATCAATTGTGAAACCAGGTAATAGGGTGGCATGGGCATTTAAGAGTTCATCAGGCTCAGTCATGAATACGATATGTTTCGGCTGCTTCACCATTTTGGAAATAGATGCCTGCATTTTGTATAATGTCATTGAGAACTGGGGAAGCTCACCTGGTACTTTACCAAGCCATAAGTTCTATCTCATAAATCATGCCTTACTTATTTTTACTAGATTCTTTTAGGCTTCTATTCGTATCAACAGAAAGAATCCTTTCTGTTATCAATGGGCAGTTTATGTTGATGGTAACAACTCACTGTTCTTTCCTCACTCATCAGCTGCACATGATACTGTCAACCTAACCTGCCAACCCAACCTTTCCTCTGATCTCTCTTCAATTTCAGATCCGGTGGGTTGTCACTTCCTCCATGACCGCACAATGCAGTGCTTAATTTGTAAATTAATACGGTCCTGTGCCCAAAGTTTTCCTGATAAGCCTGTGGCTGGCGTTATTGATGATCGGAGTGCCAGATATCACGGCTGCTTTGTCTTAATTCCACCTCATGACTCTTCAATCCACCAACAAACACTGCCTGCCTTTTTATTTCCCTCTTGCATGCTCTTTTTCATACTCTTTTTCATTCCTACTTTCTCTTAGTCACTGTTTTCCGTCTTTCCCTTCCTCCTTCTTTCCCCCATTGCTGTTTTTCACTTCCTAGTTCCGAATCAAAGTAGGTTGAGGGAAAATAAGTGCAGGTCTCCAAAAAGGATTGCTGGTGGACCCCACCTGCAACCAGTGGCGCAAACTAAGCATTGTCACAACCAGGTGTAAGTCGCATGAAAGAGGTATACATTGTGACAATGCTTACTTTCAGCCATAACAGTAGGTGTGTTGTGTCTGTCATTGGTGGCGCTAGTAGGGGCAGTGGACGGTGCAAGCTGCAGCGCAGTGGCGGTGCGTCCATTGGGGGCGTTGGGGCGTTGCCCCACTAGCCATGGACGACCCCACACGCCACAAATGCATTTAAAGGCTTTTTAAAAAATGCATCGATCGATGTCTGATAAATAAATCATCTAGCGCACTGCGCGCTACCTGCTGCCCGGAAAAGCCCGACAGAATCGGGCATCGTATAGGAAGTGGGGCGTGGGGGGCGGGGCTGAGGGAGAGAGTGACAGGAGGAGGCAGCGCACAACAGAGCAGTCGGAGACTCCGAGTAGACAGCGCAACAATGCGCATGTGGAACCCAGGAGTCTTACAAATTTCTACTTGCCCGCGCATGCGCGTTGTAGTAGACCTTTCCTCCCCCCCCTCTATGCTACTCGAGACACAGGGACTGCCAGGCAGGGACCCGGGGCCCCCGGTCTCCTAATGGGCAGATAGTATCCTGCTCGTAGTCCAATCCTGGCGCAGTGTTGCTGTTAACGCTGCACCAGGATTGGCTGCTGCAGCAGGATGGTGGCGCCCGTGGTTGTTGGCTGCTCTGCTTAGGGACCGCACTGTATGGCCAATCACCATATGGCTAATTCCAGCCATGTCGAGGTGATTGGCCATTTCTACGCTGTCCGTCACGTCACCGTGCGTGGTGCACTGCTGCAGAAAGTGAAAGTAGTAAAGTACAGAGATTCACGAAGGAACGAAGTCTCGCTGGCTTGAACATGAACGTATGGTTTTGTAAAAATATCGAATCACTCAGTCAGGCTTTTTCAAACAACCAGGGTAAGCTTTCAGCCAGTGTCGAACTGACTCAGCCTTTCATCCTTTCTTGATTAATAGAATACGCTGCAAGAATTGGCTGACTGGATTATGTACAGTTCTGCTGGAAACCCACCACACAGATGGTGGATGGAAGTCACACAGGAGGTGGGAGAAGGGTTGGACTGGGTCGAGGGGTAGCACGGTTGTATGGCAGATGGACGCCTGCAGGGGACCGAGCACCGTGATAAGCGAAAGGGAGGCAGCAGCACCTGGAGGGAGGTCGTGACCTGTGGAGCAAAGGACAGGCGGGCGACCACCTGGGCGAGGGAGCACGGAAGGCACGCCAGGCTGAGAAGGACCCCACCACATACTTTCACTCTGGAACACAGCAAACCCTGTGGCAGACCATGACGTAGTCAGCGAGAGAGCACGGTGGCAGGACGTAATGGGCAGTGCCAGTGGGGGAGGGGGGGGGAGGGAGGTTGGTGAAAGGGGACCGTGGGGGACACAGGCTGCAGGAGATATCGAGGCGCCCAGACGAGGGGCCTTGGAAGGATCCAGACAGCGGCAGAGACCTGCGCGCTGCTGGAAGAGCGCCAAGCAGGCCCTGTGACATGCCAAGGAGACACGAAGGTGAGAGGCAGCACGGTGAAGGTCTGAGACAGATATTCATAAACTTTGGTCTCGATGTCGATAATAAAGGAGGGAAGTCGCGCGTCATTACAGGGCAAAGCATTTCCTTGAAAACGTTGCCGTGCGCTTTTTAACTAAGAGCAGTAGAACAAGGTTTAAAATCCTAAAATGTCAACAGTTCCACAACTATCCCGCACGAAAACGACTGTTTAATAACGATGGTATCATCGCTGAGACTTTTTTTCTGCGTCTGTGTCTGATATAATTTTAACGTGGAGCGCGGACATGGGCGCCAAGTGACGTCATGCCATGTGTGACACCTTCGGTGAGTCTGGGCTTTTTAGCCAGCAGCACTTAGAATGCTGGAATTTTTAGAATGATTACTTCCTCTGTTAGCAGTGAAACTACAAGTTCCAGAATGCAACATGCTGTGGGTTAAAAAGTCGAAAGTATTGCTAATGACGTGTGAGCATTGGCAGTTAAGTAAGAGTCGAGAGATGTCTATTAAGATTTCCAGGTTAGTGGGGGTTGGGGGAGGGGCTGGAGCAGGACCTGCTGAGGAGAAGAGAGAAGGCACAAACTCCCTGACTCTCCCTCGGGGGGCAGCCGGGCACATGCAAGCTGATCTTAAGATGGATGCTTGTATGTCACGTGATGCACCGGACTCTACCAGCTGAGCGTGCTTTGGTTACCCAGGAATACCTGTCTAATGAGACACCTGAGACACGGTGCGCCTGTGGCACGTGGAACTCTAAGAATGATGGGGGCAGGGGGAGGACAGTGAAAGAGAGCGGGGGAGCTGACTGAGGGCCGGCACAATGAGCGGGAGAGCAGGGAAACGCAGAGAGAGGAAGGGAGTAATGGAAGAGTGATGGAAGAAGAGAACAGGGATCGAAGAAAGGGGAGGGAAGAGGATGGAGCAAGGGGGTGTGGGGAGGGGGGTAGGAAGAAAGTGAGGGGGGAGACAGACGGGGTGAGAGTGGGAAAGGGGGAATGAATGGGATAGACTAGTGGTGATGGGAGGAGGGCTAAGGAAGATAGATAGGAGAGGGACACAGGAACCACGAAAGGAAAGGACAGACAGAAAGGACAATGTTGTAATGTAAAAAAAAAACGTCCCTGTAACCGATGTAGTATGCTGCTGGCCAAACGATTGGTAAGTGGTTGCAAAGCATTGGGGTGGAAGAACCGTGCCCAACTGTTGGCTTAAACTTTGTATCTGTCTTAGGGATCTATACTCACACAATATCCTCCTAGCAAAGCTCTACCATGCACATCTTAATGGCTGAAATCCAAGAGCAGATCCAATGTCAGCCACATTCTGTGCCAGGCCACACTGGCCTTCCCTTGTCCATGCGGTCGACATGGCTTTGTGCTGTAGTTATCCCCTTGCACACACAACAAATGTGTTCTCTATGCTGCGTTAATTGAATAATGATTAAATCATCTGCACTTATGTGTACGCTGCCCTTAAGTCTGTGTTGCCATTAGGAACATTTTGCCATTAGCCAACAGTAGGCGGGACCTGAAATTAATTTAGTGCACTGTTATGTGAGCAGTTAATAGTCCGTGAAACAACCGTGCCCTGCTCACCCCGTTCACTTAAATGGTGAGTGTGGCAAAGCAGGCCTTTTGGAAATGAAATAATGATGGCTATTCGTCTGGGAAAAGTCAATCTGTCACACTGAAGCCTGACATGAAAGATGTACGAAGCCCTTGGCTGTGAACTGAGGGAAGAGACTAGACCAGCGGGTCTTTGAGTGATGCTGGTCTGGTGCTGCTACAGACAATGCAATGGCACAGTGTGGTTTGCTTGATATTGCTAATTATAAACCCCCTAGGTGTGCTTCTATTACATATTGATGCACTAAGACGTAGTACACATTAGAGAGCTTTACATAATAACATTCTTGAAGCATATATTGTGGAGGAGTTTAAATACTGGAGTATTTTAAAAGGGGAAGCAAATATTTCACATACTCTAGGGAAGGGTAGTACTAAGGCATTTTCACAGATTAGCTGTGTAAATCTGTGTAAGTGGCATTGCAACCAACTGAGTCTGAGTATGTTAATGTGCCACTGTCTGCCACACCGTGAAGCGCCGCAGCTGAAAGGCGAGCGCAACAGGCCATAACACAGTGTAGATACCAATCATCCAATATCATTGATGGGCTTCTCTCCCAACCATATTATAAGTATCCTGCTACTATCTCCCCAGAGGGCTCCATCAAGTGTGATGTAATGTTTACCCTTGTAAAATGGACCGATGGTTTTGAAATAAAGAGATTGTCCTCTTAGTAGAGCATAGAAGTATGTTGTAGAGTGCTCCTGTAACAAGCATTGGAAATGCAATAGGTCTTGCATTAGAAAAGTTGGAGCTATTGGTCTTGTAAATGACAATTTTTTAATTTTTGTTTTGGTTTTGAAAATAGCTAAATTAATATCTTTGTCATTTACAATGCCAATAGTTATAACTTTCGCAAATGTGACACCTATAGCATTTGTAATGCAACATGATTTGTAATTACGTGACTTAGATGTATTTATATTACAAATAACAATGGCTTTTAATTTTTTAAGTAATTAATACTTAAATAAAAGTGATTGTAATTTATAATGGCAATAGCTTAAACTTTTGTAAAAAACTTTTGTGAAGATTATGTTCAGTGTATTTTATTGTGACGAAAATCCAAGAACAGAAGTCAAATATTAACATCTTTTTGTGACATTTGTAATAAATCTTGAAACATTGAGAGAACATAATTGAACCAGTTGTTGTTGAATGGTTGCACAGATTGATGCTGTGATGGCGCAGTGGTGCTGAGTGATGCTGTGGTGGTGCTGAGTGATGCTGTGGTGGTGAAGAGTGATGCTGTGGTGGTGAAGAGTGATGCTGTGGTGGTGAAGAGTGATGCTGTGGTGGTGAAGAGTGATGCTGTGGTGTTGCTGAGTGATGCTGTGGTGGTGCAGCCTGGTGCTGTGGTGATGCTGACTGGTGCTGTGGTGGTGCTGAGTGATGCTGTGGTGGTGCTGAGTGATGCTGTGGTGGTGCTGAGTGGGAGATGGGGAGAGGGAGAAAAAGGAGAGCAGGGAGAGGGTAAAGAGAGAGAGGAGAGAGGGGGGAGAGATGAGAAAGAGAGGGGGAGGAGACAGAGACGGGGAGAGAGGAGAGGGAAAGGGAGAGAGGGAGAGGGAAGTGAGGGAAAGGGAGAGGGGGAGAGAGGAGAGGGAAGAGAGGGAAAGGGAGAGAGGGAAAGGGAGAGAGGGAGAGGGAGAGGGAAGTGAGGGAAAGGGAGAGGGGGAGAGAGGAGAGGGAAGAGAGGGAAAGGGAGAGAGGGAAAGGGAGAGAGGGTAGAGGGAGAGAGGGAGGGTAAGAAGAGAGGGGGAGGACGAGAGCGAAGGACGGAGGGTAGAGAGAGGGGAGAGAGAGAGAGGAGAGCAGGCAGAGGGGGAGATGGGGAGAGGGAGAAAAAGGAGAGCAGGGGGAGGTAAAGAGGGAGAGAGGAGAGAGAGGGGCAGAGGAGAGAGAGAGGGAGAGGGTGAGAGAGGAGAGAGGGAGAGGGAAGTGAGGGAAAGGGAGAGAGGTAGACGGAGAGAGGGAGAGGGAGAGGGAGGACGAGAGGGAAGGAGGGAGAGGAGGGGAGATAGAAGGCAGAAACTGCCTGAGAAATAGACACAAAGAAGGAGTAAGAGAGAAAGGATGGCAGGCTTTGAGGAAGAAGAGTGCCGCAGACAGAGATCATGCGGTGAGAAACAGGAGGGGAAAGGCAGATATGGAAGACGACAATCCACCGAGCAGGTCAAGCCGTGGAGAGGCACAGGCATAGAACAGGCAGAGCACGGGGAGAGGAAGGGCACAGAGAGAATGAAGGGCAGTGGCAGCTAGATTGTAGGTGCTATGAAAGAAGGAGATAGTGAGTCTGAAAAAGGTACGAGTGGGCCAGAGAGATTGCGAGAGAGAAAGACGAGAGCAGACAATATGAATGAAAGGGAGAGAAACAGTAAGACAAACTGGAGGGAGACAACGAGAAGTTGGGAAAAAATGAATGCATGTGGCTAGCAAATGAGGGACTGGGAAGTGCGTGATACAGACGAGTGTACAATAGGATTCAGCCATACTAAGACATTGCCTGAGACTTATTTCCCACGGTCTGCAACTCTTTGGAGAAACTGCAGAAATCCAAGACGGGTGCAAAGACAGTGCATATGGCCACACGAGTACTGTAACATGTTAACATGAGTTTGAATACACATTTATATGTGTCATCCATAAACATGTTGTCACATTGCAATCTATTCTGGTTTGGCCCTTAGCATCAGAGGTTTACTTCAATCCATCCCCCAGACAATGCACACTTATTGACAGCACGGGAACAAACTGTAAAAAATAAATAAACTGTAAAAATAAATAATCTGGAAAAGATGAAAGTCCGTCTAGCACGGGAACAAACGGTAAAAAAAAATAATCTGGAAAAGATGACAGTCCGTCTATCAGAATAAAAATCTGGTGCATCTACTACCAGTAAAAAGTCAGACTCGAAAAATACTGTAAAACAAACGCTTAGGCAAACAACTACAATGTGTGCCATAACCACACGTATACATTAAGGTCTGCCACCCTTGTTATTACTGAAATAAGATTTTGGAACTATTCTACATGAAAAAAATCAGCTCATCAACAACTATGTAGAGAGACATTCCTCCTATGGGAAGAAAGTTGTTTGCAGTTTAAATCAAAAAAGTTGTTTGTTTTGTTGTTTGCAGTTTAAATAAAAACAATCTGTGAGGTTCTCAGCATTGTGTCTTGAAGTCTGTTATGAAGCTCCCGCTGTTGTTATACTGAATAAGCAGCTACCTAGTATGTTATATGACAGCTCTTTAATAATGTAATACCTGCACTTTCACAATTGCTTTATTAACCTTCCTGCTTTCTCAAATTTGCTTGGAAATGCTCCATTTTTCCACTATTTTTTCAAAATTTTCTCGGGGGGAAATCCACCCGAACCCTCCTTGGGGGGTTCGGGCTCGCTCGCTACGCTCGCTCGCTACGGTGCAGTATGATTATCAGTCTCCGCCGCACCACTTTCAAATGTCACCAGCCGCCACTGCTGCAGCGGCCTCCTGACGAGGGACTTGGCACGTATGTGTTTGTTTTTTTTACACATTAAGCTCTGCTCTGGCCTTGAGTCCTGCCTCGGCTGTAGCCCCACTTGAGGCCAGGTAGGACAGCAGCTTGCTATAATCTGTTAGGAATACACTATGCCTGCAATTGATGCTAAATATTATGATGGATGTAGATTGTCTGCAAAGGAAGGGTTTAAATTATGACTGTCCTTACGTACCCTGAGTAAATGGCTGCAGTGACAGAGCCTGCATCTGAGGTCATTAGCAAAGAAGGGGCGGGGCCGGGGGGTGTCTCACTGAACCCTTACCAGTTGTGGGTTAAAAGGCTCAGTCGGGCACATCAGGCTGTTATCTGTGGGGTGCACGCGTCAAAGCATCGCTAATAGCCTTAATAAATGCACTGAAGGGTAAATAATTGGTAGATCAGGAGGAAGGAAGATAAACATTGGCAGGTTTTATTAGGCTATGGGCATAGTATTTTTTTCATTTTTCCCTGATTTTTCAAATTTCGCAATGTACATGGCTTCTCATGTGCCTCGATTAGCTAAATGGTGAATTCCTTAACCACGTTCCCCCCAGACATTGTAGATATTAAGCCGGCCAACATGGAGGACCTGACCGAGGTGATCACGGCTGCGGAGTTCCACCCCCACCACTGCAACCTCTTTGTGTACAGCAGCAGCAAAGGATCCTTGCGGCTCTGCGACATGAGGGCCTCCGCTCTGTGTGACAAGCACTGCAAGCGTAAGTGGCCGCTCACATTCCTTGGATGCACGTTCTATGCAATAAAGATTATTTTAGCATAAGTACCTTTTGAGATGGAGGGAGTTTTGACGTTGTGTGTGCAATGTTCCTTATTTTTATTATGATGACGCAAACAAAATGCAGATTTTTTTGATGGGGAAAGCGGCATAAAAATATAATGCAAAAGAGCAAAAAAAAAAGTAAAAAATAAAAAGCAAGACCAATATATGAAAAGAGGAGCAGCATAAAGTTTGAATAGCCACTTGAGGGGGAAGGGTGGACTGGCACGAGACAGGCGAACCACTCTCCAATTTAAAAATAAATACAGAGAAGAATATGTCTGCATTATGCCCCACTCCAAAAAAGTTGTGATATTTTAAACTTCGATCGTTTATGTAGCATTCATGTTTCCATGTACAGATTTTCACCTGGAACCATTTGTAGATAATTGCCCAACAGTCCGTCTTCTTCAATCATAAATGTTTGTAGACGGTTTTGAATCTAGAGAAACCAAGTAATTGGACCTTATAATATATATTTTTAACTAGATACTGAAGAATAAATGTTCAAGCAGAAATATATTTAGTTTCTCCAGCTCCTTCCGGGCATCGCCTGGCTGCTGCTCAGTGGGCATATCTCAGAAGCTCCTTTCCAAGTGCACGAGCCATACTATGCCCTTTGTCCTGCTGGAGCGCATCTTCTTATGGTTCAAGCTGTAATATAGAATGCTGTTGAAAATGCTGCAAGCTATAAAGGATTCGTTTCCTCTTGTAAGTGAACTTTGCCCTGTGGATGCTTTCATGACAGAGGCATGCTCACGAGCACACAGGACACACAATATGTTCTAAATGTTTGCCACAACTAAGTACACATGTGGCATGCCGTGCGGTGGCCATTTACAAGAGAGCAGGACATTTCGGGGAAACTTGTCCCACTCCAAAAGAGATGGGGTACCCATTGGCACCATTGTCGAAGCCCTGGAGTGAAGAGGGCCTCAATGATGTTGGATGCAGTCCCTGACCTCCCCTCTCAAGAATCAGGGATACATTACTGCAGAATGTCATGGAGCAGCCTTCTAAGCACATTATTACAAGACTATGGTAGTACTAATGGACTACTCGTGTATTTGAGAGTTTGTAGTATTAAAAATCACTCTATGTTTCTAACCTGTGTGGGATCTTTTTGTTTGGTGTTTTTGCACTTTGTTACTGTTTGGAGTGTTGCACTGATACTTTACACATTGCCTCTGAATTAGGCCTGACTGCTCTGTGCCGCGCTACCAGAAGTGTGAGCACAGGATGATTTAGGATTGGTTGTACCTCACCCAGATAAGGATTGTGGTTGCTGCTTGACTAGGGCTGATGCTCCAGTGAAGCAACAACCCAATTTCATGCATGCAGCAACAGTGGGAAACAATTATTGTATCATTGCAATATTGTAGCATGAATCACCAGATTTAGAATATGGCATTCAAACAAATTAGGTCCTAGTAAGAGTCATAAACAACATAAGTAACTGTGATTAAGTGTGATTTATTCCACCAAGGGGTTCCGATTCAGATTAGACAACAAGAGCAATGCTCAAGATTTCCATGTTTAGCCATTTCATATTTATGCCCCCAAATCATCAGCCCCCGATTCCAACATATGACCCACCCTTCAAATATTTAAAAAATATCTAGCATCTCCTCCCATCCACACTCACCCCCTCGGCATATCACCCCTCCACCCACCAACATTGGAAAATAAATACCTGGGTTACATCCTCCCCACCACCCTCCGTTATTAAAAATATAATATGGCCTCCTGCCACGCATCCATTTGTGGACTTGCCTTCTCCTTCCTCGCTGCTAAAGCCTAGAATAACCTGCCCGTGCACATCAGAGCCTCCTTCTCAGATGAATTCTGCAAGAAACTGAAGACCTGGCTCTTTATCTAATCCCGACCCTGGCTTGGCCACCACAGCTCCAGTTTCAGCGCCAGGATGTCCTCCGGGTTGAGCTGAGCGCTACACAAATACACATAACATTATATAAGTCTTTCTCTGCCCAGAACAGCACTCTCTGTTCTTTATTTTGTGAGCATAGAGCCAGCGCCCCGCTGGCAGTGGTTATAGGAGAGTTGATCGGTTCTGGTTGCTTTGTTCTGATATCTATGTTGACATGAGAGATGGTGATTGGCCCGTGTTCCTCCCTCGGGTTTGTGGAGACCTAGTAGAGTCGGAAGAAGGTGGGTGAGCTTCCCTACCAGCTACCACCATTCCACTGCCGCGTTCAGGTCTGTGGAGTCCCTGGGAATTAAGTGGAACAAAGGGGAAGCAGTTGCGTCCCTTGGTGATGTCACAATAGTGAGTAAGCACTTTGGTTACTCACTGCTGTTACGTCATTGCAGGGACTAACATGATTTCAATCTGGTTGCTCATGATAGAAGCATCCAAAGGAAACCATATATAACAACATGATGTTATGGATTGTCTTGTTGACAACTGTGGATTTTTCTTTCTAAGCCTTTGTGAGAACCATAGCCCATGTACAAGATAATATCATAGTCATAAATGCTGAAATCGATTTAAACTTCAGTGGCAAATGTCTCTCGATTCCTACACACTCGTTCCTCGTCACAGATCCCCCCAAATCCTGCCGAGGAACAGTCAGGCGCACCCTCAGCGATCAGATCCCATTAACAAGACAGGGTCCTGGAACAATCAGAGCGCCTCGCATGCCAGGAGCGGAGCAGGCTCTAATGTGCGCTGATTAAAGCCGATTTTCCAGGCCTGTGAGTCAGAAAATAGGCCCTAAATGTACCGATTCTAGACTCGAACTGAAGCCTGGTGAATTCAGATGCTCAGCATGTGGAGCCTGTTGTAGGTCAGGGAATCCGATAGGGTAAGGACAAATACTCTCCAACCCCTACAAGGGGCATTTCTGACCTAGGTCTAATAAATGAAATAAATGAAATATAAGGCTCAGCCGTGTGGAACACTGGGTGCGCTGCATAAGAAACCCAAGACAGCCCGGCAAGCCATGAGGACTTTTAATTCTTTGCATTGTTTCACAAACATTTCTTAGCATCCCATAAGACAACATAAAAGCGCTTTATTTCTCTTTGATATCGTTTTCAAGCAAGATGTTTGTGCTGTATTGTAACATTTGTATAGCGCTTACTACCGCTGTGTGGGATGCTGAAGCGCTTACCCACACAGATGGCATGTAAAACTGGGTCTGGTGTGTGCATGGAAGTCTGCTGTTTTGTTTTGAGCCTATTGGATAATTACCCACATTTTAGGGTAATAAGATGTTGTTGAGTGATTAAAAGGATGCCGAAAGGACAAGAATGGGAATTGGTGACATGAGCCGCAGCCATGAACCATTTAATTTTATTATGATTATCATGATTATATTACTATTATTTCATTTAAAGGCAGGTATATAGCCTACTGTTTCAGAAATACACCCAATCAAGGAGGAGAGAAGTGGAGGGGCAATCAAGGCTGTCAACCTGAGCACAAACTACCCAATATTTTGAAAGCCCAGGTCCCACCTAATTCGCCAGGCTGAAAGAGACAATTTTTGAGCACGGATTCACGTTCCAAGCTTCTCTAAATCTCCCGAAGACTCCCAAAGAGCGGACGGGCATAAGTTGGGTGAGCCACGGCTGGGCTGAGAATGCAAACAAGCCCTGGCAATTAAGTCAGACTGGTTGCTGATGGGAAACACTTCTGCTGCTATTGTTACAGGGGGCGATATTGCAGCACTGCTGCAAATCGGGCCCCCAGTAACAGAAACAGCCCCCACCACTCCAAAACCTGCCCCCACCCTTCAGGCCCACTGGGAAAATGTCTGGTGCCCGCTTCAGCCAGTCCAGCCCTGGGGTGAGCCCTAGAAAGGTTGTGGCTCAGACCCTGGTGTTCCTGGCACTGTGCACACACGAGGGTGAGACCTGAGGAAGCACGTGGAAGGATGCTGCCTTGTCAGCACAAGGGAATCACACAGCTCTGATCACGCAGACACTTGTAGTCATGCCAGATTTTTGGATATCCACATGAGATAAATGTGAAAGCAGAAACATTTCCATAATGATGGTTGACCGTACAATATGTAAAGTACTATCCAAGTACAACACTCAGGAGCATATTCACAAGGATTTATCTCCGAATTATCCCCACTTTAACTTATCAAAAGTGGTGATAGAATTAACACTCCATTCACAAGCTGGTGCAAACTGCAGACTTGCCAGAATTCCCGCAAAAACATGCCCACAACCTAACACCACGGCGGACACCACCAAATAACGCTAATGAGATGCAAAGTAGGCGTTCCCGTGCAGAAACACATGAAAAAACAGCAACACCACATTCACAATGAACTGACAGATCCGCGAAGCAAAGCGAAAACACTTGATAAGCGGCGTTAGCCACAGGTATTTAACACCTGCCTCAAGCAGGTCGACTACCTGCAGTAGGCAACAGAGCCCCACACATAGCCACACCCGAAGAATGAACGGCGCCATGGAGGTATTCATCATGCAGCTCAGAGCCCCAACAGGGCCACAACACCCACTGCCACCACCCCCAGGACCACCACCACCCCCTGGACCCGGACCCGCCCCCCACTGGACCACCACAGAGGCAGCACAGAGTAAGACAGCTGCCCTACCGAAAACACACCACTCTCACAGACCTAACGCTAAAGGAAGTCATTGCCCACTACAGGCTCAAAAGGACAACCATTCACCGCATCCTGACCATAATTGCCCACAGCCTGACGGTCCCAACACAGCGGAGAACCAACATCCCTCCGCAGACAAAGCTGCTGGCTGTGCTGCACCTGTTGTCCTCTGGTACCTTCCAACCAACAACTGCTAGAGTCGAAGGGATCTCACAGACAGCCCTATCAAAGTCCATCACACCTGTCCTGGATGTCCTCAGCTTCATACCCCAGTACCTTCACTTCCCCAACACTGCGCAGGAACAGCAGGAGACCAAGCAAGGCTTCTACACCATAGCAGGATTCCCGGCCATGTTGGGGGCAATCGACTGCACACATGTTCCACTTGTCCCCCCTGCAGCTACTGCACACCACTACCGCAACAGAAAGCGCACGCATTCCATCAATGTGCAGGCAATAGTGGACCACTGGGGACTCTTCACCAATGTCGTCGCCAACTACCCAGGCAGTGTGCATGATTCCTTCATTTTCGACAGTCCATCATCAACCAGCGCTTCTAGGATGGCACATATGGGACGGCACTGCTCGTTGGTAAGTACCAAGACAACACCACACATCCCGATGCCTCCACAGCACAGTGCACAACTGTGGGGTTGCACACGTGACCAAACCATATTCAACATGTCAAACTACACGTACACTTACCAGACACGACCACAACACTCCATGGTCACCCTGGCCTACCCCTGCACCCTATGCAGACTGGTGGTGTAGTTGCGAGGCATCAGCTCATTCCTGCAGGCTGGTGAACACTCACCCCACACACAGCCAGCACAGGCGTCACTGGATTGGTGGACCTGCCATCACAATCTGCTGAACCAAGTATTGACTCTTTCCTCCCTGCACTGTCACAGGTGATCAAGGATATGCACTCTGCCCTTGGATGATGATATCCCTCCGAGATCTGAACACACCCAACCACAGGCAGTACAATGCGGCCCACATACACACCAGGGGCATCGTGGAACACACATTTGGCGTGTTGAAGTCACGTTTCAGGTGCCTGGATGGCACAGGTGGGAATCTCCTGTACATCCCGGACAGCGTGTGCAAGCTGATCTTGCATGTTGTGTGTTGCACAACATCTGTGTTCCCACCAGGGCCCCATGGATCCCAGTTCCATAGGTACCGACCGATGATGGTGGTGATGGGGTAGGTGGCCCACATCCCACTGCAGCAGCGGCAGGAATGGCGGGTAGGAATACCATCATTGACACTTACTTCTCATGAGCACGTCACATTGTGACCATCCATGGCAATCATGCAACAGTAGAAAATTTAAAAAATGCACTGAATGTGTGAATAAACATTTTTTCAGGTCTCAGCTTGTACTTTGATGTTACGTTTCCCTGCGTTCCAGATGTGATTTGGCTGGTTGTGCACATTTGCAGAACCAGTTGTGT
Organism: Lissotriton helveticus; assembly: GCF_964261635.1. Lineage (NCBI taxonomy): Eukaryota > Metazoa > Chordata > Amphibia > Caudata > Salamandridae > Lissotriton > Lissotriton helveticus. The sequence goes on along the minus strand of NC_136060.1, from coordinate 342,272,375 downwards.
ACTGTGTTCAAATGTGGTGGGGGTGCTGTTTGACCCGGGGTGCACTCCTGATTGTGTGCGTAGGCTGCACGGTGTGTGTGTGTCGCTCCTGCGGCTCTGCTCTGTCTGCCACTGGTCTCATTTGTGCAGTGTGCCTGTCGTTTCTGTTCTTCCACAGTGATTGGATGTAGTGGTGTACATGTTGTCCTCTGCAGTTGGCCAGGGTGCATTCGTCGTACTCCGTTGTTGATGATTTTTGTTCAGTGGCATTTTCGTTGAGCTGGTCTTGTACTGTTTTCCCACATTGCACGTGAGTATTGCTGCCCTCGCGCTGGTTGTCACTGTTTTCTCATCGCACTTGTGACCATCGTAGGTTTTGTCACGTTGGGGTATGTATTTTTATCTCCGTCGCAGTGGTTGTTTCGTGGACATTGTCTGCGATGTCAGCAAACTATTGCATGCTACTGCCGTGTTGTGAATTCCACGTTATCACGGGGTTATTTTCCCGCGATGAGCTGCAATGCTGAAAGTTACGTTACGCTACTCTTGCAGTAGTAATCACACATTCTTGTGAATATACCCCTCAGTATGCAGATCTACTCCAGTGCAGCACTGCTATGAATCAGAACGCAGTGAACTTCAAGCCAATCATAACTATGTGCCTTCATGTAAAGTATGTTTGAGGAATTTACAAAACTTAAGGCAGATATTTTTGGTGTCGACTCTGTTAATATCAAAGGTGTGACTTCACATGTATGACATGAACATCGAAGTGCAACTGATTTGAAATTGGAAACCAAAAGTGCTGGACTGCCTCTAAAAACCCAAACTCCACAGCTGTTTTTGGTGCGCAGAATATCCTGGTGATCCGGAGCACATTTTGCAAACCATTGTAACCCGGCTCACAAAGGCAGTAGACGTAATGAGCAAAGAATATAATCTCGTCGTGAATAATTTCATGATTCTGCTTGTGATTTTTATTTATCTCATATTTATAATGTGTTTCTTATATAGCGCGCCATACCGCACCTGTCGCCTTTAAGCGATGTAAATTACTGGCATTACTATATAAAGTCAAGAAATAATAGATGCATGATGAGAGCAAGTAGTAAAAAGGGATTTACCTAGACCTATCTAGTTAGTGGACAAGGAGACGCCTGCAATGGCACATTTTTGTCCAGCAGTGGTTGAGAATCTAAATCCATGGTCATCAGAACTGAGTTCTCTTTAGTGAGGCAAACTCTATGGAGTGGCACGCTGCCCATCCACCAAAAGCGATCTGACGCCTTGTTTGAGGCATAAAGCAAAGCACGATATAAATGTGATTAGAAAATAATGTTTAGGGAGGATTCCACTAGCTGTGATCACTGTAAAAGTCACGTGACATCATACATCATGCAACAGTATCGTTTTTCAGAACCTGCAGACTGTGTTATTTTTGCTCATATGTTATTTGATAAAAGAAGGGTGTAATTTGTGGAATGATATGGCCCATTTAAAAAGCGCAGCGATGCCCGCATGCTGCTGGGTTCTTTGAAGTGTGGAAGCTACTTGTGATGATTATAGTGAATGGCTGTCAACATATTACGTAAGTCACACACACCACTAAAAGATTGAATGCTTTTCTGCTTAAATCCGACCAAGACTGAGGTGCAGGAGACTTAAGAGACGTGCAAACCCGCTTTAATTAGCATAGGTGACCACCTTCCATGTACAGATAGCATGACTCTGTGTCTTATATTTGATTGGGATTTATCCTTAATCACAGACTAACAATGGTGTCTACTGTGAACTCATCTATTGTACATGGACATAAGGGTACTGCCATTCTGTCCTCCAGATTACTGCAGATATTGAAATGAGATCAAAGCAACATGCATAAATCTGCGAAAAATAGATGTTTACATCATAGAGCATACAAAATCAGCCAACTAGAGCACATCCCAACCTGAAAAAATGTAGTCATATATACTCCACTCATCCCCATAAGATTACTCCTTTCTTTGCACTGCAGCTTCATATTCCTTGCTGTAGTTTCCTGACAGATTACCAGGCGTCCTGGTGAATCAAAGCAGTGGCGTAACACAGGCACCAGCAGCCCCCGCGGTGAGGGGGGCCCGAGCTGTAGGGGGCCCCCTCAGCACAGTACTCTTGCCTGAGAGCTCCTGGTTAAATACGGAGCAGGGACCCCTCCAAGTACCTTGCACGGGCCCCCCTCAAGTTCCATTACACCATTGCATCAAGGCACTGGTTGGGTATGCTTTTTCGGGATGACTTATCATCGAAGCTGTCGGCAATACATATTGTTACCAGTTCTTTACAAATATACATAGAAAGTGCTTTGGTTCCACCCGGAGGAGTGGGCTTTGGTTCCACCCAGAGGAGTATTACTCTGTCACATCATGCTATTAGCTATTCCGTTCCACCCTCTATGGTAGCACTTTCATTGAAATGCATAAGTGGCTAGTTAACATCTGAACAGACACTCAGTCATCACACATTGGATACTTTATCCATTACCTGAATTTTATACAGGAAACACTCATTTTTGTATTTGAATGTTTTTGCAGGGCTCAACCATGAGCCACTACCACCTTCACCAATACTTAACACCATGACTTGCATCAATACCAACACTACCGTATTCACCATAGTCACCAAAGGAATTTGTGCATGCCAGTGTTTGCATACTTTACTACATGCACACCAGATCTATTAAGTCTGTAGTTTCTTCCACAGTCGTGCGATGTCTGTTGTAAGACTGTTGTTAGCTTACAGTGGCTTAAAGCTGTCCTGTTGCTTACCATTGGTTGCTTTCATTGTCACTCTCATTTGCTTACTTCCTTTTCGTTAGTGTGTGTTTTCCCTGCTCTAGAGCAAGGACATATTACTTGTATCCTGTCGCTCCATTCTTTTCAGGCTCTACTTTTTTCTTTTTGTGTTAGCACTCTACTAGAGTGTGTGTGTCCTCCAGCTGTCTCCCTCATGCACTTCTCCGCCTTCACCACATTAGTTTGTGTTGCCCTTTCACACACATATGCTTTCCCCTGATCTCTTCTATGATGCTCTTTCTTGCTTAGCCTCCCACTTTTTTCACCTGCAATCTTGTCCCCTCTCTGTGTTGTGCTCCCTCTCATTTATTTGCTCCCGCCACATGCCTCTCTCTCTTTTGCCTATCCCCAACCGGGCCTTCCATGATCCTCCACCACAACTCCAAGTTCCTTCCTCCTTGTTGCTTCCCTCCACCAGCTCTACTTTTTCTTTTTTTTCTGTTTATCAATCGAGCTTGGGTAGACAAAAAAAACCCAGCTTGAATCATTTTGTATGCGTGCATCCGCTTAATCTGCCCACCTACAAAATGGCACAGGAGGTGGCGCCATAGTTTTTTTTTTTAAAGCCATGCTGCATGGCTTTGAGGATGCAAAGACAAAAGGTCCCAAAGGCGCAACATATTGGCTTTGCCAATGCTTGTTTTATTTTCTGTTGTCACCATTTCTAGTGATCATAGGCAACAGATACATTTTTAAAATGCCTTTCCTTTATTCCAACTACATTCAGAGTAAAGATACCTTTAAGGTAATGGGCGTAATTTGTCAGTGAAATGGGAGAAATGCTTGTGCTCTCCCCTTAACCCCTTCCATGCTCCTGACGAGCTCAGCTCGTCATGCAGTACACTGCTTGTGTGCTCATGACGAGCTGAGCTCATCATGAACAATGGGATTCAAAGAAGTTCAGCACCAGGGGTGAATTTCCTCAGCATTGATAGTGTTAAAACATGTAAGATTGGCTTACACCCAATTGCCATATTTAGTTTACTTGTAAGACCCTAGTAAAGTGGCACTTCTTGTGCCCAGGGCCTGTAAATTACATGCTACTAGTGGGCCTGCAGCACTGATTGTGCCACCCACTTTAGAAGTACTTTAAACATGCCCCGGGCCTGTCATTGCAGCCTGTGTATGTGCAGTTTTAAATTGCCACGTCGACATGGCAAAGTAAGCCTTTTGCCTAAACTTTCCTTTTTAATACGTATAGGTCACCCCTAGGGTAGGCCCAGGACAGCTAGAGGGCAGGGTGCAATACATTTTAAAAGCAGGCTATGTACTTTAAAGTTGTAAATGTCCTGGTAGTGAAAAACCTTTAAATTCACAACCTCGCCTATAGGATAACATTTGAATTAACTTATTACATTTTATAAATGTGTTTTCCAAATAGAAACAGGTGATCCCTTCATGTCTGGTGCCTCTGGAATTGTAATTTCGAATCCTAACTTATGGTGAATTCAGATTTTAAATAACTGTTTTGAAAATGGCACTTTTAGAAAGTTTACATTTTCTTGCCTCAGTCATTTGGCACCTGCAACTTGTCTCTGAGTCACATGACTGGGTGTGGGTGACAGTTGTGCTTTGTGTAATATTCCTAGACAGCCAAACACAATGGGGAGCTTAGGTATAACTGGATGGGCCATTACTGGCAAGAAGGAAGGGAGGGAGGAGCTGGGCCCAGCCCCACTGAAACCTTAATAGGCTGTGCCCTGTCTTCATGCAAAGGGCTCAAAGGGCTGCATGCCCCCAGTAGTTAGACTGGAGCCAGGGTCAGGATGGCAGGGCACCTGTGCACTTCAAAGGCATGCCTCTTGAATCTTCTCCCCACTTCAGAGGTACAGCTAGGTATATATACTGGACCTCAGACGCCAACTTTACAGGATGCTTCTGGACCTGTGTATACTCTAATAAGAAGAAGGACTGCTGTGCTGTTGAAACGATTGCCACTCTACTGAACTACTGCTCTGAAGGACTGCTGCACTGCTGTACTGACCTGCTGCCTGCTACCCTCTTGCCTGGGTGAGAACGACTGGACCTGCATCTCTTTAACTCAGTCCCCAGAGTGACTACAAGGCTTGTTAGGTGGACCCCTGATCGGAAGCCTCAGGGACACAGCAGACTTCCAAAAACCTTACACCTGGACTGCGCCATCTGGGAGTCTACCCTGCCATGTGGTGCCATCCCAGTCCTGGACCCTTGGAAGTGGGCCTAGGGTGTTTGGATCCAGGGGAACTGTGGATCCAGGGGAACTGATGCATCTCCTCTGTTGCACGGTGCAACCCCCAGGAGAACCGACACATCATCATCTGTGCATGGATTGATCCCATAGCAAAATCCTCATCGCCTCCCGCTACACCTTCGGAGCGGGAGGCCATGCATGACGCATCCTTGGCATAGTTCTTCCCATCGCTCGACGGGAGCTTCGAAGATGATGCCTTACTCCGCATTGCAGCCTTGCAGCTCCTTGGAACCAACGCACCTTACAAGCCTCGCCGATGGCGTCCTCGACTATGATGAAGCCCTCACATCGCAGCTTCTCTGCATCATGGAACCGGTGGATCGCTTCAGCTGCATTTTGCAACTTCGATGTGGACGTTCGTAACGCTCTTCAAACTAGGAATTAATGTACTTTGTTCAGCTGGCCTATCTCGATCCCTGTAGCTGGCCCGCACTCCATTGAAGTCGGCCTGAACCTATGACTTTGTCCCGGTCCAGCACAACCATATAGCCACAATTGGCAATTTGTGCTTTTTGGCACTATCTTCACTAAAACCTTTAAAATTGCATATCTCTGGTTCAACGGATTGGATTTTTGTCTTTTTGGTCTTGCTTTGTTTGATAAAGGAATATCTATTTTGCGTCCTTGGTGTATGATCATTTTCATGAGGTGTTTTTCACTTTATTATTGTTTGAAGTGTTGCTCTAATACTGTACACATTGCTTTTAAATTAAGCCTGACTACTTTGTGGCAAGCTACCAGATGGATGAGTATAGTTTAAATTAGGGTTGGCTTGGGCTCAACCTGACACAGATCGTGATTGTTACTTTCAGCTACCAACTCAGATTCTCACATGTACTTTTTCTGACTTTGCTAGGAAGGTGGTCTGCACCAAAAGAGATGCCAAATTGAACTTTGCATGAAGACTCAAAAAAGGTTGCATTCTTTTACAAAAAAAATGGAAAATAGCTTGTGTTCGGACATCCCGCATCTCTTCAAGCTGTAAAACAGTCTTGACAGGTGTGACCGACTGATTGTTATTTTACATGACCTGCCAGCAGCCAATCAGATTGATGTACAACAAAGACCCATTTTGATGCTTCAGGCAGTTTCAGCATAGTTTCAGCAATTCAGAATGGCAGCCATCAGCCAATCAGTACAGGGTCGGACTGGGACAAAAAATTGGCCCAGGCAGCAAAATTAAATGGCCTTCAGTAGCAAACAAGATAGCTGAAAAGAGACCATGGGGCCGATTAGGATGGCGGACGGACTTGCGTCCGTCCGCCATCCCAGAGGTGGAGGGACCGTCCGCATGGGCTGCGGCGGTCCCTCCGTGCAAATTAGGATGTGACCGCCACCCTGGCGGTCACATCCTGGATATTTAACATTGCGGCGGGTGCTGCTTCAAGCAGCACCCGCCGCAATGTTAAAAGTGCATGTTTAACATTTACATGCACAAAGCGGCAAACACCGCGCGGTGCCTGCCGCTTTGTGCATGTAAATACTGGGGGGTACCATAGGTACCCCCCATGTGCACCCCCCACCCGCCTACACCCTGGGGGCCCGCAACGGGCCCCCAAATTCAAAAGTACACATGCTTTTCCACGGCGGAAAAACCGCCGCGGAAAAGCATGTTTACAAATGCATCCTAATTTGGCTGGCGGTGTCTGATAGACACTGCCAGCCAAATGAGAGCTTTTCCGCCGCGGTTGTAATCCGACCGCGGCGGAAAAGCAGCGGACAGAAACCAAGACCCACCAGCCATCGTAATGCGGCGGTGGGTCTTTGGTGACTCCGCAGAGGATTTTCCGCCTCCTCCGGGCCGGAGGTGGCTTCCACCGGCCCGGAGGAGGCGGAAAATCCTCCATCCTAATCGGCCCCTAAGTGTGCAAATTAGGCCAGTTTTGAACCTGTAGAGACAAGTTGTGTGGGTATTTTACAAAGTATGGGAGTCTGCATGCATTTGTGTTTGTTGCAGGCAATGTTTCTGGCAATATCAGGGGAAACAACTTTAAAAACCAGCTCACTTTGCCATAAAACAGGCCCACAAACCACATTAAACCCATTCCACATACTAATCTGTCACCCTAGCCCATCAGGCACTGCCTTATTGCCATATAGGCCAGTGCGACCCTGAGTTAGAAAGGGTCTCTGTGGTTTGACCCTTGTGATTAGCTGATGGAATACCAGTTGCCCTGCATCTGCCCAACCATCCATCCTGACACTAACTAGTCCATGACCCACAGGATAGGCGGGTAGTCTTGCAACAGTTTGTGGATCACTCCAAGATACATGGTGGGTGGAAGATTGTTAAAGCGATTTAATTGATTTTATTTCTATAAGACCCGGAGAATGCTAAAATATAATAGATCCCTTACAGAAGAAGCCTTCCAGGCAGGTGGTGTGCATCGGTGCAGTATGTCTGCTACTTACATGCGTTTAATCCAGTACAGCTATTATACAAGTTCTAAAATAAATGTAATATAGTCCTATCTACTCATTAAAACCTCAAGGTTAATCGCTTACAATCGGTGGGTGAATAAGAGTCAATATATTTCCACTGTATCGCATTATATATGAATGGGGCTTGAGTGCACATAGCCCATCGAATGGTTTCTAAGTATAATTACACGGATAACACCAAGGTAAGTCCATTTTGAATGACACTACCTTGATGAGTGATCCTCCTCGTTGACAAAGAGTTTATCTAGACATCCTGCAGACCTTCACTGAATATAGATTTCCTGTCGCTTGAGGCAAACTGCATTCAGGCATGAACATGGCCATGTCAGAATGTCCCCGCTGAATTCCCTGATTAATACTGACCTTTCAGAAATGAAAGATGCTTGCTGGCCTGTAAAAGGAGCTTCATATTAAAGTGTCTACCTTTCAGTTGCAGTATCCGGTAGGGCCATTCTCTTAGATGCGTATTGAGGGAATGATTCTTCCTTTGAAATGGTAAGTTTCACAATGATGGAAAACAACACTGGGTGGTATTCGTAATGATGTCTAAAACTCGTAATATTGTCCTACCTATGAGGTAAAATATAAGCTTCTTTTGGGGCTGTTCATTGTGGAATGGAGGGTGGATACATTAATGGTTGCCAACCTCCTCCGCAAAATGTTTTATTTGTCTCCAAGACTTAATTTTAGAACTCCTGCCTTCAAATGTCTTGAGCCTTGTATTTGTACCTAAAAAGAGTGGGCTCTTCAAATTAACAAAGTGTGCTGCACTGCCTTACATTTTCATATTTCTGTAAGAAAGCACTTCCCTGCATGAATATCCTACCCATGAATATGTGCATGCTGTCATTTTGAGGCGTTGTGCCCCAACAGGAAGCAGTATGGAGGCACATTGGGTTTGCAGATTATCATAGAAAATGTGTGTTGTCTAATCTATTCAGAGTGAATGTGGAGTTTCTTATATCAATCCATGGTTGGCATATTTAAATTACTAATAAGTCCCTAGTAAAGTGCACAAGATGTGCCCAGAGCCTGTAAATCAAATGCTACTAGTGGGCCTGCAGCCCTGATTGTACCATCCACATAAGAAGCCTTTCATCTCTGGGGCATGCTTCCGCACCATTGGCCTGTTAAGGCGAGTCTTCCCTCTTTTGCCTGATACGCATAGAAAGACCCTTGTACAGGCCCTGGTGATAAGCCGGCTGGATTACTGTAACGGGCTCCTGATACTAGCTAATGAGGATGCTTTAAATCGGTTACAGGTGGTCCAAAACACGGCGGCAAGACTAATCCTGAACGCTCCCACAAGAACCCCCTCTAAGCCCCTTTTGAGAGAACTCCACTGGCTACCGATACGGCAGCGAATTAAGTTTAAAATCTGCTGCACTGTCCATAAATGCCTCTTTGGAGATGGCCCCAAATACCTGGCCCAAAAATTCCAGTTCTATAAACCTGATCGCCCTCTTCGATCAAGTAACCAACTGTTATTAAAATCCCCGCTCATTAAGAAGACCAGGCAAGGTGGCCGAGCCCTCTCTCTTATGGGGCCAACCCTGTGGAATAAACTGCCCCATAGTCTCAGACAAAACACCAATCACATATCCTTCAGGAAAACACTCAAAACAACCTTGTTCCTGGAAGAATAATGGCCCATAGCTCATCTACAGAGATACAAACCTTACCATCTCGGCGTGCAAAGCGCGGAGATACCCCATTGGGGTCGATTCTGGCGCGATATAAGAAACTAAAATAAAATAAATAAAATACAAACACGTCTCAGACCTGCCAGTGCAGTGTCTGTGAGCGCAGTTGGAAACTTCCATTTCGACCTGGCAAGTGCACCCACTTGCCAGGCCCAAACCTTCCCTTTTACTACATGTAAGTCACCCCTAAGGTAGGCACAAGGCAGCCCCATGGTCAGGGTGCAGTGTAAATACACTTTTAAATAAAGGTATAGCGTGTACTGGTGTGTTTTACATGTCCTAATAGTGAAATACTGCTAATTTAATTTTTCACGATTGCAAGGCCTATCTCTCCCATATAGTAACTTGTGGATTGCCTTGAAATATATTTTACGTTTAATTTCCCATTGGGAGCAGATAGAGATTTAGAGTTTGTGATCTCTGAACTCACAATTTAAAAATAAACCTTTGGTTAAAGTTGTTTTTTAGATTGAGTGTTTGAAAATGCCACTTTTAGAAAGTGATGAAACAACAGAGGAGTTAGGCCCAATGAGACAAGGATCGGTAGGGCCGAAAATTTTACAAGAAATAAGTGATTACCTGAGCCTACAAATTACTTCCAGCATATTTTTTTAAAAGCTGAAATGATCAACAAATGTAACTTTTGTTCAATCAGGTTTTTAATAACCCGTATTATTTTCTCAAAAATTCATTTGTTTTCTGAAAATTCATGAAGAGAGAGAAATGTCGTCATATCAATAAAGGATTACATACAATATTCCAAAAAAACCAATCAACAACTGAATTCACATATTCACCAATACACATTGAACATTACACGGAATGGGACCACACAATGACTAATAACAACAAAGACACAATAAACACCTATTTTTTCTTTTTACACGATTTCAGAATTAATATTCATAATGGGTAATTCATCATAATTTCATAATCATCCTCTACAATCAAAGGGAACGATATTTGACAGATAGGGGAAACAGTTTGACTCCCTCAAGATCTGGGAATAGACATCCTGCAGACCTTCACTGAATATAGATTTCCTGTCGCTTGAGGCAAACTGCATCCAGGCATAAACTGCGAATAGCTTCGGTCCGTGCGGTTACCTGCACAGACCGAAGCTGCTCTGCACTACAAAGGCTTTCCTTTGAAGGTTGCCTACTTCGAAGGCAGAAAGGGGTATAAATGCTAGACCTCTGATACCGCAAATTTAGAACACTTTTGGACTGAGGACATTCTACAGGGAAGAAGAGCTGGAGAAGCTGTCAGAATGGACTGCCATTTTTCTACTTTGCTGTGCTGGCCTGCTTCTAGCTTCTTCTGTCCTTAGTAAAAAGACTGGACTTTGTTTTTTACATCCTGCTTCTAAGGTTCTTCAAGGGCTTGAATTGAGCTTCCCTCCTGTTAACCGCATCGCTGCGGCGCATTTTCCCGCTGTGCGCTGAAGATTTGAAAATCCAGCGGTTCATGACGAGCTCAGCTCATCATGAGCGTACGAGAGGTGTACCTCATGACGAGCTGAGCTCGTCATCAGCGTCAATGTGGTTAAGAAGTCTCAGGGCCATCAAAGACTTCACCTGCCAGAGCCTGGGATCCTCAACTGAGAGTCCTGACTGCCAAGTAGTGCCAAATCCTGGGCCATTGGAAGTGCAACCTGGTGATCTTGAGCAAATCCACGCATCAACCTCAACATCTGTTTTATCGAGGGACCACTGTAAAAGAATGATGCATCATCACTGCCTGCCCCATAAGCCTGGTTCCTACTTGACGCATTGACCACAGCATTCACTGCAGTCCCCAGCTTGCCATCACAGTGCAATAGATGAATGGCCGCAGCATACGTTTCGAGCCCCTTGTCACCGATGTCCGTGGCACCCGCTTTGACTACGACATAGCACCTGCTTTGCAGCTGTGGAATCGACACAGAGCCTGTTTCGTTGCTGTTGCATCGACACAGCACATCTGGATTTTTGACGCCTCTTCCCTGGGTGCCGATTCTTCATCGACTCCGCACTGCAGTAAAGAACCGAGGCCGCTTGTCCGGAAACCGATGCATCATCTTCTCTGCCAGTAAGGAACTGACGTACCACCTTCCCTGCCAGTAAGGAACCAATGCATCAGCTCCTCTGCCATATGAAACTGATGCATAACCTCCCCTGCCAGTAAGGAACCAAAGCATCGCTTTGCTTTTCCAGCACCTCACCTCTCCTGCGCCTGCCTCGGCTTTTATTTTTGATGCATCTAAGGCACTTTATGATAATGAAACGTATCCATTGACTGATATCGACTAAAACTTGGTTAAACTTTTGAAATTGATTGTTAGACCTGGCTCTTTTTTTCAGGTTTATCACCAAACCTTTTGCCTTTTGCCTCCTATGCTTTTTTACTCTGTTTTTGTTGGCTATAGGATTCTGGGTACTTTAGCACTGATGAATTGTGCTAAAGTGCCTATGCTCTCTGTGTAAACTGGGAATATGATTGGTTATCCAGGATTGTCATATTTGATTTACTAGTAAGTCCCTAGTAAAGTGCATGGTGTGTGCCAGGGCCTGTAAATCAAATGCTATTAGTGGGCTTGCAGCACTGGTTGTTCCCCCCACAGGAGTAGCCCTGTAAATGTGTCTCAGACCTACCACTGTAGTGTCTGCGTGCACAGTTTTAAACAGCCATGTTGACCTGGCAAAAACCTTCCCTTTTCTTACATATAAGGCACCCCTAAAGTAGGCCCAAGGTACCCCCGTGGCAGAGTGCAGAATATGTGAAAGGTAGGGCATGCACTTGTGTGTGTGACATGTCCTGATAGTGTAATACTGTGTATTTCATTTTTCACTTTGGATAGTGTAATACTGTGTATTTCATTTTTCACTTTTGAAAGGCTGTCTGTCCCATAGGCTATCATTGGAGCTGCACTGCAACCATTGGGGCAAGATAGAAAATGGAGTTTGGGCTTTCTGAATTTATTAACACACCTTTTAGTGAATGTGGTTTTTAAATTGTGTGTTTGAAAACGCCACTTTTAGAAAATGGGCATTTTGTACCTCTGACTGTTTGTTCGTCAAGGAGTTCTCCAACCCCAGCACTGGCACCAACGACATCACTCCGTCACAAGACCTCTGCGACTCCCTCGCCTCGTTCTTCCACCGCAAGATCGCCGACATCCACAACAGCTTCGGCACCCACCCACGCACCCAACCGTCGAACCAACGCCCCCCACCCCCACTCTTCGCACCTGGACCACGGTGACCACCGAAGACACAGCCCGCACGATGAACACCACCCACTCCGGATCACCGACCGACCCCTGCCCACACCACGTCTTCAACAAGGCCGACTCCACCATCGCACCCCAACTCCGGAACATCATCAACGCCTCCTTCAACACCGCCACCTTCCCGGAGAGCTGGAAGCACGCCGAGATCAGCGCCCTCCTGAAGAAACCTACAGCGGACCCCACCGATCTCAAAAACTTCCGCCCCATCTCGCTCCTCCCTTTTCCTGCTAAAGTCATCGAGAAGATCGTCAACAGACAGCTGACCGCCTTCCTCGAGACGAACGGATCCCTCGACCCCTCGCAGTCCGGCTTCAGAGCCAACCACAGCACCGAGACCGCCCTCATCGCAGCCACCGACGACATCCGGACCCTGCTCGACAAGGGGGAAACAGTGGCCCTCATCCTCCTGGACCTCTCCGCTGCGTTCGACACGGTCTGCCACCGCACCCTAGTCCAGCGCCTCAGCAACATCCGTATCCAAGAGAAGGCACTGGAGTGGATCATCTCGTTCCTCCCCGGAAGAACACAAAGAGCCCGCCTCCCCCCGTTTCGCTCCGAGGCCACCGAAGTCATCTGCGGCGTCCCGCAAGGATCTTCACTCAGCCCCACCCTCTTCAACATCTACATGAAACCTCTCGCAGCCATCGCACACCAGCACAACCTCAACATCATCTCTTACGCCGATGACACCCAGCTGATCCTCTCCCTCACCAGAGACCCCGACACCGCCAGAACCTGCCTACACAAAGGGATGAAAGACGTCGCCGAGTGGATGAAGAACAGCCGCCTGACACTGAACTCGGACAAGACGGAAGTCCTCATCCTGGGATCTTCGCCCTCCGCCTGGGACGACTCCTGGTGGCCCCCAGCCCTGGGCACCGCACCCAAGCCAACCGACCACGCACGCAACCTGGGCTTCATCCTGGACCCCTCCCTCTCGATGACCAGACAAGTCAACGCCATCTCCTCATCGTGCTTCAACACCCTGCCTATGCTTCACAAGATCTTCCGCTGGATCCCGACCGAGACCAGGAAGACTGTCACCCAGGCACTGGTCACCAGCCGACTGGACTACGGAAACACCCTCTACACTGGAACCACAGCCAAGCTACAGAAAAGACTCCAGCGCATCCAGAACACCTCCGCCCGACTCATCCTGGATGTCCCCCGACGCAGCCACATCTCCAGCCACCTGAGGAACCTGCACTGGCTCCCCGTGGACAAGAGGATCACGTTCCGGCTCCTCACCCATGCACACAAGTCTCTCCACGACCTGGGCCCCAAGTACCTCAACGACCGCCTGACCTTCTACACGCCCACCCGCCAGCTACGGTCCACCAGCCTCGCCCTCGCAGCCGTACCACGCATCCGAAGAGCCACCGCCGGAGGAAGATCCTCTCTTACCTGGCTGCCAAGACTTGGAACTCCCTCCCCATCCACCTTCGGCTGACCCAGGACCATCTCGCCTTCAGGAAACAACTCAAGACCTGGCTGTTCGAGCAGTAGCATACCCCTCCCCCCAAGTGCCTTGAGACCCTTTCGGGTGAGTAGTGCGCTATACAAATGGCATGATTGATTGATTGTGTATTGTGAGTCTGGTTTTGGAGTGACAAGAGATGGGTATGTGCATTTTCTCTAGACAATCACAAGAGGGGTTTATTTGTGTCCTGCCTTGCCTGGGTGACTCATTGCTGAATAGACCTGCATTTAGAGTGGTGAGAGGAGTTTCGCTAGCACCTGAATAGGCTGTATCTCCTTTGCACAATTATGTCTCCACTCCCTGTGGTCATGCTGGATCAGGGAGGACAGAACTGGTTTGGACAGAGCTCAGAGACTCTGAAGCTAAGAGAACAAGAGGACCCTGCTAAGAAGAAGAGCAGAAGAACTGTGTGAGGAGTGCTGCCTTTTCTGTGTGAGGGGTGGGTTAGCCTGGAATTGCTGCTTCTGTCTGTGGTGGAGGAAATGACTTGTTGCCCTGCTGTGGTGTCCTGCTTGTGAAGACTTTCCAAGGGCTTGCCTCCTGTTGGAAGTCTCAGGGAGATAAAATACTTCAGGAAATATCCTTGCTGGATCTAACAGTAACCTGCCTGGTAGGAGAGCTGGAGAAGCTGTGTGAGGAGCACTTCCCCTGATGTGTGTGTGGTATGACGGCCTGCAATTGCTGCTCCTGCCTGGAGCTGGAGAAAGGACTGCACTTATCTTTCCCAAAATTGCCACCCAGCGTGTGGTGGATGCTGTATCTTTCCCCTTTAGTTCAAAGCAGTGCATGTGGAGCACTTGCCAGGTTGCTGAACGTTCAGTGAGAGTTGTGGGCTCATTCTGAGACCCCCCTCTTTGAAAGGGGAACCGCAACATGCGCAGTAAGAGATAAGAGGGGCCAACCCGTGGCACACTCCCCCTTGTCCAGGGATTTGCCAGCGAAGAAGTGGATGAGCTCTGCCGTTGTCCTGCTGGGGGCGGGGCTGGCAAGGAAGGGTGTGTTTTAAAAACAATAATTCATGGCGATATACGCAAATATTTCACGAAAATCATCATACATTTAAAAAAAAATGCTGTTATGCCATGGTGGACCCCAAGACCAAGGCTTGGGGTCAGGGCATTCATTCCCTGCTCCCTTTTCTTTTATTCATTTTTTTTTGTGAAGCCGAGTCCCAGAGTGGCTGCCAACACTTCCTGGCTGAAGAGTTGGCAGCCAATCAGATCTCTGCATTTCCCTGCACAAGCTCATTATTACTTGCGAATTAGCTGCGATTGCAGATATACAAATTAAGATTTCCTTCAATTTTTCAACAACTACTGAGCAGATTTACACCAAATAACAAAAAAGCAAATATTCCATGTTTGTTTTTTAAAATCTGCTGAGCGGAAAATCCATGGTGGAAACTTAGGCATGATCCTTGCTACATTATCTGGAGCTATTTATTCGTGGCTTTAGTCTATGAGTGGTTTGCTAAATAGAATAGATAATGGCGAGAACTAATGCTCCGGGGGTGCCACTCTACATTTTGGAATAGAAACACGCTTATCTTTTGAAATAATAACTTCCAGAAGCTAGAAAGTACGAAATATGGGAATGACATCAGAGGCAAATTTAAAAGCAAAATGCATATTGAGATTCCCTTCTTTGTTCTACAACGAAGAACATCATAATTATTGGGTTTCAATTCTTGCCATTTTTTTGTGTCATTTGGACAGCTAGTGTGGTAGTCTGAAAGATGGTAATTGCCTCCTGCTCATCAGACTTCCATTGAAAAAATGACAGGATAATTGCACATCTGCCTGACTGGCTGCCTTTTTTAGAGAGCGATTGAAATTAGAGAGAAATTGTATGCAGAACTGCTGGTATATATTTGTTTTCTTGTAGACGTTTTCAACTATTTTAAAACTGCATTTGTCATTATATTAAATCAATACATTAAATACAAATATTAAATTGCCATAACAGTCAGTGGTGTATCGCACACATTAGTAGATTATGATCAATATAGTCACTGTCACAAAAAGAATATGAGCGAGACAGGAACAATGGACACAGCGAGTACACGGTGCGGCACTTACATGGCAACAAAGAGGGACAGGAGTACTTGGAGCGCGGGCTTAACTTTAAATATGGACACCCTTACTGACTTGAGTTCAATAATCATAAACCTTAAGCTATTACAGATTGACTTCAAGAGAGGCGTTACAGCAAATGCATGGCAATCCACTGATCCCTCCAGAATTTAATATGCAATATGCATGACCCATCCAAATGTCTCTGCAACCAGATGTGCCTAGAATCACTTTGCAATCTGCTGTAGTTTGACTAGTTGTCCCTGGACAGTTTATACGGACAGTGTGGGGAAGGACCTCTTCCAGCAGAAGCGCATGGGCGTTACTGGTATGACCTAAAGGACTTGGCCCTGCTGTTCTGCGTTGTCTGGTTCTCTGGTAGAAAGCCTCTCGGGATATCTCAATTTGTTTTCCCAGTTCCCACCATCTTTATAGGCAATCGATGACTGGGAATAAATGCAACTGCTAAGCCCCTAAAGACAACCAGCAGTTCTCTTGTCCCCTGGTCATGATCAGGTTAAGAAAAAGAGAAGTGAAATGGGCTTCTCATATCTCAGAATCCCCATCAAATCTGCAACCAAAAAAACTAGCAGGGGTCTTCAGACCACAGGTGAAAATCCTGGATACGGTATCTCTGTATGATTTTTTAAATAGCACGGCGTGCGGGGCGATTTATTATTAATAATGGCATTTACGCTCCTTTCTTTTTCTTCTGCGTGGCTGCCCAACTACATTTTTTCAATATTAAATACTTTTATAAGCAGCGTGGCATGCCGCATGCTTCATCTTCAACAATGGCGACCGCGCACCTTTATTTACTTATCGCTGCTCGCCCAACTCTTTTGTTCAAAGTTCTCCGAACCGGGTGAGTTAGTGCTGAGGGCTCCAGGAAAAGGAGTGGAAGACGCCCTGGGGAAGGTGGCTTAGTTCTGGGGCTGGCAGCCTGCGGGCTCACATTGCCCCCTTTCTCCCGGCCTCCATGATCAATGCCTCACTCATTCCCAATCCGGCGATGTGCCTTCTTACTTCCCAGTTCCTTGCTGCTTTCAGAGCCGGGCCTTTCTCATTCTTCTTCCATTCTAGGCAGGGTGTCAATCTCTCTGCTCTTTGCAGCAGGCATCTTAATCCTCTGCATTACTTTAGCATGAATGGAAACAGCCACTAGATAAAACTCTGATCTCTCTCTTACAAGAAAAATAATCTCCAAAGTTACCTTTACATTTTTTGTTTTTGCTTGACAACCTCTGGACACATAAGGGCATTTTCTTTGCAGAAGGCATTTAAATCATCGGCGCTACTTTAGCATGAATGGAAACAGCCACTAGATAAAACTCCGATCTCTCTCCTTCAGGAAAATGAATCGCCAAAGTTTCCTTTAGATTTTTGTTGTTGCCTGACCACCTCTAGACACACAAAGGCATGTTCTTTGCAGCAGCCATCTTAATCCTCTGTGCTACTTTAGCATGAGTGGAAACAGTGACTAGATAAAACTGTGGTCTCTCTCCAGCAGGAACATCAATCGCCAAAGTAACCTTTGCATTTTTATTGTCATTTGAAAACCTCTGGACATACTCCACACAACACAATTACACTCCATAACATTTCACTACACATAATTGCACTCCAACCTACATTTCACACAACATATTTACACTGCACATATATCCACTAAATTCCAAAACACATAACTACACTCTACAAATAAAATCAACTTTGCAGCATACCAAATAATTTCACCCAATAAAATACTACTCCACACCATGCCACATAGTACCTCTGCAAACCATGCCACATAATTCCACACAACACAGCACAATTCAATGCCACAGAGTTCTGTAACCCACAATATAATTACACTCCACATAATACCACTCAGCTCCACATAATGACAGTACACATAATTACACTCTACTCAATACAACATACAAACACCCCACATAAATGCATTCTATGCCGCGTACTAGCAATCCACATGAATGCTCGCCACACCATAACACATAGGGGGTCATTACAATGGCTGTGAACCCGCCACCGACAGGCTGTCGGAGGCGGGTTCACAATCATCGTGCGGCCATTTCCAGCCCACCATATTATAATGGTGGGCAGTCCTCGCCACGCATTCGACAGGCTCCAGGAGCCTGCCGGTGCAGCGGAGGCCCTCGTATTCCCATAAATGGCGGCTGTGCCTACCAGGCACTGCCTTTGGGATTACGATGGCCCATGCCCGCCAGCCTTTCCATGTCGGTTCACCCGCCATGGAATGGCTGGCAGGGATGGACTTTTGGGGCTTGTAACAGTCCCCCTTTTACCCAGGCACTTTCGTTTTGGGGTTGGCGGTACATTTCCTTGCACCATGGTGCATGCCACGTAGTGCAGGGAAATGTAAACAGTGCCTTTTTTGCATTGCGGTGAGTGCTGCAGCCAGCAGCACCTGCCGCAATGCAAAGTATGGTGAGTGTGACTGCCACAGTGGCAGTCGCATCCTAATCCCCCCTGTGGGGCCATCACCTTGTAGGGGGCAGACCGACTCCCCTAGACTGTGGCAGACGGACATCGTAATCACCCCCATAATTCCAATAAGCATAATTTAGCTCAACGCCGCACAATTTAACTCCACATATCAACAAAACAATTCACATAATTCCACACAAAAAAATATATTTCAAATACACAACACAATTCCACAACACACCACATACCTCCATAACATGCCACAAATTTACACATCATACCACACCTGATAATTCCAATACAACCAACATAATTCTACGCCAAACCACAAACATTCACTGCACTCCAAACCAAAACACACAGGTAAAAGACATTGTCATTACAACGCCAATAACTCTAACTCTCGCAAATACAAGACCTATTGCATTGCAAATGTTTGTTAACAATACTGTTAGTTGGGCACGTTTCACTTTTTCTTTTTCTGTTTATTACCATCCGTATCTTGTGCTGAAGCACCAGCATTTATAATAGCTTCTGTAGCCAGAATCCAATCATTATTGGGCTGAAATCTGTTTATTGGTTAGTACCTCGCATAGATATTTTGCAGAGCAGAGGTGAAAATAGTAACTAAGCTTATTGAGGACCAAGCACATAGGATATACTTATTCATTTTTTTAAGAACCAAAATATTTTGTGAGTAGTTTTTATAGTAAACTTGTATTGTGTAATTATCTTAGCAATTGGCACTTTAGTAAGGGCTCTTTTCATATGTTTAAAATTTTGGAAGTGATTTTTAAATAGTGTGTTATTCCTGAATTTCTATGAACTTTTATGAGAAATGTCTGCCCGTTTGGGGCTGCCTTGTAAGTAGAGTATTATTGTGATGAATTAGGATTCCAAGTAATTTAATAGATGTTATTATTATATGATGGAGCATATTGTCATTTGTAAAATGTAATGCATTTGCTGTTTGTGTGTTTTGACTGGTCGGTATAATACAAAACAATAAAATAGTATCTTATCATAACTCGATTTTGTCTTAAGCTTTTCTCTTTTGTCGGTGCCTACTGATACAGAAATGAAGTAGACACCACACAACAGTATAGTGTTAGCTTTAGATATAATAATATCTTTTGTTCATGGTGGCAGAAAGCTTCCTGCTACATTTAAAGTATAAAGTACATCAGGATATGATATCTAACATGTTACAGAGAATAAACTTGTGACTACTGAAGAGGTCTAACTTCATTATGTGTTTTGTTTATTTATTTATTTATTTAAACGGTTTTATATAGCGCTGGCTAGACCCAAGGGTATCAGCACGCTTTACAGGGGAAGTAAGTGAACGGACTATGCAGTATTACATTTGTACAAAAAGGAAAGGCAAAATATATGAACAAAATGTACAGAACAATACATACAAAGACAAGGAAATAAGAAGTAGCATTTAGTTCATAACCAGGCATTGGATATCTGTGCAAGCGTGGTTGGCCGGGGGATGTGGGGAGAGGTATTGGGAAAGGGTGGAGCTGGGGAGGGAGAAGGGGAGGAGGTGGCCTGAAGGAGAATGCAGTGAACATATGAGGGCAGGAAGAAGGATATAGGTATATGTGAAGAAGAAAGGACAGGGTAGAAGGTCAGGCATAACACCATAATGGGCAGGATGTGAGACAACTGTAAGGTGACAGCATTAAGGACCCCAGTATTTGAGGAGAAGGTGTCGCTTGAGATCTCTCTTGAAGCTGTAGTATGAAGGGTTGCAACGTATATCTTTGGGGAGAGAGTTCCAGATTGTAGGCGCATTACTGGAGAAAGAGCGTGATTGGGTAGATTTCTTATTAACCAATAGAGGACCCAGTATAAGAACATTGGTGCTCCTCGTTTCTCTAGAGCAGCTCACTTTGTGAAGTCTTTGTGAGAGATACAATAGGGTTTGAATATGTAAGGCTTTATGTGTAATGCACACGGTCTTGTAGATGGATCTACCATCAATAGGAAGCCATTGGAGATCTTTGAGGCTGGGGGAGATGTGATCGGACCTCTTGCAATCTGAAATAAGCCTGGCCGCGAGGTTCAGGACAGACTTGATAGTTGCTAGGTGGACTTTATGTGTTCTGAAGAGCAAGGAGTTACCATAGCCTAATCTGGAGAGAACTAGTGATTGAAAAACAGATTTAAAGTCATCCACAGGAATGAAAGGTTTGATTTTCTTGGCTTCTGAGAAATGATGGCTCCCACAGGTCGTATCAGACAGGGGACTTTCCGAATTTACAGGAATGGAGGACTTTAATGAGCAATATATCGTCTCAACTTTGGTAATGAAATAATTTGCGATATTATTGCATTGAGTCTCATCGAGGGCGGGTGGCATCGGTGCGGTGTTTGATCCTGCCAGCTTCTTGACCATAGATATCATCAACAATATTGAGCATCACAGTTTCTGTACTACAGCCCTTTCGGAAGCCTGACTGTAATGCATCAAAAAGGTTGAATGAGTCAATATGTTTGTCCAGTTGTCGTAAGAAGCATTTTTAGAGGGCCTTGGAAAGAAGAGGCAGGTTGGATATCGGACGCAAATTGTTAAGGTCGTTAGGGTCGGCAGTAGCCTTTTTGAGGATGGGAGAGATTTGGCCAAGTTGGAGGGAAACAGGGACACAACCAGAGGCCAAGGAGGAGTTGTTGAGGAGTTATCCCACCAATAAGGTGGGATTAAATACTTTAAATCTTGGACGAGGTTGGCGGGGAGCGGGTCAAAGGTATGGGAGGAGGGTTTAAGCTTAGTTAGGATGTTGAGGACTTCTCGTTTGGTAACTGGGCAAAAGTAAAGCCAAGATGCGTTAATTTTGGGTTGAGGGCAGGTTAGGAGGTGCTCATAGGGGGCGAAAGTGTGCGGTAGAAGAACAGAGTCTGGACGGGGCTAAGGTGAAAAAGGCGACTTGGGTGGGAGTACATGGAGGGGTGGGGAGCCCTGTGGTAGGGGAGTAACCGCGAAGGAAAGATCAATCTTGGAAATTTTATCAGAAAAGAAATTCACAATTTCTTCACATCCTTTGGTAGTGGCAATCAATTTGGGGGAGGGGGAGCAGAAGCTGTTTGATTTTTGATAATGTTGAATAGTTCCCTAGGTCTATTCTTAACTTGGTCGAGTTGGGCGCGGAAGAAGGAGACAGTTTCATTGTGGATGTGTTTTTTGTAATTACCCTGAGCAGATCTGAGGAGGGCATGGTTTGGGAGGGAGGGATGTTGTCTCCATGTGCGTTCTGTCAACCTAAACGCGCGTCTCTTGTTGTTGAGATCAGCATTAAACCAGGATTTTGCAGGGATATTTCTTTGTGATTTTGATTTGGCGGGGGCAATTTGGTCAAGGACCTCGATGATAGATTTGTTGTAGTAGTCAGTAAGATCGTTAGCATTTTGTGAAGGAGGAGGAAGTTGAAGTTTCGCTTTTAGTTTAGTCTCCAGTTCACCTGGAGGAATAAGGTGAAGGTTGCTGGTTGTTTTCATATGATTGGTGTTTTTGGGGGGAGGGGGAGGTGTCATGTTGTTGATCGTGAAGAGAATAAGATGATGATCCGACCAATCAATGGGCACAATGTGCAAAAGGGAAGCCAAATCTTTACTAGTCATGATGGCGCCCAAAGTAGCTCTTTTGTCATGTGTTGGGGAATGGCAAAGTTGATTCAAGTCAGTAACCTCAAGTAGGTCATTGAGGACACTAACGGAGGGATCAGTCTTATTGTTCCAGTGAATATTGAAGTCTCCGAGGAAAATGTTTTTGGAGTTGTACATCGAGGCTTGGGAAAGTAGGTCAGACAGTTCATCATCAAAGGTCAGAGGGTCACCAGGGGGATGGTAAATGTTATATAGTCGAATAGCTGGGGCCCCCTGAGCTTTAAGTTCTGCTACCATGTATTCGAAAGTGGCTTGATCAGGATTCTTAACAAGGGAGAGTGGGAGTTTATCTTTATAAATTATGGCTAGGCCACCCCGATTTTGTCAAGCCTATCTTTTCTGAGGATAGAGTAACGTGGGGTGGAGAGCATGTCAAGAATAGAAGAGGAGTGAGCCTTGAACCAGGTTTCCGCAAGAAAGGCGATGTCGATGGCTTCATTGAGGATAGTCTCAGAGATTTCGATAGCATGTCGTGCAGTTGACCTACAGTTGATCAGCATGCAGTTGAGGGGTTTGTGGTTGGTATCAGAGGGGCATCCTGAATGGATAGTGGTGAGTTGCGGGGGGCCTGGGCGATCCAGGGGAGGTCGGGGTGCGACTTATCCCCAGGATCAGCTGTATTGTAAAAAGCTTTTTTAAATGTTTCCAGAAGCACGGGGATATTATGAAGCATCAGTAACACTGAATTAGACAGGTCTAATCTCAACAGCCAGGCATTGTTTTCCCAGGTCCCCCCATCCATTTTCCAAGTATCGTTATTGTGAGAAAGTGGGGTATTGGTTGAGGAGGGGTGAAACCCTATTCAAGCAGCAATCACAGCCCTTGTCAGGGTGAGGCACAAGCAAACCGCAAGTTAACCTGTGCTTAACCCTCTGGTACCTTGGCGCAGAGCAGTCAGGCTTAACTTGGAGACAATTTGTAATTTATTTAAACAGCACTTCAAACAGTAATAAAATGAAAACATAAACATAAAAAAAGTCCCACACCAATTTAGTAGAATAGAGCAAAGTCTAATAAATACACCAAGTCAAAAATGCAAACATCTAATCAGTAGAACCGAAGTTATGCAAGTTTAAACATTTCGAAGAAAATAGTGCCAAAAACCACAAAGCAACAACTGTGGATATCTGGTAGTACCCAACTGGGACAAAATCACATGTTCACCCCAACCGCGATGGAGCACGGGCTTGCTACAGGGACCGTGCTAGGCCTGCTGAATAAGAGACCCATAAATCATGGTTGCAGAGCATTGCAAGGGTCCTCGTTGAAGATGAGTCACACAGCTGAGATAATGATTCGGTTCGGAGATGCAAGGTCCTGCATTGTCGCCGAGTACCCCTTCAACAAGGTTTATGATGCAAAGACAGGCTTCGGGGATGCATTGTGCAGTCAAGGCAGTGCATCAGTTCTGAAGAGCTTTGAGGCTGTGATGCAGAGTCTGGCATCCCTGTTAAGGCTACTGTCGATGAGGGCTACGAGGGTTTGCACCGAGGATGCATTTTACAGCGGCGGTTTACATGAGGTTGTGGGCTGCGATCAGGTCTGTGCAACAGATTGATCCACGTAGCAGCAGTGATCTGTTGGTTCTGCTCAAGGTTGCACCGCACAGCACAAGAGATGTGTTGGTTCTGCTGGATCCATTGAGGCTGGCAGAGCACCTTAGACCCATTTCCAAGGGTTCAGAACTGGGGTGGCACAACTTAGCAGGGTAAAATAACAGATGACCGAGTCCAGGTGCTGGGTTGAAGGATGTTGAAATCCTCTGTCTCTAAGGCTGAAGTCAGGAGAAGAGCCAACTAGCCCATGGAGTCCCTCTGTGATCCTGGTTTCAACAGATGCAGGTCCAGTCCTTTTCACCCATGCAAGAGAGCAGCAGGCAGCAGGGCAGCACAGCAGGTCAGGAGTCCTCCAGAGAAGACGTCCAGCAGAGTGGCCGTACTTCCAGCAGCACAGCAGCCTTTCTTCCTTGCAGAGTATCCACAGGTCCAGAAGTATCCTGAAGAGGTGGTATCTGAGGTCCAATATCTGTACATGGTTCTCTTCCTGGGAGGTGGAAGAAGCTTCTAGAAATTCCTTTGAAGTCCCCAGGCATCCTGCCCTCTCTGTCTGGCTCACGACTTCCCACAGTGGGTATGCAGCCATTTGTGTGGAGGCAGGACTCTGTATATTCAAGTGTAAGTAGAGCTGTACCCAGCTCCACCCTCCCATCTTGCCAGTGATAGCTCATTCGGGCACACCTAAGCTCCCTATTGTGTGTGACTGTCTAGGAGTAATGCACAAAGCCCTACAGCTACACCTAGTCACGTGATCCAGAGACAGGCTGTAGGCACTAAATGGCTAGGGCAGAAAAATGACAACTTTATAAAGTGATATTTTTAAAATTGTAATTTAAAATTCAACCACAATGAGAGATGAGTTTTCATTACAATTTCACAGACAAACTGGTTACCTGTTTCCGTTTGGAAATTATCACTTGATAAATGTAATTAGGTAACTCCAATGTTATTCTATGGGAGAGGCTGGCCTTGCAGTCGCGAAAAACAAATGTTTGTATGTATGCATGTATGTGTATATGTAAATTTTCAGTACCAGGACATGTAAAACTAAAAGGTGCATGCCCAACTTTTTAAATACATTGCCCCCTCACCTCT
The DNA here is from genome assembly GCF_964261635.1 of Lissotriton helveticus. Lineage (NCBI taxonomy): Eukaryota > Metazoa > Chordata > Amphibia > Caudata > Salamandridae > Lissotriton > Lissotriton helveticus. The sequence goes on along the minus strand of NC_136060.1, from coordinate 342,247,593 downwards.
GACCTGTCCAGAGCGAACTGTAGTGATGACTTATGTGTATTAAAAAGGAAGGTTTGGGTCTGGCAAAGTGGCAAAGTGGTACTTTAAAAAACTGCATACATATTACGCCTCTTTGCTGGAGCGGGATCCTGGGGAACACCCCTCTTACCTTAGAAGGAATGCTGCTTTGGGATCCACGCTTATGCTCTAACAATGGAAGTCTTGCTGTGCCCTCACTGGTCCCCTCACGGCGAATTACAACCTTCGCATCATGCACTTTAAGTATTTGAACCAATTTTATACCCCGCTGCAGCTTTGTAGGTTTCGGCTGCTTGAAACTGTGGGCTGCACGCGGTGTGGGCAGGCAGATGCTGATTTTTTGCATTTGGTATGGATGTGTGCAGGTATATTTTCATTTTGGTCCAAGGTGGTGAATGTGATCATGGATATTGTGCTGGAACCTGTGTGATGTGCTCCACTTGGGCGTGTTATTAGTTTAAAGCCTTGCAATAGACACATAGTTGCGGTTTCTACCTTGTTAGCTAAGCGGGCAGGAGCGCAATGCTGGGGGGCAAAAACCACTCCTACTGTAAAAAAATGGATTTACGATTTACTTTATTGTTGAGACCAGTTGGGGGCCTGTGTGGAGGAGCTACTTGAGGCTTCTCGCCCGAAAGATTTCCGGGCCCCACTAACTGTATATCTGCTGAACAATCCTGACCTGTAGTAATTTGGTTGACCATGTTCTGCTTTATGCTCGGACTCCGTTCACCTGATTGTGGGACTCCATCTTTTGACTGTGTTTATGACATACCACTCATATGTGTTTACAATGCTTAGGATTCATTCAATCACCAATTTATTTAATCTGCTATGCCGGGTGTGGGGGTGAGGAGGTTTGTTTATTGCTGGTTGATGCTTCTGAATGTGTATCTCCTTGTATGTTACTATGATTATTGGAAATGTAATAAAATTGTATACAAAAATGCATACACAGGCTGCAAGGCAGGCCTGAGACATGTTTAAAAGGGCTACGTACGTGGGTGGCATTTCAGGTTCACTAATAGCATTACAATTACAGGCCTTTGACACAGGTAGTGCGACTTTACTAGAGAATGACAGGGATATTAAATATGCCACTTGGGTAGAAGCCAACTCTACCATGTGTTAAGGAGAGAGCACAAGCACTGCAGTACTGGTTAGCAGTGTGCTCAGAGCCCTAAAAGCCAGCAAAAATGGGTTCAGGAAACAGGAGGGTGAAGATAAAATGTTTGGGGGTAACCATGCAGAAAGGGCCTAGTCCACCAACAGGCAATAGGGGAATGAGGTGTAACTGGCCCAGCTCCACCTACGCTGCTTGGACCTTTTCCTGTCACAATTTAATCTTGATGCCCTCATTTAATTACCAGGGTAAGGATACACTATGCAGATGCTGAAGTTGGAAACTAACCCATTTGCAACCTACGATGGGCTGGGTGGCAGGGATCTCAATGGGTAGGACTGCATGTGGGAGCTAAGAAATTCTCACTTTAGTTTTACCTTCACTGGGTGGATAACAGTGCTTAAACTGCGATGGTGGCTGCAGGTGATGGGCAACAGAATTGATATCATATAAATATAAATGTTTATATTTGGTTTAGGTAGATGAAATAGGAACTTTGATTTATGCTTCCACTGAAACATCACTAATTCAAACAGGAAAGGAGCAAATTAACACACCTGGCATGCCCAATATGGCACTATCTTGTTCACATTTCATTCACTGTTGCATTTGTCTGTTAATACGTTTCGAGTTCTTTTCGAATAATTTCTAGTTTATACTATATTTCTGCACTTAGAAGACACATGGTATTTTCTACTTTCAGAATTATATGTGCTTGAATTTTATTTCACTTCCATACACCTAATTTACAACAGATATGATGAATTTGCTGCAAGCATAAGGCTGATATATTTTTCAATTTTTTATATGCAGTATGATCGATTTGTGTATTTATTTAGTAGTTTTGTAAAGTGTAAAGTGCTACATATTATGTTCCGCCACTTCAAAGAGCCAAAGCATGAGGCAAGAAGGACATAGGAAGGCAAGGAGAAGTAAGTTCTAGTCCAGTCGTGTGTTTGTGGAAAATCAGAATCAACATTCCTCAGCCATGATGCCTGGGAATCATTCGAACACAGGTTTAAATATTTTGATTTTAGGGCATTTCTTGAAGCAAATATTTGTGTTCAGCAATAAACGTAGGATCATTGTACTCCTGAACTTAAGACTCTTGAGTCCTAGTGACCTGGTTCCATGTTTCAGGCACTTGTAGGTTCCCTGGTTGATTAAGTGTGCATTCATTCATTGATTCCTATTCGACATTGAGTATGTAGTGGATTGCAACTCCCTTTACATGTCTTTACCATTTGCTCCAAACGGCTTTGTCTACCATTCGAAGGACTGTAAACTCGATCCTTGCATTCACTGGGAGCCAATGGACAGATGTGCAGTTTTCTGTGGTCATACTTTCGGAGTTTGAGACATGTTGTTGCTGCATGCATTTATATGCTTTCCAGCCTGGCCATGAATTGCTTTGAAAGTCAGGTGTAAGTTATGTTTCAGTAGCCTAGATGTGGTGTAGTGGTCTCGCTAAAGTAGAGGGATGGTTCCATAAAGGATTGAGTGCTAAATACGACCTCAATGTTGACCACGAGGTTTGGATTGAAAAGAGCCTGCAGGTCAGTTCTAGGCTCAGAAGCTAAATAAAAAAAAGTAACGAGTGTGGCTCTGCTCCCCTAGGACCAGAATCTCTAAATTAACACCAGACAACAAGGGTTCTAAGCATAATCCACGATTCCCAGTGTTAGTATTTTGGAATAATAATCAAGTTTAATACATTTTTAAATCAAAAAAATCCTGTAGCTATTCCCACACATCAGTTTCGCCATACCTTTAACTATATTTTAACCCTTGCGTGCTTGTTACGGAACCACTCCGTCACGAGCCACGGACGAGCTGTGCTGGTGACGGAGTGGTTCCATCACGGCGCCGCCGCCCCGCCCACGCTGTAGAAATTCCGCGCCTGCGCGGGCGTTCTATTGAGCGGGCGGGGCCATGATGGAACTACTCCGTCACAAGCACAGCGCGTCCGTGGCTTGTGACAGAGTGGTTCCGTGACGAGCATGGTGGCACAGCGCGGACCCCCTTCCCCCCCAGCGCCGCAGCGGAATTACCGCCACAGCCAAGGGGTTAAGTAACTACAAATAACTCTCTACATTTGTTAAGAGATTCCAAAGAATATAGGTTGTCAAAAATATAATGTTTGTAATTTCATATATAGTGTCTTTTGCAAAGCTAAGGATTGGTCTTAGTCAAGTGTAACATAAATAGTGATTATCTGTAGATAGTAACACATTGATAGCTAAATTTGCAAAATATATATTTTTTCTTCAAGGGGCCACTTTTAAAAGGAAGAACCGCAGCATGGTGCCGCAAGCCATATGGCTGTACTGTGCTGCGTTATTTCAGAAGCAAAGGGATGCGTCATATTTACAACAATATGATGTATCCCTGAGCTCTCCAGTGTGCTGGCGTCCAATTGGATGCCATGCGTCAACACAGGCACCTTTGCACAATGTTGCAAGGGACACCTTACTGCATAAAAACAATAAATAGAGGTGTTTTCCTCTTTCTATGCATGCTGCCGAATGCAGCACGCATATGGAAGGGCGAGATTTTGATCGATACCTTAGCACTATTGATCTAAACCTCGATCTGGTCGACTGAACCTTTGTTGCCTGTCTTTAAGGTAGAAAGTACATCCATTTCCAAGTTAGTTCACCCAATAAAGGACTCTGCTCCCAAAGATCACAAACAACTTCTAGCTTTCAAAAGTTTATTGTAAGGATATGATAAGCTGCAAATACAGGCATCTCAGAATGAGATTCACGAGATACACAGGTCCAATTACATACATGTGCTCTCGGAAAGCCCTCAGACGAGCAACGGAAATCACTAACACAAGTTCTAAGAATAATAAAGCTATCAGCATTGACGCATATCTCTCCTTCATTTAAGTTGGAGGAAAACGCACAGGTTAGGCTGTCCCTACCCTGCTCTAGATGGTATCCCTACTTAACCAAGTCCCAACCTAACAAAGGTGTCAGCAGTGAATGACCCCCAAGGGAAATCACTCACTCTAAGTCTCTTGGTGAAAACCTATAGTTCTCCAGTCATGACCCCTCTCTGCCTACCCATCCGCTCTCTAAAGGGTCCTCAGGTATCTGCTCTAACTCCACCCAGGGGTGCTGTCCCTAATACAAAACAGTCAACAACATTTGAGACGCCCCTTGCGAGACGCCCCTCACGTGGTGTAGCTTCTGGCTTTTTCCATGATGCTTTGTATTGGGCCTCATACGTTAGAGTTGACCTTGCTTCTCAGACTCTTCTCCGGCCCGCTGATACCCCTTAAACATTCCGGAACCCTCCTCCATGTCTGGGCTGTCTACTGAACAGACCTCTATTCATATTATTTATAATTGGATTCCCCCTTTTCTCTTGCAGACAGCCATCTGCAGCCAAGATCCCAACTCTCATAGACTTCCAAAAAGGCTTGCAACATTTCTTGGCCCAGACATGTACGTGTAAATCAATGTTAAAACATTTCAGGCCTACAATATTTCTCATAATGATTATAGCATTCAACTTCTTCATTAATTAAAGCATGTTAATACTCTTATTCTATTATTCAGTAAACATATTTATAAATCCTGGCCCATTAATGCAATGACCAAAACATTAATACAATCTATGTCGTGAAAAGAAACACCTTCCCTTTCCCTCCAGCTCTGGCCCTGAGGCCTACCACATTCTGCGTTTAACCACCTACCATCTTACATTTTAACAGCTACACGACATGGATTCAGGAATAATCACATCTAATAAAATCATATAGTGTCACACATTTCTGTATTAGTTCCACTTCTACTTAAATCTCTATATTAGCTATACATTTAGAATATAATTGCAGATACTATTAGCACTCATGGCATTTCTCCTCATGATTTGTGCTTACTACAGGTAAGTGTGATGTACTCATACATTTAGGTCAGTTTGCGCTCTCTCAGTTCCCCCCTTTGATGACCTCTCGGGGTCATCACTAACATTTAAACTGCAGTTATTGGTAGCATAACTTGTCTCTGCGCTTCCAGAGCCCTCAGACTCCTGTACTGATTATCTTGTATGGCAGCCAATCTCTGCAGCTGTTCTCTTTGGGCCCTTTCTGACCTTCTTGCTCTGTACCATTTGAATACCCTCACCAATCCCCACAATATGATCCCACAGATCAATATTATGATGACAGGTTTTAGAATATACCACACAAAGCTTTTGCCTAAGGTGGAAATCCACCCTCCAACTGCACTCATTCCGTGGCCCACCTTTTCCCAGACATTTTCTCTACTCAAGTCTTCGATCTCCTTGTGAATATTAGTTATGTTCCTAATAACCTTCTCAAGGGGTTTTGAATTGTCTGGAATGTAGGTGCAACATTCCTGGACCTTCAAAGCCTTACAGACTCCGCCCTCTTTTGCTAGTAGGACATCTAATGCAAGACGGTTCTGAAGAACCATAGCCCTTATCGATTGCATCTCTCCTTCTACCAGCATTAAGGACTGAGCAGTGCTGGCAGACAACCTGTCGACAACTGTTGCCAGTCGTCTAATTTTAACATCATTAAGGATTACTCCCAAAAGAGGGAACATAGCTCCAAAGACATCTCCAACCATTTCGGCATCTCCTACATCTCTCCTTCCCCTCGATGATGTCTTGCCCTCAATGATCACTAAGTCTTGTGCATGATATATTTTGGGGAAGACAATTGCTAAGTAACATGATCCATACCAGTTGTCAGGTAGTCTCACGTAGGCATTTCTTCCACATACAAAATACACATTTGGAATCACTTGCATTCCCTTCAGGAAATCTTTAGTATAGTACTCTATATTGAAAGCATGTTCACAGTCAACTTCTCCCACGTATACATTTTCATAATACGTTTTGGCTCGGTGAAGACATAGCTTTCCTCTCTGCGTTTTATCTAAAGCTATTGGACCACTACTACCCTTTCTCTTGTGTGCCTTCTCTTCCTCGGTCCAATCTGTTTTCCATTGTCCTGATTTTTTCAAAATCTTTTGTCTCCTGTAACGATCATCCACCTGCCCTATGAACTTCTTCTCGACTTCTGACACCTTGCATGTCAGGTTATTTCTACGGGCATGTGAAGTATCTAAGGTAATCCAAGGAATGAAGAACTTGGCCAATCTGTCTTCACTCTTCCAGTAGTCCCATTTGTTCATCTGCTTATAATTTGGGACTTCTGGCAACACTGAATCATAATTGGAGAAATAGTATTCAAAACTATCTCTCTCATAAAATATACTAAGCAATAAGCTACATGTAATGCCATATGTCAGCGGGAGGTGATGATATCGAATGCCTTCATCTACAGACGCCGGCAACTGCATGCAGACGTAACAATCCTTAACCTCCATGGCATCCACGTATTCATATAAGAGTTTAGCATAAGCATTTGACCTAAAGTCTCCTTGGGACTCATCTACGTGTAACCTGCGGGCTTCTGCAGCTAATAACGCTTTCTCTTGAGTGTTTTCCCCTTTTTCACCAGCAACAGTAGATGTAAGCGTTTCTACAGAATTCACATCAGTTACCTTTGCCTCTTCCTCATGTCCCTTTACATAAGAAATTGTTACCACTAAAGCTATTAATATTATCACTCCTACTATTAGTGTACCTATTATACATTTAGCTCTGCGGTTCTGGGTGCCGGCCTCCATTTCGTCAGACAATATGGCTCTCTCTTATCTTAGCAAAAAGTTCTTTTCCTCTCGTTCCTTTACAGTCTCTTTTTAATCCTTTTGTCTTTAGAATCCACACAACTGGAAGCTGACAACCTTCCTCGCAAAAGTCCTTTAACAGTTCAATAAAGACAACCCTAGCCCTTCTCCGTCAACTCAAGGGAAGTTCCCTAATATTCTCTGCTTCCTGGGCGCTAGGTAATCTTCTTTTTCTGCTTGCTTTATTTACAAAGTCCTTAACAGTCTACTATCAGGTTTGTGCTTGCAGCTTCAATAGCATAGTTCAATATTTCCAAACGAAGATTATGCTCTTCATGTGCTGTTATCGTTGTACCAAAGTCGGGGAATTGCAATTCTGAAAGAAACATGTGTTTTAACTTGCTGAGGCGGGGAGGTCTGGGGAGCATGAATGTTAGTGACCCTTCTTGTTCGACACCGGGTACCAACAGTCGTATTTCCACGGTGATAATGGGCTCAGAACTGGACACCACCACCGCTCGGATCCTCCCTGTCTCCGGTTTCACAGACATTTGTCGCCAGATATGTCCACTCAGGTGTGGAGTATCTTCTGTTAGGCACACGCACTCTTCTTGACCTTCTTCGGTCGGGTGCTTCAGTGCCCTGAGCACCTTCTTCCGGGTCTGAGTCTTCTGATATCGGAGGAAGGGTTACCTCTGGAGTTGACCTCAGGCTAGAGCTCCTTCTTTGCGGCCAATTAGCTTCTCCACGTGCCCTTCTACTCCTTCTCCTTCTTGTCTGTTCTCGCTCTCTGTCAGACCTGTCAGTGTCTGACTCGTACTCCCAGCTACTTTCTCCTTCTGTGGCGTCGTCTGTTTCGCTGTTGTACTGACCGTCCTCAGCTTGGTCAGACTCTTCCCCTGCTTCCGCTGGCACCTCTACAGCTTGGCTAGCCCCCTCTATGGCTTCTCGGTCCTCTGCTGGACGTCTATCCGAGAGAGGAGCTGTTTCTTCCCGAGGTGCTGGAACCCTTCGCGTATGTGACGCGTGGATCCAATTGGGCAGGCCTCCCACCTTCACAGCTGTGTTCATGATCAGGATGATCTGGAAGGGCCCACGCCAACGAACATCCAGACAGCTTCTTCTCACATGTTTTTTCACCAGGACCCAGTCCCCAGGATACAGGTCATGGCACGGGCCCTGGCACGATGGAACCTCGGCAGCCTGCACCTGAAGGGACACAGAACGAATGGCGTCAGACAGCCCCTTACAATAGTCCAGGATCATATCATCTGTGATATTTAACAGTGCAGCAGTTGGGACAGATGGCAGCCTCATTGCTCTCCCCATTAACACCTCATGTGGTGACAACCCTGTTCTTCTGTCTGGGGTACTACGAAGGCTCATGAGGACCAATGGCAGGGCGTCAGGCCAACTCAGGGTCGTTGAGGAGCAAACTTTTGCTATTCTGGCCTTGATCGTGCCATTGATCTGCTCCACAATTCCTGAGGCTTCTGGTCGGTAACTGCAATGCAACTTCTGATCGATATTTAGAGCTACACAAATCATCTTCACAAGCTCGCTGTTAAAATGCGTTCCCCTATCTGATTCCAAAAAGGCCGGCACCCCGAAGCGCGGAATGAGTTCCCTAAGCAGTAACTTGGCCACTGTGAGGGTGTCGCACCTACGTGTAGGGTATGCCTCAACCCATCTGGAGAACACACAAACAACCACCAGGACATAGCGGAGGCGGTTGCACCTTGGCATTTCAATGAAATCTATCTGCATTCGGTTGAATGGACCTCCAGACCTTCCTATGTGACTCAGTGTAACTGGTGTTCTTTTTCCTACGTTCAGCTGCTGACAGGTCACACAACGCTGGCACACTGCTTCTGCTGCTATTCTAAACTTAGGATTGTACCAAGTCTGTCTAAACACTCTCAGCATAGCATCTCTCCCTAAGTGTACGGGACCATGTATGAGTCTGGCCATTGGACTCACCATCTCATTGGGCAACACTGCTCTGCCGTCTGCTGAGACCCAAAAATGGGACTCACCCATTACACATCCTGCCTTTTCCCATGTTTCCTTTTCAATATCAGGAGCATTTTCTTGCATGTTTGACAGTTCATCCCAAGTATCAACAGTTTCCAATATCATGGCTACTTCAGTTCTTACATTTATTCCGCCCACTTCCACCTCTGTGAAAGAGTACCCTTGCTCCGCGCAATACCGCGCAACTTCATCTGCATATCTATTGCCTTTCGAAACAAAGTCCTCATTTCTGGTATGTGCGGTGCACTTTACAACTGCGATACCTGCTGGGCATTGCAACGCCTCTAACAACAGGCGCACAAACTCTCCATTGCGAATGGGAGAGCCTGAAGAGGTCATGAACCCTCTTTGAGACCATAACTGCCCGTAATCATGAACTACCCCATAACCATATTGGCTGTCGGTGTATATGGTGACTCGAATTTGATTGCTTGCTAAGCAAGCACGTGTCAGGGCAATAATCTCGGCTACCTGAGCGGAGTGTACTCCTTCCAGGCACCCAGCTTCCACAACTCCAGCAATTGTACAAACAGCATAAGCTGCTCTCAACTGCCCAACTTCGTCTCTTACACATGAGCCATCGACAAAGAAAATTTCGTCTGGGTCGGTCAGTGGCTCATCTACGATGTCGGGTCTGGGTTTGGTGCATAGTTCAGTCACATCGAGGCAGTCATGGTCTGTACATTCATCATCATCCTCGATATCATTTGGAAGTGGCATCAAGGTGGCAGGGTTCAAAACAGAACATCTCTTGAGGGTCACATTCTCTGCAGCAAGAATAACTTGCTCATATCGCGTGAGCCTGCTGCTGGTCAGATGCTGTGTTTTGGTCCTGGTCATCAACAGTTCAACAGAATGGGGCACGCACACCTCTAACGGGTGCCCCATGACGATATTTTCACATCTCTCAATGCTGACACCCGTTGCAGCAACGGATTTGAGACATCCGGGCAACGCTGCGGCTACTGGGTCTAAAGTAGCCGAGAAATAAGCAACTGGTCTACGGGCATTCCCATGGATTTGGACTAACACAGACAACGCGCAACCTTCTCTCTCACAACAGTAAAGAAAAAATGGTTTATTGTAATCAGGCATTCCCAATGCCGGAGCACGACACAGGTCCTCTCGCAGCTGTAGGAATGCCATCAAACAGTCTTTGTCCCATGGTACCGGATCACTCACCTCCTTGTGCGTCAGTTTTTGCAAGGGCTTTGCTTTCAGTGAAAAGTTCACAATCCACTGTCGGCAATAACCCACCATCCCTAGGAACATCCTGACCTCTCTCTGTGTCTTAGGCGCATTCATTTTCATGATCGCCTCTATCCTGTCTGGTGACACCTTTCGTTTGCCTTTCTCTATTCTGTGTCCCAAGTACTGCACCTCTGTCAGGCAGTACTGCAATTTTCCCGGGGACACCTTGTGCCCATTGGCAGCTAGGTGATTTAACAAAGCAATGGAGTCCTCCCTGCAAGCTTCTTCTGTTTCTGACGCCACGAGGAGGTCGTCTATGTACTGGACCAGAACTGACTTCTGGGGCAGCACTAGACTTTCAAGATTTTTCTTCAAAAGCTGGTTAAAGATCGATGGACTCTCTGTATACCCCTGAGGGATACGACACCATGTTAGGACGCGATTTTCCAGCTTAAATGCGAAAAGAAAATGGCTTTCTTCGTCCAGAGGGATCGAAAAGAAAGCCTGACAAAGATCGATCACAGTGAACCACTCAGCTTGGAATGGAATCTGAAACAGTATCACTGATGGATTCGGTACCACTGGACAACACGAAACGACTATGTTATTAATCTTTCGAAGGTCCTGTACTATCCGAAATTTCCCATTTGGTTTCTGCAGACCCATAATCGGGGAGTTGCATGGACTACCCACGATTTCTTTCAGTATTCCCTGTTTAATCATGGACTCGATCACGGGTTTTATGCCTGCAATCGTTTCTGGAGTCAATTTATATTGGGGTGTTCTTGGGAACTCAGCATGCGGTTTCACTACAATTTTCACTGGGTCCACCCCTTTGACCAAACCTATCTCTTCCCCAGTGAAATCCCATACTTCTGGTGCCACTGTCTCTCTCAAGTCCCAGGGGAGCTCATCTACTGTCAAAGTAGGGTACAGCTCCACGCATATTCTTGAGTTTGCAACTTTGAAGTCTGCGTCATCATCATTGGTCAATACCTCCACTCCCTGAGGTGTACAGTATATTGTACAATTCAATTTACACAACAGGTCTCTTCCTAGCAGACACACAGGGCTTGAATCGCAAACCACAAATTGGTGCTCATCGCTGTACTTCCCTATTTTCACCTGTACCGGTTCTGTCAATTGGCTGGTTATTCTCCTATTTGCGACCCCTACCACTTGTATGGTCTCTCCAGACATGGGCAGGTCTGGAACTGCAGCTGATCTGATCGTGGATCTAGTGGCTCCTGTGTCCACCAGAAATGTCGTAGGGCACCCTGCTACTTCTGCTTCGACATAGGGTCCCCTCTGGTCCACCTCTAAGGCTGCCCCGAGGGTGCAGTCTTCTCTTTCCACTCTCTGTCCGGTTAATGGGTCCACATAATAGCACTCTTCCCCTTCTACAAACAGGGGCATTTGTCTATAGGTCTTACCCATAGTCCCTACTCGAGGAGGTTGCGGGAACTGGGCTCGGGGAGGAGCCCCCCCCCCTTTGAGCACCTTTCCTTGGTATGGCGTCACCCCTCTTGTAGGCGCGCTCTGGACCTCTTCCTCCTCTATCTCTTGCTCTCCTATCTCTACATTGTAGGGGCACTCGCGTTTCCAATGCCCCACCTCGTTACACTGGTGGCACCTAGTCGTTTTCTTCAAGGCAGCTATGTCTGTTCTGGGTCTAAAGGTGGAACTCTCCTCATTACCCTTGTTCTGACTGTACTGCTTCTTTCCTCCTGTACCTGTCCCTTGCTGCTGTTGCTGCGGTCCCCCCTTTCCTGCTGCCTGCATCTGTACCACCATCAACTTTTCTTTTAGTTTCTTAGCCTTGGAGTCTATCTCATCACAGCAGTACCTGGCATATCTCAGTATTTCGTCTAGGGGTTTACTTTGCCAACAAATCGAGTGTTGCTGAATCATTAAACTAATATCCGGCCTCAGTCCCAGGACGAACTTGGACACGAATTGCCCTATGTCTTTTGGATCCATTACATCCAAGCCGCTATACTGTTTAAACGCCTTCAGCAATCTCTCGTAATATTCGTGAACTGTCTCTTTGGGTTCCTGTCTTGTTCGGTCTATTCTGACCCAATCTATGTCTTGCATTGGCACTTTCTCTTTCAGCCAAGTCATCACTCTCTCGAATTTTGCCATCACAATCTCGGACGGCCCATTAGTCTTAGCATCTCTCTCTGGCTCCGTTGTGGGCCACTCAGCGCTAACCTTGCATGCTGTCCACAGATCTCCTGGTACTACAATGTCAAACAGCGTGTTCAGATCTATCCATAGGACCTTTGAGATTTTTACAAATCTCTCCACTTGCTTGTACCACTCCACTGGGTTTTCCCGTAATTTGGGGAAGGAGGTGGTAAAAGCAGCTAAATCTCCCCTACTCCAAGGGACATGTACATAGTTCCCATTTGCGACTTCACGCAAAGGGTAAGCTTCTATTCCCTGCTGTCCTCCTGGTGTCATACCAAGCGTGCTTCTCCTGCCGGTCCCTTTCTTGGACCACCTCTCTTCCCACTTATCTAGTGCCCTCCATGTCCTTATTCCAGCGATCAGTTCCCTTATGTGCGTTTTCAGCCCAATCGTTCTCCTCTCATCTAGGTCTCGATCTGTGTAATGTAGCCTGTGGTTACCCTGTAATGCTTTGGTTCTTGACAAGTCCACCATATATTTGCCTGCTAATTCGACTAACTTCTCATGGACTGCTCTCGCTTTTCGAGTAATGTCCTTTGCCATATACAGTATTTCATCCTGTTCATACATTTCCATTCTTTCTAAAGGCAGGGTACCATCTACCATGTCATCCAGGTCTGACCTTAAGCTGGCGACATCAAGTCTCTTGGCTTTTATCTCAGCTCGCAATATGTCTTTCGAAGGGGGCTCACTGGTCTCCCTACCATCCCAACTTCGAGCTCTGCGTTTGGGCTCGGGAGAGTTAATGGGTGCCCTCCCTTGCTCCCATCTCTCCAGGTCCCATGCTCGGCCATCCGATCTTGGAAGGTGATGGAACACGGGCCTGTTACCCCTACTCCTGCTCTGCCCACTCTCTTCTTCTTCTCTCCTCTCACCGCACACCTCTCTGTTATTTTCCCTCTGGTCGCTACTCTCCCTTTGCCTCGTATCGCTCAGTATCCGATACGATCCTTCCTGGTTCCCCATATTCCCTGGGCTGCGCTCATTTCCGTCATCACAGGGTCTATGGTGCGACCTCTCACAACTCCCATTCAGTTCTCTGGTGCCAGGCACACAGTGTGGACACTTAAAGCTGTTTCTGTACTCTTGCGCTCTCCTCTCCCCTTCACTGAGTATTGGGCGCGACACCCCTCCACTCCCGGGGCCCCCGTTTTCCAGGTCTGTTCTATCTCCACTCCGGGCCCAATGGGTGACTCCTCTACTATCTCTCTCTCTACAGTCCCACTCCGGGCTGCTCTCCCCAGCCCCGCAGTGAGTCCGAGCTCGGCTGTCCTGACTTTCCCTTTCAGCTTCCGCAGCTATGATGTTCTTTTGAGCCTTCACTGCCTCATCCCACTGCTTCATGTACTCATTTAGCTCTTGAAAGGATTTTCGTCCAGATCCCCTCAGATCCACTGGCCATCTAGGGCCCCCAGGATCTCCTCCTGGGTCCCCTACTGGGTGCACCGGAGTGCTCCATTCTCTTGGTATCGGCATCTGACTTGGGGAATTAATCGTATCGTTCCTCCTTGCCGTCCCTGCTCTTTCTCTGTCCTTCCGTACCCGTTCTTCCCCTCTTGCTCTTTCTTGGTCATATATCGATATTATAGGACCTATGGTAACAGGTACCTGTAGTGCATCTGGTAATGTGTAGGATGTGGCGCTCTCCGTTTCCGGCGCTCTTTGCACCACAAACCTACCGACTACCTGCTGCACCTGACTAGGCTGGGACAGCTCTTTCTTTGCCTCAGGATCCCACTCTGAACTGGGAAGCGGTCCATGCTCTCCTGCATTGCCCCCCTTTTCTCTTTCCCTATGCTCGACCTCTCCCCCTGCCCTATTATACGGGGGTGGCCTGTCTGTCAATAATCTGTTTATCAGGCTGTCCTCTGTTTCGCTCTCATCATCTTCTTCTAGGGGGCTTTTATTTACGGGCACCTCTAACACTGGGTACAGTTTATTTACTTCCATGTTATGCACTCTCCATCTTTTAGCATCCGCATCCCACCTGGCATCCTGCACTGCCCTTACCGATCGTTTCACCCTTTCTTGTCGTCTGTTCATATTCTTTTCATGCGCTGCCCTAATCCATGCTTCAAGGGCTTCAAACTGGGTCGGTCTAGGCAAGGGTCTCATTGAGGTCATGACTGATTTTAATCGATGTAACACCTCTAATCTGAACGTCCCGTACTTCGGGAACGTCAGTTCCTCATTTCCTTCCGTAATCTTACTCCACTCTGATATCCAGAGGATCGTATGCAACCCAACATTCACTGCCATGTAACGAGCCGGCGTACCCTCCGGCGGGGCTTCTTCCCCTTCATACGATCCCCGCTTCTCTTTTTTAAACACCGCTCTCAACCATTTAAAACACTTCATAATTATGCGCACAATATCCAGCCTCGCTACTCTGTTTACTTCCTGATGACAATCCACCAATCCTGTCGCGGCTTTGCTAACTTGGCCTATCGCAGCGCGGTCTTTCTCCGGTCGGCCAATCACGTCGCGACCCTGTCTGACGTCTTTGCTAGCTGGCCTATCACAGCGCGGTCTTTCTCCGGTCGGCCAATCACGTCGCGACACTTTCTGACGTCACTTTTCTCCGCTTCGCAGCAGCACCCCTCCTTTCTCAACTCGTCTCCCGGTTATGCATGCGTCCCATTCATACACCGAAAAATGACTACTTCCGACCAAGCGGTCACTTCTCTCGACTGTACGTCCACAGTCTATATGTAATTGTCAACATAACTGACGAAATGTCTATCGTCTCTCTGATAGGTTGCTTACACACACAGTAACTTCCGACCAGCGTCCGTTACTCACGCACTCACTCTTACGTTCCCCCTATCTCGGTCTTTCGGGTGATCAATGGTACCTCATGACCCCCTTCACACTAGTTGACAATTACTCTGGGTGTCCGATACACCCGAACCACTTAAGCTCTCCTTGAACTTAAGATTTCCACCGGTTGCGCGCGCTCACAACCTGTTCCACAGTCACTCTACAGACATTCAACTCCGCCTGACATTACAACATAGATACAATACAAAACACCGCAATCTAACACGCATAACCCTTTATACTCACTCTCGACCGATACTGCTGCTTTTTCTGTCTCACGTCATCCGGATCTTCTTCGGCGGGCTGTTCTTCCGATCATCGATTTCTAGGGGCCTTGGGGTAAGCTAACCTGGCCTAGGTTACCGTCCTCAAGAAGGCAACCATCCTCTATAGCTACCAACTGGAAGGGCGAGATTTTGATCGATACCTTAGCACTATTGATCTAAACCTCGATCTGGTCGACTGAACCTTTGTTGCCTGTCTTTAAGGTAGAAAGTACATCCATTTCCAAGTTAGTTCACCCAATAAAGGACTCTGCTCCCAAAGATCACAAACAACTTCTAGCTTTCAAAAGTTTATTGTAAGGATATGATAAGCTGCAAATACAGGCATCTCAGAATGAGATTCACGAGATACACAGGTCCAATTACATACATGTGCTCTCGGAAAGCCCTCAGACGAGCAACGGAAATCACTAACACAAGTTCTAAGGATAATAAAGCTATCAGCATTGACGCATATCTCTCCTTCATTTAAGTTGGAGGAAAACGCACAGGTTAGGCTGTCCCTACCCTGCTCTAGATGGTATCCCTACTTAACCAAGTCCCAACCTAACAAAGGTGTCAGCAGTGAATGACCCCCAAGGGAAATCACTCACTCTAAGTCTCTTGGTGAAAACCTATAGTTCTCCAGTCATGACCCCTCTCTGCCTACCCATCCGCTCTCTAAAGGGTCCTCAGGTATCTGCTCTAACTCCACCCAGGGGTGCTGTCCCTAATACAAAACAGTCAACAACATTTGAGACGCCCCTTGCGAGACGCCCCTCACGTGGTGTAGCTTCTGGCTTTTTCCATGATGCTTTGTATTGGGCCTCATACGTTAGAGTTGACCTTGCTTCTCAGACTCTTCTCCGGCCCGCTGATACCCCTTAAACATTCCGGAACCCTCCTCCATGTCTGGGCTGTCTACTGAACAGACCTCTATTCATATTATTTATAATTGGATTCCCCCTTTTCTCTTGCAGACAGCCATCTGCAGCCAAGATCCCAACTCTCATAGACTTCCAAAAAGGCTTGCAACATTTCTTGGCCCAGACATGTACGTGTAAATCAATGTTAAAACATTTCAGGCCTACAATATTTCTCATAATGATTATAGCATTCAACTTCTTCATTAATTAAAGCATGTTAATACTCTTATTCTATTATTCAGTAAACATATTTATAAATCCTGGCCCATTAATGCAATGACCAAAACATTAATACAATCTATGTCGTGAAAAGAAACACCTTCCCTTTCCCTCCAGCTCTGGCCCTGAGGCCTACCACATTCTGCGTTTAACCACCTACCATCTTACATTTTAACAGCTACACGACATGGATTCAGGAATAATCACATCTAATAAAATCATATAGTGTCACACATTTCTGTATTAGTTCCACTTCTACTTAAATCTCTATATTAGCTATACATTTAGAATATAATTGCAGATACTATTAGCACTCATGGCATTTCTCCTCATGATTTGTGCTTACTACAGGTAAGTGTGATGTACTCATACATTTAGGTCAGTTTGCGCTCTCTCACATAGAAAGAGGAAAAAACAAGGAGAAATAAAAGTATTTCTCCTTGTTGCGCCTCCTTACGCCTCTCCTGGGGAGGCGTAGGATTCTTCCTCATTAACAGTTTTACAAAATGTTGCAAATCTGGGAATGCGGCAGAATCTATGGGTGTTGCGTGGGAACACCCACAGCAGCACCCATGGAACGCCCCTTTCACGCAAAGTGCTGCATGAAAAGGGGCTGTATTTACAAGGACAATAAAAGCCACACAGCTTTACGTGTCCTTGTAAATATAGAGCACCACACTGTGTCCCCGGTGCATCACAAAAAATGATGCCCCAGCAGTGTAAGGGCTTGTAAATATGCCCCAAGGTTTCATGTTCAAATATCTCCTCATTAGGCTGCATGGGAATAAAGCCTTGAAGTAATTGTGCTCAACTAAGGGGGTTATTTACAAACCTCTCTGCCACCAGTGCATCACTTTTAATATGGGAAAAAGTGACGTACCGGTGGCGCAAGGGGCTTGTAAATAAGCCCCTCCGTCTTTTTTTTATTCCTTGCCCCCCGAACCCCTGTTATTTAAAGAGACAAATCCCAGCTAGCAAGTTCTGGTTTAAAATTTTACTTTAGAGTCAGACATGTCCCATCACTACTCTTATCCTTACGCAAAGTCACAGTGAAAAAGAATGCAAAGTCACAGTGAAGAAGAATGCAAAGTTACTTTCATATATGTAGAACACTCTTACACTTTCTTAGTGCACAAGCATTATACAGAACGATTAAGTGTATGTATATGCAGGATCATTAAAAAACCAATAAATGTCGGCAACTTTATATGGATTCTAATGTGCAATATACAGGTATCCTGCTATAATGTTCTTATACATAGCTATGTCAACAACGAATCCAGCATCTACATACATGCCCTGCTTGACTGCACCTCAGATTCTCTCCTTGACACTTCTAGAACTTTCTCACATCATCTATCCAAAGTCACAGTAGTTAAGGCAAAGAACTAATTAACAGACCCTGCCATTGCACACCACAGGCACAGCCTCTCGGTGATTATTTTACTCCGGTAGATCAGAATGTTCCTAACCCATCCGGAACCACTAGTGTTGGCGCGCTCGGGAAGGTTTGTATGAGCGCCGCGTTCCCACCATTATGTGCAGCCATAAGACCAGGGGCCTGATCACAAAACGTTATTGTCTGGCACTGTTTCATGTTCTCGGTGAGACAGTAATTAGTAAAAATACCTTTTACCACTGTATTATGAAAGCAGGTTTCTGGAGGTGTGACAAGAATGTTTATGCATATTTATTGTTTGCCATGTTTTCGTGGTGATGTGTTCTGTTGTTTTGAAGCTGTTGTGCTGCATTATTGCAATGGTCTGTTGGCTGTGTTCTGTTCTGTTTTATTTCTGTTGCTAACTGCCTTTGAGCATGTTATTGTGTATATGCTCTGTTGTTAATTTTACCAATAAATGCTGCTATATTTCCAGCCAGAAGCGGCACATGCTTTTAAAGTTCACAAAATGTTTTTGGCGTTCACATTGCGGTGCCCATTTTCTGAGGCACTGCCTTGGGAATGCCAAAAACCAGCCCACCAGACAGGAGGGAACTCCTAATATGGCAGGCGCTCTGACCACGGCTTTAGCGGTGTGGCGGGGCGGACCCAGCGCCGCACCGACAAAGCTGTAATCAGGCCCTTAATGTGATATGGGTCACTGTGCACACAATCGCACTTGTAGTTGTCCCTAACATGGCTTATCCAGTTTATGTGAATAACTCAGAACAGATTGTTTTACGTTGCTAACATGTGAAAGGACATTTTTGTGGCTCTTAATATAAGATGGTGTTAGTAACTGGAAAATTAAATGAATTCCCCTCTTTTACTGGTCAAGAAAATCCACATTTTCTTCAAGATTTTACAGTTTTTCTGAAAGAGTCACAGTCACTCCCCTAGACAGTGTTTGTCATGGGTTATTAAGAGCTCTGTAAACTCTCGTTGCATATTACCGATATTATAAATGAGGATACTTTTGTAATGCTGTATGTTTCCCTGTTTCTATTTTTAACAGTTTTTGAGGAACCGGAAGACCCTGGCAATCGATCTTTTTTTTCCGAAATCATCTCATCAGTTTCAGATGTCAAATTCAGTCATAGTGGGCGCTATATGCTAACAAGAGATTACCTCACTGTCAAAGTATGGGATCTGAACATGGAAAGCAAGCCCATAGAAATATACCAGGTACGTATTTGTCTCTTATATTGAATACTGTGACAGTATTTCTAAGAATATTGTGAACCTTTTACATATATGTATTTAATACCTTAGTATTGATCAGCATCATTGCAAGGTACCCTCCAAATACTTATAGGCAAATGGGGAAGGTTGTTGCGAATAGCAGGGTGTGAGCAATTTGTGGGGAGTGCAGGTTGAGCTCCAGACAGAAGGGGAGGACAGGTCCTGTCCAATGTTAGAATGTTTGGCAAAATAGTTTTAAAAGATGCTATGATAGTTTGAAGTGGTAAAGACAACTATAAAAGCATGTTTATGATTTTCAAGGTGTGAAAGGTATTCTTATTGACGTGACTATTAAACCGTGTGCAACTCATTGAAATTTAGGCCTTCAAAAAATTCTGAAATATGTTTACTATTTAACATATATAAATATTCTTTGTTTTATTGTACTTCGGAATTTTCTGAAATCTTTTTTCAAAAGAAAGAACTGCATATGAGTTGGACAATTTATATTTTTTGTATTTTTGTAAATTTTGTGTAATTATTTTAAAAAAAATACTCGTTCTGGCATTATGCTAAATTAGTTGAAATTCGTTTAAAGCATTTTTTAAGCTACATAGTAAAAGACCCAATAAAAAGCCTTGGAGGTCCAGACCAAAGAAAAACTTAGTTTAATCACAAGGGTGGGGAGGGAGCAGTGTGCTCACTATTGCATATGCAGAAAAGTGTACTATAAACCTATGGCAATATAAGCAATCACAAACTGACCCTGAGGCTCATTTGGAGTATACAGGGTGCCCCAGTTCAGCGGAGGTCTTGCATACTAGGGAAGGTTCAAGTTCAAGAAAAGCTTTATTCGGCTGCTATTTTGAAACAGACATAAAAGCACAGAACAATTATATACACATTTCATTACAGGTTCTATACAAAAGTTTTAAAAAACACAATTAGTTTACTGTTAAAAAAAATAGAAAAGCAATTGCAGCCATTAACATTCCAGAGAAATTCTTTTCCTGATAAATAACACCGCTTTTAGAAATTGTGCTATTCTCCATGCTATGTGTTCATTTTCTAATAACTGGGAGTACAAACATAGCTTGGCGGCACTGTCTAAGCCCTAAGTTTTTTAAAAGTGGGATAATCCGGGGGGCGTGGCTAACAGCCAAGCATGGCGGACGCCTAGAGTGAGAGCTCCCGAGGGCACTGTAGCCTTCTGATATATCCGTCATACTAATCCGACACCTAGCACGCCTGAAGCGGCGGCGTTCGGGTCTGGGGCCCAAGCGGTGTCACCGGTCCAATTTGTGGAGAAATCGGCGCACCGGAGCCTGATCTACGTCGTGTGGCAAGTCAGGGCCTAGGACCGGAGGAGCAGCACCGGTCTCGAGTGACGTCCAGGCCCCGGCGGAAGTGCGGCCGAGCCGGCTGAGGAAAGTGAAAGCACCCCGGTGCCTGCCCGAAAACCCGGAGCAGGCCTGACATCCCCGGCGGCGTCATCCAGTGGCGCGAGGACTACCGCGATCACCAAGCGGGACCGGGGTAGCACCAAGGTCAGTGGGACCCCAATCTCGGCCGCGCGAGGCGGTGCAGACGCCTTGGAGATAACCCCCCCCCGCCGCGCAAGAGCCTAGCGGACGGCGGAGCACCACGGGGGGCACCATCGGTGGAGACAATACTACCGCCCCAGTCTTGAGGAAGACAACGTCGGTGCCCTAGGGGGAGAGCGCCATACCAGCAACATTTGTGGACCTCAGAGGGGACCCGCATACTACCGGCAGCTCCGACACAGTGGCAGGAACTCGGTGACCGGGGGGGCGGCTGCCCGGACCCGGAACCAACACTGTCAGCTGTGGACGGGGGGGTGAGGAGCGCAGTGGCCGTTCCAGCCCTGAAAGAGTGCATAGGGGACGGCAACTCAGAGTGTCCCAGTGGCCCACCGACACCCGTGCGGACAAACGGGGAGGCTTCCGCAGACACCGGAGGGGGCCGCTCCGTTCACCACCTGCCAAGCCACACTTCTCTGGCTGCAACCTACAAACGGCGACTTCGAACGGCGCGCAGGTCACGATCCCGCAGGGCCTATCACTGAATTTCGCAGACCCCAACACCATGGCGGGCAAAGGCCTCAGGAGTGGGCTAAATTGGACAAATTCGCCTATGGGCACCAGGGTCAACAACAGAATACAGGGCGCTCCTCCACAGGGAATGCCCAAGAAGCAGAAAAAACGACAAAAATAACGCTGGAAGACATCATGAGAACGCTCTCGGAGGTGAAAACTACGGTAGGCGCCATCTCCTCGGATGTCTCCCTGCTGCGAGCGGACTTTCACAAAATGGCGGAGAGGGTCTCGCAGGTAGAAGTGGTCACAAAGTCGCTCGTGGAGGACACATCGGAGCTACAAGTGGCAATGGAAAGGATGCAGAAAGTGAACAAGCTCCTCCATGACAAGCTGGATGACCAGGAAGGGCGTTCACGACGCAACAACGTACGTATCCTTGGACTTCCTGAGACGGAAGGGAAAGGGGCCATGGACCTCTATGTGGAAGACCTCATTAAGAGCAAACTCCAGCCCAAAGGCCTATCTCACTTCTTCTCGGTAGAGAGAGCGCGCAGAGTCCCGGGGGGTCCGCCCAAGACCGGGGCAGCACCAAGACCGGTGCTGGCCCGGCTCTTTAATTTCAGAGACAGAGACGCAATTCTACAAGCGGCAAGGAACTCGCCCCCAGTACGGATTCAAAATGCGACTTTAGCGTTCTTTCCAGACTACACGGCGGAGGTGGCCAGGCGACGCAAGTCCTTCACGGAGGTCAAAAAGGCATTACGAGATAGGGAATTGCCGTACTCCATGATGTTCCCTGCTAAATTACGGATAGTGGCCGAGGGGAAGACTTGGTTCTTTGACACGCCAGAGGCGGCTCAGGAATGGCTGGAGGGCTGGAGACCGGCGGGACAGCGACACCGCCCGCAGCGAGACCGGCCACGACACCGTACTGAAAGGCCAACACCCAGTCAGTCCTCCCTTCCGCCGCATCAGGGAGGCGAGGAAGAAATAGAATCAGATCTTGAGAGAGACCCGCTAGACTCTGGACAAGTGGCTCCAGTGTGAAACTGAACAATATTGTTTTCGGGACTGTGTGGGCCGCGGGTGCCGTGATTCGGACGCGGCTGAGTAGGGTGGGCACAGGCGGTGCCCGAAGGTGACTCACCAACCCCACGAGCAAGTGAGATGTTTAGGGGAGGGTTAAAGCACTCTGCACAGTTGGGGAAGCGGGCGGGGATTTGTCCGTGGAGCAGGGTAGCAGGGAGGGGGGATGGGATTGAGGTTTACATGTTGGGATGTTTCAATTTGTTTATAGTCATCGTTCCACACCTACATTGCACTATTGCCCCGACATCTGTATGTCTCCAATGCAGGGCGACACAGATCGACACATGGGTTACGCCACTGCACACGTTGTGTGCAAAACTCCCTCTTCAGCTTAATGGCCAGGCCACTTACTCACACGCCCGCTGAGGGCTCCTCCACAGCCGGGGGGGTTCCCCCACTTCGCATGCTGACATGGAATGTCCGGGGCCTGGGTGACAAAATCAAGAGGGGACTAGTCCTGCAGGCCATAAAACGACAGAACCCGGATATAGTCCTCCTGCAAGAAACCCACCTCACGGGGTCCACCTGCAAAGCCCTGGACAGACGTGGCTACACAATGGCGGTACACGCAGACTTCACTACTGGCTCCAGGGGAACAGGCATACTGGTGAGAAAGTCTTCCCCCTTTATTGTAACCCGCAGTGTGGCAGATGACCAGGGTCGCTTTGCCGCGGTCCATGGACAGTGGGAGGGCAGGGCTCTTAATGTAATATCAGTATATGTTCCCCCAGCCCTACACTCTGTGGCCCTACCAGCACTGGGCAAATTCCTTCTTGATCTCCCCGATGGCGACACGATTGTGGGGGGGGACTTTAACGCAATCATGGATCCACTTAAGGATGCCTTTCCCTCTAGGACCCGACCACGAGATGCTACACCGCTGTCGGACTTTGTGGAGGCACTAGGCCTCACGGACATCTGGCGACACTTGCACACCGAAACCACACAATACACTTATTACTCGGCGGTACATAATAGCCTTTCTCGTATAGATTACTTCTTGGCATTGGGACTGGGGCTGG
This sequence comes from Lissotriton helveticus, assembly GCF_964261635.1. NCBI lineage: Eukaryota > Metazoa > Chordata > Amphibia > Caudata > Salamandridae > Lissotriton > Lissotriton helveticus. Next base: position 342,224,346 of record NC_136060.1, on the reverse strand, counting down.
GTATGGTAGACAAAGTAGACACACTGCCCAGGGGAATCTCAGACCATTCTCCTATTATCCTATCGCTTACCACCGGGGGGAAAAGAAAGGCCCGAATCTACCCGATCTACCCCAATTTTTTGAAAGTCCCCAAGATTCGGAAAAAACTAAAACTGGTGACAACGCAGTATTTTGCGGAGAACACAGGTACAGTGGTGTCACCTTCCACCCTATGGGAGGCATACAAAACGGTCCTCAGGGGGGCGGCCATTTCAACGATTACGGGACACAGACGGGACTCACAGAAGGACCTCACAGACTTGGAACTTGCACTCGACACGGCAAATAATGCACATATGGCAGACCCTTCCCCGTCCACGACACACACCCTCACGATTCGGCAACAACAATACCTAGCACACCTCAAAACGACTGAGAAGGGGTATATAGCGAACACTCGCCATAGGGTTTACGATGTGGGTGATAAAGCGGGTCGTATGCTGGCCTGGTTGGATAGGAGAGGGAACGGTACGAGAGGTATTCAAAGGCTTCACACAGAGGAGGGGCGAACACTGGTACACCCAGAAGAAATAGTTTGCGAGTTAGCACGACACTATCGGGCAATATACACACCAGAACGAAGGGTCACACGACAACTGGCAACGGCAACTCTTGCAGACATTACTATCCCCAGCATTGCACAAGAGGATAGGGACGTCCTAGAACTAGACCCGACGGAGGAGGAGGTCCAGCTGGCGATCCAGGCGCTGCGGTCCGGTAAAGCACTGGGCCCTAACGGGATACCGGTGGAGTGGTACAAGTCCATGGCCCCAGACCTCAGTGCTCCATTGCTGGCCATGTACTTAGAGAGCAGGGACAGACTAGAGCTGCCGCTCGATCAACGCACAGCGACGATTGTAACGATACCCAAACCGGGGAAACCCCCGACAGAGTGTGCCTCGTACCGCCCGATATCGTTATTGAACATCGAGGCCAAGATACTAGCTAAACTTCTAGCTACCCGCCTGCTGCCCCACCTCCATGCCTTGATCCACCCTGATCAGTCGGGCTTTATGCCCCATCGAAGCACTGCGATGAATCTAAGGCGAGTACACGGAGTGTTGGCCCGAGCGCACCTCCTCACGGAGCAGGCTGTGATTCTCTCTCTCGACGCTAAAATGGCGTTCGACCTGGTAGAGTGGGAATATCTCTTCATGGTGCTGGAGCGTATGGGATTTGGGCCGAAATACATAGCATGGGTACGGCTGCTTTATACAAAACCCGTCGCACAGGTAGTAGCCAATGGCCACATTTCGCCGAGTTTCCCACTGGGCAGAGGGACTAGGCAGGGCTGCCCCCTGTCCCCCCTGCTCTTCGCACTGGTGCTCGAACCTCTGGCCATCCAGATCAGATCCACGCCCCTGTTCACAGGAATCAAATGGAAGGAGGGGTGGGAAGACAAAGTCTCGCTATACGCGGACGACATGCTCATCTACATGACCACACCTGATACCGGCATCCCAGCCCTACTAGACTTATGTGACACGCACGGGCGAGCATCGGGATACACTCTAAATTGGTCGAAATCCACCTTATATACGTTAAAGGGCCCGGCGCCGAGACTACAGGGGAACTGTCCGCTACTTACGGCATCGACCTCTTTCAAATACTTAGGTATTGTTATCACAAGCGGGGAAGCAGATTTCTTTGTTCACAACCTGAAGCCACCCATAGATCGCCTGCGAGCGGATGTTAAACATTGGGCGGCCCTGCCCCTGACCCTACTGGGAAGGGCGGCATTATACAAGATGATGGCCCTCCCGAGGCTCCTTTATGTCCTCGAAAATACTCCACACCTGGTACCACCGCGCTACTTTCAACAGATTGTGGCACTGGTTACTGTCCTGCTCTGGAATACAGGTCCGGCTCGTATAGCGTACGACAAGCTTGTAAAAAGCTGGTACGAGGGGGGCATAGCGCTCCCCAACATTCAACTATATTATTGGGCTGCCCAACTCAAAGTTATAAACTACTGGATTCACGCCCCGAAAGACGATCCGGCCTACCGGGCGGATTGGTCGCAACTTGGGATGGACTGTATGCTGTCTGTGCTCTACAACAAGTCACAACTGAAGGCCCTGACTGGCCCGACCAAACACACGGCGGCCCTCTGGCACATGGCGCAGGCCCGTCTAGGGTGGGCAGGTCGAATCACAAAAATGACCCCCTTGTGGGACACAAAGACACTGGGAAACCTGAGGGGCTGTAAGGGGTTTGAGCGATGGGATTCCATTGGCATCTCTACGGTAGGAGACCTCTGGGACAATGACACAGTAGTACCGTTTCCGCACCTACAACAACAGTACAATCTTGGCCCCACCGAGACATTTCGATATGTCCAAATTAGACATGCACTACTGCAGGCAATCCCTACAGGCACCACTATACCGGACTCCTCCCCGTTGGAGGACAGACTGCTAACGGAATTCATGCTCCAAAGCGCCACCTCCCTTACTTATAAAAAGCTGCTCAACAATCTCAAAGACCCAACGCTAAAACTTAAAGAAAAATGGGAGAGGGAACTAGGTGAGACAGACGAATTCGAATGGAATGAGGCGCTGGCCTCCCCGAAGGAGGTCGGAATTTCTAGTAGGCTCAGATTGGTACAACTTAAAATCCTACACCGCATATACTACACCAGGACACTGTTGCATACGATACAGAGAGCACCGCACCCCTTCTGTTTGAGAGGCTGTGGGGAGGAGGGTACACTGATACACACACTATGGGAATGGCCGCGAATACGCGAATTCTGGAGACAGATACTCCGCTCCATCTCCCAGGCCCTTAAACTCTCCATACTACCTGAACCGCGCAAATGCCTTTTAAACATCTGGGACCCCAACGACTTGGGTAGATACGAACTGATTTGGGCATCATTGGCTATGACAGTGGCTAAGCGGGATATAGCGCAGAAATGGGGAGCGCTAGACGTGCCCACTGCCAGTAGATGGGCCAAAAACATGGACATCCTAATGGTGACGGAAAGAGCAGTTTACGTGCTTCGAGCAGCGCCACGGAAGTGGAACGGGGTTTGGGCGGCGTGGAACAGGTACAGAGGGGAGATCTGTGAACCCCTACCAGAAGGTGAGGACTCAGACTCGGAGGGGGAGGAGGAGTAACTGGGTGGAGGCGTGGCAGGTGCCTCACTAACGGGACAATGAAACATGAGTGGCACTAACCTGGCAGTATTCCAAAGTGCAAATGGAGACACAGGATACTACGAGATGTGGGTGAACAAGGGGCGAAGATGACTCATGGGTGGGGGGTTAGTTGGGAAGTTGTTGATAATGTTTTGCTGGAAAAGAGATGCTAACATCACTGATATATGAGGGAAGGATTGTCGGAAAGCTGTACTTTACACACTGTAACGGACGGTTAATGTATATGTAGAACTCGAGAGGCCATGGGCAGCGCAGTCCGGGCTACCGGAAAGCCGATCGTCAAGTATAGAAATGATAATTTACACACTATGTAACGATTGCCGGAAAATTGTGTGCAACTGACTAACCACTATTCCTTCCTGTCAATAAAGTTTTTTTAAAAAAAAAGTGGGATAATCCAAGCTTTCCCCTCTTCCAAATAAAATTTAAAAAACAATACTAAATGCATGGTAGACTGGGCAGACATTTTATCACAAGGGCACAGTAATAAATCACGTGACCAGTCATTTAGTTTTGGGAAGGACAGGAATCTATTTATGATCCCCCGTTTAAACCTAGTTAAAAGAAACCTGTCAAAAGTACCAGGTACAAATGATAAGTATGGCTCCATCCCTACAGTGGTTCGTATTAGCAGGTGATGTCTCACTGTAATTCTTTCAGAGATTTCCCCCACCAATCTATTTGCTTCCAGGAACTGAAGGTTTTCTTTCTTTAAAATCTTTCTTGGAATCTCCGTCATGGATATAGGATTTAAAAAATATTCTGGGTGGCCCAGATCGAACATGAAATCATGGACATATTTGAGCCAGGGGATTGTTAGCGCCCTGTCTAATTTCAGAATATCTTTTAATACTAGGGAAGGACCACTTGTCGAGCTTATAGAATCCTGTCTTGACAGCAGGGATTATTTTGTTGAAGGTGCTTCCACCTGTCCAACAGGTGCTCATCCAACTAAATGCCGGGTGGGTTGCCGTGTTGCAGAAGCCCACTCTTTTTTTTTTCTTAATTTCTCAGAAACAAAACCACCAAAGCCGGGTTTTTTCCTAAGAAACAAAAAAAGGAGGTCCTGATGCACAGGGTTTTTTTGCAATGTGTGGACGGCCATTCATGATTTTCTTTGCCCAGGTCCTTCAAGCCCTAGTGTTAGGCCATAAAAGAGAAATGTGCTTTGAGAGCCTGGCCCTAAGCAAAGTCAGACTCACAGGTGGCCAGTGGAAGATGGGCCACCACAAATGCATGTGTGTCAGCGGCTCCACTGTCACAATCAGCAATACCCCGAATATAAATTGAGTAGGAGAAATTGCATGGTAACTGGGGCAGGAGCCAGGCAATATACAGCAAGACTCCCAGTCTGTTAAACCAAAAATGAAACGCTACATATATTACCCATCAAACGCAATATACTAACCCTAAAATATGGCTCAGTGAAGGATCACTAAAAATTAGCATTAAGCGAAGCTGAATCTGCTTCTTCCAAACAGCACTGAGTACACTATACTAAGCCTAAAGCAAAAAAGCAATAAGGCAAACAATGCTTGCCATCAGAATAAAAGCAAGTATGCTCTGTGTTACAAACTAAGAATGAAGCCTGCTGTGCAAGCGTCAGTAATCTATTCCATTTACAAGATGGTAAATAAGTCCACCAGTATAGTTTGGATCCTGATTCAGCAGCTTCGCTTTGCCCAGGTCCTGAGAGATACATAAAACTTTCATGACCTCACCATTCCAGTCATGACATCACAGCATAGAAGACTGAGACATAGCACTAACGTATGAAACACATCTCACTCCCTTTATGCTATAGCAACATAAATGTGACACATGGAATAACTTGTAAATCACAATACACCTCTTCCTGTTTATAACAAATACAGTAACAGCAAACATCCATTCATAGAGAACTAAGACACCGCACTTCTTTTTTCCAGACACAACCATGCATCACATGGCACTAGCAATTCCCAAGGCAGATCAACACCAGTAATCAAGCCAATGTGACCTAATGACAAATAACCTTCAACAGAGACATGTAGTGGAAATACCCTTTCAAACAAAACCAAATCCTGGCTGTCTGCATGACACACACCAGCCCACTCCGTACAGCGAATGTTCAATAAAAGAACACAGGAAGTCCTCCTATCACTGCTGAATCCGTAAGTACGGCGATGAGAAAATCAACACTGAAAATGTGTGCTGCCACTTCCTTTCCGGGCAAGAAATAACAAACAGACTAATAGACAAATGGTTATCTTTTAATTGGAAGACCTTGAACACGTATGGAATACTTTTGAGCTACATTCAATGTTTATTTAAGCCTTGAAAAAGTTACTTTGTAACAAAACACGTGTCGGCTGCCGGTCCAACGCCCTACTGGAGGATTATTGATGTGTGCCCCCCATTTGTGAAATATAATATATTTTATTGAAATTCTTTGCTTTTTGGTACACCGCTAAACTTGTAGGTTTCATATTTTTTTTAAATTGAACAACATGTCAAATATTGTTCTCTGCTGGTCGAAATTGATTTGTGAACAATATATGAAACAATATTGAATTGATCAGAGTGCCGAGTTTATCTTTATGTTTGCAAAATACAAGTGTTGGGCACTCAGCATGCTAAAAAAACTCAAAAGTTAAGAAATCATGAGAGAAGGACCCCTATCAATGGGCAGTAGTGCACATGCCGTTCTCTTTACTAAAAGTGTCCTAATTGATAAGCAACCAGGAACATAAGAGATTTGGAGCTTCAGAGGGTTCACAGCTCCAGGAACAATGTTTTTATGTCTAGCTAAGGAGTAAGGTCCTCTGCCGTGAAAGCGAGCACATAGAACCTTTTTTATTCCACACATATCAATACGTACTTTTGGTCAGAGCAAAATTAATATTGTTGATACTGGAGCGATATATCTGTGAATGTATATGTACGCATAATGATTTTAGGTCTAATTGATTGTGGTGTTACCTCTTTGGTGCAGGGCTTATTCTTAAAGGTTCATGTTTATTTTAAAAGCCAGAAGGTGTGTTTCAGTAAAGGTGAAATGTATTGGTATAAGCTATAGGTCTTTCCTTTTTGAATTGAGAAGAACCTAACAAAGTCAATTGGTCTAACCATGTTTATGATGAAAATGCATATGTGATGTAATAGGCCTGTGTAGGGGTATTGCTGGCTATTAAGGACAGGCCTACTGATGTTCATATTTTCACATAGTTCTTCGCAGACAATGGGAACAGACTATATTGCTAGGGTTAGTTTCCCCAGTGACATTTTTTATGTTAAGTTGCGAGGCCCTCATAGAAGGGGTTCCAATTTGTTATCCATCTTGGAATCTTCGTTTATTTGGGTGTAGTATTCAGTTCTGTGTGCATTCAAGTTTTTACAGAACAATCACTGACCACACAATAATTTCTACCCCTAAGCACCTCCAGGGGCCAGCCTCATACTGCTCTGCCTCATTACCCGAGAGTCAGGGACTGGGAGGAGTTATTGGTCCCATGTTTGACAATCCACTATAAGGTGGTGTCAGGACCCAAAAAGCGAATGGCCCCAAAAGTGAATGGCCCCATCGACACAACTGGGCCTAGTAACTTCTGAATGCCCTGTGACGTCCCAAACAGGATTTCTCAAGCTCAGCTATCAGTGGCATCTTGATATTCTGTTTTTTTGGAATCCCATTCCACAAGGTGTCAGAGTCAACTGTACTCTCTACTCTTTTTCAAAAGAACTGGCAATCCACCTTTTCTCCTAAATCTTTCAATAACTTCTTATACTAACTAAATAGTTTTGCAGTCGTTTTGCCAGGTCCCTTAAAACAGTGCACAATATTCTTTCTATTTCCAATTGTCAAAAATAAATGGAATAAAACAAAGAAAATGTTAGACCTTGCAATGATGGTTGTACAGTTTAGCTGATTATGGTTAGTTAAATGACTAGCAATAAATACAAAGACATCTACGCCACATTAACTAACAATATAGCATCATAAATTGAATTAATAAACTTTCAAAATACTTTAAATGCTTCTGCTATTCTAGATTGTTAAATCTACTATGATCCCTGGGTTCATTACAAAACTTGGGGGATCTCACCTGAACTCTTGATGCAGACCTATGATAACGTTTTCTTCTTTCTTCTTGTGTCTAGGGAGACAACATGAGAGTATAGGGCCCCTCTGAGAATTTAAAGTTGTAAAGCTAAAGGTTAAGGTTGGCTGTAGAAAATCAAATCATTAAGTATGGAAGAAAAAGGTCACATCCTTGATGTGAGCTGCAACCTGGACTCCCACAAGGCCTAAACAATCTAAGTCCTAGAAGGTTGATGATACCTTGATGAGCAGGAGGCTTTCCTCAGGTTACATGTATGTGATATATGTTGGATTTCAAATTACAGTTTTGATAATGCTACTACAAGAAAGTTGGTATTTTCTTACCTTAGCGATTTGGTGCCTGCAACCTGTCTCTATTCACATGACTGGGTGTAGATGGCAGTTGGCCATTGTGCATTCCTCCTAGACAGCCACACACAATGGGAACTTAGGTGACACTGGATGAGCCATCACTTGCAGAATGGGATGGAGGGGCTGGGCACAGGCTCACTTACACCTAAATAGGCTGTGTCCCGTCTCCACACAAAGGTCGGCAGCATGCCTCCTGTAGTTAGTCTGGACCCAAAGCAGGGCATTCTGTCTCCACACAAAGGGTTGCATACCCCCTGTAGTTAGTCTGGAGTCAAGGCAGGGGAGGCATGGCATCTGTTCACTTCAAAGGCATGCCTCTAGAAGTTTTCTGCACTTCAAAGGCACAACTGGGTATAAATATTGGACCTCAGACACCAAATCTTCAGTACACTTCTGGGATTGTGCATACTCTGTCAGGAAGAAGGACTCCTGTGCTGCTGCAAAGGCTGCCATTCTGCTGGACTGCTGCTCAAAAGAAAGGCTGCCCTACTCTGCCTGCTACCCTCTTGGAGAAGACAAACTTGACCTGCAACTTCATATTGGACCGAGGACCCAAGAGTTATTGAAATGGCTAGTCTGCTGGCCACCTGATCTGAAACTGGTCTGATCTGGGTCATAAAAGGCTCCCCAACCAGCTTCTGGACCCAGCTGCAGCGAGTTCCTGACACCCAAGCAGAGCCTCTCAGGTCCTGGACTCTAGGTGTGGCTCATAAGCTCTTGAAATCAAGCTTTTGACTATGAATGTGCCCATTCGCACCGACACTGCTGCGCTCACACTGAACATCAGCGCAAGCCACGGTTAGCCCGTTTCTTCACACAGCAACATCGATAGCCCACGTGGGACTGTCAATGCGGAGCTACAGCCAACCGATCCACAATCCGATCTACTTTTCGCACCACGCCGACTGCCGCCCTTGACGCTCTCCTTGCTGTTCATGACCCTCTCCAACGTGGACAGGTCTCTTGTTGCCACAAAACTTGAGAAGGTAAACCATCAGCTAGACTAATCTGGGACTGTATCCCACCCACACTACATCACGGTTGGCCTGAAACATTGACTTTGACCTGGTCCAGCATGACCAGATAGCCGTGATTGGAGCGTTATGCTTTTAGGCTCTATTTTTCACTTTATTGTTTAAATATGCATAACTCCAGTTCTACTGATTGGATTTTTGTCATTTTGGCCTTGTTTTAGTTTTTTAAATTCAGCTTTATTTTTCTAACCTTGAGTGGGATTTTTTTAATTTAATGTTCCACGCCTGACGGGTCTGTGTTAAGATACCAGGGGGTGAACACGGGTTAATTTGGTGTTTGCTTGTGCCTTACCCTGACAAGCCTTGTGTTTTCTGCTTGACCACGGCTCACACTCCAGACAACCAACAACCCAATTTCTTACAAGGCTTTGTTTCAACTGTCTCAGCAAGGGCATTGCAAGAAGCTGAAGACAGGGATAGTAACTGAGGAATTGCGATTTGAGACTTGTCTGGTGATGCAAGATAGACTTCCCTGATGTCAAAGGGTGGGCTGAAGCTTAATCCTGAAGGCATGGTTAAGATGCTTGCGAAGACTGTCGGTTTCATCTAAATGAGAGGCACATGTGCAAGCATGAATAATGTGGTTAACAAACTGAAGTGTTCTCAGACAAATTTGCAGAAACCCATTAATAGATGTACAAAATAGGTTCTGATACCACCTCCTTGTAGTGACAATCCTGCATGGGGGTACAGCTGAGAAGAAGGTAACTGTTAGTCCTGGCTAATCTGCTAAACGAATTATGTGCAGAATCTGGAGTGGGCTGATGCACAGTGTTACTTCTTCAGGTGGGTATTGTGGTTGCTAGAGCCCAGATATATTTGAAGGCTATTGTGGGATGCCAAGCCCTAGAATAATGGGCCAGCATCCCAGAAAAAGAGCAGCAGCTGTAGGCTCCTGCCGGGCTTCATTTTACAGTTACTTTGCTCGACAGTTTGACTTGATCACAAATTTATTGTGGACTTTAGGAGAATAGGAAGCTAACTCCTCCCCGTTTTTTCCTGATTGGCTCCCAGGCACTCAAACCCTGCTTCGCTGGCCCTAACGACGGGGAAGCTGATGCAGAGTGCATACATGTGTCAAAGATCATCGCCTGTTTGGCGTCATTTTACAATTGTTATTTGTTTATACAATCGGCTACAACGCACTTTGTTTGACAGTTTAGATGAACACTAACTTTCTGTGGGCGTGAGGATTGAAGGAGCCTATCTAAACCCACTGTTTCCTGAATGGCTTCCAGAGAGTCAAGCTCTGTCTTGCCTGTCCCAAAGCTCAGGAATCTGACGCAGAGCATCAGTGACTCATCAGAGAGTGAAACATGCCAAGCTTGTTATCGACTGGACTACAAATAAAGTGGAAGGTCAATGGATTATACATTTTTTAGAAAAGGTTTGGTTTAGTGAGGGGATCCAGTTTTTTTTTTAAACAAATGGAGTGAATGTCCCTTAGATCTGGTAAAATTAAAAAACTCCTTCACTAAACAAGACAACTCAGCCACAGCTTCTACTTCAGACGGTAATGTAATGAACATTAACATACTCAATGAGAAATTGTGTTGAAAAGCATTTTAAACAAAGTTGAGTGAGTAAAGGAAATATGGCTAGTATGGGTGAAAAATCGCTTCCAGTAAACAAATGAAGTGGCACTTGCAATTTAGGAAGTATGGACCTATTTTTAAACGATTCAACAATGGTAGCAGCTTCTTCTCATTGTCTCCAATTTAGCTAACATATAACTCAGATAATCAAAATGTATCTTTGAGTTGTATTTCAGGATATTTATCATTTACCCCTGTTAAACGTAAGGACATGTCAAATCAAATAAATCAATAGAAAATGTGGAAGATGCTCTGTTGGTTAATAACAAAAAAACTTCATCAATGTTGAATTGTATACTGTTGCTCTACAGTAAGTACAAAACCATCTATAACATCTAAAGAGGAACTATTGTTTCTCTGGTAATCTACAGCTATAAAATAGTCCTCTTCGATGGTGGAGTGGAGTATTCACTTTTAAAAAGACTAGTCATGAAATGAGGTTTAGATTTGCTTAGATATTCAATGCTTTAAAAAGTAACCCTTGAACTGGGTTACTGCAACGTTTGGAAAAATGCTGATGCATAAATTTTCTTCTGAATGTTAGGAATGGAAATATCCCAGGTTGTAACATTTGTTTATTCAATTATTGATTCCTAAAACATTAATCTCTCAGAGTCTCAAAACAATCAACAGAACAATTGATGCTGATTTGCAGTTTGATTTGCTGGGTCCATATGGGAGGAAAAGGGTGTGGAAAAAGTTAAGATAAATGATAAAGAAGATGGTTCATGTTTATAGACCAAAACTTGGGTTATATCAATAAAGGATTATTTAGGAATTAAAGAGTATTCCAATTATTTAGATCTTTTCCTAGAGCAGTTGATTAGAAATCATTTACTGAGGCAGATGATTGGGATACACCCAGGTCGATCAATTGTGAGTTTTGATGCTATGTGAAAGTGTAATAAGGGAAATTGAACTTATATTTTACAGAGGAGAATCACACGTTTGCAACTTGTACTGGATTGTGTTTGATTATTATCATGTGGATGGTGATATTTATGTCCAATAGTATCAAAATATACAATTTCTAATTATAGGTATAACATGGAAATGATTTTTATTGTGTACAGGTTCTAAATTTGCTTTATATTGTACATTTCAGGGCCTCTAGCCAAATGAAATGTAAATAAATGAAATAAAATTGAAATTATGACTGAGTTAGATGACGTATCTATCCTGGAGGGCTTACTTGAACTTGCAGAATTGTAACCTGCAAAGGAACCAATCCAGGAAGATGTCTATCAAAAAAAGAAGAGAGAGTATCCTTCTTGAAGTGAAGACTAGACACAGACAAAAGAAGAAAACAGTCAGTTGTTGTATATCTACTGGGAAATTTGATTTCTCAATCATAAGCCAAATAATTTGACAAAGAATGGTTTTAATTGCCCCAAAAACTAAAACAGGGCATATAGTAATTGATCAATTGACGCAAGACATGCATTTTGAGGAAATCGGGTGCTGTCTGCGCCAATGGGATTAACCCTTCTAAACAGTGAATTGTGTGAAGTGTAAAACTGCAGGAGCTGGAAAAACTCTTAATGAAATAGTATATAGTTCCTGTGCTGTTAAAACCTAAAGTATGTTATTATTATTTATCCAAAAATAGTAATGCAATCTTGGATATGAAGGTGACTGTAAAGAAATACACATTTTTCTGACACCATGTGCTTCGCTCAGATGCTTTGAACCTATGACCTTTCTCGAGGCAATTATAATGTATTAAAAATGTTATGTCTTATCAGAAAGTCAGTTGTGTTTTCGGGAGGCAGGCGGACAAGATGGTTCTTACTAGTCAGCCTGTCAGTTCACATTAGATATCAGTTCAAGAAACTGAAGTGCCCAAGTCAAATATATGTCAGCTGAACCATATGTACTTTTATACACTTGAAATCAGACCCATGATTACTTAAACTCTGGATTAAAACTAATATAATATTTTGAGTTTTAAAATCAGATGAAATTATATGATCAGCTTGCAGTTTTTTGATTGGACTGTCTTTGGCTGAAATTGAAAGAATGTGCTTTACCCCAGAAATTCATAGATACAATAATAGCTTTATACAGCGAAACATGGGCCATGGTGAAGCCTGGAGACGGTAGCAGAATATCATCAAAGATCAAAATACCTAAAGGATTAAAACAAGGCTGCGTCCTTTCACCATATCTATTCAATCTATACTTAGCAGATTTAAACAACTACTTGCTAATGACAATTGGCCATCTGCCCAAACTGGCAAATGAGTCAATTCAGTTCCTGTAATATGCGGATGAGATTGTGGTTGGGAGTCAAACCCCAATAGCTTGGAATTAAATAAGACAAAAACCAAGGTGGTACGACTAGTAGGCCCCAGATCAGGAAAATACAAATGGTACGTAAAGGGAACACAAATTGAGGAAATGAGCTCATATAAATATTTGGGCATCAAATTGGGCCGAAGGATGACCTTTATGGATCCAAAAATGTATATAAATGCGAAAGCCCAATCACTAATTTTTGCCTACAAACAGCTCTATAAGAAATTGCAATGCCCTTTCCACGTCCATCTTTTGAAAATAATGGCAGCACAATTGTTTTCAACTTTGTCCTACGGCCTGGAAATTTGGCATGGTCAAGAATTTGCCATTTTAAATGAACTGCAGACAAAAGTATATAAAGCAGTTTTTAATCTCCCTTAAGGAGCATCCCCAGCACAGGTACGACTGGAATTTGGCCTCCAGAACCAGGAATATCAAAGAAAAGCAACATTTGTAAAATTGTGCTGGAAATTTAGAGCATCAGAACCTGGATTGTTGAATATCTTATGCTGGACCGAAATACGATCTCAATTTGATTTAAAAAAAAAAAAACTCATGGGGTGATTTTCTGCGAACAGCACTGGAAGTACTAGAGATTGACGAAGCCTGGAATCGCAATTTGGAAAGAACATTTAATAGAGCATGTAACACCACGGCCAAGAAACTATCATTTATGGAAGATAAAAGAAGATTGAGTAAACGATGCCACGCCTGGCGGTAATAAACTCGTATACTAAACTAAAACCGCAATCCTACTTAGTGGCGCATTTTTGACTATCTTTAAAAAAGAGGTTCACGGCATACAGATTAGGTGACCATAATTTGAAGGATTTGGTCCCTACCTGGAAAAGAAAACAACAACCTGAAAATTGCCGTCTGTGCGGATATCGTAAAGGATCAATATGCCATTTGATGTGCGTTTGCGACTCTTTAAAAGGTGAAAGAAGGACGCTGCTAAAGGCATCTTTTAAGGACTTGCAAATCCGTACTTGCAGACAGGCGGTAACAAGCTGGATGGGGGGCTCCTATTGAAAGCAGATAAAGAATAAATGCTAGGGGTGTAACAGTCTGGGAATTTTATAGAATTTGTAAATATTTAAAAGTTTTATTGAAAACACGACGTTTTTCAAACCATGATTGTTATACATTTTATTGTGTGCTTTATGGTTGTGATAAACCAAAAAAACTTGTCTTTTGACTGACTGAGTGACTGATTGGACTGTCCCCAAGGGGAGCAAAATTTGCACTGAATTTAGTCAGGCGAGTCTCAGTTTTGAGTGGCACAAAGGGGGGAAACGGTGGGTTGGAATGCTACCCCAAGGCATTGTCAGTGGTTTAGACTTTTTGCAAGTATAGTATTCCTCTCCCTTCATCTTTTGTTTTGGTACTGTGAAAGTACCACTGGTCTTCCTGTACGGAGTGCTCTACAATGTTGCTGAGGGGAACTACCTGCATAGCTGGAAAGTCTTGACAGTTTACGTATTAATTGACTTAAACCCTACTTTGACAGAAATTATGTCTATGGTGACAGCATAAGAAGAGGGGCTCCCTGATCTACTACCCTAGATTGAGATGGGTAAGTCATTAGAAGGAGTCAACCTGGTTCTTAGTCTGCCGGATTGACAACAGAGGGACTGCCTCCAGTTGAGGGCCATGATTTTGTTTCAAAGACACCAGGACTTACTAACTGATGTGTCCACTACATAAATACTGGGGACAACATGCCTGTCACAAATAAAATCTACAGGCTGCAAGATAAGTTGAGGCCAGCATAAATGAAGAAGTGCCCAAAAGTCAAGATTTATTGATCACTCAAGCATTCAAATCAGTGCTTAATTTGTAAAAAAAAAAGACGTGCAGGTGCTGAAAATGTTGCCAAGGAGGCCACAGCTCACTTCTTCCTCCGATGAGCCCCACTTTCAACACTCTCACCGCCTCAGTCTCTATCTTCTAACCTTGATATGTTGTCTGTCCCCTAAGTCTTTCCCCCACATGCATCATTGTAGGAATTTGCGATTCCTAAATTGCGAAAATTAAGGAATCGCAATTTAGGAATCGCAAATTCCTATGCATCAAGAAATCGCAAAAGTTTTTGCGATTTCTTAATTTTCTTTATTTGCGATTCCTTAATTGCGAATCGCAATTAAGGAATCGCATTACATTGATTCCTATGGGCCTAGAGGCCCATAGGAATCAATGGGAAGGCATTCTCATTTTGCGAATTCGCAATTAAGGAATCGCAAAATGAGAATGCATTTTCAAGGGTGCAGGGGGTGTCCAAAGGACCCCCCCCTGCACCCCTGAAATGTCACGTAAGTACATTTTACTCACACACATGTCCCAAGGGCATGTGTGTGTGTGAAATATAAGTTTAAAAAATGCACTTTTGTGCATTTTTTGAACTTTTCGAAAAATACCATGAAGGTTTACTTCATGGTAATTTTCCCCTTCCAAATTGCGAATTCGCAAATTAAAAATAATCATGCATAGTATTTAAGAAATCGCAAAATTTGCGATTTCTTAAATGCTATCGCAATTAAAAAAATCGCTAAAATTTGCGATTTCTTAAATTGCGAAAAAAAAATTAAAAAATGATGCATCCCAAAAAAGGTTTTTGCATTCGCCAACGGCCGAATTTTGTGATTCGCACCGTTTGCGAATGCAAAAAAGTGTGATGCATGTGGGCATTTGTTCTAAGATTCTATCCTCTCACCTCTCTAATTGTTTTCTATAATCTTTGTCACACCTGGTGTGTTACCTTATTCCCTGCATTTCTGATTAGTCCTCTATTCATTCTACCCCTGCCCTTTTTCCTCTTCACTTTTATCCATGCTCTGCTCTCTCTCCCCTCGATCTTGGCTCTTTACTATCACTCTTCTAATAGTGATTAGCTGTGTCTCCGTTTTATCATTTGCCTGCTTTTATTCCTCTGTCCTGTCCTCTACATTCTATCTTCTCTCTTCTTAATGCTCTCTTCTTCACATAATGGCTGCTTTCTCTTTGTATCTGATTTGCTCTCCTTTTCTTCTACTTAGCTCCGTCTTATCTCTCTCCTCTCCTGTTGTTTCTTTCTCCTCTTTACTCTTGCTCTCTCTCTCATCTATAACACTGTTGCTGCCTGTGACCCCTGTCATCAGCCTGTACATGTCCCTGCTATTTTGAACTCTGCGTTTTCCTGTTGTCTTTTCTAAAGAAGAGGAAGATGACATGTGTTTTACTTTCTTACCTACACCGAGTGCAAAAACAAAATGTACACCAAATGAAAATGCTTTTTTTGCATAATCAGTGCAGTATAACTGTTTTTTTTGCAGAATAGGTAGCTGCTCGAGCACAGCAGGTGATGTTACTACTAGTGCTGCCTGTAATAAGTAGGTTCAGAGATGGCGACGGCATCGGCATCCACTGCTCAGCTTGGTGTGAACCTGCCTGCCACAGCACAGGCATTGTCCCCAGCTGTAATGCCGCCAATGCCGGTAAGTATGGCTGTGGTGCCTACTGGACTCACACACGCTCAGCAATTACCATGCTGGGGTGCAGCGCACAGATTCTACAGGTGAGGCCATGGCACACACAAGTTGTGTTGGGCCAGAGCGCATCGAGCACGTTGAGGATATTAGTAATGCAGGGCTGCAGGATATGCTACTCTGGCTACACAGCAAGTGAAAAGACCACACTTACTTTCGTTTATTCTTCCTCAAGAGCCCTCACTCCCAAGTTCCAAATGCGCTCTCGCAGTTTCCTTGCCTCAACTCCGTCCTGAGCCAGCCCCCAGCTACAATTATCCAATGGGAGGCTTAGGCTCAGGCAGTGGCAGGGTGCAGCAGACTCGGGGAATAGAATGCAAGACATGGTTTGTCAATGACTTCTTGGATTTGTGATCGGCGTGATGACATCATCACTAACGTGGTGAAACACAATCATGTCTGCCTGGACAGGCATATGCTGGCCTGTCTATGAACGTTTACAAGCCAGTCACAATGCAATGTATGTTATTCTTTTTACTTTGAATTTGAAGAATTAATATTGAGACCACCAGCTGCAGGGTCAGAAATTGTAGCCTCGGCCCTATGAAAGAAGTGCCGATGCTGAGCACCTGAAAGCACCTGCTCAAATTAAGCACTGATTCAAATACTTTTTGATCAAGTTTGCTTGTCTTGTTACCAAAGGTTTCTCATCAAAGTGGACCCTCACAGCTGCGGTTCTTTGCAGGGTACAAGGGACTCAACTCAGTCAGTAATGCTGACACACATCAAATATCAGAAGCTGATGAACTTATTGACAGGGTAATGCTTGTCCAGTTTGTCAGACCATTGGTCTGACTTCTCATAACTGGTAGTTCTGATACCTGGCAATTCACCCTCATTGAGGGTGCAAAAGAGAGATTGCCAACTCCAATTTCAGTGCAAAGTAATGCTGTTCGGGCTGAAGAATGTCTCTGATACCTTCCAGAGGCATATCAACTAGGCTACAGCTGGGCTAGAGGCTGCATTATTGCCTCACTGTATCTTAATACAATCTACAGCTCCAGCCACGAAAACCAGCAGGTACGCCAACAGAAAGCACTTCAGGCTCTGAGACCTAGAGGGCTATGTAGGCTAGTGAGTGTTAGATGGGACAGGGGTGTGTAATGCACCTTAGCCACTAAGATTGCAAGGGTCATGTACTACCACCCCAGTCAGAGATTAGGGTAGCGTAACCTGGGAGCTCCCAAGACCCGGACACTGATAAAGGATTTCATGGTTCTCAATGGGTATTACATGACATTTGTAAGGTAGTGCATAGGCATTGCTTAACCTTAATTCAAACTACTTATGCGCCTTATGGGCATGCATCATGCATATCCCCCAATTCTGGGATCTGGGAATAACATCCAGAGCTGCCATGTTTTTTGCACACACACCTTGAACCAAGGTGTACTGAAAATGTTATGAATCATGAAACCATTTCTCTAATGAGTGAGCACAAGCAATTTAAACTTAGAAGCCATGAAAATACTACCAAGAAAACAGTTAACATTGACAGTTTCTACAATTTATTGGGGCATTGTTTGCATACGCTTACACATTGGACCTGTCAGGTAGTTCATACGTCCTTCCATTTGTCCTTCTATCGAATAACCAAAAGAGGTACTCACTATGTATTAAGGTATGGGTATATACCATGCTTCTTTGTGTTGCTGTCAGACGTATATCAGTAAACACAGGACGTTTCATTTAGGAAAAGCAAGCTTCTCCGTTTTAAATGTTTAGGTTGTCAGGTGATGTAGAGATGAGAGCTAGACATATTTTATGGGTCATCAATTTTCAGAGACAGCTATATGCTCTTAGAAAGAACACAAATTTCAATAAGTTTATTCATATTTAACTACTTAATATCGACTCCCTGAATATCATAGTACAAGAACATATAGGACAATATTTACTGTTCCCATTTCCTCATCTATGTACATGAATATATATGTGGGCACATATATATATAAGGATTTAGGTATAGCAAATATAGACATACCTACCTGTGTCCCATCGATATTCTGAGGTCGATATTTAGAGTGCACACCTTTTATTCAGACTACTTTATTCATCCAGATCATCTATCTGAGATCACAGCTGTACAGTATTTTAAAAAATGTAGGAGGCAGAGTGAAGTATATGTCAGAGTAAGGCTAAACATTTAAAGCCAGCGCATACAGCCATCCCATTATTCATATGTAGAGTATACAAGCTGACCAGTTGAAATTAGGAACAGCAAAATTCACAGTTTTAATGATGTGTTGCCTCCCAAACCTTTCAAGCCTTAAAAGGATCAAATGATTAATTTTCTGGAAATTATAAAACATTGCTTGCTTCCCTTATATTAAATGTGATGCATACTAATGTGGGCGTGTTTACTATATGTGTTCTCGAAATAGGTTCACGATTACCTTCGGAGTAAGCTGTGTTCGCTTTACGAAAATGACTGCATTTTTGACAAGTTTGAATGTGCCTGGAATGGCTCAGACAGGTAATCCATTTCAGACGTTTAATATGTGTTCTATGTAGTGCTATTAAGCATGTTAATTTTGTCATTAGTGACGTTATCTACCAGTAAGTTAAATAAGCAAACTGTGATATGCTAGTTGAACAGGTTTTCCTGTGTTGAATGATACGTCATTGGTTCTTCTGTACCACCCTATAACTTTTAAGGGGGGGGGGGGGTCCACAAACCATGACTCAATCATGAAACCTGGATGGATGCTGAGCATACCTCTGCTCTGAAAAACATGACTTCCTATTGATTGTTTGTCAGAATATCATACACAGAAATATTCTCACATGAATATTGTTTACTATTCTATTTGTGCAACACAAAGGACAAAGAAACAAGACTGGCATTGACTCTTCTCGTCATCAGCGTCAACAAGTGGGACCACGGGAGGCGTGACTTGCCTTGGAAAGTTGGCGGGCACTTGAGTAGCCCAGATGAAAGGAAAAATAAAATGATAATAACTCAATGTTATCATTTTATCCTTCACTGCTGCGGCAGCATGAGAGCAGGGCTGCTCTGCTGAAAAAGCAGAGGAGGAGTGGTGAGCACACTAAAGTGCGCATGATGCTTTTACCAGCCCTCTCGGCCGGCCAAACTTTCATGCGCACTTTAGTATGTTCTCCATGCAGGCTACATTGCAGCCCAGGCCCCTAGTCCCTGTCTGAGCTCTGAACCACAGTGCTCAGGCCAATCACAGCACTGCATTACAGCGCTGTGATTGGTTTAGGGGAGCCAATCACAACGCTGCATTGCAGTGTTGTGATTGGCTCACAGGAGCCTGACTTCTTCCTGGTCTGAGGAGAGACAACGTGGAACAGAGCGGCGAGGAGGTAGTAAATGTTTCTATTTTTTCACAATCATACCTCCTTACCTCCTCGCCCCCGCCTCACCACACCAGATCCATGCTGGCCGCCACTGCACTTGAGAGCACTGCTCCCGCTGTACCTCATACATCCTGCTGGATATTATTACACCGGGCTGACAACTGGCCAGTGCCGCATGTGTCCTATCCTGGGGACCCACTGGTCTCTGGTCCGGAGTGCCCTCGGTGCCTGCTATGCCTGACGCCACCCTGTACTAGGGTTAGGCCGAGGTCTTCCGGAGGCGTGTGAAGTGGAGGGCTGCTGCAAGGCCTGCTACAGGCCATACAGGACTTCCAAGTATCCTTGAAGCTGAAAATGTATACAATCGCTATAGAGGTGGGCCTGCTGTGAGCAGACCACTGGAAATTGTCAGAGAGGGTGGAGGGTACGGAATCCACGCTGGCCGCAATGTGCCCCACTGCAGCTACTGATGAAAGACTTGTGCTACAAATTGAAGATTTTGCAGGGCAGGGTAAAGGATGCAGCCGAAATAACATTAGAGTGGTGCACTTACCAGAGCATGTTGAAAACCCTACTGCAGAACTGTTTCTGGAAAATTGGTTGCTCGCCACTGTACTCCTGAATACGCAATCTTAGTTCTTTACTCTGGAGAGGACACACAGTGCCAGTCAGGCCGCCTCCCTCAAGTACCCCTCTAAGACCCATAGTTGCCAGGCTGTTGAATCACTGAACCATGATGACATTCTGTAGATGGCCTGTGCCCACATAAAGGACACATAATCCCTGGCTACACTACAGAGGTGCAGAAGTGCCAGAGCTATGCAGGGATGAGCCAGGTGCTCAGGTCTCAGTGACTCCCATACGGTCTCTGCTATCCAGTGAAGCTATGTATTATGTTTAACAATATAGAGCTTTTTTCACCGCTCATGAGGAGGTTTTTGATTGGCTTGAGGTGGTGTTTGGGAATATCTACAATCTGATACTAAAACATGTTTATCACTTATGACACACGCCTCACTACTTATACTCCGCAATGACTAAGTACACAGCCAGCATTGACCTGGGCGAGTGCTGGACCTCCTACCCATCTTCCCCCTCCCAGATAAGTCACAGTTATGGCCCAGAGACAAAACATAGTTACTTGGACCAGGCACCATGGTGAAACAAAACAGAGTATGAGCCTTCTTGCGTATATGGAGTGTACATGTCATTCGTTGGCAAGAGACACGTGCGGTGGCCATGGACCTTGAAAAACTTGGAAGACACTGGAGGGCCCAATTGTTCAATACAGTGTTCTAAGCATTTGCAAGAGACACGCTGATATGGATGGTGCCGGGGGTCCCTTTCACACTACATCGATGGAGCAAAGACCCAGAGGGGAGATAGCTGTACTGGAGAGGATTCTAGATGGGACACCAGTTTTGATAGCCAATATACAAGCATCCAACATAGGGCAACTTCAATTCCTCGACTCCCTAGCACTGCACCAAGTTGGCGCACTACACCATGGTGATAGACTGTTCCTGAGATCGTTCCTTACCATCCCTGCCCTCGGGTACTACTGTGTCATTGGCCAGGGGGCATTGCCAATCGATGGAAAGGTGGGCGCTGGTGGACTTGTGGAGGGAGGCCCACCCACTGAGTAGGGAATACTCATACTACTCTGGGTTGCATGGTGTGCACACATGCATAGACTAGATAGTGGAATGTGTTACTCTCACACCATGTCTGCACAGAACTGAATACATATGCTGCACTGACTCTGATCACAACCCCCTGTTGCTGACACTGGAACTGGAGAGGACAATGACAGTAGTCCCGACTTGACAACTCTTGGACCCCCCCCTTTAGGGACACGGAGAGACCTCCTATACAATTATTTTAAAGAAAATGAGGACACTGCCTCCCACTCGAACACAGACTGGGATGCTGTTAAAATGGTCATACGTAGTCTAAGCATAAAGACCTCATACTGAGTCAAGAGTAATGAGGTAATTCCCAGAGGTGGAACGTAGTTGCAGAGTATAAGAAATATCTGCATTAGAAGAACCAACGGAAAGACCACACTTGCTGGAGCTGTCCAAGTCATACCAGAAATTGATAGAAGGCTTAAGTGCCTGCATTACAGAGAATAGTTAGCATGGTAGCTTGGGGAACGTGGCAGGAATGGCCGCCTGCTGGTATGGCTAGTGAAATCTGATTATTCGAAGAAGCCAATAGGAGATGTGCGATTCCTCACAGGCCAGGTGGTGGCGACACATTAGGAGATCACTGCAGCGTTCTGCCTCCCCCATCCTAGTCACCGGCCCGGATTGCCTAATTCTTGGCACAGACGAGGATTCCGTGTCTCACGGAGGCCCAGACATTAACTTTGAATGTTGACCCATAGATACTAGAGGTCAAAGTGGCTATGGACCAATTCATGAATGGAATCTGTGATGGACAGACTCCCTTCTTAGTTCTATGTTGCCTACCAATTCTGTCTGGCAACCTGATTACACTCCATGTATAAAGGAGCACTACAGAAAATGATTGTCTTGCCACGACTTCTATATAGTTTCTTGGCCCTCCCACTACATCTGCTGAGATCCTTCTTCTGGTACTGCAGTTGCTATTTTCTGGCTTGATGTGGGGGGAAAAACGCAGATAGCCAGCGATCAACAAAGCAATGCGTCCCCTGGACTTGAGGGTCATGGGGTTCCCCAACTTGGAGTCTTACAACAAGGCCACTCAATGTATGTAGCTGGCAAGGTCGCTTGAGGTCTACAAGAACCCTGAGGGCAAGAGAAATCAGATGAGCCCCAGGTGATAGGCACCTCCTACAGAAGCTATATACTAGATACAGCCGCAGATACCACCACCTAGAGAATTGAGAGTCATTAAGACTTGCTAGGATAAATATTCTAGAAAGCTGGGCAGGGGAATGCTATATTCCTCTAACTTGCCACTGTGGGTGATACCCAGCCAGGCGGGGGTGACAACCAACCATGTCACACAAGCATGGGACTAGGCTGGGTTGACCACAATGGGTGACTTATATGTTGATGGCAAGCTTCTAACATTTGACAAGCTTTATGAATAGCTTCCACAAAGGCCAATTTCTGACATATCATGCACTGAAGACTGTAACTTTTGACACCTGGGGTAAAGGCACTTTGGAGCAAACAGAGACACTGGCCATGCTGCTGACACATGGGATACATTGTAAAGCGGAGACAAGTATGCACAGGTCCCTGGCTCTAACTGTTTGAGCAGCAATTAAGAGAGGACATACCCAACATATACTGGAGATGGATTCTACAATACACAAAACAGGTGAATCGGAACCACAGATTTAAATCTATACAACTCAACTGCTTACACTGTACCTACATGTCACCAGCATGCCTAGCGGTCCAATATCCAGGATTCATACCTAAATGCCCTAGGTGCCAGGCACTGCAAGCAAACATTTAGTTATTTGGTCTGGGACCTCCATGTTCATGCCTACTGGCAGACCCTCCTGGGAGTACTGGCAGATGTAACAGATCGTACGCTGCCTGCTAAGGTGGCGTTGTGCCTGATGTGACAATTTCCAACACCAGTAAAGGCTAAAAACACCTCCAGGTTTATAGATCTAGCCCTGATACTGGAGAAATGCATATAGTCATGCACTAGAAGTCATTGATATCCCTTACCACTGCGCAATGGCTTAGGGATCTAGTACAATAGGACACTGTGGAAACCAGTGAGATGATGCACATACAAAGGCAGACTGGGGGAGCAACATCTATCACTGAATGGGACTGTTTCCCGATGGCGACACAATCAAAATCTGTAGAGCTGCCCCCTTGAACATTGAGAGAAGCATACAGTTACACAGTATAACATACACGGTACTGTGGACAGTACTCCGCCGAGGGCATGATGGGCAACCTTCATCAGTCCCATGACTCCAGATCTAAACCTGACCAAAAACTAGTGGGTGGCGGAAGATGCATGGTGCATTAGGGATGCAGGGATTGACAAAGGCAATGGCAAGAGGACATGGAATGCTGTGGGCACTTTAAAGCACATGAAAAAGGTGGACTGCGGGGCTGGGTTGGAGAGCCTGACATGTGTAAAGAACCTACAAGGGCATACACCATACTAAACTATGATATCATTGAGGTAATAGGTTCATGAAGTTGTTTGGTATTGCTATACTAAAAAAATGCTCATAATACAGATGGTTCTACAGAAGACAGTGCTTTGTTTTGTTAAACAGATGCATACTACTGGCTTCAACATAGTGGACTGCTTGTGGAAATGCTGTGATATATGGCAAATCAATACAGATCTATAAAAAAAACAATTGGGACCACTTAGACCTTCTGAAAGAGTCCTTACTATAGTTAACTTTATTACGGGGCCTTTATCTACCCCAGGAGCACATTTGATTTTAATTGCTTACCAGTTTGGTTTCATTGGTTCAACCCTGTTATCAATTCTCCTTTACAGATGCGCTGTTCCTTTCTCTTGTATAAAAAAGGCTGACAACACAAGGGAGCATTTTATCAGATGTTTGAATCTCTTTACTTTATTCTATTGTACTCACTTTTAGTGCATGAAGTGCATTATTAAATCACAAAGCATAAAAGCTGTATTCCTGAAGTTCAAACACGAGGCATTGTGTGCCTTCACTTTACTTTTAAATAACTGGCTGCTCATCATATCAATGCCAACCTCCTGGTTGTGCTAATATGGCTTTTTTAATAGGGAAGGGGATGTGACGTTGTGGCCAGAGCTGCCGACTTTGGAATTAGGGAACCAGGTTCTGGTCTCGGTGTCAACTCAACATCCTATGATTCTCCCCCTCCCTAAAAGAGAAGTGTGACCTTTTGGAATGTAACTGGTGTTCATGTAAAGTGATCTAATACCTTTGGGTCAAGTATGCACAACATTGCCCAACAAATAAATATATATATATTTTTTTTCCACTGAAAAAAACTCAAGTTAAAGGGGTGTTATAGTTAGAAATCAACATAAAAAATCTTATAAATTCACTGAAAAAAAACAAAAAACCAAAGGGACGTTATAGTTGGGAAATAGAATAAAAAAACCTTACAAATGTAATGAAAGACCTAAAGGTAACAGGGGCATTATAGTTGAGCTTATATTTCACTCGTACAAAACCACAGAATTGGGCAATAAAAGTTTGCTGAGCTAACTATAACTTACACCCCAGCAAGGCACTGCTTATGACTCATGACATCACTGATGACATCTAAAAGGATGGTAAGTCATAGTTAGCTCAGCTAACTGCTGAATTTCTCTGGTTTTATACGAGTGAAATGTAGGCCCAACTTTAATGTGCCTGTAACCTTTATTTTGTTCAGTAGATTTCTAAGGTTCTTTAACTTCTAATTCCTAACTATTACGTACCTGCAACCTTTGTTTTTTTCAGTGAATTTGTAATTGTTATTTCCTAACTATAATGTCTCTGTAAGCTTTGTTGTTTAGTAAATTTATAAGACTTTTTCATTCTATTTCCTAACTATAATATCCCTGTAACCTTTGTTTTTTTCTGTGAATTTCTATGTTTTTTTTTTGATTTCTTAATTTGTGGAGAAAGGGAGCGGGCCTCTCACAAGCTCTCACCAAACCCACTGGGTGGGACTTACAGGTGGTAACAGGAGGGGTTCTTGGCCTCCTAGGACCCTCCGCATCCAAGGGGACTTCATCCCCCAGCGAGTAGTGTGTCAGGAGGCGCGTTGTAGAGTGGTGGAGAAAGGGAGCAAAGGCTCTGATGAACTCTCAGCAATCCCACTGTGTGGGATTTACTGGAGTTAACAGGAGGGGTTCTTGGTCCCAAGGACCCTCTGCATCAAAGGAGACTTCATCCCTCAATCAGAAGTGTGCCAGGAGATGCTTTTGCAGAATGGAGGATAAAAGGGTGGGGTCTCCCATGAGCTCTCAACAATCCTACTGTATGGCACTTACTCGAGGTAACCAGAGGGGTTGTTGGCCCCCAAGGATACTCAGGAGCCAAAGGGACTTCATGCCCCAACCAGGCGGCCCCTTTGCAGTGTGGTTGAGAAAGGGCATTAGTTTATAACCATTTGTGACAGTCCCCAGGCTGCAGGGGTGCTGCATTGACACCCCACACATACAAAAAAAACAATGCCCCAGCAGGTGGCGGTCCCCAGGGCTTCCATAAGCCCTAGGAGAGGGGCACTAGGGAGGGGTCCCATTTGCCCCTCTCCTATTTCATAGGCATGGTCCGGGACCTGGCCCAAGCGGGGTTTAATTAAAAACAAGCACGGGAACCCATGCTTGTTTTTTTTATTTTTACCGCAAATTTACAAATCTCGCTTTTTTTCATTTATTTTTTATGCTTTTCTAGCCTGTCGGTGTCTCTCTGGAACCCCAGGACCAAATTTCTGGTGTCTGTATTTTTACCTTGCCCCCTTTTCTTTTTTTTTACATTTCTTTTTCAGACTCAGCTGAAGCCAAGACCCAAGATGGCTGCCAACACTTCCTGGTTTAAGTCTTGGCAGCCAATCAGAGCTCTGTATTTCCCTGCACAAGCTCGTTATTTTTTGCAAAATTGTCGCAGCCATAGAGATAGCTAACTCTATTTTCTTAAATTTCTCAACAACTACTGAATGGAAAAAACCGCAATCTGCATAAACCATTCTACCAATTCTGTCCAGCAGTTTGAGCTGCAGGCGAGTCCAGAGGACCTATGGGAATTCACATGGGAAAACACACTTTTTTGGCACCCTTTTTTTGGCGCCACTTGACGGATCACCCAGAAACTTTCAATGCACAGCAAGACTTAACTTGACACTTTAAAAAAAAAAGATTTATGAGGATTCGTTAACAGGTGCCAAAGTTATAGGCTAGTCAAAAAATGCTTTTCCAATGGAAACATGGTCCTAACTATAACTACCTGGCAAATTTAAATTATGCTGTAGCTTTGTATATATCTTAAAGTCTCAGAAACGGTTACAAAACACTTACACTCATGGGATGATGTCATCAGTGATATAATTTTAGATGTCATCAGTGATGTCATCAGCAATATCACTGACCATGTCATCAGTGAGGTAATATGTGAGGTCATAAGCAGTGCGTTGCAGGGGTCTAATTTGTAGTTACCTCCGATATCTATAAATGCTGAGTTTCACTGGTTTTCTACGAGTGAAATCTGAGCCTAATAATAATTTCAGTGAATTTCTAGGGTTTTTTAAATTCTATTTCCTAACTATAACGTCCCTGTAACCTTTGTGTTTTAAAGTGAATTTCTAAGGTTTTTTAAATTTGTATTTCCTAACTGTAACCTGTAAACTTTTAGAATAAGTGTACAACTGATTGTATGAGTGTCTCTGCGAGTGTGTGAGTGTCTCAATGTGTGTCAGTGGGTGTGTAAGTGTCTGAGTGGGCCTTGGAATGGCTGCAAAAGTGTCTCACCGGGTCTGTGAGTGAGTGCATAAGTCTCTCAGTGGGTCTGTGAGTGGGTGGGTGTGTGAGTCTCTGAGTGGGTCTGTGAATGCATGCATGAATGAGAAAAAAAACAATCGCGGCCTCCCGCGCTTGTTTAGGAAAAACTCTGGGCCAGGTCCCGGTCCATTTATTTTAAAATTAAAGGCGGGCACATGGGACTGTCCTCTATTGGCATTTGTATGCCCCAGGGACCACCACCTCTCCGGGGCTTAAATGTATATGAATGCAGGGAGGGTGGCTTGTGGACTAGCCCGGGGACCACCTCTTCCCCAAGGCTTTTATTTTCAAAATTATGAGGGGGACTGCGTGGGCCCCAGGGACTACCGCTTCCCCGGAGCCAAATACATTAAAGTGGGAGGGAAACATGCACACCCCATTCCCGGGGGGCCTGGCCATACCTCAATGGGGAGGGGAGCTGCACGCCAACCTTCCCCGGGCTGGTTTCGGTCCCGGGGACCCCATGACTCGGAGCCCTATTAGAAACATATTTCTAATAGGGGAGTAGGGTCAGGCACCCAGTGTGTTATGGGTCTGTGGGGGGAGCCTCAAGGCCCCTGTGGTTCCAGCCAGCTCCTGCCTCCTGAGAGAGCTGTCATTGCTGCCGCAAACAGGTAGCTGCTTTCAGTAGCAGCTTCCTGCCTGCAGGAGCAGTGTTTTCATCTGCTTTGCTGCATGCATATGTGCATGGAAGGAAACAGATGAAAACTCGGCTTTCTGCAAGCAGGAGCGGTCAGCTCCCACCAAGCAAAAGCAAACAGCTACCTCCCAAGGGTGGGCAACTTGGGAGGTAGCAGGAGCCGGCTGTGGGGCGGGGGTGGTCCCCAGGGCCAGAAATGGGTCTATGAGGATGGCCACGTGGCCCCCTCTCTATCGTAGAATTTAGCCCTGGGGAGGTGGTCTGTGACAGACTCCCTACATTAATTTATTTCAGACCCGGGGAGGTTGGTGGTACCCAGGGCTAGTGGGGAGGGACGGCAGGGCCCATGCAATATTTTACTGTATTTTGCCCCAGGGAGATTGCAGTCCCCAAGGTGCAGGCAGGCCCAGCCCGCATGCCTGCAAACATATTTTGCACTGCAGTACGGTTCAGGGCAGGCTGTTTTTGTGATTTGCCCCAGGGAGTTGGAGGTCTGCGGGGCATAGGTGGGACCAGCAGACCTGCCCGCATACATGTTTTCAAGTTTCCCAGGGAGGTGGCGGTCCCTGGGTCTGCATGGGGCCACACCGGCCAACCACAGTATTTTACCGTATTTTGCCCCAGGGAGGTGGCAGTTCCTGTGGCACATAAATATTTTAGAGTGACCTAAGAGGGTGGTGGTCCCCAGGGCTTTCATAAGCGCTAGGACAGAGGACCCGTGCTCCCCCTCCTATTTTTTAAGTATGACCCTCGGATCTGGCCCACCTAGGAAACCACACTTCTTTTTTTAATAATTTTTTTATTTTACTGTGGAATTGCAATGCCATTGTTAATTCATGACAACAACAAAAAAGTATACTTTTTTTTGGCCTGCAGAGCCCCTCTAGGACCCCATCCCCCAAGAGGCCTAGGTTGTTGGGGTTCTCCTACCCTACCCTCTTCTCTTTTTTAAAAACGTTTTTGTGGGACTCAGCAGAAGCCGAGTCCCAAGACGACAGTGAGCATTTCCTGGTTGAAATGTTGGCAGCCAATCTCATTCCAACACTGGGACTGTCAAATCCTTGGTAGATCAATTTCCCTATATATACAAATGTGAATTTCTTTTAATAACTCATCAACTACTGATTGTATTTACACCACTTCACAAAAAAGTCACTTTCTAGACCAACAGCTACCTTTCTGCCAAATTTGTGGTAAATTCCATTCAATGCTTCAGGCTGTCGTCGTGCCTAAAATTCCTGTTGGAATTAAAATGGGAAACACACATTTTTGTAACCCCCCCTGCCTATTTCTCACCCGCTGCTTGACGGATCACCCCAAAACTTAACATGCACAACAAGAATCACCAGGGCGTTTTTTGGGGAACATTTTGTGAAGATTTGTCAAATGGCGCCAAAGACATGGGCAAATCAAAAAATTTGTTTTTGATTTATATATATATATATATATTTCACTGCTACAAAGCAAGGCAGGCGGCACCTTGTGTGGTACTTCTCTCCACTTGAAACTTTTTTTCTGTTCTAATTTGAAGGTATTAGAGGCAGCCCCACGAGGGGAAGATTATTTGCGCACTGCAATGACCAGAAGGCCTTGCGAAATGGCACGCCCACTGAGGCAGGTGTTTGAAATATCTACTAATGTGCGCCCTGAAAAACTGTCTTCTAACTTTCTTTGAACATTGCCTCTGAAAAAAGTTTTGAGGAAATCCTGAAATGCGTCTGGCTGACATTAATCTCTGAAGACTGCAGTTGTGTGTTTCTCTGCTGGCAAGCTGTGAAATGGATGCAAATTTTTCAGTTCCGATTAAACTTCTTGTGGCTTACTTCGTCTTTGGGGCTTACCTGCTTTGTTGGATATATATATAAATATATATATATCCAAAACAGCACAGTTTTTCAACAGACGTACTCGGGACACCTCATGTTGCTCGTGCAAAGTGTTTTATTGGCAGGAAACAGCGCGTTTCACCTTTCGGCTTGATCGCGTTTCAACTCTGTGATACTTTGTGATTGTATTTATCCCGTATCGCCCATAGACAAAGGACTAACACCCCATATGTGTGGTAAACAATCAACGATCATGGCGGCCACTTTGAAAAGTCTGAAAGCTATTCATTATTGCAGCTTTCCCCGCGTTTCATAATATTTACATTATACAGGCAGTTGTGGTACATTGCACTTCTCAAAAATATAAAGTACCGAATTATTATAAACATAAATGCAACCAAATCTCATTGTTAAAAAAACAAGCGAATTTAACTCATTATCACTGTGAAATACAGCGCAACATTCACTGACGACAATATTTATAAATCCATTGGAAAGCAATTGCTTATAGTCCATATCGCTAATGTCAGCTTTCAGATTGATAAAGTTATAATGTTTTAAACATTACTACAATCATAACCAAAATACATGATTTCAGAGACATTTCACGCCTTGATAGGCTGGTTAATTCCTAGCGGACTGTTTCGCTTAGTTGGCAACAATATTTATTTAATATAGCAATTAATTTGTCAGCTATCAATATCATATACTTGCTTAATTTCAGCTAGTTTTAACAGAAGTCATGCCCGAGTGGGCTAATATACACAAATCGCTGATTCGAGGCAGGATTGAGGAGCGTGAACCCCACGCGAAGCTACCTACGATTAACTCAAGGTGCCCCAGACGTTTCTATATTAATATTGCCCACTCGACTTAAGCATCGACGAGCGATTGGGATGTACATTCATCTCTTTCAATTCATTTCACCTTGTAGTGTATTTGTGAGTGTATTTTGTAAAGCGCACAGCTGCCCCAACGGGGCGTCCTGGCGCTGTATAACGCTGTGGAACCCTTCCTGGCTCTCCCTGTGAGATGCCCCTCCTGGGCACCCCCAAGGTGAAGCCAGGCATCCCAGTGTTGTAGGGGCCGTTGTGGAGATTGAGCAAGCTATTGCCCAGAGTTGCAGCGTGGGACCCATGATTAGAGTAGGCGTCGAGGCGAGAATTATCGAGTCCGTGGACATTGAGCCCAAGACCCTGCCGCGTCGGGACTTGAACCCTGGTCCCGGGCCCGATCTCTGCTTCAGAGTCTGCCGCTCTAACCAGTGAGCCACACTTCTCCACCTTGTGCCTCGTTTCATGCAACGGCTCCTTATATTTTGCTAGACTACATTTCTAGCCGTACTCTTGTGGAAAAATAGATATTTACAAGATATTTTACTCCAAATAAGTGGCGACTACGCTTCTACATCGGTATTCATCTTTTTTCTTTGCCTTTTTACTACTGTTTATAGAATCAATAGCTGTTCCATTATGCAACACATGATATGCAGTATCCTGAGTCAAAGTACATGATATATATATACTGTTTTTAGAATATCAAGAGGTTCTCCAGAAGAAGGCGTGTTACACGCCGAAACGCGCGTAGAGACGTTCATCATACTTACCGCTAATTGTGTGGTTGTTATCGAACGGATTTGTCTGTTTATATACCCTAGCAATATTTTATTTATACACATATGAATGTTTTTTTATTGTTCTCAACTGATATGTATTGTTTATTGTTTTAATGTAATTGATTTGCACATTAATTCTTTTTAGAATTTTGTATGCATTAATAAAATGACAATATAAGGTTTATTTTAACATAATTTTCTTGTTTGTCTTTACATTGAGGCTACTCCTTCTATTGCATCGCTTGTTACATATCATTCCTGAATTTAGACAGGTACTGAGTTGCCTAGGAATTTTTACTATTAAAAGTACTGTTACCCTGTCCTAGGAACCCTAACTAGTTTCAGGGGGTCCCTGTTTTTGATATTGAATACTAATATACACAAATACCACTGTGCCAACTTGTTGATCCCACCCAAGTGGGCAAATATTCCAAAATTCATGTATTTCAAAATCACATCCTCCAGAAAAGCTGTAAATTCAGTTTGGTACCATGATCAGACAGATGCCAGTATATTCCTAAAATTTAAAAACAACATAAAATCAGATTGCAGACCGCATAAAATCAATGCTAAATACATATTTCATATTTCTTTCTATTAGGTACACTGCCAGCTCTTCACTTGAATTTAAACCTTTCGGGGTCATACAATCGAAGTCAATGATATACCTTGACTCCAATTTGCGCAGGGCTAGCTCTCTGTTACCTCCCCTTATCCCAAGGTCAACCATATCAATGACCACCATCTTCAATAAGCTCTCATTTTGAAAGTGGCATTCAAAAAAGTGACGTGCTACAGGATATTGTTGATTGTTATTCTTGATCGCACGTACATGCTCCATCACTCTTTTTTTAGCACGATGTATTGTGCTGCCCACATACCATTTGTTACATGGGCATATTAGTACATAGACACAGTACATTGAGTTACGTGTCTTGCGAATTACAAACTCTCTCTCAGTCTTGGGGATTTTCAAAGTATCACAATCAATACTCTTGCAGCAGGCTTTACAGCTCCTACAGCACGTAAAGCCTGCCTTGCATTTACTTCTGTTCTTGCTAGTCACATGATTACAGCTTAGATTGTCTCTCAAGGATTTGCATTTCCTAAAAGTGATTTGTGGGTTACTGCTTATATATGGTTTCAGATGTTCATCTGTAGATAGTACATGCCAGTGTTTTTTAAAGATCTTTCTGATCTTATGGGCCTGTCCTGAGAAAGTGGTCACAAACCTGACTGTATCATCATTTTCATCTGCTCTATTGGGATGGAGTCAGACTATGCCCCTCCTTTTATTATGGCAAAGTTAGCCACAAGCTTAGCTGCCTCACTTTCGTCAGTCTGTAACATCTCCTTGGACACAGCTACCTTCCTGAACAAATGGAAAAGAGCAGACCCAGCAGAGATGTAAAATTATAGGCCGATATCTCTGTTGCACAGCTGTACGAAGGTAATGGAGAAGATGTTCAATAAACAACTGAATGATTATCTAGAAAAACATCAATTGTTGGATCCTGCCTGTTAGAACCGGGGGTCTCTAGTTGGCAGAGGTAAGCACCTTAGGCCAAGTAGGGACCCCTGCTTCCAGTCAGGGTGAAGGAATAACCCTCTGAGATAACCCCTGCTCACCCTCTAGGTAGCTTGGCACGAGCAGTCTAGGCTAAACAGAGGCAATGTGGATAACATTTGCACTTAACACAACAATGATCCCCAATCCACCACACACTGAGACCACACAGGTAAGTATATTTTATAAAAATATATATCTTTATCTAGTTTCAGCATGTAAATCAAGCAGTTACTCGATAAGCACTTCTTTAGAAAGGTGTATCACTTAATATTAATGGTTGCACTTAATTGTTAGGATGGTACTTGTGAATAGGAAGTTCTGAAAAACAAAACAGTCTCAAGTCTCTGGCTTTCTCAATACCCAAAAACGAGGGATACTGATTTCTGTGAGGTAAGCTCTAAAAACGAGCAGTAGACACAATGCCCCCTTGTGATCCCACCTAGGGGCTCCAAGCGCTGTCAATGCGCTTCTGCGCGAGGCTCGGGGACTCTTTCTTTTCCCCCGGTGTCGCCTTGCTCCTTCCTGAGCCTCAGGCGCCACGGGCCGTGCAGAGCGCCCGCGTCCCCACCCCGGCCGGTCCCCTGTCCTCTCCCGCCCGCTCTCGACAATCCAACGAGCGGCGGGAGAGGCGGTGCGACTCACCTGGTGGGGGACGGCTGGCCAGGGGTGCAGGACGGCTCCAATTCCCTCGGCGAGGTCGGCTCTCGCGGACGGGGCGTCTCCTCTCCTTCTTCTCTCCTCGCTGGGACCAGCCAATCCCGTCGCGGCAAATGGGGCGAGCCTCCAGCAGCACCCGGGAGTCAGCCAATGGCAGAGCGGCTCCCGGGACAGGCAAACAATGACGCTCCGCTCCTTCGGCCAATCACGGCCCCACACCACGGATGACGCTGCACCGCACGGGCCAATCCCGTCGCGGCGTTAGTGAGGGGGCTCGGCTCCCTCAACCAATGGGAGCGCGGCGGCTTCGTTCTTCGCCGCTTCAGCTCCCCAACGCTCGGCGATCTTGTGGGGACATTCCTGGCCCCCGGGCAGCGGCGGTGACACCGCTCACAGTTGTTTTCAGTGCGTCTTGCACTGGGAAGGCCCACAAGTCTCCGGTCTGCCACACACACGTGTCGATGAACACGTCGATCTTGGCCACGCAGCAGGCTGGGTCAGCGCGGCGCTCTCAAGCAGATTAGAGAGCAGCCCGTGCGCTAAGCAGGCAAACTACAGGGTTTCACGATCTCCTCGCCACACAGCAGCTTCAGAGGGCACAGCAGGGTCTTGTAGTCCTTGGGCAACCTTTATGTCCCTGGGTTGCAGACAGGGGGCCAGCTCTTCTAAGGCCCTTGGAGATTCAAGTTGCAGACACAGCACACAGCAAAGTCTTGGCAGTTTCAAGCAGGCAGGGTCACAGCACACAGCAAAGTCCCTTTCTCCTCCTCAGCTTTCAGTTAGACAGCAGAACAGGTCAGCCCTTAGAGCACACAGCAAGGCAATCTTCCTTTAGTTCTCCAGCCGTCCTCCTTCCAGCAGAGGTCCCTTCTTGCTTGTAGGATCTTAGAATCTAGACTTCTGTAGTCAGGGGTCCTTTCCTTATACCCCTCAATGTCTTTGAAGTCCTTTGAAGTCTTTGTGCAAGCAACCCTGACTCCAGTCTAAACCAGTTCTGGGGGTTGCTGAAGCACTGAAGTGTTTCTGGTTTTCTTCTTCCTGTCAGCTCCAGGATCAGAAGTGTCAGTTGGCCGGCAGGAGGGAGCTAGCATGGGGGGGCAGGCAGGCACAGCCCAGCACTATCAGGCTTTTCTTCCTCCCACCTCCCTGGCAGCAGATGTGCCCTTTCATCCCCGGGCTGGCTCCGACCCTCTCCTCCGGGGGCTCTGCAGCCCCCCTGTCACACCCAGACCAGACAGGCATTCCACAAACCCAGGCACACAGAAAGGTTTTAGACAAGAGAACAGCCACTTTCTAAAAGTGCTATTCTCCAACACAGGATTCAAAAACACCCTTCACTAAAAGATGTGTCATTAAATTCTGAGTTCAGGAATATCTTTCACTTATGTCCCATCTTGTTCCTCTGGGGAGATAGGCTGGCATCACATGGGGCCAGCCACCTCCATGTTACTCTATGGAGCAAGAGAGCCTTACAGCAGTGAGCACATAAAATGGCTGCTGCCCACTACCAGAGCATGTGACCTGCACTAGTACATGCTCTACCTTATCCATACACTGCACCCTGCCCAGGGGTGTACCTTGAGCCTTCCATAGGGGTGACTGAGGTGCACAGACAGGGAAGGGTTAGGCCCAGCCAGTGGAGACACTGGCCAGGGGGACAGGCAGTCGCTGACTGCACACAGGCCCTGCGCTGGCAGGCCTGAGTCACCTTTTTAGGGCTACTCATGTGGGTGGCGCAATCTGCGCTGCAGGCCCACTAGTAGCATCTGTCATCACCAGCCCTGGCACACACAGTGCTCTTTACTAGGGACTTCAGGGTGATGCAAATATGCCAATCAGGTATATTTAATCAATATTGCAATTTACAGAGAGAGCACTTACACTCTGGCACTGATCAGCAGTGGCAGAGTGTCCAAAGCATCTAAATCAGCAAAAACGAAATCCAGCACAGCATCAAAACACATGAGTCAGAGGCAAAAAGATGGGGGAAGAACCACGCCAAAGGTGTCAGGTCTAACATGTGTCCCCTCCAGCTGAAAGTGGGGAGAACTACCCAACCTCTTGGGAGTCCTCATCACTACGGCGGAAGAATCTGGACAGACCGTCAGCATTGGCGTGTTCTGTACCAGGGCGGTGCTCCACCGTAAAGTCCATCCCCTGTAGGGAAATGGACCACCTCAACAATTTCGGATTCTCACCCCTCATCTGCATTAACCATCTGAGGGGCCTGTGGTCGGTCTGAACACGGAAGTGAGTCCCAAACAGGTAGGGCCTCAGCTTCTTCAGAGCCCAGACCACAGCGAAAGCTTCTCTTTCAATGGCACTCCATTTCTGTTCCCTGGGGATTAGCCTCCGGCTAATGAAAGCTACTGGTTGATCTCCTCCCTCCTCGTTGATCTGTGAGAGTACTGCTCCCACGCCTTGCTCTGAAGCGTCAGTTTGCACAATGAACTCACTGGAAAAGTCAGGTGCCTTAAGCACCGGTGCTGTGCACATGGCAGTTTTGAGGTTGTCAAAAGCAGTTTGACAGGCCTCGGTCCAATTCACTTTCCTGGGCTGATTTCTAGATGTCAGCTCTGTCAAGGGGGCCACAATGGTGCCATAACCTTTGACAAACCATCTGTAATACCCGGTGAGACCTAAAAAGGCTCTCACCTCAGTCTGGGTCTTGGGGGGTTCCCAAACCAGGATGGTATCAATCTTTGCCTGTAGGGGCGCCACCTGGCCGCTCCCCACCTGGTGTCCCAAGTACACCACCGATCCCTGCCCTATCTGGCATTTACTGGCCTTGATAGTGAGGCCTGCCTTCTGCAGAGCCTTCAACACTTCAGTGAGGTGTTGCAGGTGTTCCTCCCAAGTGGAGCTGAACACAGCAATGTCATCCAGGTAGGCTGCGCTGAATTGCTCCAGCCCCGCCAGCACCTGGTTGACCAATCTCTGAAATGTGGCGGGAGCATTTTTCAACCCAAAGGGCATGACACGGAACTGGAAGTGCCCCTCTGGCGTGGAAAATGCTGACCTCTCCTTGGCCCTTCGGTTAAGGCAATCTGCCAGTAACCTGAAGTCAAATCAAAAGTGCTCAGGTACTGGGCAGCTCCCAACCGATCCACCAGCTCATCAGCTCTGGGGATGGGGTGCGCGTCAGTCTTGGTGACCGCATTGAGCCCCCGGTAGTCCACGCAGAACCGGAGTTCTGGGGTACCGTCTGGGGTAGCAGCTTTCTTAGGCACTAAGACCACTGGGCTAGCCCAGGGGCTGCTGGAGGGCTCAATAACCCCTAGCGTCAACATCTTGGAAACGTCTTCCTTGATGCTGGCTCTGATCTTGTCAGCCACCCTGTAAAACTTCTGTTTCACGGGCAGACTGTCTCCAGTGTCCACGTCGTGGACGCACCACTTGGTGACACCTGGGGTCAGGGAGAACAGGGGGGCGAACTGACCCAAGACTTGGCGACAGTCATCCTGCTGCTCTGGAGTCAGGGTGGGGGAGAGGACCACACCATCCACTGACCCATCTTGCTCCTTGACTGCCAGGAGGTCAGGGAGAGGATCACTATCCTCCTCCCCTCCAGCATCTGTAGCCATAAGCATAGTCACTTCAGTCCTCTCAAAGTGGGGTTTGAGGCGGTTCACATGTAGCACTCTCAGGGGCTGCCTGGGAGTCTTCAGATTAACCAAATAGGTAACCTCGCTCTTGCGCTCCACCACCTCATATGGCCCAGACCACTTGTCACGGAGCGCACAAGGCTCCACTGGCGCCATTACCCACACTTTCTGACCAGGGTGGAATTCAACCAGAGAAGTGTTCTGGTCATACCACCTCTTCATTTCCTCCTGGCTAGCCTCCAGGTTCTCTTGAGCGAGCTTCCTGAAGCGCTTGGTCTGGTTGCGAATGGCCAGCACATAGCTGAACACATCCTGAGGGGTTTTCCCACGGGATTTCTCCCACCCCTCCTTCACCAGAGTAAGAGGCCCTCTGACAGGGTGGCCATACAGCAACTCAAAGGGACTGAACCCTAAGGATTTCTGAGGCACCTCCCTGTAGGCAAACAACAGGCATGGTACCAAGACGTCCCATTTCCGCCTCATGGGCTCTTCCAGGCCCATAATCATGCCCTTCAATGTGCGGTTGAATCTCTCAACCAGCCCATTTCCTTGAGGGTGGTAAGGTGTGGTGAATTTGTAGGTCACCCCACACTCACTCCAAAGGGACTTCATATACCTAGAAATGAAGTTTGTCCCTCTGTCGGAGACCACCTCCCGGGGAAATCCCACCCGGGAAAAGATTCCCATCAAGGCACGGCCCACCACTGGGGCTGTGACTGTCCTGAGCGGGATGGCTTCCGGGTACCGCGTGGCATGGTCCACCAAGACCAGGATAAACCTGTTGCCTAGGGCTGTCTTGGGATCCAGGGGCCCCACGATGTCAATGCCCACCCGCTCAAAAGGGGTGCTCACCACGGGAAAGGGTTGGAGGGGGGCCACGCGCTTCCCTCCGCTCTTGCCACTGGCCTGACAAGTCTGGCAAGATTTACAAAAGGCAGAGACGTGCGTCTTCATCTGGGGCCAGGAAAAATGGGTGACAAGCCTGTGATAGGTCTTGTCTTGCCCCAGATGTCCTGCGAGAGGCACGTCATGAGCCAGACCCAGTAGGAAGTTCCTGAAGCGCTCCGGTACTACCAGCACACGGGCTGCACCGGGCTCAGCAAACTTAGGCTCACTATAAAGTAAGTCATCCTCCCAGTAGATCAAATTCTCCTTGGACCCCAGGCCTGCTGCCTGGTCTGCAGCCTGCTGCCGCACACCAATGAGAGAAGGGCACTCCTTCTGAGCCTGGCAGAATTCCTCCCTGGAGGGACCACCCTCTTGCTGCCACTGGGACAGCTCAGGCAATTCCCCTAGTTCGGCCACCTGCTCCCCTGTAGGTTCCAGGGCATCCCCCTCTGGGTTTGCCTCCTCCTGGACCGGGGGAACAGTGGGGGCCGGTTTCCCGCGCCCTCTACCCCTTCCTCTCTTGGCAGGTTCCTGGGCCATTGTTCCAGGCTCCAGTTCTGCTAGACCGCCCTCTCTGGCTGTCATTGCACGGGTGGACACACAGATCCACGCAGGCAAACCCAACATCTCCAAGTGAGTCCTGTGCTCCACCTTTTTCCATGGGGAGCTCTCCAGGTCATTACCTAATAGGCAATCTACAGGCAAGGCATCACTTACAACAATTTCCAAAATACCGGAGACTCCTCCCCATTCAAATGGAACCTTTGCCAACTTGCAGTAGCGCACTGAACTGTCAGCTGCCACCACAGGCCGGAGTACCTTGGGAACAATTTGCTCTTCAGACACCCACCGACACCTGACAGATGTCACGCTGGCCCCTGTGTCTCTCAGAGCCTCTACCTCCTGTCCATTGATGGTCACCTTCTGCCCGTATTTCTTAGTGTTTTGGGGCAGCAAGGTTTCCTGGGCCATCTCTTGGTCTCCTAGAGAGACAAGGGTCATCAATGCTAACCCCTTCTCCCCACTAGAAATCAAATCCCCTCCCAAAGCTACACTGGCTAACGCCGGAGCTGGAGCTGGAGCACCAGTGGGTGCTGATTTCTTCTTTGGACAGTTTGGAGCAATGTGCCCCACCTCCCTACATGAATAGCAAGTAAGTGTGGTCTTTTTGTCCTGCGTGCCCTTAGGGGGCCAGGACTTCTTAGGCTTGGGGGGTTGAGACACCTTCTCCTGGGAACTACTTTGGGGCCCTTTAGAAGACTCCTTTTGATTACCCGTGTCCCCCCCACTCTTTTGCTGGGGACCCTGTCCACCTTTGGCTGGGGTACTTACCACCCCCTTGTGGACCCTGGTGTTAGTCCACCGGTCCGCCTCTTTAGCAAGCTCAATGGGATCAGTTAACTTGCTATCCAAAACATGCTGGCGCAGCTCTAGGACACATAAACTACTTAAGTGCTCCCTACTAATCAAGTGACACAACCCCACATAATCAGTAACTTTGCTGCCCTTTATCCAGCCTTCCAGTGCACGCGTGTACATACTCACACACTCCACCCAAGTACTTGAATCAAGCTTCTTGAAGTTCCTAAACTTCTGGCGGTACTGTTCTGCAGTGAGCCCATACCTGAGGCACAAAGCCTCCTTCATGGCGGGGTAGGATAAAGCATCCTCTGCTTCTAAGGGTGCCAAAACATCCCTCCCTGAGGTCTCAAAATGCTTCCACAATCCTGCCCCCCAATTCCTCTCAGGCACTTCATTCATCCTTAAGGCAAGTTCATATGCTCGGAACCACGCATAAATATCCTCACCCCTCTGATAATTCTGTACCAGATCCTTTGGTATGTATACCTTACCCGCCTGTACCGGTTGTGCGCTGCCACCATTAGAACTGGACACCACCTTTTTAAATTTGATGTCCAACTCCTTCATGCTCAACTCATGAGCCAATAGGAGTTTCTTCTCCTCCAACGCGAGAGTATGTCTTCTCTCCTGCGCCGCTCTCTCCTGCGCCTCTTTCTCAACTTCCAGGCGCAGTCTCTTCTCATGGGCTTGCGCTCTGAGCTTCAAAAGCTCAATCTCATGGGCCCTAGCTCTCTGATTCTCCTCCACTTCCTCTAGAGAAATAATCCTACCGGAGTGGTTGCTGCCAGTCCTAGACACTGCCTTCGTCACTGGCAACTCACTGGGCAAAAAAGCATTCTCCTGTGCGCCTTCCTCTCCAGTAGCAGCTTCTGGATCACCATGTTTGGCCTCCCACCAGGCCCTCAGAGCTTTCTGTAGCTCTTCCTTGTTTGCGCTGCCCCTTACTGGGCATTCAAGCCGTTTGCAGAATTTTCTCAGTTGCTCCTTGTTATAGGTAAACAACTCCTGGATTTTAAATTCCACTTCTACTTCTCCATTCACGCTTGGCGTTTTCTGAGACATGATGCTTCCTAACCTTTTCAACTAAAAAGGTTTCACCCAAAAAGAAAAAATCTTGCGCAACCTGTGCTGCTAAACTAGACTAGTGATGTCCAAGAAATCACTGCAGGTCAAGTGCAACTATTAGTTCAAAATCCCACCGCTGCCACCAATGTTAGAACCGGGGGTCTCTAGTTGGCAGAGGTAAGCACCTTAGGCCAAGTAGGGACCCCTGCTTCCAGTCAGGGTGAAGGAATAACCCTCTGAGATAACCCCTGCTCACCCTCTAGGTAGCTTGGCACGAGCAGTCTAGGCTAAACAGAGGCAATGTGGGTAACATTTGCACTTAACACAACAATGATCCCCAATCCACCACAAACTGAGACCACACAGGTAAGTATATTTTATAAAAATATATAACTTTATCTAGTTTCAGCATGTAAATCAAGCAGTTACTCGATAAGCACTTCTTTAGAAAGGTGTATCACTTAATATTAATGGTTGCACTTAATTATTAGGATGGTACTTGTGAATAGGAAGTTCTGAAAAACAAAACAGTCTCAAGTCTCTGGCTTTCTCAATACCCAAAAACGAGGGATACTGATTTCTGTGAGGTAAGCTCTAAAAACGAGCAGTAGACACAATGCCCCCTTGTGATCCCACCTAGGGGCTCCAAGCGCTGTCAATGCGCTTCTGCGCGAGGCTTGGGGACTCTTTCTTTTCCCCCGGTGCTGCCTTGCTCCTTCCTGAGCCTCAGGCGCCACGGGCCGTGCAGAGCGCCTGCGTCCCCACCCCGGCCGGTCCCCTGTCCTCCCCCGCCCGCTCTCGACAATCCAACGAGCGGCGGGGGAGGCGGTGCGGCTCACCTGGTGGGGGACGGCTGGCCAGGGGTGCAGGACGGCTCCAATTCCCTCGGCGAGGTCGGCTCTCGTGGGCGGGGCGTCTCCTCTCCTTCTTCTCTCCTCGCTGGGACCAGCCAATCCCGTCGCGGCAAATGGGGCGAGCCTCCAGCAGCACCCGGGAGTCAGCCAATGGCAGAGCGGCTCCCGGGACAGGCAAACAATGACGCTCCGCTCCTTCGACCAATCACGGCCCCACACCACGGATGACGCTGCGCCGCACGGGCCAATCCCGTCGCGGCGTTAGTGAGGGGGCTCGGCTCCCTCAACCAATGGGAGCGCGGCGGCTTCGTTCTTCGCCGCTTCAGCTCCCCAACGCTCGGCGATCTTGGGGGGGCTATTCCTGGCCCCCGGGCAGCGGCGGTGACACCGCTCACAGTTGTTTTCAGTGCGTCTTGCACTGGGAAGGCCCACAAGTCTCCGGTCTGCCACACACACGTGTCGATGAACACGTCGATCTTGGCCACGCAGCAGGCTGGGTCAGCGCGGCGCTGTCAAGCAGATTACAGAGCAGCCCGTGCGCTAAGCAGGCAAACTACAGGGTTTCACGATCTCCTCGCCACACAGCAGCTTCAGAGGGCACAGCAGGGTCTTGTAGTCCTTGGGCAACCTTTATGTCCCTGGGTTGCAGACAGGGGGCCAGCTCTTCTCAGGCCCTTGGAGTTTCAAGTTGCAGACACAGCACACAGCAAAGTCTTGGCAGTTTCAAGCAGGCAGGGTCACAGCACACAGCAAAGTCCCTTTCTCCTCCTCAGCTTTCAGTTACACAGCAGAACAGGTCAGCCCTTAGAGCACACAGCAAGGCAATCTTCCTTTAGTTCTCCAGCCGTCCTCCTTCCAGCAGAGGTTCCTTCTTGCTTGTAGGATCTTAGAATCTAGACTTCTGTAGTCAGGGGTCCTTTCCTTATACCCCTCAATGTCTTTGAAGTCCTTTGAAGTCTTTGTGCAAGCGGCCCTGACTCCAGTCTAAACCAGTTCTGGGGGTTGCTGAAGCACTGAGGTGTTTCTGGTTTTCTTCTTCCTGTCAGCTCCAGGGTCAGAGGTGTCAGTTGGGCGGCAGGAGGGAGCTAGCATGGGGGGGCAGGCAGGCACAGCCCAGCACTATCAGGCTTTTCTTCCTCCCACCTCCCTGGCAGCAGATGTGCCCTTTCATCCCCGGGCTGGCTCTGACCCTCTCCTCCGGGGGCTCTGCAGCCCCCCTGTCACACCCAGACCAGACAGGCATTCCACAAACCCAGGCACACAGAAAGGTTTTAGACAAGAGAACAGCCACTTTCTAAAAGTGCTATTCTCCAACACAGGATTCAAAAACACCCTTCACTAAAAGATGTGTCATTAAATTCTGAGTTCAGGGATATCTTTCACTTATGTCCCATCTTGTTCCTATGGGGAGATAGGCTGGCATCACATGGGGCCAGCCACCTCCATGTTACTCTATGGAGCAAGAGAGCCTTACAGCAGTGAGCACATAAAATGGCTGCTGCCCACTACCAGAGCATGTGACCTGCACTAGTACATGCTCTACCTTATCCATACACTGCACCCTGCCCAGGGGTGTACCTTGAGCCTTCCATAGGGGTGACTGAGGTGCACAGACAGGGAAGGGTTAGGCCCAGCCAGTGGAGACACTGGCCAGGGGGACAGGCAGTCGCTGACTGCACACAGGCCCTGCGCTGGCAGGCCTGAGTCACCTTTTTAGGGCTACTCATGTGGGTGGCGCAATCTGCGCTGCAGGCCCACTAGTAGCATCTGTCATCACCAGCCCTGGCACACACAGTGCTCTTTACTAGGGACTTCAGGGTGATGCAAATATGCCAATCAGGTATATTTAATCAATATTGCAATTTACAGAGGGAGCACTTACACTCTGGCACTGATCAGCAGTGGCAGAGTGTCCAAAGCATCTAAATCAGCAAAAACGAAATCCAGCACAGCATCAAAACACATGAGTCAGAGGCAAAAAGATGGGGGAAGAACCACGCCAAAGGTGTCAGGTCTAACACTGCCCAATCGGGCTTTCCTGCAGGTCACAGCACGGAGGCGGCTCTAATAGAAGTCACAAACAGCATTAGGATGTCCTTAGATAAAGGGATTCCCACCATGCTGATGCTCCTTGATCTGTCTGCGGCCTTCGACACCATATCACATAACATCCTGCTTTGCAATCTACGGGATATTGGTGTCGGAGGTCATCACCGTGACTGCTGGTATCAAACTGCACTTAAAAGGAATCAGTAAAAGTTTGACATTAATAACTTACTCATTGAGCTCTTTTCTGTGGCATGGTAGTTTCGGGCTGTTATTATGGATTTATGCATTGTCGGATAATATTGTGGACATTTGATATTAAATTGATGTCAGGGTTAGGGCCTGGAGAGTGTGAGTGAGGAGGAGAAGCAAAAGCTAGAATTCTTACTACATGAATGACTTTGTCATAAATGGATTGTTCAGCTGCAAACCCCTTATTCATTTGCACTTGAAGTTGAGAGTGAGAAATACCTTCAGCATGTCTTACAGGGGTGATGTCTAACTACCACCCAATGATGAAACGTTACTTAATGGAAAAAACATTTAAAAAAACATTTTAAAATGTTTTAAAACATTTTAAAATGTTTTAAAACATTTTGATAGATTGGAATTCTTTTAGCGATTACATCACACAATACAATCAGCAATACCATCAGCGGTCATGTTGGAAATAGGAGATGAGAAAGCAGAGATATATTTCCTTGTCTTACACTTCCCTTTTCTCCTTTTCTAATAATCGTTTCTTCCCTTACAGGTTTTATTTAGTGTCTTACTTGTTCCCTGTAGTCTCTCATTTAAGGCGCCATTCACTTTTTTCATCACTGATGATTTTATAAACTTTTTGATCGCTCCCTTTTCTACTGGATGGGAAAAATTATCTTCTGAATTAGGAATAATTGCGTCCTGTCATTTCAGGCCACTTGCACTATTCTGAAATCTAAATCTGACTACATTAATATTTTATCTCTGGTCACTATGTTATGTTATGTCAATTTGTAAAGCGCATTAATCACCTGTGAGCAACCATTGCTTACTCTTTTCTACCAATTTCCTCAAAATAATCCATAAAACCAATAGATGCTAGGAA
The DNA here is from genome assembly GCF_964261635.1 of Lissotriton helveticus. Taxonomy (NCBI): domain Eukaryota; kingdom Metazoa; phylum Chordata; class Amphibia; order Caudata; family Salamandridae; genus Lissotriton; species Lissotriton helveticus. The sequence continues at coordinate 342,180,236 of NC_136060.1, read as the reverse complement.
AAAAGCATACTTATTTAATTTTAGACTTTATTCAGCCCTCACTGGGGTTAACAACCTCCCTCCAGGTCTTTACGATAATTGTTTGCAGTCCAGGTCTATTGTGTGATAGCCTAATGCATTTGTTGGTATTGAAGTCTTGTTTTGATACCATTATTTTCACTAGAGGTGGGTGGAACTTAAGGATTTCAGTCTACAGAATTCTGCGGAGTTACATAAAAACTCAGTGAGATTCCGTGGAGGTCCGCGGGTGAGCGGAAATCAGTGTGTTGTACTGCTTGCACTGATTTTAGCACCAGGAGCATATCCCACACTGCAAAATCAGCGCAAGCAGCACCACATGGTGTGCCAGAGGGTGCTGTTTCTTTGCTGCCACTAGAGTACATTTTCAACTCAAGCAGCAGCTTTCTCACCATGAATGGCTGCATCTGCCCACGTTGAGAAAATCTCACAGAGTGTCGTTCTAGCTCCCTAAAATAACTCTTGCAAACTTAACGTTAGGGATTCACATGCAAGAAAAAGTGCTGCCATGTGGCAGCTGGCAGAGTTTTCCCAGAACTCCGCATTACAAGTGTAATGCAGAGTGGGCAAAAGTCCAGCACAGTGGAATTGATCGCTCACCCCTATTTTTCACTGCAGAATATTGGTTTTGCCAATGCTTGTTTACTCTGGAATACTACATGATGGGTGTGTGTGTGTGGGTGTGTGTGTGTATTTATATACATACATATATATATATATATATAGATATATATATATATATATATATCTATATATATATATATATCTATATATATATATATATACAGAGGATCGTCACACTGCGAGCTTGCGCTGCCAGTTCCAAACAATGACGAAGAGCAGACCCTTTAATAGCTGGTGCAAAGCGCTTTTTATTTCATTAGTGCCAGCACATCCGCCATGACACGTTTCGCCTCGAAAAGAAGCTTGATCACATGACATACCAGGGAGGCAGACTTTTAAAGTGGCAGTGCAAAGTAGCAAGTTGTTAACATAGACAAAATACTGTGCAAATATACGCAATGAAATAAATAAATAAATATTATATCATGTGTAAATAAGGCATACAGCAGCATAGTGGGACACAATAAATATAAAACAAGATTGTTATATCCAAGATAGAGCCGTGTGTAGAAAATTCATAAAAGCCATAGTGGCTATTATCAAATGAGAACTTGCATTCCTACCTACCCATCTTTATATGTGGGGCCAAAAAATACATGACATAACCCCTCTATCTACAGGCCCAATTACACAAATCTGCTGCACAATACCAATATCTATATTACATTACTGCATAATGTTATAGCTAAAAATCGCCACAGTTACATACATTCTCCAATTGCATATATATATACATACACATATATATATATATATATATATATATATATATATATATATATATATATATATATATACACATGCAGACGCATGGGTGGCCATCTCTGAAGGCTTTTTGTAACAATTACAAAAGCAGTGTAAGATTCACATGCATGGCCGCACACTAGCAGTCATCATGGAATAGTTTTGAAAGCCCATTTCCAAGATGAGCACCACGTGCAGTGCCAACACAGGATATGTCTTTGCAGCAACAGCAAGAGTCCGACAGCTGTGGTTAGAAAGCTGCCGGGCCCATGCAAACGACAAAAAAGTTTTTTAAAATATTCATTGGGAAAAAAGAACGAATTAAACCTACTAGGCCCCGGCACTTTAAGTCACTTCTTTTCAAATTGCTATGTAATTTGTGCACTGACTTTTATTTTTATTTAGATCGTTTTTTATAGCACAAACTTGACCCTAGAGGGTATCAGAGCGCTTCACAGATTTACAGAGTTACACGCAGTGACAGTAATACAACCAATATCAATGAATAGGTATCAACCGAGGAACGTAGGGAATGTGTTATAGGATCGTGGAGTAGTGGGGAAAAGATAACAAAGGCCAACAGTAAGAACTATAAGGCAATGTCAGTAAACATAATTACAGTAAACAGTAAGAAAGAGCCAGAATTTAATATTTGAGAACCAAGAGGTCGTCAGTGAGAGTAGTCAAGAGTGTGGTTGAATCTAGGATTCCAGTGAAGGAGTTTGCTCCTAAGGACCACTTTGACTTCTTTCTTGAAGGAAATAGATGATGGATTAATTCTGAGTTCAGGGGAAAAGGTGTTCCAAATTCTCGGGCCATCCCGAGAAGGATTGGCTGTAAGTTTTCTTCTTGAAGAATCTCTGTGGTTTCAGAAGGGTTTTGGAGTTTCTGGAGCATCTGGAGCTGCCAGAAAGTACAAGTTTTTCAGCAAGATACCTGGGGTTTTAAAGTGGAGGGCTTTAAGAGGCATGCATGCAATTTTTAGCAGACTGAGGAAAGCCAGTGGCTAAAGTGGGCAGACTAATTGCCCCTGGTGTATGTGGAGATCACAGAAGCAAACACAGCCTTGTAAATATGGCCCTCTTTCACGCACTACTCTGTGCCAAAAGGGTGCATCATGGGTGTTGCTGTGGGTGTTCCAAGGCAACACCCATGGCCTGTTGACACTGCCCAGATTTGCATAAATCTGAGGCAGCGCCAAAAAAATTAACGCCTTCCCAAGGGAGGAGTTAAAGGGGCGCAACGAGGAGGAATACTTTTATTTCTTCTCTTTATTTGCTCTTGATGTGTGCTGCATTCTGCATAGAGGGAGCAAATGCCATTGATGATTATTTTCGTGCAGGAAGGTATCCTTTCCAGCACAAACAGAAACACAATCATCCCTGCAACGCAGGCCCCTTTGCACCATAGTGCAAAGATGCCTGCGTTGGCACATAGCTTCTGTTTGTGTGCCAGTAAGGGGGAGAACACAGGGGTGTGCCGTATTCTTGTAAATATGGTGCATCCCTGCATTTTTTAAATGACGCAGCTTAGCGCAGCAAAATTGCTTGTGGTGCCGCGCTGCGTCATTTTATTGTAAATATGCCACACAGCATTTCCACAGAAGGTACAATATTGGCGTCCAAATGAACGGTTGTTTAGTATCGGGCTGTTGTAAGCAGGGGCAGGATCCACGCTTTTAGGAAATAATTAAAAGACTCTTGTCCAGCTGTGGTGGGGTAGAAATGTGGGTCATCATTGCTCCTGTTGGTTACTGTCTCCCCCCCCCCACACGGTTTTATAATGTATTTCATTCTAGTTTTATACAAATATATTCCCTATTGTTTGCTTGGAAAACAAAGAGTGTTCCATAAGCGATGGAAAAATAGAAATAGTAAAATATTTGTTTTTATAACTTTGGTGGCTCCTGTGCACAGTCCTATCGATCCCATTCGGTGTGTGAGTATATTAGGGATAAAATAGGGACAGAATTCTGCTGAGGAGGCGGTTCACGAAGTCAGTGTGAAGCAGCGCGCGCTGATTAAAACGTGATTGATGCTTAGTTACTCCAATGAACACGAACTAAACCAATCAGACAGACGCGATCTCCATTTAAAGCACTCACGGGAAACATCAATCAACAGCTGCTTCTTCAGGAGCAGACCAGGGGGCGGAGAGGTGGCTTCTTAAAATTCACAAAAATATAGAAAGGCTGCTGTGTCACATAAACACACTTACAAATGCAGTTTACACAATGTGCGCTGGTCACCAAAGGTCAATTAAAAAGAATACTTTCGTTTTATGCACACAAAACGTCTGGCCAATTGATAGGAAAAAATTGGCAATAATTGACAGTAATGGCTAGAAATGTGTATACAGAAGTAGTTTTTCCTTGAAATGTGTACATTTTTGCTCAGTTTTCACTTGTAACATAGTACTGTGAATGATCTCAGAATATTTTGAGTGAATGAGCACGCTTATATAGTGTCCTTCAAAGAACAAATCGCCATAGAATCGGTCAGTCGTGCGAATTATTTTGCCTGATGGGAGAAGAGTCTATGATGTATGATCATTGGACTCCAGCCTTTATTAGAATAAAAATAAGTAGTCTGCCGCGGGAAACAGTCTTCTCAGAAGATACCAAAATCTGTGCTTTATCATCGCATTTTATAGGCGCAAAAAGACGCCATGTTGTGCATCGCCATTACGTCTGCGCATTTGCCTATGCGTGGTTAGCAGTGGCTGCTAGAGTTTCCTCACATACTCGCCGCCTGTGGTCCTCACTTCATCCTGGTTCAGACAGAGCATTGGCTTCGCGCTCACATTAACTGCTGACATTGCTGTTCCTAATAAACTCGAGTGCACGGGGGCGTTGTTCTCTCCTCTCTAGCATCAGCTCAGACCATAACTCATCCCTGTGTGTCTGACCTTGAGGAACACACCACCTCCCTCCGGTGCTCCGTGTTCATCTGCAAGTGCCGCTGAATCACAGTAATCTGAAGCGGGATAAAGTGTGACAGTGTCTCCTCTACCCTTTCAGTCGCTACAAAAATAATTATACAGCAGGTAAATGAGAACCTGGGGGAGAAAGAGAATGTAAAAAACCTGTTCATTTTAAGTAACCAGAGATTTTTGTTAGTGGGCAGGTGGGGAGAGGGTGTATTGGCCTGGTGGACCTAGTACTGATGTAAAAAAAAAATAGAAAAAGAACGTGTTCTATGCAGCCATAAATCCTGAGGCCATCTGCTGCTCCTTGACCCAGTCTGAGGTAACTATGTATTTCCCCTCCCCATCCCAGGACACTTTTTCATGCTGTGGTGAGGCTGGTTTCTTCCTATTTCTACACCCTCCTTTCAAACGCTTCCAATTCACCTTCTGATGAACCACATTAAATATAGGGTAATCCTAGTTCTCACAGGGGCTTATTGATTATATACAAGTTATTTAGTTCATTGTCAGGACAAGTCCGACAAGTGTTTCCAAATAAAACATGTAAATACTCAAAATGCTATTAGACCATTGGAATGTTGAGCGCTCCATTGAAGACAATACAGTGCTCCAGGCTTTTATGGCCGGTAGAAGCCCGGAGCATCAACATTCCAAGGCTTTTTTAATTTCACAGCTGTTGCTGTGAACAAAAGCCCCTCGGGCCTGAGGGGATTTCTTTGTTTTACTAATTAGAACAGTCTGTCTTATAGGGGTGGAATGTTCTAATAGCCTTAAAGCCTTCCGTAGAGGGCTATACCAGCCATTACAGGCCCCCTCCCTTGATAAGGCCCTCGCCTTTGGCTCAGGCCTTTCATGCTGGAGCAGCGCTTTAAGGCTATATTAGAACATTGGAATGTTGGGAGCTCAATTGAAGACAATGGAGTAGCTCCGGGCTTATAATGCCTGGTATAAGTCCGGAGCTTCAACATTCCAATGGTTTTCTTCATGTTTCTCCCTTTTTATTTTAGAGCATTCTACCCTCAGTGGGTGGAATGTTCTAATAGCCTCATAGCCCTTCTGTCTCATGCTATACCAGTTGTTAAATGCCCTCTCTGTTGTTATAAGCCGTCGCCTGCATCTCAGGCCTATAACTCGGCTTCAGCCCTTTATCAACCAGTACAGCCCTCGGCAGCAGGAAGAGGCTCCACTAGCCGTTGCTTCAGCTGTCCAGCTATTTTGAAGTCCATGTGGCTTATTTACAAGCCCCTTGCACCGCCGGTGCGTCACTTTTTGTTATGCACCGGTGTCGCATCCTGCTGCCCCATATTTACAAGAACACGTAAAGCCGCCCTGCGTGGCTTTTCATGTCCTTGTAAATACGGCCCCTTTACACGCAGCACCATTCATGAAAGGGGCGTGCCATTGGTGTTGCTGTGGGTGTTCCGCTGCAACACCCATGGCTTCTGCTGCATTTCCAGATTTACGAGAAATTGTAAACCTAGAAATGCGTAGGGAGGCTCACTGAGGAGAAATGTTTTAATTTCTTCTCGTTTTTTCTGTTTTTATGCATGCTGCATTCTGCAGTACACTTAGAAAGAGGAAATCACCTCTTGTGATTGTTTTTCAGTGCAGGAAGGTGACCCTTCCTGCACAAAAACAACCATCCCTGCAAAGCAGGCACTCTTGCACAATAGTGCCAGGGTTGCCTGCGCCAGCACATGGCAGCCCATTGTGCGTCAGCGCAGGGGAGAGCAAAGGGTTCAGTCATATCGTTGTAGATATGACGCATCCCTTTGTTTCCAAAGAAATGCGCTGCATTACTTTGTTGTTGATAAGGCCCTATATTTTTTGACACTGCATCTTTTTTCACACCATTTCTAGACATGTTCAGCCACAGGCCTCAGATTCTCTGCTAGCAGCATGTATTTTTTGTGTCAATTTAAGTACTGAGCAGCTTTGTATTTAAATGTTGTAAGGGAAATTAGCATTTTCAGGGGTGATGAGTAACCAGTTCTAACACTTGCTTCTATACAGTCTCAATTGCATGAAAATTATAGTACTTTCTTGAACCTAAGGTGGTTAGATTCAGCTCCCATGTATAGTCAAGGGCTTTCCAAATTCTTGGCCCTTGCACGCTCCAGGGTCTCTCCTCTTTTTTTTGGCTTTTTGAACTCTATTTATTGGAATTTATCAGCACGGTACACACAGTACATCGATTGTGAGTATACAACATATGGCCATGAGGCTGGCCAAGCTGGCACCAAGTATAAAAGTTCCCTTAACCTCGCCCTAATTTCCCTGTTCCCCCGACAAATGATATCAAAACACATTTCCGTGTATCTTACCCAGTTATTCTACCACTCTATTTGCTACCAAGCCGACTCTCAGAAATTTGGTGTCCAGAAATGTCAATCAGGGATGTTGTCACCTGCGATGACCTGGGCAGGCCCCCTAGCCACCATGCCCAAAACATCTTCACTTCAGGGTCCTCTGAGGACCTCCCATCGAAGGGCAACTGCCCTCAGTCACAGGCCAATGTTACCCTTCAGGCATAACAGAGACTCTCAAAATAGCGGGCATCCCATAGATCTATATACCTGCACCTCTGCCCGCATACACCAACTAAGATTCGATTCCCATTCCAGGAGCATTAGCAAAACCGAACTTCCCTAGCACCTGGCTATGCTCATCCTCGCCAGGGCCCCATTACAGAAGAGTAGAGCATACCTCTTCAAGGTCTGTTCCCCCAAATACCCTAACACAACCAGCTGTGGCGTAAGCTGTATGCGTCTCTCCGCCACCTCAGTTAGTCGCGACCCCACTTGCTACCGGTACCTCTGTATTAGTGGACATTCTCATAGTGTGTGGAGCAACATACCTCTCAGTCCGCACCATCTCTGCTAAAGGTCAGAGTCGCATTTCTCCCAAGTCTGTGCTAGGCATTCCATCGTGAAGCACACTGTTGAATAGCTTCAGCTGGACCAGGCAAAAACTCGCCCTAATTGCTACCTCGCGTGTGTAGCGGCAGGCTTCAGCACAGGCATCGCCCTTCAGTATTCCCAAGTCTCTTTCCCAGCGATCCCTATGAGGGGTCAAGTAAGGGATACTAAGTCAAGAGAGTGGTATACACCAAGGAGATGGCATGCACCTGAAGGGGGACAGAAGGACCCTATATTCTAGTGGAGATTCCTCTGGCAGGTTGTCTAAAAGAGAACAATAACTATTAAGTATGTGCTGTATCTGCAAATATCTGTGGTATTGACTGCCTGACACCTCAAAATCAGCATGTAGTTCCGGAAAGGTAATCAACCTGTCATCCCTCCAAATGTCTCCCAGTACGAAATACCCAGCATGTCCAACTTCTTGTATCCTTCAATTTTCCTGAGCCGTTTCAGGGCTCCACCTCCCACAATGGAGTCGCCAGCGTAACCTGCCCCTTCCAACCCATGAGCTTCTTAGCGCTCCACCAGATGTCAAGCACCAGTACAGTCGACGGTGTGAGCTCCTGCAACGCCCCCTATACAGGCATCGCAGGTACCCCACTGGAACCATCGTCCCCCTATCTGCCAGAAGAGAGGGCTCGTTCTGATCGGAGATGACCCAGTCATTCACTACTACCCATTGGGCCCCTCAATAATACAGCTTGAGATTCAGTAAGGGTATGCCCCATCCCAGGCCTTCCTAGTCAGTGTTATTAGGACTATCCGGGCAGGCCCTCATTCCAAAGCAGCATTCTCAGGACCTCATCTACCTACCTAAAGAACCTGTCTGGCACAACACGGGGTGTGTTTTGGAGGATGCACAGGAACTTGGGGAGGTATATCATTTTAAACAACACTGCTCTGCCTACCAAAGATAGCAAGAGACTGCGCCAGTGAACAACATCTTGATTGTAGGTCTCCAGAGTCCTCCCCAAGTTAGCTCGGAAGAAGCGATTCCAGTCAAATGTGATGTATATGCCCAAGTACTTGAAACCCTCCGGTTGCCACTGGACCAGGAAAGCACCCGTCAGAGGGCACCACTTTGTCACTGGATATGCCACAGATTTACCCTAGTTAATGTGCAGCCCAGAGTATTTGCCACAGATCTGCAATATCTTAACTATGAGCTGCAATGACAGGTTGGGCTCTACCAAAAATAGCAGAAATTCATCCGCGTTGAGGGATATTGCATCCTTCCGGGTTGGGTCCGAGTGCAGGGCCTTGATCTGGGCATCTCTCCGGATACAGTTCACCAGCGGCTCGAGAGCCGCAGCGACCAATAGAGGGAAAAGCAGGCATTCCTGCCTAGTGCTTCTACTGACCCATATATCCTCTCACAGCACTCCATTCAACCTCACACTTGCGATTGGGTACTGGGAAAGCAATTTGACCCATACCAGAAACGAACCACGGAATCCTTTCTACTCTAGTACTGCCCACAAGTACGACCATTCTAGGGAATCAAACACCTTCTCTGCATCCAATGACAATACCATTGTGGGCTCCCAAATCTTCCCACTATGCACCAAACATCCAAATACCCATCTGAGATTGTGGTACGTCACCCTTTGTGGCAGAAAGCCAGATTGGTCTGCTTTCACCAAGGATTCCAATATCCACAACATGCAGTTTACTTCCTTATAGATTTGGACAATCAAGGCCCGACGTAGGTCCTCCTGAAGTGCCACCACTCGGTATTCCTCTCGGGTCTTTTTGAGTTCAGCCACCAAGTCTGGCATTGGGGCAGCTATGAATGCAGCCTCTGACTCCACAAATTTGCTCTTTAAGGCCACGCATTCTCTCTTCCTCTCCATCTTTTTACCAACAGTATGGGAGATCAGATGGCTGTGTATCACCATCTAGTACACCTCCCAAAGTATAGCCCCAGAGAACACATAATCCTTGTTTTCATAGTAATACCATGTGTTCTCTGTTACCAACTTTGCTCTAGTGCCCAAATACATGAGTTCCACGGTATCTAATCTCCATCCCCTACTTAGAGCCCCTCCAAGCCCCTGGCATATCACCATAATTGGGGAATGTTATGAGATTCCCGAAGCACGTACTGTGCGTCCCTCCACCAACTAGTCTGGTGGATTGGGACGAACAGATGGTCTAGCCTGGAAAGGGACCTCAGAGCATTAGTCGCATAGGACAAATGTCTTTGGTCAGGGTGCTGCTCGCCACAAATCTGCTAATCTTAGAGACCCCAGGAACATTGTCAGCAGTGGCGTAACACAGGCCCCCGTAGTGCAGCAGGGGCCCTGCATCACAGTACTCTGGCCGGAGAGCTCCTGATTGAGTTTGGCGGGGCCCCTCCACGTACCAAGCAGGGGGGCCCATCAAGTTTCTAAATGCCAGTGGTTGTCAGGCGTGTATCCAACCTTGGCTACACACAGGACTGCATACCTCTGTCCATGTCCCCACTTGTAGTCAAGTTAATGTGCCCCCCAAGAATCGTGAGGGCACCTGGCACAGCTACCAACCAACCCCCCATACATAACAGGCCATCTGTTTGTAGACCTGGCGGAAGATACCAGGAGACCACAGTAAGGGGGAGCATTCCAAGTTCCCGAGGCTCCCGTCCTGAGAGGCCCACGTCTTAACCACCTGGAACAGGACAGACCTGCTAAGCAAAATCCCATCTCCCCTGGAACCGCTCGACGACCCTGCATTTACCACCAGTTGATGTGGCCTTCTGTTAAAGAGCCCACACCTATCCCCAGCTAGGTGGGTTTCCTGCAATAATACTGTGCCTGGAGCGTGTCTGGATAAGAATTTTGTTTCCACTCCACTCTTGATGCTACTCCCCAGACCACTGAGTCTCCATGAGAGTACCCGCAGACCTCCAAACCTCTGAGGTCAAGCCTTACCAGTCCCTGCACCTTGTTGTGAGACATTTTGTTTCTCACATGCGGGCAACTGGGCGAAAGAAAAGAGGAAGGAGCGCAGTCCAATAAAGGCACTAATTCACCTTTCTAGAGGGGTATCCAAAGATATTGGAGTAGACACCTCACTCACTTAATCGTGACATACTTCATCATCGGTTTGGATGGTACCACTAGAGCATATTCAACCCAAAGACTGGGAGTTCTTAGATATTATCCTACTGGATAATGCAGGGATCCAGATAAAAAGGAAGAAAAATAAAAAATACCTCACAGTATACCAAAAATGATTCTTTATTTGTAGGGTACTGGGGGTATGATTAAAATGTGTTGAAGAGATTAGAGTGAGTTTTAATTGCACTATTGTCCCTGATTTTACAGTGCCAACATGTTTTAGCCTACACCAAAAGCCCAATCGGGTTTGGGGTCTTCGTCAGGGCTGTGTTTTTATTAGCAGTGGTCTGAGCAGCAGCAACTCGCATGTGCGCCCATGGTGCCATTACCTTGATGCAAGTGTGACTATAGAATGGCACTAAGACACACATGACCTTGAGCAACCCAGATATAGGGTATCTACGACTGACTAAGTACTGACTCAGGTAAGAGCATTAGGCCTGACGTGTGTGCATGGAATACAGTCATACAAACACATGCATCAATACCAATTGACATATCAAAAAACTAGTTAGACGGCGCTCTTTCCAGGGGGTCAAGGCGGCACTCCGTGACCATGGAGTTCGATACATGATGTTCTTTCCCGCAAAACTAAAGATTATACATGATGGCAAGTCCCATTTCTTCACCTCGCCAGCGACGGTACAGGAGTGGATTGACGCAACGTTGGCAGTGGCCCACCCTCTTCAAAATGGCAGACAGTGGAGAGACACTGGACACCCCTCTCCGGGATCGGCGACGGGGGGAGCTGAGGCTGGTGTGCAGAGCCAACGATCCTGGCGTTCGAGGTCAAACAGTCCCCGCTGGGACTCGCCCGGAGAAAACACAGCGCGATGAAGCAACGCACACAGGACTTGGAAGAAGCCGGACAGTAATGTATAAAATGTGATTGTTTGTATGCCTGGACGCTCCGAGGGGACAGAGTGAGGCCTGCCCGTGGATTAAGGGCCGGGCTCCCCTACAGTACTCGTACACCCATGGCCTGCGGGACTGAAGGACCTGGGACACTGCGGGAGGGCGGCCGGGACGGAGCTGGCCACGTTAATCCCGAGTTAGAAGTTCCTCGGTGTCTCACCGGGGTAGGGTTGGGCGACAGGCGCTCTGCTAATTGGGGTAGTGGGTAGTTTGAAACCCACGGAGCAGGGGGCAGGGAGGGGGGGGGTTTGTTTTTGCAGAGGTGGGCGGGATGGTGGGGGTCCATACAGGGAGGAAAACATGGGGACTGTCGGATGTTCATGTTACTGTTTGCACTGTTAGAGCCTTTGGGGGGGGGGAACCAGGATGGGCAATGGCCGCTGGGGGATCTGGGGAGGGACGGGGAGTTGGGGGTTTGGTATGGTCGTACAGAGTGACTGTCTATGATGTCCTTAATGGTTCAGTGGTGCTAAGTAGGAAAGGCTTACAAAGCAATGGTTATGGCTAGGAAATGGGAAAAGAGCTTAAAAATCATGAGCTGGAATGTAAATGGACTTGGGGACAGACTTAAGCGCACTATAGTCTTCCAACTCATTAAACGACACCAACCGGATATAGTAATGCTGCAAGAAACTCACCTACTGGGTAACACATGCCACGCCCTCAACAGGTGGGGCTACACTCTCGCTTCGCACTCTGGCTTCACCTCAGGTTCCAGGGGGGTGGGGATCCTTTTGCGCCGCTCATTGCCCTTCCACATTGATAGTACTAAATCAGACCCGCAGGGCCGCTTCACGGTGGTCACAGGACGATGGGAGGGATACACGCTGAACCTGCTCTCGGCCTACGTCCCGCCGGTCTTGCAGGCTCAAGCCTTTGCAGACCTGGGCAAATTGCTGCTCTCCCTTCCCGAAGTTCAGTTAGTCTTGGGCGGGGACTTTAACTCAGTAGTGTCAGGCATCCTGGATAGACAGCCCTCCAGAGACCTACCCCAAGGGCAACAATGGTTAGCTGACTTTCTTGAGGCCTTTGGACTCACTGACGTTTGGCGCCACCTGCATCCCACGAATAGCCAATTCACCTTCTTCTCTGGGCCGCATCATTCCTTCTCACGCATCGATTACATCCTCACCGTCCTGCAGCACCACACTATAGTCTAAGAAGCCACACTCTTAACTCGGGGCATTTCGGACCACTCGCCAGTAACTTCACACATCACGTTTGGATCCAGGAGGGAGGGGTGTGTAGCGCCAATAAACCCCTGGCACCTTAAAAACGAGGACACACAGAGGAAACTTAACACCTCGATCGCCCACTATTTTGAAGAGAATTTGGGATCAGTAGACTCCCCTGTCACGGTATGGGAGGCATTTAAAACGGTGGTAAGGGGGGAGGCGCTGTCAGCCATCTCGGGTAAACGACGGGAACAGCGCTGTCTGGTCACTGCAGTTGAGGCGGACCTTGCAGAACTTGAGGCAGAAGCACTTAAAAAGGGGCCAGGATGGTTAGACATAAGTGGCAGATCAAGTTGGCAGAATACAGAGCGATGGTCTCTCAGGAGGCCCAGACGGTGGCTAGACATAGGATGGGTAGGTTATACGACCAGAGCGACAAAGCCGGCAAGCTCATCGCCTGGCTAGATAAAAAACAGCAGGCCAGGAAGATCGTCCCTTTAATTCATACACAATCCGGAGCGATTCTCACGGAACCTCGGGATATAGTGGATGAGTTTGCTAGACACTACAAGCAGGTCTATACGAAGGTGTCTGACCGTCCAGAGGAAGACTCTATAGCCCTCCTCGCTGATATCCGACTGCCGGGTCTATCTGATGATGATCGGGAGACCATTGACAGCCCACTCACGGAGGCCGAAATACAGCGCGCGATAATGGAACTCCGGCCGGGTAAACCCAACGACATCCCGATAGAATTGTACAAGATTAAACCTGATGCTGTTAGTAAGCATCTTAAAGCCATGTTTGAGACCAGCAGAAAGGAAGGAATACTGCCACGTGACCAGCGCATTGCTACTATAGTGGCAATCCCAAAGGAGGGGAAACCCGTTGAATCTTGTGCCTCATACAGGCCAATTTCCCTCCTCAACGCTGAGCCAAAGATACTGGCAAAAGCACTCACCAATAGACTTAAACCAGTACTGAGTACGTTGGTACATCCTGACCAGTCAGGCTTTATGCCACACCGAAATACGGCCCTCAATATCCGATGATTACACGGGGTGCTTGGGCAATGCCATAGATTGAAGGAGGACGCGGTTGTGGTCTCCCTGGACGCCACCATGGCGTTTGACACCCTGGAATGGCCGTACATGTTCGCTGTCCTGAGTAAACTGGGCTTCGGACCCCAGTTTATGGCGTGGGTTTGTCTCCTTTATACGGAACTGCTGGCACAGGTCCTAGTGAATAACAAGGTGTCTGAGGTCTTCGCTTTGGGGCGGGGAACTAGACAGAGCTGCCCCCTTTCCCCCCTCCTGTTCGCCCTCTCCCTTGAACCGCTGGCTGCCTGGATCAGACGAGACGTATACCTTAGGGGAATAGAGTGGGCGGAGGGATGGGAAGATAAAATATCCCTCTACGCAGACGATATTCTTCTATACCTCTCCAAGCCACGACGGTCGATCCTTGCTGCACTCGACATCTTCGCGAGCTTCGGTCGTAATTCCGGCTTCAGAGTCAACTGGAGCAAATCGTATCTGTACGTCCTCAGAGGGAGTCCCCCGAGGCTTCCCGACACGTGTCCCATCACAGTTGCTGAGGAAGGCTTCAAATACCTGGGAGTGTTCATCTCCAAGGACAAGACCCTATCCTACGAGCGTAATCTTCAACCTCCCCTACGGCGTCTCCAAAGAGAGGCCAAGTCCTCGCAGGACCTGCCATTGTCATTACTAGGCCGAGCTGCCTTATTCAAAATGATGGCGCTGCCTAGGTTTCTCTACGCCCTCCAAAATTACCCAGACCTGGTGCCTAATGCCTACTTCACAGCAATTGAGGCGGCTCAGCGTACCCTCCTTTGGGCGGGCGCCCCTCGTATTGCCTTGTCAAAACTCACACTGGGGTGGTATGACGGTGGCATAACCCTCCCCGACATCCGTAAGTACTACTGGGCGGCCCATCTCTCGGCGATTAATCAGGGGACCTATGGGGACGGCAATGATCCGGCCTATGGGATGGACAGATGGCAACTCCCTGGGGGGAACTATGAAATTGCACTTTACTCTAAACTGGGCAAACATCAATTCACTGGACCTACACAACACTCGGTACAGATATGGCACATAGCCCAGAAAAAACTAGGCTGGTCCGGGGTCCTCACCATGGCTACACCACTCTGGACCTCGGAAACGTTGGGCAACCTGGGTCGTACTAAAGGGTTCCGGAACTGGGACTTGATTGGGATCTCCCAAATAAAAGACATCTGGGGCCCTAAAGGTGTTCACACATTCGCTCACATGAAGGCAACGTACGAACTGGCACACACCGAATACTTCAGATACTTACAGGTGCGACACTCCCTTCAGACAAACATTCCACCTTGCACCACACTGCCTCAAAGCTCCCCTCTTGAAGACAGGCTATTAGACGGCCTCATGTCAGACCATGCTATATCTCTTACGCACAAAAAATTACTCAATAACTCCCCCGACCTCCTCCTTCCCTTAAAAGAGAAATGGATTGCTGATGGGTTGGAAATTGATGAGGAGGAATGGACGTATGCTCTTGCCTCTCCCCGTGAAGTGGCAATCTCAGCCCGACTGCGCCTAATTCAATTGAAAGTACTGCACAGAAATTATATTTCATGTACGAGGCTGCAGTTGATGGGAAAAGGGGGGGACAGACTCTGCAGAAGGAGATGTGGTGCAGAGGGTACCTTCTTTCATATCCTATGGGGGTGCCAGAGAGTGCAATTGTACTGGGGGAAAGTGGTGCACTGCATGCTGGAGGTGTGGGAGGTAGAAATTCGACTGGAGGCCAAAAGATGTCTGCTCAACATTTGGGAACCAACTGACTTATCACACAAAGGGAGACTTTGGGTGATGCTTGGGCTGATGGTGGCAAAAAGGAACATTGCGAGGCTGTGGGGTGATCCTAGCCCGCCGAAGCTGAGAGACTGGCAAAGTGACATGGACTGGTGCATGCTGCAGGAGAAGACAGTGTATGTCTCGAGAGGCTGTCCTCGCAAATGGGTGGAAATATGGTCCAGGTGGAACGAGTACAGGGGGAACATATGTGAGCCTCCTCTAACCACGCAGTCTAGCTCACTGGAAATATAAGGCAGACCATTGCTATCTGACTCCAAGCACTCAAGTGCGTTTAGGTACCGTACTTGCACCGTAACTGCTCTGAACCGGACAATCATGTAACTTATCGACCAAGTTAAGGGGGGGGTTTGTTTTCTGTTTGTCTTCTTTTTGGATAAAGAAAAATGTACACACTTTGACCTTATTGTAAGTGATACACTGTAAAATGTGACCTTCTTAATCCCTCTTTATCCTTCGGGATCTCATATCTTTACACTCTGCAATGCCGCCGTACCCCCGGGTTGACGGCACTGGGCTGTGTCTTTGATCTATGAAGCTGACTAGGTCTTTGATTGTTTGCCGGCCCGATGGGTTGTAGGCGAGGAACGTTTGATGTGATCGACTAAATAAAGGTCTTTACAAAAAAAAAAAAAAAAAAATAGTTAGAGCCCTACGGTGCTACACCACAGCAGCCCTGAGGAAGTCTTTTCAGATGAAACATGTGTTGGCTGTGCTGGTTGTAACTGAATCAATTGTACTTTGTACGTTGATTGTTGTAAGACCCAGCAGTTTCAGGCTGGCTAAGACGCATCGAAGACAGTCAGAGTACATCATTCCAAATAAAATGAGTACAATACACTTGTTTGATAACCTCAGCTCAGCCTCTGGTAGCTTGGCACTGAGCAGTCAGACATATCCTCAGAGTGCGAGTATAAAGTGTTGGCATAACACCTCCCACACAACACACTCCATTCACCACAAAAAGACGCCACACCATATGTATAAACACACTTGACTTTATACTACACACACACACTGAAATCAAAACGAGATACACATTGTATATACACTCAATGGTTATACGCAGTTGTCAATCTTTCCCATTGCAGAAAGGTCAAACAGTCACCAGTCTCTGACTACACCTTGTGACCCAGCCTCTCAGTCCTGAAACTCCACCAGCCAATGATACACATTGTCCCTGCTGGCGCCCTGTTAACTAGACAGTTAGAACCATCTAACATGGAAAGAAACAGTTACTTAATTTTTTTCAATCCAGATTAGACTTCCAGGTGCCAAAGAGCACATGCAGGAGTGCGGGATCGCTATCTCACCCTGTAGACTAAAGGTTGTGACACAGGAAGCTGGCATGCTCCCCATCTGAAGAAATGTTTTCCTGTCAAGGGACGTGTGACCGCAGCTGCCCAGAAGCATGGGTCCAGGGAGAGGGAGTCAATAACTTCCGACAGAGGCGGCGATGTCATGCACTGTCATCCTCCTGATCTGGAGACTGAAGACAGTCTCAGCTCCCAGCTCAGGTTACGTCAACACCACTCGGATACCACACACTGCAGAGTGCAAGTGAGCGCTGGTCCCCTTGTTTGCAAGCATGGGTCCCTCTGACTCTGTAAGTTTTTCCCGCACTCCTCCAACTCCTTATGTCCCGGTGCCTCAGATGGCTGCTGATCTTTTTGCACATACTCCTCTTGCATAGCGAGATGATGGAGTATGTCAGGACGGTCCTTGTCCCAACCATGATCATTTCCACCTGTCTCTGCCACACCCAGTGCAGTCCTTTTGATCTCATAGAGACAGAGAGATCCTTTGTGTTCCTGGGATCTCGTCGACAGGAGGCCAGCTTGTAGAGTACGGCAAGACCCAGGCTATGACAGTTGGCACTAGCTGTAGGCCAGCAACATCCAGGCAAAATCCCCCAAGTGATAGTCCCCTTCTTGGAGCACGGCAAGCTCCAAGCCACCAAAAATCTGCGGATAGTCCAGTTGCAGTCCATCCTGCCCTACTGATTCCTCGTGTTAATGTCCTAGTATCAAACCAGAGTAGTATGGTTCCAAATCCAAAAGTGTCTGTACTTTCGGAAGCCAAAGCCCCAGTAGTTATTCCCACCATGGCCTTTGAAAATATAATCAGTTCAAAAGGCCACCTTTGAAATGTACAGGCCTTCTCTAAATTCTTTCCTGTCTGCCATGATATCACCATTGATCACAATCTTTAGTGGGGGGCCAAGACCCTGCCCCCTTGCATTGTAGGTGCCACTTCCACCTCCACGTAACCATCCCAGAAAGACTCGTCGGAGGTCCACAATTTCCCGTGAACCACTAGTTTATGGCCCTCTATCAGGAATGCACAGGTGTGGCTATCCCCCTAGTATCCAAGTGTGAATTAGGAGCCAGGCAGCCAGGCACACACAGCCATGCACATTGAAATGCCCACTTTCCCAAAAGTGACATTTCTATCACCGTAATGTCAAACCTACTACCACAACTGGAGAGGAATGGCCATTACGAACTCATCGATACCAAACACCATACTGTTATTATTTTGCCCATTGGAAATAATGCTAAACAGCATTTCCCTACATCCCCTGATGCTAATCCAATGTGAAAAGTAGGCCCTATCATGCCAAACACACCTTCCAATGCCATTCCCGACACTTGCAGGCAACACATACACATACATGCCCAAGACTGCACCCTGTCACCAGCGAGAACTCTGATATAGCAGGAGACATGCAGAACCTTGGCACACAGCTTTATAAACACCAAGTCAAACAACAGAAACTCGTGCTCACAGGCCCCACTAGGGCAAACCTGTTGCACAATCAATGAGCTACCTCTGTGAATGGCATCACCATATCGGAAGGCCCACGGAGGAACATTTGAAATACATGCCCTTGGTATAGGTCTGACCCCATAACAAGAGACTTACAGATAACTCGAATCAGCCAATCATATGTTTACTGATCCACAGTACGTATATGATGAGCCCAATACTTTGACACTGCACAGCAGTGCCAAATGTGATCAAGTCCAAAGGCTAGCATCCAGAGCAGCTGAAAACTGGCAAGGAGGAAAAGCAAAAAGTCGAGGTAAAGCACCCTAGAATGGGCCATTTCCAAGATACTCCTCCGGGAGTCGATTAAAGCGCAAAATAAATAAATAAATAAATAAACAATTGTAATAAAGGAGGATTACAAAAACATTTTCTGTTTGTTGCTAAAGTTCCAACAACCATTGCATTGTAAAAGAAATTAATTGTACCATAGTTATGAATAAATAGGTCCTTCTTTTTTTACATCAAACTAAATTATGACTATATCTTATTTTGAGTGTCCAGACATTAGTGGAATAGTGTAGGAGTCACTGCTTAGGCAGTGTCCTTGTTCACACCTCGTGGCAGCAGGGGTGCAGTCTTTGATAGCACTGTATAATAACAATTATATTACTGACCACACCTGCACACTTGTAGATGTCTATTGACATTTGGTAATCATACAGTCCATAATTCAAGTTTAAGGGTTCTGCCTCATCATTTTACATACAGTCTGTGCCCTGAACCAAAGCAGCACCATATGACAAGAGATTATCTACTTGTTGTTCTGTGCTGCGGATCAAGGTGTTGGTTATTAGATAGACAATCTCAAAACAGTAGTTTCAAGTGACAAATCAAAATATATGTCAGGGCATCTTCGGGTTCAGGCTTTATTTCCTAGAAGTACTCTTCTATTTCTGACCACCCCTGCAGGAAGGTAGTTGTGCTATTATTAGTTTTTCTACTGCTGCCATTTTTGTAATAGTATTCAAGTGAAGTGTTAGCCCCTTCCTTCCATCCTGTCTGGGCAAGGCTATCAGAATGCAGATGTATGTAGATGGGTATTCAGACACACCTATCCTTCCTTTAATGTAGCTGTCTAGAGGGAATGCACAACGTGTAGTTGTCACCCAGCCCAGACGTGTATTAGAGACAGGCTGCAAAGCACACACAGCTATTTGCACCAAGTAATGTCCACTTTCTGAAAGGCAAATTTCTAAAACAGCAATGTTAAATCGAACTTCACCAGTAAGGAGGATTTGTCATTACCATTCCAAACATATCAAACATGAACAAGCTACTCCTCTCCGATCAGAAATTACAGCTAAAATGAGTATTAAGGAATTTCCAATGCTAACCTATAAGAGGAGTAGGCCTCATAGTTGGGAAAAACAAAATAGGCTGTTTATCACTACCAGGACATGCAAAACATAACAGTGCATGTCCTACCTTTCATTTACATAGCACTTTGACCTTCGGGTTAGCTAGGGCCTACCTTAGGGGTGGCGTATGTGTAATAAAATGGGAGTATCAAGTTCGGCAAGACGTTTTAAATGCCAAGTCCATGTGGCAGTAAACTGCACAGAGAGGTTCTGCAGTGGCAGGCCTGAGACAGAATAGAAAGGCTACTACCGTGGGTGGCACAATCAGTGCTGCCGGCCCGCTAGTAGCATTTAGTCTACAGGCCCTGGGTATGTGGTATACCACTTTACAAGGGACTTACAAGTAAATCAAATATGGCACACAGTTCTAAACCATTTATACCAGGTTTAGAGGAGAGAGCACATGCACTGGTTAACAGTGGTAAAGTGCACAGAGTCCTAAAGCAAACAAATAGAAGTTCAGAAAAAGAAGAGGTGGAAGGCAAAAAGTATGGGGTGACTATTCAGAGAGGTCATTTTCCAATAGCCATTCCAAGCCCAAGCCTCATTTCACCTCAGGTGGGATCTTCACTGCCAGCTGCATGTGCTGGCAACTTTCTCCTCTAGTAATGAAAAAACAACTAGAGTCCACTGTCAAAACCAAAGAACTGTGCTACCCTTACTAGAAAAAGACTAAATCCAATAGAAATACTTGGTTTCTTGCATGGGAAAACAGCATGTGTTTTTAAAATAACCCTCACCCACCAAAAGGTTCCTTGATGGCATGCTTCATCATCGGCTTCTTCCTGCCCCCTGCAGGACGGGGTGTGCTACGAACTACGGAGACGTGGGAGCACTTACAAGTGAAGTCGACTATACTTTGTTCGGTGTGAGAGTGGAAGGGTCAGTAAATAAATGGGTTAAAAATACCTGGCTGCATGAAAAAATACATTTTAATACTCCCTATAGCTCGTATTAATAAAAGTGGGGAAAAAGAGGATAAAGTGCTGTAATGGGCAGTTTCCTCACAGGTCTACATGTTTCGTAGCCTACCCTCTAAGCTTCTCCTCAGGACCAAATATAATGATCCCTTGTAGCACTGTAACTATACCCTAGTGAGATAAGTCTGATCAATCTCAATGGCTAATATGCATTTATTTCAACATGCATTCATTAAATTACCTACTTGGTATACTACTTAAAAACGATCTGGAAGGATAGAGGAACATAGTTATTGAACATAGTTCATGGTTTAATATACTAGAAACTTCACCACGCTCGTGAAAGTTCTAGAAGTGATATATTTTTCATGCACGATAGTACATTGTCAATCTCACGTGTGTGTTGTGCTGCCCTTTAATGTTCTGGTTGCGACGTACAAGACAACACAATACATGTAACAAAAAACACACACTCCAAGTGAGTGTATGAAAACTATATCACTACTAGACCTTTCACAAGCATTGTGAAGGGTTGTTTCTAGTATATTAAAGTATATACTTTGAAACTACCACTCTCTTGGTCCTCCGATGGACCCTGCTGTGTGTCGAGAGGGGTTGGATATAAAGGATCCAAGCAGTCATCCAGTGAGGACCAGGAATTGGACAACTGAACTACAAAGTTGATATCAAGCTCATGTAGATTACTCTCAGGACAATATTATAAAGGTAAAGAATTATCAAAGCAATCTCCTAAAGGAATGTAGGTGAGCCAAAATCATACATACCAAGAGTTCAGCTAAAGCGATAAAGAATAACAACATTTAAATTTGGTGCTCTGAGATCTCTCTAATATGATCTCCTCTAGTCATTAGTAAACCCAAATTGGAAATGCACATTCACTTTTGTAAGGATAAATTCCATCAGTGGATTGCATTAGGTTGTAAGACAAATTATTAAGGTCAAATAAGTACCAACAGCTCAAGAGTTCAGGAATGGAAATGAATGTGCCAGTTCGAGTAATCCCCAAAAGAAGAGACCAGTAAATGCGTATAGCCTATGCGTTAGTATGGGTAAGAAGCCTGAGGAGTTCGCATCAGGCAAATAAATTTGCCAGGTAGGCTCTCCAAATCTCTTTTAGCAGTTTGTAGTCAGCATGCAGAACAGCAGTCGTTGTCACCATCGCTGGGGCACCTACGCGCAATACAAATCCGACTAATAATATGCTAACTGCCGTCAAACCATTAAATCAGACAATAATATATTCTTAGCGTTTCCAGGGATGACACCTCCTGGAATCACCTCATCTGGTCCGACCACTCAGTCCACTTATAGAGCGCACTATCACCCTATGGGTATCCTGGCGCTATCATACGTGTGCCCAGCTGAGCTCATAGCACGTGGGGTATCTTAGCGAGTGCAAGAACTCATGCTCTAGGGTAGAGCCAGGTCTTCAGCTTTTTTCTAAACTGAAGAAGCTCTTCCAGCTGTCTCATCTCAGGCAGAAGAGTATTCCAGAGTCGTGCAGCTGCAATGCTAAAGACCATACCGCCTGATTTAGTATTTTTAAATCATGGTACTTCTACTAGCTTGGCGGAGTAAGAGCAAAGGCTCCGGATAGGAGCATACCAAACAAATGTATTCTGCATTGGTTTGGGTCCAACCCCATGCAGAGCCTTGAACGCTATGCATAGAGACTTAGGGCCAGATGTAGGTAAATATCATTTACCGATTCTAAAATACCGAATTTTACTGATTCGGTATTTACCGAATCGGTATTCCCCATTCCTTCCTATGGGCCTTAGGAATGAATGAGAATTACCGATTCTGTAAATACCAAATCGGTAATGGGGGTAGACCTACAAGGGTGGCAGGGTGGCACATTGACACCCTGTTGCACCCCTGTATAGTGCATGGGTGCACATGTGGCAGACATACATGCCCTAAGGGCATGTATGTCTGCCACATGGCACTGAATAAAAAGCACAAAATTGCTTTTTAAAAGGTATTCAGAACTTACCACCAACTAATAGTTGGTGGTAAATACCGAATCCTTAAATGTAAAAAGCACTCACTTGAGTGCTCTCTACATTAAGGATTCGGTAATTTACCGAATCGGTATGTTAAGAATTCGGTAATTTACCGATTCCTTAAGTTACCGATTCGGTAAATTACCGAATCCTACAATTTGGCCACCTACATCTGAAAAGCCTAATTCCGGTCGGTAACGGGTGAAATTCGGTAATTTAGACCCTTACCGACAGGAATTAGGCTTCCTACATCTGGCCCTTAAGGTGTACTCTTTGCAATACAGGAAGCCAGTGCAGCTTCGCCAGAGTCCGCCAGATGAACATTGTGGCTTTCTCAAGGGTAGTTTAGCTGCCATTGTCTGAACCCTCTGGAGTCGCTCAATTAAATATTTTGGGGACTCCAGCAACAAGGCATTACAGTAATCTAGCCTGCTCAAGATAGTACTTCTCACTATCAGCGCTCGGACCTGAGCTGGTAGTATCGGTAGTATCGGGAGAATCTTGTGAAGAGCTCTCATAATGAAAACACAGCTCCCCACTGTTTAATTAACTTGTGTTTCTAGGCTCAGTCTGTTGTCAAGCATAACTCCCAAGTTGTGCACTGTTGCCGAGGGTGCCGGTGGAGTGGCTGTGGGTAGGGGCCAAAAGGTGATGGGTGGGGGGGGAGGGTGGGGAGCTTCCCTACTGCACAGTAGAGAATCTCAGTCTTATCAGCATTAAATTGTAACGAGTTCTCTTTTAACCGAAGCGCCATAGCCTGCAGACAGGCATGAAAGTCTTCCAAGGATGTAGACTTGTCTCCCTCTAATGATAGAATAGGATGGGTATCATCTGCATAGTTTACAATATTGACATTAAGAGCACTTATGACAGCAATCAAAGAAAAATCGAGAAATCGTACACCTGGGAATGTGTCCGAATGCTACGCATCCCCTTGGGAGGCGTAACAAGGAGAACATTTTTCATTTCTCCTTGTTTTTCTTTTTTCTGCAGCACACATGGAAAGAGGAAAACACCTCCTATGATTGTTTTTGTGCAGGAAGGTGTCCCTGCCTGCACAAAAACAATCTCCCCGCAACGCTGGCACACTTGCACCATGGTGCAAGGGTGGCTGCGTCGGCGCATGGCAGCCAATTGTGCGCCTGCTCAGGGGGGAGCACAGGGATCCTTCATATTGTTATAGATATGACGCATCCTGTGCTTTGAAAGTGACCCAGTGTAGCACAGCCAAATGGTTGGCAGCACTACGCAGTGTCACTTTCTTGTAAATAAGGCCCGTAGTCTTTTAAAGGGAGAACCATGGACTCTGCCAGGTAAGGAGAAGAAAGAACCCACTTGTCACAGTCACTACATATTGCGCTCCAATAGATCAATGATGCATTCACCTCTACGAAGCATTTCAGATTATCATTTATTGTGGAATTGAGGAGAAAACACACTTGCTTTATTTTGTCAAGCCCAGGAGGCCAGGTTCATTTGTCCTTTACAGAAGTGGAGCTTCAATTGGGGCACCTGCTATGTTTATATATGTAAGTGTTTCCTGTTGAGGTTTAACTTCTGTAAAAATTAAGTAGGTCATTGTACCAGATCCCCCTGCGACAGTTCCTGCTTGAACGTAATCCGCTACTCAATGCTGCCTGTCTACCTGCTGCCCTCTGTTTGCACCTCCTTTGCTTGTTTCCTGCTCTGTCTTGTTTTTTCGGCTCGTTTTCCAGCCTCTGCTTTGACTTTTCTGCTTGTTTTTCTGCCCTGTTTTGCCTTTCCTCCTCGTTTTTCTGCCCTCTGTTTTGCCTTTTCTGCTTGTTTTTTCCCTGTTTTAGCTTTCCGGTTCGTTTTTCTGCCCCCTGTTTTGCCTTTTCTGCTTCTTTTTCTGCCCTGTGTTGCCTCCTATGCTAATTTTTCTGCCCTCTGTTTTGCCTTTGTGCTTGTTTTTTCTAACCTCGGCGTTGCCTTTCTTGATTGTTTTTCTGCCCTCTGTTTTTCCCTTTTCTACTCTGTTTTCAGTTTTTGTCATTTTCTGCCCTTTTTTTCCCAACAACCAGGGCCCAGGGAAAATTCACTGGTGAGGAGGGCTGCCCAGCCCCCCTCCCTGAGCCCATCCCCCAGTAGACAAGTAGGTATATTTACATATATTGGTCATTGGAAATCATTATTTTCATTCTGCTGATATGATGCACATAGAGAAGATCATCCTAAAACAGTCAGCCGCTGCCAGTCCTCTTCTTTATATTAATAAGAAAATCTCAGATTTTGTAACACCTTCACAGTACGAAAGCAGACATGGATTGGCCAAGGTTCATTTTAATTGAAAAGCTGCGTTCTAAAAGCAGCAGCAGTTTGTGTATTTTTTTTTAACCAAATTACATGAATCCTAGTTTCTAAAACAACACCATTTATAGCTCGTCTCTATCATGCATCTTTGTAGGTTGCAGTTACCTGGGAAACCGATTGATAAGGGCTTTAAGACAAAGCCACAACTTCAGCTTTTCCAGGCTATGTACTCATCCCATCCTGTTCCAGGGCAACCGACCAGCATTTGACGCCTTCAGCGTTACACGATACTGCACAAGGTTTTGTCTGATTTGTTTTTGCTCTGGTCATCTCGTGTTTACAGCCTCTATAGTATCACAGACCTGTTAGTCAGGATATAGCCACTTGCGATCTATTTGAAAGGAGAACGACTTTTATTCCAAACTTCTGGTACTATTACTCTGGTAAATGAACTGTGTGCGGTTCCTATGAGCAGATATGAGTTGTTTATTTATTTATTTTATTTGCATACTTGTATGGCGCTGGGAATAGACTCCCGAAGGAGTATCTCCGCGCCTTTGGCAGCATCTGAGAGACAGAAATGGCTAGTCAAGGTTTCTTGAATACCAAACAGGGACATCTAATAGTTAAAGAGAAATGTTTTGAGCTTTTTCCTGAAGGAAAAATGTTCCCTACATACTCTAATTTCCTTCGGGAGTTGGTTCCACAACTTGGGGCCAGCTACTGACAAGGCCCTCCCCCCCCTTTCTTGCCTTCATGGCCCTGGGAACACATAACAGAGAGAGGGGGGAGAATGAAGTGTTTTGCTATGATCCAATTATGAAAATGTATTAAAACTCAAATTCATTAACGTTTGAGGGAAATTTGCACTCAAACCCTTTTATAGGTAACCTGGACTGAAAAGGGTGGCAGTAAGGTTAGACTTGTATTACCTATGACCCTTTTACTAGTTTTGACATATGACCTATAGTTTGCCTAAGCTTACCTGATTGTCTAATAAAAGGGGTATACAGTGGTGGCTCCTCCTCTTAGGCGGAGGCGCGTCGCCCCACTGCATTTTTGCAGCGAAACAAAGGGAAAATAAAATTATAATAACTCATGTTACTATCATTTTATTTTCTTCTACTTGCGCAGCTTTGTGTGAGGAGGGGCAATGGAGGAGTGGTAGGCAGCACCCTCCTAAGTGAGCAATGACTCCTTGGCTTGCCCTCTCGGGCTGCCCAAAACAGTCTTGCGAACTGCGCATGTTCCCCATGCAGGCTGCATCTCAGCCTACATGGGGTATAGAGTCATAATATCGAGTTAATAATATCGACTAGACACAATATCGAGTAAAAAATATAGAATGGACATAATATCGACCAGACATAATATAGACAACAAAAATATCGACTAGAAAAAATGTATATCGAATAGAATGGACATAATATCGAATCAAAAATATAGAATGGACATAATATCGACTAGACATAATATAGACAACAAAAATATCGAATTTAAGGTAAGTTAATAATATTTTTAATTTTTTGTGTAATATTATTCTGTAGCGGGTTGTGGGTTTATAGGGGAATAGGGTGGGAAGTAATTTAATTATAATTAATTAAATATGTTAATTTATGTATTGATATTTATTTAGAATTAATTGTTAAATAATTATTAATTGGTAATTAATTAAAATGTAATTGGTAATTAATTATAATTGATTAATTGATAAATATTTTAATTTTGGTAATTTATTTTCTGAAGCGGGCTGTGGGTTTATAGGGGAATAGGGTGGAAATGAAGTTTATTTATTTACTGATATTTATTTAGAAATAATTTGTAATTAATTATTAATTGGTAATTAATTAAAATATAATTGGTAATTAATTAAAATTGATTAATTTATAAATATGTTAATTTTATTAAATTATTTTCTGTAGCGGGTGGTGGGTTTATAGGGGAATAGGGTGGGAAGTAATTTAATTATAATTAATTAAATATGTTAATTAATTCATTGTTAATTATTTAGAATTAATTGTTACTTAAATAATAATTGGTAATTAATTAAAATATAATTGGTAAATAATTGTAATTGATTACTTGATAAATATATTAATTTCATTAATTTATTTTCTGTAGCGGGTTGTTGGTTTATAGGGGAATAGGGTGGGAAGTAATTTAATTCTGATTAATTAAATATGTCATTTAATTTATTGGTATTTATTTTGAATTAATTGTTAATTAATTATTAATAGGAAATAAATTAATTTAAAATATAATTTTTAATTACAATTAATTGATTAATTTTTAAATTGTAAATTAATTTATTGTTAATAGGTAATTAATTAGTATGAGTAGGCAATTTTTATAATTAAATAATTTTATTTTGTATTTATAAATAAATATTTAATATATTTTATACACTTGTAAAATATTTTAATTATTTGTAAATGGTATTACTATTTATATCTTTTTGTGAAGTATTTACTTTCCCTACTATTGCACTCTCTGAAGTTGGAATAGTAATTTTAACCCCTACGCTATCCAACACTTTCCCTACTGTTGCACCCACTGGAGTGGGTATGCAATGTTTACAACGCAACTTTTACTATGCACTACCATTACAACGAAACTTTTACAATGCAAAAACTTTTACAACGCATACATTTACAAAGCATGTTTTTACAACGCAGATACCTTTACAACGCATACCATTACAACGTAAGTATTGGTAAGTATATAATTATTTTTAAAATGTTATATGTTTGGGTTTTTGGGTAAAGGGGTATTTTTAGGGTTCAGGGTCAGTTTTCAGTTTTTGGGTAAAGGGGTATTTTTAGGGTTCAGGGTCAGTTTTCAGTTTCTGGGGTAAAGGGGTATTTTTAGGGTTCAGGGTCAGTTTTCAGTTTTTGGGTAAACGGGTATTTTTAGGGTTCAGGGTCAGTTTTCAGTTTTTGGGTAAAGGGGTATTTTTAGGGTTCAGGGTCAGTTTTCAGTTTTTGGGGTAAAGGGGTATTTTTAGGGTTCAGGGTCAGTTTTCAGTTTTTGGGTAAAGGGGTATTTTTAGGGTTCAGGGTCAGTTTTCTGGGGTAAAGGGGTATTTTTAGGGTACAGGGTCAGTTTTCAGTTTTTGGGTAAAGGGGTATTTTTAGGGTTCAGGGTCAGTTTTCAGTTTTTGGGTAAAGGGGTATTTTTAGGGTTCAGGGTCAGTTTTGGGTTTTTGGGGTACAGGGGTACTTTGTAAAAATAAAGTAAAATTACATTTAAATTAAATAAACAAATAAAATTAAATTATATTATAATATTTTTAATTAATTTATATTCAAAAAATTAATATATACTTACCAATACTTACGTTGTAATGGTATGCGTTGTAAAGGTATATGCGTTGTAAAATCTTGCGTTGTAAATGTATGCGTTGTAAAAGTTTTTGCGTTGTAAAATTTTTGTTGTAATGGTAGGCGTTGTAAAAGTATGCGTTGTAACGTCATACATCCCTGGAGTGGGAATAGTAATTTTAACCCCTACGCTATCCAGCGCTTTCCCTACTGTTGCACCCACTGGAGTGGGAATAGTAAATTTTACCTCTACGCTATCAAACACTTTTGCTAATGTTGAACTCACTATAGTTGTAACAATAAATTTTAACCATTTTCTATGCTACGCTAAAAATGTTATATATGTTTATTTAATAATATGTTTTTATATATATATATATATATATGTATTATTTTTGGTGATATAATTTTTTTAATTATATAAATTATTTATTAAAATTACATTTTTTTAATAATTATTTCTAAGTTTATATTAAATATATTTATTACTATATTAGTTTTAACTTAATTTTAAGACATTTAAAAAAATCGATATTTTGACAGTCTATATTTTTGTAAGTCGATATTTTGGAGTCGATATTTTGGTACTTACCTGTTTGAAGATAGGGAGTCGATATTTTGTCTCTCGATATTTTTGACTCGATATTTTTGTATCTCGATCCAGCCAATCAAAGGGGAGAACAGCCTGGCACCAATAAAGATAAGAATACTTCTGTCCAGAAAAAGTCCTATCTGACCGAGCACTGAAATGACATATCTCTAACTTTTGACTTCAATCTATGGGGCTTATTACAATAGAAGTGACAGAGCGCCTTGTTAGCCTTCCTGGCTTAACACCCCACTCCGCCACTTCTGAAACGTGGGGCTGCACCCTATATACAACAATATGGTGCAGCCCTACGTTTCCCCCTACGCTGGTGCTAAATTTAGCTACATTTAGTTGCCTAGGGCCAATGCAGGCACCCTTGCACCATAGTGCAAGGGTGTCTGCGTTTCGAAACTTTCGTAACTTGTGTTTTGTAACTTCTATGTGTGCTGATTAATGCACACATAGAAGTTGCAGAACATAATTTTTTTTAGGATTATGTTTATGTAAAGGAAGGGACACCTTCCTGCACATAAAGAAACATTGGTGTTTTGCTGTTTCCATGTGTGCTGCACAACGCACATAGAGAAGCAGCAAAAACGAAGAGAAATTAAACATTTCTCCTCATTGTGCCAGTGTAAGATCAGGTTTTCCCTGGTCTTAATTTTGACGCTGCCCAATATTTACGCCACCCTTGTAAATATGGGGCAGCGTCAAATTCAATGTGTGTTGCAGTGGAACACCCAGAGCAACACCCATTGCCCTCCCCTTTCACACTTAGTATAGCATGAAAGGGGGCCTGATTTACAAGGCAGCGTTAAGCTGTGTTAAGTGGCTTAAAGCTGCCTTGTAAATAAGAAATGAGGCAGAGGCCCTGTCACCACCACAACGTCGTGAAAAGTGATGGCGATAGGGGCTTGTAAACGTGCCCCTGCAAAGCTAACTTTTTCAACCTTGTGTCAAAAAGCCTGCTTCCTCTGTTGAAGGTCTCTCCTGAGATTAGAGGCTGCAGAAAGTCCTGCAGCAGAGAAACATGCTGCCCACCTGCCAAACAAACAAGCATGAAAAATGCAATAGGTCTTGCCTTTCATTAAGTTAGAGCCATTTGCTCTGCTATACAATGCCATAGCCAAAGCAAATGGCTTTAACGTAATCAAAGGAGAGACCTATTGCATTTTCAAAGCTTGTTAAAGTTCTTCCTTCATTTCGGTGAGTGAGTGAGTGCGGACACTTGTTGGGTAGCAAAATGGAGAGGGTGCGTTCCACCGTTTTACATGTATGAAATCTTTGGTAAAAAGTAGTCTCCAGCCAAATCTGTAACAATCTGCAACTGAACTTTTCACAACATTGACCGGTTTGAAACATGGTTATATTATAGAGAAGTGGATTATGCTGAGTTTGGGCTCGAGTAGGGGGAGAGCCCCATAAAATGCTGGCGTTTATTGCTACAGGAAGGGGCGTCCGGTGTCTGCCTGGCAGTGTGATTAGTCATGGCGAGGGGTTCCCGGCCTGATTCTATGGCCCATGGGATAGACACGTCCTGGGGAATAACTAGAGAGAGGGGGAGTGAGGGACGGAGGAAGGAAGGAAGATGTGGAGAAGGGGTGCCATGCCCCCACAAGCAGTTCTCATAGTCTGGCATATAAAGAGAGCATTCGCAGAACCCAAACAGTAAAAAGCATTTGCAATGCAATAGGTCTCGCATTAGGAAAGTTTGAGCTATTGGTCTTGTAAATGACAATTTTTTTATTTATGTGTTGGTTTTTAAAATAGCAAAATTAATAGCTTTGTCATTTACAATGCCAATAGTTATAACTTTCGCAAATGTGACACCTATAGCATTTGTAATGCAACATGTTTTGTATTTACGTGACTTAGATGTATTGATATTACAAATAACAATGGCTTTTAATTTTTTTAAATAATTCATACTTAAATAAAAGTGATTGTAATTTATAATGGCAATAGCTTAAACTTTTGTAAATAACGTTTGTGAAGATTATGTTCAGTGTATTTTATTGTGACGAAAATCCAAGAACAGAAGTGAAATATTAACATCTTTTTGTGACATTTGTAATAAAGCTTGAAACATTGAGAGAACATATTTGAACCAGTTGTTGAATGGTTGCACAGATTGATGCTGTGATGGTGCGGAGTGATGTTGTGGTGGCGACGAGTGATGCTGTGGCGTTCAGTGATGCTGTGGTAGCGCATAGTGATGTTGTGGTGCTCCTGAGTGATGCTGTGGTGGCCCTGAGTGATGCTGTGGAGGCCCCGAGTGATGCTGTGGAGGCCCCGAGTGATGCTGTGGAAGCCCTGAGTGATGCTGTGGAGGCCCTGAGTGATGCTGTGGAGGCCTTGAGTGATGCTGTGGAGGCCCCGAGTGATGCTGTGGTGGCGCATAATGATGCTCTAGTACCGCATAGTGAAACTGTGGTGTTCCAGAGTGATGCTGTAGTGTTCCAGAGTGATGCTGTAGTGTTCCAGAGTGATGCTGTGGTGGTGCTGAGTGATGCTGTGGTGGTGCTGAGTGATGCTGTGGTGGTGCTGAGTGGTGCTGTGGTGGTGCTGAGTGATGCTGTGGTGGTGCTGAGTGATGCTGTGGTGGTGCTGTGGTGTTGCTGAGTGATGCTGTGGTGGTGCCGAGTGGTGCTGAGTGGTGCTGTGGTGGTGATGAGTGGTGTGGTGGTGGTGCTGTGGTGGTGCTGAGTGATGCTGTGGTGGTGCTGATTGGTGTTGAGTGATAATGTGGTGGTGCTGAGTGATAATGTAGTGGTGCTGAGTGATGCTGTGGTGGTGCTGAGTGATGCTGTGGTGGTGCTGAGTTGTGCTGTGGTGGTGCTGAGTGGTGCTGTGGTGGTGCTGAGTGATAATGTGGTGCTGAGTGATAATGTGGTGGTGCTGAGTGGTGCTGTGGTGGTGCTGAGTGATGCTGTGGTGGTGCTGAGTGGTGCTGTGGTGGTGCTGAGTGATGCTGTGGTGGTGCTGTGGTGGTGCTGTGGTGGTGCTGAGTGATGATGTGGTGGAGCTGAGTGATGCTGTGGTAGTGCTGTGGTGGTGCTGAGTGATGCTGTGGTGCTGCTGAGTGGTGCTGTTGTGGTGCTGAGTGGTGCTGTGGTGGTGCTGAGTGATGCTGTGGTGGTGCTGAGTGGTGCTGTGGTGGTGCTGTGGTGGTGCTGAGTGGTGCTGAAGTGTCATTTTAGCCAACAGAGGGAGCCTCCGACAGATCAGACCACATTAGTGAGTCATATAACGGAGGGGGTCCCAGAATGCCATTAGTCACACAACACGATATACACTTGATGTATGAGTTGACATATGGGCCTTAAAATAAACTGCTAGAACGTTAGTCTATACAACACTAGTCCTGCTTGCCTTTACGTTTTTAAGATGTTTGTGGTTTTATATACCTAAATGGCAAAATGTAAATATAGTTTGGTTGTAACGGGAACAAACAATAATAATCACCAGGTCATTAAATATTGAGATTTGTGTGGTGCCAAAAACAAGAGAATAATGAAATTAAAAGCGGTCGGGAAGCAACAGCAGGGGTGAATTAGAGGGGAGGAGAAGTGAGGCACAGCGGCGCTGGGGAAGCTTCATGCTTGAATGCCTGAGGGGAGATTTTTCCTTGCACCTAACGCCGGATTGCCATACCTTGTTGCCACTCCAGGACCCAGTCTGCACTTTGGGGGTTCCAGCACTGTAAGCGCAGGGTCATCCTTCGCTGTTGCTCCCCCCCGCCGCCGCTCACCATCATCCGAGTGGCCGCTGAGAGGGGGGGACTACAGCCCCCACAATTCCTGCCGGCTCTGCCCCGCCCACCAACAAGCACTTTCGAGCCCGGAGGCGCACATAACACCGCTGCTCCCTCGGTGGAGCAGGAGATTTTTCCTTGCACCTAACGCCGGATTGCCATACCTTGTTGCCACTCCAGGACCCAGTCTGCACTTTGGGGGTTCCAGCGCTGTAAGCGCGGCGTCATCCTTCGCTGTTGCTCCCCCCGCCGCCGCTCACCACCATCCGAGTGGCCGCTGAGAGGGGGGACTACAGCCCTCACAATTCCTGCCGGCTCTGCCCCACCCACCAACAAGCACTTTCGCGCCCAGAGGCGCACATAACACCGCTGCTCCCTCGGTGGAGCGGGATATTTTTCCTTGCATCTAACGCCGGATTGCCATACCTTGTTGCCACTCCAGGACCCAGTCTGCACTTTGGGGGTTCCAGCGCTGTAAGCGCTGCGTCATTCTTCGCTGTTGCTCCCCCCCGCCGCCGCTTACCACCATCCGAGTGGCCGCTGAGAGGGGGGAATACAGCCCCCACAATTCCTGCCGGCTCTGCCCCAGCCACCAACAAGCACTTTCCCGCCCGGAGGCGCACATAACACGCTGCTCCCTCCGCGTCGCGGGCCGCGCACGGGCGACGCCGGGCTAAGCCCGGGGAAAGGGCGGGCCATCTGTGGCCATCCGGGGCTGGGCTGGGCCCCGTCTCTTTAATCTGCTGTTTCAAACTTACATGTAGTAAGATAATTTGTGCCACTTTGGACACTTACGTATGCTACTATACCACTAGTGACTATTAGTTGGCATCACGCCTATTGTAGCTGATTGTTTGTCCTTTCTGTTCTCTGGTTAATTGCTGTGCTGTTTTGTATCCCTGACTGCATTTTACCATGGCCTCTCGTCCTCCCAATGGCAGACCCTCTCTAGTGGGAGGATCCGTCAGAGGGACATTGGACAGTTTCATCACCAGAGCAACCTCGGTATTAGAAAGGGAAATAGTTTTAGCAGAGCGACGTTTGTCTGCAGAGCATCTTTACAATAAGCACTTGTCTCTGGGCTCCATCCAGCTAGCTACCACACCGCAAGCTAAAACAGAAAAGGATAGTCTATCCAACGATTCATGAAGTGACAATAGCACTCCTTTACTTTTACAAGATATTACCTCGCCAGCTAAAACAGCTGATAAATCAAATATCGATTCCACTAACTCTACCATTAATTCACTATCATTATTGGATGTCACATCAGGGAATCATATACAAGCGATTACGCTTTTACAAACCCCGATACAGAAGCCCCAAAATAAAAGAACCGCTTACGGTCCTCCGCCAAAAAAAAAAAAAGAAGGGGGGGGCTACTTATAAAGGAAAATCTATTACAAGAACTAAAAATTCCTTGAGTCCCATAAACGATATAAACGCAGCAGCTAGAAAAACACATTCTGACCATTACCCCCCAGTAGACTTACCAACTAAGGACCTAATGGAAAGTATTGAACAATTAGTTAGATCCCTTTTATTGCCACTCATCGAGAGGATGAAAAGAGTAGCCCAACAACTAGGGTCACTTGAAAAAGCAATGGCAAACAACACTAGTTTAATAAAAAAATTATCAATTCCTAGCACACCACATACAATCAGAGCCATTCCAACAAAATCAAAGGTACCTACCGATGTAATTCCAACCAAGAAAGGCACCATTTCGAAAAAAACTAATGTACCCACTGAAGTAACTCCAGCTAATTCAGGGACTAGCAAGAATCCACCTTCTGTATCAAATCCCAATATTGTGGCTCTCGGGCAAAAAGATTAACCGAGTTAAAGAATAGGGAGTCAAAGTCAGGTGGGCAATCTTGAATTCCCGATAGCCCCCACCCCAAAACACCAAGAACCGGCACCATGGAAAGTACCAACGAGGCAAATAAACAACAAATAGATCTGCCCCCAGAGGCGGTCCTGTTGTTGTGGTACTTATCGGTGTCCCGGCGTTAGAGAATGGGAAAAAAGAAGGTTATTATGACCTAAAAAATAAAGTCGTACACTGGTTAAGGCACAACAGACCACTTCCTGCCAATATTAACGGGGAAATTCTACATGTACGGCGGCTTGGTTGAGTGGGACACAGACCAAAAGAAATTCCGGGGGACATAATAATAATCAACTTTAGAGATCGTAGGGCAATTACACACATCACTGATTGGTATCTAGAGAAAGGCTGGGGCAGGATTACACCACATGATCTAACTTATTTTTACCCTAGGGCTCTGTTGACAAATTTTTCAAAGCCTCGGGTCCCATCTTTCTGTCACACAGAAGGACACAGTTTTAACACTCCCATCTAAAATCGCTTTTCTGCGTTTTCGGGTTTAGAGGGAGTAGATTGACTCCCATGTCTGAAAGGCACACTGGGAGCCATAGAGGATGAGCTTGGGGCAACAAATATTAGTAATAACCCCAATGCATTCTCCAACCTGGTCTCAGACACTAGTGACCCTATACAAACTGTAGATCAAGGCACAGAGCTTTTGGAGACGGACGTGGGGCTGAATATATCGCCCCCTGTTATGGTGACACTAACAGCAACTAATGCAGAATTAGCCGTCACACACTCTAACGACACCGTGGGATGTAATGGGGAGAGGGGCAAGCCACATATTATTGTCTTGATTTGGAATGTTGCAGGTCAGCGCTCCAAGTTAGGAAATGATGTCTGGATTAGTTTTACCCAAAAATTCAAAATCCTATGTCTCCAGGAGACCTAGTCGACCTCGGAGATACATATGGAAGGGTATAAACTTACTTTTCACCAGTTCGACAAACTAACTCTGGTAGAGCAAAGGGTGGCCTAACTATCTACATCTCAAACTTGATACAGGCAGTCGAAATTACACCTATAAAACTCGAACCCAACTTCCAGGTTCTCAGTCTCCGTCCAGATACGACGGACATCTTCCTCCCGGTAAACTTTTATAACAATCTCTCTGAGGGAGACTCAGTGATCCTAGTATCCCTGATTCGTTCCTTATTATTATCCACAGTAAGGAGGTCTCCGAAAGAGGTTACCATTATTTGGGGCGGAGATTTTAATCTGGGTCCATGTAAAGACATTAATCGAAACATATGTGGTATCCAGGATGAGAGCGATGACCCAATCCCACACTTTAGTCACACGAGATTAGGTAGCTGTTTAAACAAAATTATGTTTGATTTAGATATGATAGTGGCAAATAAAATAATTAATTCCAACACAGTGATGGCTCCTACTTTCCATGGGAGAGGTTTTCAAAGCACTATATACTATATCCTTGTTTTGAATGGATTGAAGACCATAGATACATATTTTACTATACATCTAAATGCTCTTAGCGATCACTACCCCCTCAGTATCCCCTTCCCACTGTCACACAAACCCAACCGTAGCACTGTTAGTAGTTTGGCACAAAATAATATGACACTAGACAGGCAAAATGGTTATTCATTCAAATGGGGGAAAGTTGACCCAATTGCAATCACCAAAACAGTGGTAAAAAACGCGTATCCTTCCATCCAGAAATGTTTGGGCCCGGACATACCAGACGCCGAAGTTATCACACATTTTGGCGTGGTGATAAAAGTTATTAACGAAGCTCTATGGGTAAAAGTCAATAATGCTTCGAAGAAGAAGAAGGGCTGGTTCAATCATAGGAGCACAGTAGCCTATTCAAATCTAAAATCGGCCTTAAGGAAGGCAGTTAGGGTCCCCCAAGAGATTACATACTTAAGAAAAGTATATAAATCCGCATTAAAGGATAGGAAATCCGAGATAAAGCAACAACTTTGGGACCAACTGCATGAAAGTTGCACCTGGCCCAGATGGGGTGCCAATAGATCTTTTTAAAGCCCATAGGGTTCTGTGGACCCCACTCTTGACAAGGGTTCTGATTGCTTCCTGTGCGACAGGTCTTATGGAGTCATGGTCCAAATCGATACTGGTACCTATTTTTAAAAAAGGGAACTGGAGGTCTGTAACCTGTTATCGTCCAATCTCCCTATTAGACTCCCTTGGTAAAGTGGCGGGCAGGGTGATTCTTGAGTGTTTGCAGGGTTGGGCGGATGATGGCGGCATTATATCCGACCTTCAATACGGGTTTCGTGAGGGGCTGGGGACCACTGACCAAGCCCTAAACCTGTCATTGCTGATAGATAAGTATGTAAATGTCAAAGCAGGAGCACTTTACATGGTGTTCGTGGACTTATCGGCCGCGTTCGACTGTGTTTGTCATGCTAAACTCTGGTCCGTGCTCTTGGAGATGGGGGTGGAATTGAATTTAGTTACTTTTCTGAGGGAATTATATTCAAATGTGACTGCAAGGGTGAGGTTCGGGGCAGGGGGAGAACTAACCGCGTCGTTCGGAGTGGAGAAGGGAGTCAGGCAAGGCTGTGTCCTGGCCCCCTTCCTCTTCACACTCTATACCAATGGGTTGGAGAGGGAGATGATTAAGGGGTCCCAGGACCTGCCCATAGTAAACAACCGCCTGATTCCTGCGTTACTCTACGCGGATGACGCGGTGATACTAGCGCGTACCCCCCTTGAACTGCAAAAGGCATTGAACAGACAAAGTAAAAGCGGCATAAGATACAACAGCCTGCCACTAAACAGCTATTGGGGGAAATGCTGATAGAAAGAAAGAGGGGGAGGGAGTAACGGGGTCAAGGGAATAATGAAATTAAAAGCGGCCGGGAAGCAACAGCAGGGGTGAATTAGGGGGGAGGAGAAGTGAAGCAGAGCGCGCGCTGGGGAAGCTTCACGCTTGAATGCCTGAGGCCGAGCGCACGCTGGGGGAAGCTTCAGATACCTGCCCTTCACCACAACCTCCTCCTAGTAACTTAGGACTTCACAGTCTCGTTGGAGAATAAGTCTGTTGTCTCCTCTAGAAGCTTCCTGGAAATATGTGACAACCTAGAAGTCTTGTCCAAAGATCACTTCTTTGCCATACAAGTCAACAGTCATATAGCCTGGCCAAAAGTTCTTACATTTACCACCACTCCATGAATCTCACAAAAAGTAAACCCAACATCTTCAATTCTAAAACAGGAGCAGTAGCATGAGTAAACGTGCGACAAAAGCTGCTGCTGGTAAAACAAAAGCATTTTAAACGTTTAGAAACCACAAACCAAAACCGGAGCCTGGCGGATTGGCAAAGTAAAAGCAGCATAAGATACAACAGCCTGCCACTAAAAAGCTATTGGGGGAAATGCCGATAGAAAGAAAGAGGGGTGGGGGAGTAACGGGGTGTCGAGGTATTGCAAACTGTAATGTTATTGTTAGTTGTTTTGGCAAGAGCAGTAGCATGAGTGAACTTACGACAAAAGCTGCTGCTGGTAAAACAAACTAACAGCTTAATAACAGGCGTACTCCTCTTCTGTGGCTCAACATCCAATTGAATAAAGTTTGTTTATTGTGACATCATGTTGTCACTTGCTTCGGAGCCACTCACTGTAAATTATTTGCACTTTGTCACAGTGCGCCGTTCTTGCTGTTCACTTCTCCACTTGCGTCGTCACTCTCACCACAATCACCTTTAAGCACCAAGTACTATATGGTTGTCACCAATTTATTTATGCAGTGCTGTTTCTAACTGTATATTCTCGGACCATGAACTTATGTCGCAATATAAAGATGACTAACTATCTTTTTTCAAATGAATGAGTTTTCTCCTTCTTTCCTTGTGAGTAATGCTGTATGTATGCATAATTAATTGCCTACACATCCTTACCTATCAGGACATTGTTTCTTAATGCTGGTAAAACAAAAGCATTTTAAACGTTTAGAAACCACGAACCAAAACCGGAGCCTGGCGGATTGGCAAAGTAAAAGCGGCATAAGATACAACAGCCTGCCACTAAAAAGCTATTGGGGCAAATGCCGATAGAAAGAAAGAAAGAGGGGAGGAGGAGAGAGAGGGGCGGAAGAAATGTGGGCGGGGCTTAGGAGAAGAAATCGGGTGGGTGAGAAAGAGGATTGGATGGGAGACGGGGAGGGCAGAGATGGGGTTGAATGGGGAAATGTAGGAGGGATAGTGAACGAGGGGGCTAGAGACTGGAGTGAAATGGATCCACAATTAAAAAAAAACAAGTTAAAGGCACTTACTTTATGACGCGGAAATCAGGATGGGGCAAGAGAGATGCAACATGCACGTTCACCATTGAGTGTGCGAGGAACAGGATGCAGCTTGGGGGAATGAAATTAAAAGCGGCCGGGAAATGCTCTCGGCATTGCGGGGGCGGGATGCGCATTCCTTTGAAGTGAGAGCAAGGCCTCGTGGCCGTGAAAGTGAAACTGCAGGGGTGAATTAGGGGGGAGGAGAAGTGAGGCCGAGCGCGCGCTGGGGTGAATGCCTGAGGCCGAGCGCACGCTGGGTAAGCTTCAGATGCCTGTGGGAGGGAGGCTGATGGGTTTGATGTGGACGCGCGTTTCGCACGAGTGCACCACATGAACTGTACGAAATCCGCAATGGTTTCAGAGCTTGGTTTGCCTACTATACTCTCGTCTATTTATCCCTGCGGGATCTAATAGTCGAGACCTAAAAATGCCCAGATTAATGAGACAGGCTGAATGATACTTTCACCTTCGAGTCTGAGACATAAAAGAGATGCAAGGAAGTGTGTATGAGTTGTATGTTTTTTTTTGAAGAACACACCAAAACAGAATGCAGTCAGGGAAAAAGAAGATGAAATGAAGAGGTAGTAATTATGTTGAAAAGGAGAAAGAATAACGAAAGAGGCGAATAAAACGGGAAGGAGTGAGAAAGAGGAAGGGTGGGAGTGGGAGTGGGAGTGGAGACTGCGAGAAAGTAATGAAACAAGGAAGAGACGAAGCGAAACAATGGAGGGAAATATGGCATAAAAGAAAGAAAAGGAAAGAGAAATACATAAAGAATATTGGAAAGAAAGAACATAGCAACATATACAGATACAATACCTGTAAAAAGAAATGACAAGACAAAGAATGAAAAGCAAACTAAAGGAAATATAGAAAAAAGAACAGGAGGGCGACAGATAGGAAGAAAGAGACGCAGGATGAGCTGGCTTTAGCATTTTATGGGAGGCGCTTTGTCTCGGCCCCGTCAGTTCCTGCTCTCGCTCGGACAATGCCCCAGACTGAGGTGTGAAGTCTCCGGCAGGATGAAAGGAAAGGCTGGTGTGCCGAGCAGGAGGCCTTTGTCTCCGGAGCCCACCTCAGATACCGGGCAGACTCCCCGTCTCTGGGGGTGGAGGGGGCAGGGGGCCCCTCTGAGGAGAAGAAGTAGAACCTGCCTTACCCGGGGAGGGGCGTGGAGGGGCACGGACAATGCAAGCAGTTCAGGAGAAGCACCACCGCAGTCCAGACGGTGGTCTGTGTCACAGGTGAACGCATTCATCTGAAAGTGCGTAGTTAGTTAACTGTTAAGATGAACCCTTCATAAGGCGAGATTTAGCATTTGATCACCCGGCAAAAAACAACCGAATTTGAGCAACCCTCAAACAGTGATTTCAGAAGGATTGCAGCTTCTAAAACGCGGACAAAAAACGTTTTAAATCGTTTCATCTGCACCAATGTCAATGTAGTTGACAACAGCACACTAAAGACATGCATGTAAAACGATGCCATGACTGTCGAGTTTTCATCTGTGTCCATTTAAGCTGGTGTATACTTCCGTTTACATACAGAGAACTCGAGACTATAACTAAAACTATACAACGTAAATCCTGCAGGCAATTTATTCAACTACAAGCAGCCGTAAAAGTGAAAGCGATCGAGAAAGCGATCGCGTGAAGTCCACGCTAATTACCTACAAGCGGCCGTGAAAGTTAGAGCGATCGCGCGAAGGCCACGCTAATTAAAAGCATTTCCGTCGCTATGATATGCTAATTAAAAGCATTTCTGTTGCTATGACACCAAAATGCAAAATGGCGTCAGACTGTCCACAGTCCCTATGGACATGCGCATGCTGTTTGGCAGGCCCGGACTGGCCGTTGCGGGCACTGGGCCATCCCCCCGTGCGCCACAAGGGTGGGGGCCGGTTTTGGGCCCCTGTGGGCCGGTTTTGTTACAGGGCCGTTTATGCAGCATAGCTGCAAAATCGGCCCTGCAACAAAATCGGCCGAAAACCGGCCCCAGCAAAGAGCGCAGACCTCCCTCCCCCCGGTGGCCGGCCGAGCACTTTACCGGGGCCGGTTTTGGTTCCCAGTCCGGCCCCGCTGTTTGCTATGGATAAATGGCGAAAGCAGCCATGTTTGTCCATGCAGACGCGTGCATGAAAGCCCTCGGCAGTGGCGGCTGGTCAACTTTAAAATTGGTAGGGCATAGGTAAATACCTTCTTCAAATTTGGACAAGCAAGTACACATAGCTGGAAAACAGAGCCCACGGAAAAGGTTCTGCACGGCAAACAGTTTATACAAAATGGTGACAAATTGTTCATTTTGGAGCCCAATCTCCACATGAATTAGCTTATAATCTAAAGGTTTTGAAAGGGCACTTATGCATATTCAAATATGTTTGTGATGTGCCATGCCAGTGGTGCCTTTCCTAGGTATATTAGGACTCACCTGCTGCATTTGGTTGCACTAAATGCATCACGCTACCGTTTTGTCCTTCACCATTCACTAGATTGATTTATAGCAGGACTAACTCGGTCCTTCAGATGTATGAGGATATAAAAATTGAAAGAACTCCCTCCTGGCGCTGCACTGGCTAATAGAAAAAGCTATACCTTCGTGAATCAAAGTTAGAGAAAGAAAGTAAAATAGGCTTAGCTCTCTAAAAGGCCAAGTGGGGTAACTGCAGAAGCGATGCCAAATCTACTTTACAACACCTTACTTTCAAAAGAAAAGAAACTTTTAACATGAATATTTTTTTTCAAGCACCTTGTAATTAATGAGGGAAACATTTAAATGAACTGAAATTAAACTAACCCAAACACCACTTTTCCTGCAGGCCAGCTTGTTCACGGATCTTCTCCTCTGCTTCAACAGGCCTTCTGAAGCCATGCCTCTCAAGATCAGGGGCTGATTGCTGCATGTCAAATCAAAAGGAAGGATACGATTGGGGCTGACCAGTCTTCATTCACTCTGCTGTATCCTGGCATTTGACAGGACATGGGGCGACTGCGTCAAAAACACGTCACCGCCAGAGCAGAATGCTATGATCAGACATGCTGGGTGGCACTAAGCATGCGCAGCTTGTGTAATGCTTAGTCAATGGAAGGCAGGAGCTGAAATGAAAAGCGCCCCTAACATGCGCAGTCCACCTGAACTCCTGCTTGCTCGTCCTATGTGCAATTACATGCCCACTTTAATCTGTGAGGAATGCAGGCCTTGAAAAGTAAACAGACAGTCTGCGAGATGTGTCAATGCATCTACTTACAGTCCTGCCGCCCGAGCTGCAGAGAGCGGTTTCTTAGTCGGTAGATGCTAGTGGGGTGCCGCTCCAGCGCCCCCTATGGGCCAGCCGCCACTGGCCATCGGCAGAATTGATTCCAAAAGGTACTCGCAATAGCGAGAGCATCACATGTGCTGCTTTCGCCAGGCGAGACCTAAAAACCTTGGACCGATTACAGCTTGACGTTTCTGCTTGCCTCTATGCAAATTACCTGGGGTTGTTAGGGAGAGATATTGTAAATCTTTTCTCTTTTGTGCCACATCAAACTGAGGCATGTGAAGAATTCTGGGGCTGTAAAGGGAGAAGATTGTAGCTCGTCGTGCACCAGTTGTGAAAAATAAACTTATGATACATGCTCTCTGCTAAAAGGGTGACATTTCAAGGCATGTCATTTTTTTGAATGTTTAGCGTTACAGAGAACAAACTTATAAATGCATATATGTGTGCACTCCTAATAATCTTTAGAATAAGTGCTGCATACATTGAATTTCTATGAGAGAGAGATATTAGTGAAAACTAACACTAGTCCAAATCTGTCTAGTGTTGTTGTGCTCTTAAATTTGGTGTTGGACATATTCATTCCGCCATCTCATGACTAAAGTATTCTTTTGGGTGACTCTCCTCTCACTTTGGTTTATTTCTGCAGTGTCATCATGACGGGAGCATACAACAACTTCTTTCGGATGTTTGACAGAAACACCAAGCGTGACGTCACGTTAGAAGCCTCGCGAGAAAGCAGCAAACCACGAGCAATCCTCAAGCCCCGCCGGGTGTGCATCGGAGGCAAGAGAAGGAAGGACGACATAAGTGTGGACAGTTTGGACTTCACCAAGAAGATCTTACACACCGCATGGCACCCCACTGAGAACATAATTGCCATAGCTGCGACAAACAATCTGTACATATTTCAAGATAAAGTAAATTCGGAAATGCACTAGGTTTATCAATATTTCTCTGTAATTGTAAGCTAGCCTTCTGAAAGGGGTATCAGGTGATTTGTAGAAAGAGTGTGGTCATTGTGAGGTGGAACTTGTATGGTATTTTCCCACAGTCTGCACCGGGATTGGCAGTTCTGAGCTGCTGTGGAACACTGCTGCAAAAGTGCTGTGGTTGGCCTTGCATGGAATAATTCAGATTCCTTGCTGGCTATCCTCGAAATATTAAAATGCAGTGATCATCATTTATTTAGTATTTACATTAGCCAATTGATTTTA
This sequence comes from Lissotriton helveticus, assembly GCF_964261635.1. Classification (NCBI taxonomy): domain Eukaryota; kingdom Metazoa; phylum Chordata; class Amphibia; order Caudata; family Salamandridae; genus Lissotriton; species Lissotriton helveticus. Next base: position 342,137,221 of record NC_136060.1, on the reverse strand, counting down.
AAATATAAGCAAAGCTCTTTTTACGTTCTACATATTTCCAAACGGTGCAATAACCACTACTCCCCCAGAGGCTGCAGCCTGTATGCAAAGTAATACGGCACAGTATTGCCGAGATTAATTTAATTTCTCTGAAAGTGAATACAATCTTAGGTGATGTGAGCCTTTTTGTTTTTCTTTAAGACATCATACATGCTTGTTTTATTTACTTAAAAATCGGCAATACATGCCAGATAATGAAACAACGCACATATAATGTCACTGGCGCCAGTAACATTTGAAACATGCAAGTCTGAACTACATGTAATTCTTATTTTATGAGTCACCTGGCTGCCTAAAATTCTTCTCAAGCATCCCGTGGGTTAAAATAATATCAAAGAAAGATTTCTAAAGCTGACCATATAATAATTTCTTTTAAAAGTGCAGCAGTTTATCCTCAGTATTTCAGTAATTATCACATAAAGTTGGACTCTTTTTGTCGTTGTTATGTTTCATTTTTTAAGGTCTGGCTATAGAATAACAGACCTGTTTTCTCAATAGATTAAGTCGGCTATCAACTGCAATATTTAAGAAGTCCTCTAATTTCTTTCTAAGTTATTTTATTTGTGAAATTGCAAAATGCTAGAACGTGCTAGACATGAAGAAAATGAGTCTATGATATTTGGATCTATAGGAGGACCTTCTCACCCTACTGTATGCCAATGTGCAGATTTAAAGAATATTGTTCTGGGTCGGTTTATAACCTAGGAAGGGTGATGAGGCAGAGAAGCCTTTCTGCATGCTTTAAAATAAACCTGCAGGGAAATCAGTGAGAATAGAATATGAACCTATGTCCAGAAACACAGCAGTCTGAAACAGGATTGGAACCCATCATCTTTGGGATCAGTCCTCTACATACAAGCTCCTCCAAATAAGGTCGCCCTACAGGCTGAACCAGTCCAGATCCACTTTTTTTTTAAACTGGGACACAAGCAAAAACATATGCATGCTTTTTTACTTCAATAGGTTAAAACACCTTGCTGCTTACTGGGGTGACAGGTTATACAAATGTTTTATATGAATATAATGCCTTGAGCTCACATATGAAATATGTATGTTTTAACTTTTTCTAACCAAATGCTGTATACCTTTGTGTAAAAAGCACAAACGCGCATGTGCATCCACTTGCAGACATACCTCCCACTGTATGACATGTATGGGCTACTTTTCCAAAAGAATGAGGAATGTTTCATTACCCTGTATACTCTAGAAGACATGGACAGTATTATATGTACATACTTAAGCTAATGCAATTTAACTATGTTTTGTTTATGTAAAAAGGTGTAAGGATGTGGTAAATTGTACATACAAAATTTCTCTTCAGGAAAAGCTTCTAAGAGATTGTTTTTTATTATTATTTTCATCTCTTTTCAATAACTTGTATAGCTCCTTCTATTCACCCAATGTACTTGGCATTAAAGTTCAATTCAAATGAATGGAATGGCCTTCAACTTCTGCAACAACACCTGTAGTCAATGGCACTGTAGAAGCATCATAGTTAGAGATTTAAATACATTTATTGAGCTTTTTAAAAAACAAACTCTTGACCACATTGCTTATGCTCACTTCTTTACTTCACAAGGCTGTACTTTTAATTCCACAGGAAAATGAGTGAGGGATTATAGTCACTATTCAGTAACCACGAGCTCAGGTAAATGACGTCTGAGTTGAAATCCATTTTCGCACTCTGAAACCGTAGATTCAACTGTGTACATTAAATGCATCTTCACTCAGTATTCACTCAGTGGTCCAGTTCCCAGATGGAACTCCTTTCACAAGTTCTGCTTCTTAGTCTAGTCCTTTAGTTCCATAACAGGCCTAACTCCACTCACTCATACAGCACAGAAAGTTTGCTGGTCATTGCCAGAATCAGGAGAACTGTAGGGAACGCCGGCTTTTGCTCGTGTTATGCTTCCATACAAGCCACGCCAGCTCCATTGTCCCAGTCCACATGGTACTGCTACATCCGGCTTCAATGGCCATCAGCAGCTGCAATTCAAACTCTGATCTCATGCACAGTATGGCATCATATGTGCTTTTATCTCAAAAAGGAACCAGTCTTTAAGTCACTGAATACAGCAGGAATCCAAAACTATAGTATGTCTTGGTATGGTATGCTGTGCAGGAACTGTGCTTGAACATTGGAGTATTTTTTTAGGCTAGTCAAAAGTATAGTCACAAAAATGCTCTAAGTTGTGTACTGCAATTTGTGAGGTTCTGTTCTCAACAGTTGTGCAGATGATTTCAGAAGACCCTACCTGTATTCTGACAGTACAGCGGATTCCTTTCCTTGCTGTTCATTTTGATTTGGTTCCTCCGTCATATCCTACATAACTTTAACCATTGTATATTGCTGCACGTGTGTTAAATCGCACACCAGCAACCTCATGTCATTGCTATGTCCCTACCACAGGTATTACACCCCGTTGTTGAATTTAAAGACTCGGACTTGACATTCACTCCTCCACTTTAGTGCTTTATTAGCAATAGATAACATTACTCTGCTGTACACATCCACATTTGAACTGAACACAAAGGCAGACGGGGCCTTCCCCCATACTAAAAAGATTTTAAAATTCCAGAATGAGGACAAGTAAGTCCCTGACAAGTAGAACCGGAGGTAGCAATGTGGCGCTGAATCAAGGATCAAAATCGCAATGAAAACAATCCAGATATGGAAGCCATTTCTCAAATGTACCTCAACAAAAACTCTTCTTGCTAATTCTGCAAGAAAGTATGAAATCTATCAATGATAAGCTGCCTCCTTTGATGTGCAGTTTTCCAACTTTCAGAAGATTCACAAAAATTTCAATGACAAACCTTACTTGTCGTCTTCCAATACTTCCTCGTGAGCATTATAAATGTTGTAAAATATAGAGCAGTCACATACTCTTTCCCATCCTAGAACCAAACGTAATCCTACTATTTACAGTAATAACTTCACGTGTGATTGCGGAATGGTTGCAGCTATGTTTAATGTTTGTGAATGTCCCCACACTTCAAATTTCACCTGGCCATCCTCCTCGATACCCAAAAACACACTTTGGACCACATCTACCTTTAAGTTTACAAATATGGACACGTCCTTCACACATACAGATGTTTACAAGTTTCAAGTGGAATTTCTGCAGAAAAATCTACAGATCCTAATTCTGTGAATTAGGATTTTAGATTTAGGAATGCAAATTCATGTTTTTAGGCCCAAACAGTCGAGGAACAATCTCTGGCCAGTCCAACCCATGCTCATAGAGATATCCAGAAACATCTTGGAAGTCATTCCTACAATCCTACATGCAAATCACTGTTTCTTTTAAGACTTGAAAAATATTTTCTTTATGAATGTATAGAAAACAACCAACTGATTTCATATTTAGTTTGACATATTTTTTATTCTTTTCAGCTTCACGTGGTGTAGTGATTTGTTGTAAAGTTGCAGATCAGAATTGAAAGCTACTGCTCTTCCTTGCTTCTTTCTTTTGTGTCACAAATGATTTAGCTGACCGTTGTTGCATAAAAATATAAATATGTTAATAGTAACTTTTTCAATAAAATGAATAAAAAAATTGCAAATACTATAGAGATTAGAACTGTATTTTATGTATGCATTCGTAAAAATAAAACAACTATGTACATTACTCTCAAAATAAAATTTAAGGTGGGGATGGTGGTTTACCTCCTGCATAAACAGATATGGAAAGCTAATTTTCACTTGAGAGCATGTCTATTACCCTCCAATGCAGTGAAATCTGCAAGTTCGGATACCAGAGCTGATTTATGAACAAATATGAATTATTTGGATGCGTCAAGAGGATGCTGTAGGCAGGTGACGGAAAAGGCCAGATGTTAGTAGAACCCAAAATTGAACCAGAGGCACCTCTACATAACTAATTTCTAAAGATCAGTATGGACTACAATGCTTCTCTTCAACTCTCACAAAATTAAAACATACTGGCCGTGATTACGAGTGGGTCGTAAATTCTGACCTTTGGCTAAACCCCTGTTTACACACGGGTCAGAATTTGGAGTTTGAGTGTATTTACCTTAAAATTATTGATGCGTTAAATACCTCAGCTGTCGGTAAATTTCGGCAGGTTTAACAGGGGAATTGAACAGTATTTACTGCATCATGTAGATTTTGGTGTGTTAAACATCAAAATCAGCATGTTATTCCCAACAACCTCGCGATAGTTGTTATTTATGGCACACGATAAATAACTTACCTACTGGCATCACTAAATAACACCTCAACTCGTAATCAGGGCCACTGACTTTTCAGTCTTTTATTACTTTCAGTGTACTGAAGTGTGGAAGGAGGGGGACAAACACTTGGACTGATCTGCTGTTTCTCTGCTTTGGTGCCGAGGGTCACTAGGCAGGAAGCACATCATTGACACATTTGAACCTAATAACACAAGAAAATAAGCTCAAAACTTGGACAGAGAAGCCTTCATCTCTTACTCAACCCATCTTTATTTAAAGGGAAACGAAATCAGTAGCTGCCAGCCTATTGCAAACCCAATAATATCACTTAGAGAGCCCAGCAAAAAAACAGTTTATGTGCGCTGGTCCCACTTAACTGTCAATGAACATGTTGTTGAGATGATTCAGACCTCAATCCCTCGTACCATGACCAGATGAGCAATGCTGTGTTTCAGGTAAGGCCTACAAATGTATACCCCAACCAAAAAAGTAAATAACAGGATTTACTGAAATGCTATAAGCAAAACAAAAAAAGAGTTTCCAGTTAAGAGGTCACTATTCACTATCTACTAATTCTTGCTATGGAAGTCTACGGTTTGTGTAGATTTCCATTCATGCTCTAAGAGAGGTTTATGAATTTCCAAATATGTGGAAATATATACAATTCGTAGGTGTAAATCTATGATTCATATATTTATAAATCCGGCCCTGGGAGTTTGATAAGCATGACACCAGTTGAATAAAAGCTAACCAATCACATCACTGGACTAAAGTTCAGAATATCTTCCAATGTGCCTAAAACAAACTATTATCGGCGGTTACCCGGTGACTGTTCACTTCATATGGCATACATAATTAAATATGTGCAGAGAAATACTAACAGATTGGAAAAGGTCTATAGCTAAGTAAATCTACTGAATGAAAAAACCAGGATGATTAAATATAACTGTTACTCAACATTAAAGGACTTATCACCAAAATTGTGGATGTATTCTTGGATTTTATTTTTCACAAATATATATTTTTTCTGTTTTTTATATATGTGTCCATCTACCTCATTGCCTCCATCATCTTATCTCTCTTATGCAAATTGTGTGTCTGTCATGTGCATTTTTCTATGAACTCACTGTAAATACTGTTATATAAATTTTCAATTGCACCAATATGAAATAGATTTAATCATGTATAAAAGTGTTATATATATATATATATATATATATAAAACAGAAAAAATATATATTTGTGAAAAATAAAATCAAAGAATACATCCACAATTTTGGTGATAAGTCCTTTAATGTTGAGTAACAGTTATATGTAATCTTCCTGGTTTTTTCATTCAGTAGATTTACTTAGCTATAGACCTTTTCCAACCAGTTATTGTTCCCTATGTATAGCGAGTAAATTATTAAATAGGGGTCCCCTATTTCCCAAATAGAGAAATACTAACAGTCCAGTTGACAAAGCATATTCCAGGCTATGTGTACGCCTGGCAATAGTTATAATTTCCAGGTGCGTAAATTCTAGGTGATCAAAGCCAGAACAATGTAATTTACTGTTGTAAAAAACACAAAAAAGTATAAGTTAAAGATTTCTAACTTAGACACATTGCACAGATTCTGCAGTAGGATGTGAGGCAGTGAAAGTGTGGAAGGTTCAGGATTATTTATGAGGAATAAAGAGAGTGTCAGAAGTGTAGCAAGGATATGCAATGTCAAGTTTGGGAACATATCATTTTAGAGAGATCAACAAAAGCTTCGCAATGCACTCGCTGCACTTTAGGAACGCCTGAGCTACAACTTAATGGACCTAAATTAAACAAGGAGAACTGTATGTTGAAGTGCATGAGTCAGTCACTCAAAAAGCTCAAGATGTGTGGAGGCAGACATCGAATGTAAGGGGGAAAGTGTTTTGGCGCTGAAAAAGAAGAACCATTTTTCCATTCCCCATCCACGGACAGATTTAAGTAGTTTAGAAATTACTCATGAATAAGGTTACAACAGGCTTATTTCATTTTCTTTGCGAACGCCACACATTTCCTCACACTCCTTTGTGAACACCACACAGTTCCTCCACAAAGCTGCCCTTCAGACACCTAAAGGTTCTGAATAAACGATGGTCAGTGTGGTGACGGAGACCTCGTATGCTATAGGGTAGCAATATGTACGCAGGGCACACACACACATAAGGGACATGCAGACACGTTACTGGTCTGGACGGAAAGTGCCGAGCCACTTCCGCCCGTTTATTTTATATATCTCTGGCCACGCCTGGCCAGAGAGTGATACAATGTGTGCTAGTGCTTCCGGGGCTCAGCCGAGACCCTCGGAGCACTAGAGCGCTACATCCCTTCCCAACTTGGATTTTTTTGAAAACTTGGATGGAAAACAAAAATATATATAGTTCAGCACCTGAAGTCAGCTAGCCGCTGGCTCGGCTTTGGGTTAGGTCTCAGATCATACCTCCAACGTCCACGGGCTGGTACCTGATCAGCTCTCGGGCTGGATGTTGAGATGCTTGCTTCGCCTTGGTCTGTAATGTTCAGGGGTGTGGTTTCATCAGTGGTCATTCCAGCCCCGCTCCCAGACTCGTCTCCTGCTGGCTCTGCTCGGTCAGGGTTGCACTGTCGAGCAGCCGGTATTTGCTTGAACCAGGAGATATTCCTCGTTACTTCCTCTCCGTCACGGCGAGCTGTGACCGCGGTGCCCCGCGTTTCCTTGACAACCCACGGCTCAGGTTCAAACATTGTGTTGAATTTTCCTCCTGGTCTTCTGGTCCGGAGAAGTACAGTCTCACCAGGTATTACATTACGATACTGGGCACGTCTCTTGTGGCTCGCTTTTTCGTTCGTTCGCCTTCGCCGTTCCTGAGTGCGCCCCGGGGAGTATGGTGTCGGTGTCCAGTTGTCTGCCATGGGAAGAAGGTCCCTTCTTGGTCCGGCAAACATCAAAGCCCACGGTGACTGGTCTGTGGTGCTATGGGGTGTGCTTCTGTACTCCCGCAGAAACAGTTGAAGCGCTTCTTCTGGGTCTTTGCCCTCAGCAGTGGCGATTCGCAGGATTTTGTTGGTTGTCCTCATGAACCGTTCCACCTCCCCGTTTGCCTGGGGCCATTGGGGCGTGATTCGGTGGTGCCGGATGCCCAGGCCGTGGAGGAACTCTCGGAACTCACTTCCCTGGAACGGGGGCCCATTGTCCGTCTTGATGACAAGAGGAATTCCGAACATAGCAAAGGACTTGCTCAAGAGTGGTCGGATGTTGGCAAAGCTGGTTGAGGTGGCAATGTCTACAATTGGGTACTTTGTGTAGTTATCAATTAGTACGACTGTGATTCTCCCATCCGGGAAGCTTCCAAAGTCTAAGCTGAGCCACGACCATGGTGAAGGGGCGTGTTCCTCTGTGATGATGGGCGCGGGAGTGTCCGCGGAGCTGGTAATCTGGCATGCGCGGCATTGACGCACCACGGTATCAACGGCTTCTTCGAGGTTCGGGAACCAGACCTTCTCCCTCATCCTGGCTTTCATCCGGCGGGTACCCTGGTGGCCCTCATGCGCTAGGATTGTCGCCCTTTCCTGAAGCGATTTGGGGATGATCACTCGGTGGCCCCTGAGGATGAGGCCATTGTTCGCCTGGCTTAGGTCATGCCTTACTCTCCAGAATTGCGACAGGCGTGTACGGTCTTCTTCGCTCCAAGTGCCGACATTTCGCAGGAAGTTCTCCCAGGAGCCCGACTGTATGGCATCCGCCACCCGCTGAACGACCACGTCGCGCCCATACTCTGGGACTATGGCATCCGCTGTGAGGGCTTGAGGGCACGAGGCAGCCGACAGCATATCTACAAACTCTTCAGTGGGGCCTTCCGCCTCTGCGTGTCGGCCTTCCTCCGGTCCGGGATGCCTGGATAAGAAGTCTGCGGGGTTCTTGGCCCCTGGACGGTACACGAGGTCCATTTGGTACTGCTGCACCTGGATTGCCCAGCGTTCTATCCTCGGAGGTGGATGAGGAGCGGTGCCTTTGAATAGGGGTAGCAACGGCTGGTGGTCTGTTACCATGCGGAATGGGTGTCCTGAGATGTACAAGTGGAAATGGGCACATGCCCACTTTACAGCCAGGGCCTCTCGCTCGACCTGTGAGTACCTCGATTCAGTCGAGGTCAGCGCTTTGCTCGCAAATGCTAGCGGCGACCATGTGCCTGGCTCGGTTTCTTGAGATAGTAGAGCACCTAGGCCAACCGGGCTGGCGTCCACCACTATTTCGGTGGGTTTGGAGGTGTCAAAGTAGGCCATCGTGGTGCTGTCCAACAGTGCAGTTTTTATTTGATCAAATGCATTAGCTTCGGTTTCTGTCCATCGCCATGCGCTCTCCTTTTTCGTGAGGTTTCTAAGTGGCTCCGCAATCGTGGCTAAGTTGGGGATGAATCTCGCACAATATTGCGCCATTCCCAGGAAGCTGCGCACTTCTGACGCAGTGGCAGGTGCAGGTGCATTTTTGATGGCCACAGATTTGCGTGGGTCGACGGCAACTCCCTCAGATCCGAACACATAGCCGAAAAATTCGATTGACTTTTTGAAAAATTGGCACTTGTCCTTGTGAAGGGTTACGCCATATTGGGCCAGTCGGTGTAGCGTCGCTTTCAGCCGGTGGTGGTGCTCTTCGCTTGTCTTGGCATGGATCAGGATATCGTCGCTGACGTTCAGCACTCCATGCAGCCCAGAGAGGATTTCTTTGATAGTGTTCTGAAAGATCTCAGCTGCGGATGAGATCCCGAAGTTCAGCCTCTTGTATCGTCTCAACCCAAGGTGTGTCGAGAATGTTGTGATGTATCGGCTTTCCTCAGCTAGCCTCAGCTGGTGATATCCGGCATTGAGGTCCAGTTTGGAAAACCACTGGGCGCCGTTTAGGTCAGTCAGGATGTCGTCGACTGTAGGTGTGAGGTGTCGTTCACGGCGAATGGCTTTGTTAGGGATCCTCATGTCAATGCAAATCCGGATTTTTCCAGGTTGCTTCGGTTTCTCGGCTATGACCATGGGGGACACCCATGGCGTTGGTCCGGAGACTTTCTCGATCACACCTTGTGTTTCAAGCAGGTTTAGTTCTTGTTCAACTGCGTCGCGCAGGTGGAATGGCACTCTCCGGTGTCGGAGTGCGATTGGTTGCTCCGAGGGTCTATGTGGAGTTTGATGGGCGGATGCTTGATGGTGCCAAGGCCCGTGAAGAGTTTGGGGAACATTAGAAGGATGTCTTCAACTTGCAGCGCCCGCACGGCGTTTGCGAAGGCAATGAGGCCTAGGTCCTCCGCCGTGTTGCTCCCAACCAGCAGGTCGGCCTCCTTGTCGATCACGTGGAACGTGGTGGTGACTTCCTGGTCTTCTGCTCGGACCTGTACGATCATTTTGCCTCGCAGTGGGAGGGGATCCTGACTGCCATAAACGAAGATCCTGGCTTTGGAGGGAACGAGTGCGGGTTTTGGATTGAGTGCTTTGTAATGTTGCACACCCATCACATTCACCGTTGCTCCGGTGTCGATGACTCCGATTGCTGGCGATCCGTGGATCTGTATCTGGCACTTGGGCTGTGGTCGTCGGCTTCTCTTTAGCTCCTTGACAAAGGACACGAAGTAGCACTCGTCTTCATCATCCGTGGACGAATCGTCGTACTGCGGCTGTCGTGATCTGGGTGACTTAGTGGAGCGTGACGTTGAGTGCTCATCTAGTGACAGTTGTTTGACTGCTCCTGCTGCTGATCGCCTCCCCGACGGGTTCCGTCCTCGGGGTCCTCCTCTACATACGCTGGCAAAGTGGTTGGGAGTGCCGCATTTAGAACATGTCTTGCCACGTGCTGGGCAGCCATCTTGGGTGTGTTCGTCCCTGCCGCAGTAACCGCATGGCGTTTGGCGTCGTGCTCGCACCGGCCCTCGACCTCTGCTACCTCGGTTTGACATGCGCACTGCATCCACTCGTTCTGTTTTGACCATAGCTCCTGCTTCGTGGTGAGGGTTAAGGGCCGCCTCCATCGCGGTGGCGCGGGCGTCGGACAGCTCATGGGACCGAGCAAGGATCAGGATTTCGTCGAGGGATATCCTCGGCTGTCTCAGAATTAATGTTCGGAGATGCTTGTTTCGACAGCCCTGGATGAGCTGTGCCGTGACCTCCTTCTTTTCGTCGTCCTCGGTACATGTGCTTATCAGATCTCGTAGACGAGCGTGAAAGGCGTCCATTGTTTCTCCTTCACGTTGTTTGGCTTGTCTGAATTTGAACCTCTCGTAGTGGGGGTTTAGCTGGGGATCGAAATGTGCATTAAGTGCGTTGACGGCAGCATCAAAGTCATTGGCGGCGCCTGTGTTGGGGAGGTGTCTAAACAACTTGTATAGCTCTGTGCCTCCGAAGTGGAGAAGTAATGATCGCTTCACCTCATTGTCTTTTTCTCGGGTGGCTGTAAAATAATTGTTGAGTTGCCCCAACCACACTGCCCATCGGGGCGCTGCTGTCCCTGGGTCAATTAACTCGCTGAAAGGTGGTAATGCCTGTAACTGTGCGTGCGCTGAGGGTGCCGGGGCTTGAGCTACAGGGGGCACTGCTACTTGTGAGGCACCTCCGGTGGCTCCTCCTGTGGCTCCTCCTTGAGTTAGTGACATGCTTTAGTTGCTGTCTTGTCGTGGGTATTTAGCTTGCCTCGTGCTTGTTGGGGTTATGCTAGTGAGGGTAATTGGTTTAGCTTGTGCTTGTTGCAAAGTTCCTATGGGTTCTCCCTCGTGTGGTTTGTTGTCCCTTTGGACCGCTGGGCGCTCAGTTGGCGTCTTACTTCTAGCGCCTGGCGTTGCTGGGCTGGCGTGCTGCTTTGCTGTTGTTCGCGTGCTCCCGCGATGCTGGCTTGAGGCTTGCGTCGGCCTCACTCGTTTGCGCATGCGCGCACTTCCCAGTCGGCCGGTCGGGCCTTTCTCCAGCGTTCGCTCCCGCTCCGCTGCAGAGCGTCGCCGGTACCGGTCCCCACGCAGCTTCTGGCATACGCTGCTTACCGGTAGGCGATTTCTTTCTTTCCTCGTTGCTGGGTCCCTCGCGCAGGTGTTGGGCCGACAGTTTAGGCCGCTTTGAGATTCGGCGTCTCCGTCTGCTGTTTCTTTGGCGGGATTCACGCCGATCCCACCCTCGTCGCCAGTGTGGTGACGGAGACCTCGTATGCTATAGGGTAGCAATATGTACGCAGGGCACACACACACATAAGGGACATGCAGACACGTTACTGGTCTGGACGGAAAGTGCCGAGCCACTTCCGCCCGTTTATTTTATATATCTCTGGCCACGCCTGGCCAGAGAGTGATACAATGTGTGCTAGTGCTTCCGGGGCTCAGCCGAGACCCTCGGAGCACTAGAGCGCTACAGTCAGGAGCAAACTCCGCCTTTGCGCTATTCTTGCACAGGACACAAACAGGGATCATTTCTGCACTGTATTTAGCAGGGCAGATGGCTTAGTTTGGCCTAGTCCTATTTTGTAACCACAAAACTCAAAAATTCTACATAAGGTTTGCATTTTCCTTTACCTGCGTTAAGTACTTCCCCATTTTTGTTTAAATGCTTAAAATCGAACAATCCTACATAACATCAATTTTCCTCATAGGCAATTGCCTTGCGCTAGCAATACCACCAGTTCAATTCTAGCCCAGTTAAATACTGCCATAACATTTCTTTTTTACACAATTCCATAATTTATTATCGTCCTCTTCCCTTAAAAGGCAAACTCGCCTCCAGCAGTAAGATAAAATCGCACCGGTAAGGAGTAGACAGACCTATGTGGTCTTGAGTGCTAGCAATCAAAAAAAATAGGAGCGAGGCTTATGAAATAATTTTAACTTGATTGCTTTTTTTTTTTTGCTTTCCAAAAATATAAACTGTATGAATGGTCTTGAATTTTAGGAAAATGGTATGTTGTCTGCAGAAATTGTGGGAGAGGGGACTAAAGGAAGAGATCAAATGTTCGACAATAAACATCCTAAAAGCCACCAAAATGACATGCAGCACCTCATTTACCGGCACAGGGAGCTAGTAAAGACGCCTCTGATTTACTACTGTATAAAAAGAAATGACCAGTGTCCGGCAGGAAGTGAATCTCTCTCATGTCTGAGAGAGACGCCTGCACCAGCCATCAGAGACTGCTCCGGGCGGTGGAAGTCCCTGCCCTGCCCTAGCCTCAGGAGTTCCTCGGTGCCACTCCATTAGTAATGCGCTGCTACGTCACACATACGGATACCCGCAGGCTCTTTATGCTGAAGCTCTGTGGTGCCCGAGGCTATCCGTCAGTCATCTCCCTCACACATTGTTAGAGGGAGAGCAGGGTCAGAAGCCTCACTGGCCACGCCCTACTCTGACAAATGAGGAGAGGGCAAGGTGAAAAAGCAAGGGGAAGAAGGCGGCTATAGTATATCGCGTGTTTTTAAACACACAGAAAAGTTGAAATACTTCTTATTGAATTTTACAAACGTTTCATATGTAAAGCAGCAAGCAAAGAGCAAATAAGGCAGGTAAGTAAGTAAAGTCTTTATTGCAGATTAAAAGAAATCATTGCAAAAGTATACCACAAAAATGATACCATATAAGGCATATTGTGCTTATTTTAATTCTGAAGTGTGATGGAAACAAGCATTTAATAGGATTGAAAGACACCAAAATACTTTACTTGTGATAGATATGCACCGAAACCGTTTGTGAGTCATATATGTTTGGAAGTAAACCGACATGCCTGAACCAAATTTAATGGCCATTTCAAGAGTACATTTCAATCGAAAACGTGCATTTTGTACAGGGCAGACCCGACCACTCCATGCTTTACTCATACATTTCAAACAATGTGCTTCAAAATGCACCAAAGGACACGATGCTACCATACTTCTGCTGAATGGACTTTGCTCATTTGTTACACTTCTCATTTATGTACTTTAATTATTCAGAAAATCTGTGCCTTCAGTGAAATAACATTCATATATTCATATTCATATTCATTCTCTCTCTCTCTCTCTCTCTCTCTCTCTCTCTCTCTCTCTCTCTCTCTCTCTCTCTCTCTCCACCTCCCTCCCTCCCTCCCTCCCCCCTCCCTCCATCCCTCCCTCCATCCCTCCCTCCCTCCCCCCTCCCTCTAAAAAGTGTTCCAGCTTCCTTGGAACAATTGCTCCATTGCTTCACGTCACAATAGAATTACTGATATTTCTTTACAAATTATAGTTGACATGTGTAAATTAAACACATTACATATAGTGTCCATTGGATCAACTTAAGTTACCCAGGACTACAACTCCCATACGGCATACAGTTGGTAAACCAAACCCAGAGCACAGTCACCTCATTTACACCCAGTCCTACTTATATCATCCCATATTTGAACAGATTTGCATTGGTATGTAAACATTTCCTCCACCAGGATTCTCTTGAAGGCAGTGATAGTGAGTCACTGTCTTAATTTTAAATTTCAGAACCTTATTTCTCTGATGCCCTAATATGAGATCACAGTGGGCTCCAAGGCTATTCTGTCAAGATCACCGGATTCCCAGAAGCTATCGGAGCTTTACCACCCTCAATATAGCATGTTTATGTTTAGTACATTTGTTGAGCACACGTACACCGAAAGGTCTCTTGGCGCTAATAGAGGTTGAGATCCATCCATAATGCAAATCTAGCAGTAAGCTTGGGTGAACAGCCAGGTTTTCAATTTTTTCCTCAACCCCATGTAGTCCGGCGTTAATATAATATCGCTCAGAAGGGAGTTCCAAAGTTTGGGGCCTAGTATGGAAAAGCGTGAGCCACCCATTCTCTTGCGCTTGAAACTAGGAATGGTCAGCAGATTCATGGATGTTGATCTTAGCTTCAGATTGGCGAGGTATGCTGATATCTTAGAGGAGATTAATTTAGGGCCCCTGAGTGCATTGAAAATTATGCAGCCTGTCTTAAACACAGACCGTTAGAGCCACTGGGAGCCAGTGCAGTGTTCAGCGGTGAAAATATATAGTGTGATAGCTAGTAAAACTGAAACCACAAGTTTGGGCTGAAATCTTTTTTGATTTGATCTGTATAGGCCAAATTGGCAAGCATGTTGTTGGAAATTGGGTTACCGGTTGGGAGGGTGGTAAAAACCCTACTCAAGCAGCAGCCACCTTCTCTGCCAGGATGAAACAAGCAAACCCCATTTATTTATCGGTGCTTAACCCTTTGGTAGCCTGGCACAAAGCAGTCAGGCTTAACTTAAAGGCAATGTGTAAAGTATTTATGCAGCAGTTCAACCAATAACAAAGTGAAAATACTACACAAGAAAAATCTCATGCCAATTAAGAAAAATAGAGTAAAGTGTAATAAATCATTTGAGACCAAAGAAATTAAAAAAATCTAATCAATAGTACCAGAGATATGCAATTTAAAAGTTTTAAGTAAAAACAGTGTCTAGAAGCACAAAGTGCCAAGTGTGGTTATCTGGTAGTGCCGGACAGGGACAAAATCACAAGTTCACACTAACCACAATGGAGCGAGAACTGGATATAGGCACAAAGTTAGTCTGGCTGAACAAGTACCTTAAATCCTCATTTGTGGAGCGTTGTAGATCCTGTGTCGAGGTTGTGCCGCCCAGCAGCAGTTCTGAGGAGCTGCGAGGCTGCGCTGCGGAGTCCTGTACGGTCGTTGAGGATGCCGTCAATGAGGGGCTTCTGATGCAAAGTCCTGCCTCTAAGATACGTTACTCACTTGTGGTTCCGAAGAAACTGCGGGGCTGCAATGCATTGTCCTGCATCATCGCCAAGGATGACATCGACGAGTGGCTTGCGATGCAAAGGCCTGTTTCGAGGATGTTTTGTGCAGCAGCAGTTTCAAGGGGGCCGCGATGGAAGGTTTGGCATTGGGAATGCGCAGCACTGCGGTGGTTCTGAAGCAGTGGAAAAGAGATGTGTTGCGCGGTGTGAGTTCTGCTCACAGGACCACAGCTGGGCTGGCAGAGCACCGTCCGGCCCACTTCCCAGGGTCCAGGTTTGGGGTGACACCACTTGGGAGGTAAACGTACAACAGACAGAGTTCAGGTGCTGAGTTCAAGGTGGTGGAGCCTTATCTGCCACTGAGACTCTGATTAGGAGTCCAGACATCTACCCCTTGGAGTCACTCTGGTGGTCCTGGATCCAAGATGCAGGTCCAATCATTTCACTGAGTGCAGCAAAGTAGCAGTCCTTGCAGAGCAGCACAACATTCCTTCTGAGTCTCCCACAGGTCCAGAAGTGCACTAAAGAGTTGGGTCTGTGGGTCCAGTATTTATACCTGGTGCCCACTTTGTAGGAAGGTAATGTTCTGGAGGTTCCACTGCCAGAAGTGCTTGGAATTACCTGCCGCCATGCCCCCAGATTGTCTGGGGTTACAATAGACTAGTGTTGAACATTTTGTGAGTGTGCTCAGGCAGAGCCTTTGTGATGTGCAAGTATGGTAGTTGATAGCTCTCCCCCCCCCCCCCCATCAGATCAGAGATGACCCATCTTGCCAACACCTATGCTCCTTTGTCTCACTGTCTGGGAACAATATAAGTAAAGACCAACTGCCAGTTACACCTAGTCATGTAACCCAGGAAACAGGCTGCAGGCACCAAATGTTTGGGACAAGAAATCGGCAACTTCCTAAAATTGGCATTTTCAGAAATGTGACTTCAAATCAGACTTTACCATTAAAGAGGGTTTTAAATTCCAAATATTTAAACACCAAACTCGACATTCCTACTTGCCCCCATTTGTTAGTACTTATTAAATGTAATAAGGCAACTCAATGTTATTCTATGGGAGAGGTAGGCGTTGCAGTAGTGGATAATGAAGTTAAGAGTTTTTCACTATCAGGACATGTAAAAGTTACAAGTACATGTCCAACTTCTTAAAAACAATGCACCCTGTGCTATGGGCTGTGTAGGACCTACCCTAAGCGGGACTTATATGTATTAAAAATTAAAGTTTAGGCCTAGTAAATATAATACAAGGTCAAAATAACAATTTAAACTGCACACACAGGCTGCAATGGCAGGCCTGAGACATATTTAAAAGGCAATTTAAGGGGGTGGCATAATCTTGGTACAGCTCAGTAGCATTATTTACTTAATATGCCCTGGGTACATGTAGTATGACTTTACTAAGAACTTGCAAGTAAAGTAAATGTGCAAATTGGGTGTAAGCCAATTTCAGCATGCTTAAAGGAGATTGCATAAGCAATTTAGCACTGGTTAGCAGTGGTGAAGCACACATGGAAATGGGTTCACAAAACAGGAGGGTGAAGGCAAAACGTTTAGGAATGACCCTGCCAAGTCCAACACATGTCTTACATTGTCATAAAATATTCCAGCAACCTGGCCCACCATGTTTCAGGGCAATCTCTCTGAAGTCAACCACCACCACAGCATGTCTTGTGAGAACATAAGAGAACCTGTAGATAATTGTGAATGGCTCACAGATGACTTCATCCATAGCCATTAATGCTACGTCATCCCCACCCACCATTAGTGGGGGGGAAAGCAACACCCTGCAAGCGCCTGTGATGCTCACGGGTTGCTTTTTACCTGGTGCTGCAGACCTTCAGGTCCATTATGACAATTCATACAAACTCCATTTACCCCTTTCTTGTTGAAACAGCAACAACCAAAAACAATATTTATATATAGACGTTCCTAATTTCTGTTCTTTTTGTGTTTAAGAAGCTTTATTAAGTAAATAACAATTACATAAGAAAAGGTCATGAAAGAACAAAATAGGCATAGTATAGTAAATGTAAAAACAGACAGTAAGCAAAGTAGAAACCTGTTTTCCTTTTTAGCAGCAATAAAGGAAAGAAAAGGGGGGAAGAAGAGGGGAAAAGGGGGGAATATATAGTACAGTTCTAAAATTGAAGATCATGAGATTATACTAAAGATTACTTGTGACGATACAGTATTGTTAGACCTGGGATCCCTGGCTGGCTGAGGTAGGTGCCTTAGACCAAATAGGGACCCTCGGTTCCTCATCAGGGAAAGGAAGGACACCTTCTGAGCTAGCCCCAGCTCACCCCCCTGGGTAGCTTGGCACGAGCAGCCAGGCTTATCTTCTAGGCAAGTGTGTAAAGTATTTGCAACCACGCTCACAGCAACCCAATGATGACACCACAAATGGACTCCACACGAGTTTTATAAAAATGAGTATAAATTGTATATAAAAAGATATATGCTAAGACCACACAATATAAATATGAGTATGTGTAATATTCCTCCTGGCTGGTTGTTAGGCTGGCCAGCCCTTGTAAGTTCTAGTGATATTAATGAGCGCTTCTAAACATTCCACTGTAGTCCTAATACCATGTTATGCAGTTAGTTATGCAAGAATCAGGTACCTTGCAATGGAAAAGTAATGCAATGCGCACCCATCAAGCACTGTGCAATGTAAAAATAATGCAATGCGTAAAGCAACAACTAGGCTCTTTGCAATGTAGAAATAATGCAATGCGTAACGCAACAACCAGGTACTTCGTTATGCAGAAATAATGCAATGCGTTATACACTAATCAGGTAGTTCGTTGTGCAGGAATAATGCAAAGCGTAGTACACTAATCAGGTAGTTCGTAATGCAAAAACCATGCAATGCGTCATACGACAATCGGGTAGTTCGTTATGCAGAAATAATGCCATGTGTAATACACTAATCGGGTAGTTCATTATGCAGGAGTAATGCAATGCGTAATACACTAATCAGGTACTCCGTTATGTAGAAATGAAGTAATGCGTAATACACTCCAGCACGTATCATGGTGCCATAGGCGGTCTCCCCGCCACTCGTGCTGACTCGCAAGTAGTCTCTGTCAACCGTTGCCCCCAACACAGGTGACAAAAGTGCAGCTCCGCAATCCAGCCCAGGTACTGCCACTCCCTTGGCAAGTACGAGCCGCGATACGAGCCGAAGCAGAGGCTTGTGTTGCCGGAATGAGAGAGGCCGAAGGAGTCTCCCTCCGAGCCCGCACCCCACCCCAGGCATCACCACACGTTACCTGGGGGGTGGGACCTCACTCTCCTCTCCTCTTCCAGCGACTTGGGCCGCCAATGCAATCTTTGTGAACTGGCAACGGCGGGCTCGGGCCGGCGGCTCAGCTCCTCATGGGGCTGCCGGTCCGGGTAGCTACTGCTACGAAGTTCTCAGGCTGTCACAGGGCACACACACACAGCGTCGCTGAGACTCCCTTGAGCTTCGGGTGCACGATCACCTGGCACTCCTCACGAAAGTCTCATGCTGCAAGAAGAACACGCACACAGCGTCGCTGATACTCACATTAACTCCGGGTGCATTAAAACAAGCCAATCCTCACGATGATCCTCATGAAGAGTTCAGGCTGCAAAAAGCACACACACACAGCGTCGCTGAGACTATCCTGGAAACTTTTGTGTTCCTGTGTTTCCGCAAAAGGGAGCCAGCTCACCTCGGGCCCTTGGGGATAAGTTACTTTAGGACACAGCACAGCAAAGTATTTTCAAGCAGGGGGATGCAGCACATAGCAAAGTCCCTTTAGCCTTTCCTTGGTTAAAACAACAAACTGCAGAACACACAGCAAGGGTCAGTCCTTTTCTTTCCTTCAGTCTCTTCAGTTGTTTCTTCCTTGGCAAAGGTTCCTCTTGCCCACGAAGTAGCTCCAGTCTTGTTCAATCTTGATCAAGCCATTCTCCAAAGTTCAGGCACTTCAGCTCTCTTATGTAGTTATACCCCTCAATAGCTTTGAAGTCTTTGTGTTCAGGGGGGCACTGACCCCTGTTCAAACCAGTTCTGGGTGTCTCCCTGCCAGTGACACCTTCTTCCTTTGATTAGACGGGGTGTGGATTCTCAATCACTCAGCAGGAGATGGGACCACTGGTTTACGACAGCAACCCAGGCCTCTTCACCTCTAAAAGCTACTCCTCCCCCTACACTCCAGGTGCAGGTTAGCCCGTTGCTGTCTCACCTCCTCCCTGGGTCAAGACAATCCCCAGTTAGAGCACAAAACCCAGCCTTCTAAAAGAGTGGCTTATAAACACACAATGCAAAAACCACCTTCATAGAAAGATGTGTTATTACATGGTGAGTTCAGGCCTACTAAACTTCACCTCTCCATCTTACGACTTTGGGAAGATAGCCTGAAAAATATATTACACAGCCTCCCCATTCTGTCCTATGGGTAAGATGTATGAAAAATGAGCCCAGTGTCTGGGTTCTTTGACCTGTCTTGTTTTTGACCGGATACAAAATAATATTTGGTGTGGTCAGTTAAGAAAGAAAAAATGTCTTTCTTGAGTCCCCTCATTCACCGGAGTTTCCTCACGGTGACATGCTTCATCATTGGGGCCATCCCAGTTCTCTACGAAAAGGGGCGTGCTGAGACTTGAGAGTTACGTAGGAGCACTGTAAATGTGAAGAACTATGTGTGGTGCAAACAAAGTGTTATGGGGTGGAGTGGGTGAGTAAGTGAATTAAAAATACCCTGCTAGTGGGCCTCAATGTTTTATTCTGCTCCTAGACTGGTATGTTAAAAATGGGGTGATACTGTGGACCGACCAATTATGGAGGAGGGTTCAGTATGTGGTCAACATGTTTCACGCTACCCCGAGCGTTTCGTCAGGACCATACAGGGACCAGCCCTGTATTTTCCACTCCTAAAAACCTAAAATGAGGTTAAGGATGATTAACAGATAAAGGTGGTGTTAATCGCTGTTCACTAGGTAAACATGCGAGGTTCAAATAACATTCATACGTGGTAGACTTACTGACGTATAAGTTGTTCACTGAAGAACCTGTAGAGAAATAAATAAACAAATTAACTAAACACCTGTCCCTTCTCTCGTATGAGATCGGGGATAGCGAAAGTCCTTCATGGTGCACTTTTTCATACATATACGTGTATATGCATTCTCTATATGGTGCAGTTTGCCCCATATTGGTGCGTGCAGGCTCTCTGGTCCGGCGTGTGGTGAAATAAAAACATGTGCATGTATCTATATAGACACTGACAAGAGACTGATTGTGACAA
Organism: Lissotriton helveticus; assembly: GCF_964261635.1. Taxonomy (NCBI): domain Eukaryota; kingdom Metazoa; phylum Chordata; class Amphibia; order Caudata; family Salamandridae; genus Lissotriton; species Lissotriton helveticus. Next base: position 342,116,979 of record NC_136060.1, on the reverse strand, counting down.
AAAACAATAGACACACTACATTTAACAAATAGAAGGAATATCGATATTTACATCTCAGGGTGCTAATTGGCACTTCATGGTCTCAGAGAGGGCGGCGTCGCTTCGGTGGAAGCAATGCTGAAACGGTCAAAAAATTGCGAATGGCCGTTAGTGGTGGAAAAAAGGATTTAATGAATGGGCTGCTCGAAAGAAGAAACGAGCGGGATGATGGCATATCCACGCTCGGAATTTGTTCCGGCGGTTTTAGATGACTATTATCACTTACTTCCTGATCAGCAACGCCGTACGGTAATACCTATCTGCTTCCCCTCGGACCGCATCTTGAAATGCGTACCGCGAGGCTTGTATTTGTTTGGTCTCGTTTCCTGGTTCTGCAGAAAGGACTAGGCCGTATCAGTGTGGCGGCCATCTTGGAGGTGTGTGATCATGCGCAATGCGGAAGTGAGGGATCTGCAGCGCTGGTGATCGGTATTATTTGAGACATAAAATATCGGGTGTACAGGCACTACTATCTTCATGAGACAGTGAGGGATGGGTTTTGGATTCACGAAATCGGAGTCCGTTGTCAAAGTACGAGTAATAAATAAATTAAGAATAGTAAATAGTAAATTCCAAATTAAAAAATTAATTAATGGAATCAAGCGGGACGGGGAAGGTGGGGGTACATATGGAGAGGGGCGTAGGCTGGCCTATTCTGGGATCTCTTCTATCTAAAGGGCATTTATAAATGTCTATGGATGGATCTCAGAAAAAGGTTGTTTGATAAACTGGGAGTAATGATTCTGTACATCAAGGGTATTTTCAGGGGTTAAAGGCACCCCACGGTATATCATCATTGAGCCCATGTGTATCTGTTTGAAGTTTGAAAACCCAACGTTGTTCTCGCTCATGCAGGGTTCTTTCAAGGTTGTCCTTATCTTTTACGCATTCCAAAACCACCCATCTGAGGTCATTTGGTGTGTGATGTTTTTCTATGAAATGGTTTGTCATGCGTGTTGTAGACCTTTTGCACCGAATATTACTCCTGTGCTCCACAATTCGGGTGCTCACTTTCCTCGTGGTCATGCCCACGTAGTGCAAATTGCAAACGCAGGTAATCAGGTAGACTACTCCACTGGTGTTGCAATTTGACAAATTCTTAAGTTTCCATGTCATGCTGTTATTGAAAGTGACCTCTTTTGTCACAGACGTGAGGTGGCAGACACTGCAGTTATTACACGGGTAGTGGCCGATTGGTAGAGGTTGTAATCTGTTGGTATTGTCAACTGGCTTCGGTCGTGTATGGACCAAATAGTTTTTTAGGTTCATTCCCCTGCAAAGGCTGAACATCGGTGTGGGGATGTTGAGTTCCCCGCTGTTCAGTATTGGCCAATGTTTTTTAATAATCTTTGTGACCTGGTCAGATACTTTGTCGAAGGTGGTGATGCAGATTGGTCTGTCGTTTGTAGTCGTTTTTCTTATTTTGGGTTCCAAAAGGGCGTCCCTGTTATTATTACTTGCCCTCTTTTTGGCATCATTAATCACTTTCTTTGGGTAGTTACGTTGTTTCAATTTTGTACTTAATTCTTCAGCCTGTGACTGATAGTCCTGTTTGTTGGAACAATTTCTTCTAAGTCGCAAGAACTGCCCAAAGGGAAGATTCTGTTTCAGGTGCCTTGGATGGAAACTGTTGTATGTTAAAAGGCAGTTTCTTGAGGTTAGTTTGTAGTGGGTAGTAGTGGTTAAAGTTCCATCTTTTGCCCAGATGTTCAGGTCTAGGAATACCAAGTGAGATGTACTCATTGTGTTGGTGAACTTCAGAAAAGGGTCTTGTTCGTTGAGCCAATTGCAGAATGATTGTGCCATTTCTTCATTTCCTTCCCATATTAACAGAATATCGTCAATATAGCGTTTCCATAATTTGATGTTGTTCATGTATGGATTCTCAAAGGTGAGGATTTTCTTCTTCTCCAGATGATGTACGTACAAACAGGCTATACTCAGCGCAAAGGTGCTGCCCATGCTTGTACCATGTTGCTGGTGATACAACGACTCTTCAAATCGAAAGAAATTCTCTGTGAAGTCCAGGCGACAGCACTCAAGAACTACATGTCTTGGTGTTTGGTATGTCCAATCATCTTCAAAGAGCACCTCCTCTAAGATTTCGAGTGTCTCTTTGTGTGGCAAGCTGGTGTACAGACTCTCGACATCTAGGCTTATTAAAATGCTAGATGTCGGGTCGTAACTCTTGTCTTTTAGTGAGCATAGGACGTCCTTTGTGTCCCTTAGATAGGTCTCGGTTTTTTGCACTATTGGTCGGAGGAATGCGTCTGCGTACTTCGACAAAGGCTCTAGAATGGACCCAATTCCAGAGACAATGGGTCTTCCTGGTGGTTTTTCCAACCGTTTGTGGATTTTAGGGATAGTGTAGAAATAGGGAGTCGTGGGTCTAGTGGTGACCAAAAATTCTGATTCTTTTTGGTCCATCCAGTTGTTAATTAGACTTTCTTCAATTAGATGAGCTATACAAACCCGTAGGCGCTCAGTGGGGTCCTCTTTGATAATGGCGTAGTTTCTGGTATCTGAAAGGAGACGTAGACACTCTTGCCTGTAATCATCGGAGTTCTGTAGTACAATCGCTCCGCCTTTATCGGCTGGTTTAATGATTATTGCATTGTTCCTGGATAGTTCCTGAATCGCTTGTAGTTCCATGTTACTTGTGTTTTTGAACACTCTAACTGTGTTAGGGTTCAGTTCTTTTACATCCTTCATGATGGCTTTTTCAAAAGCCAATAGTTCGACAGGTAGGCTGTGGGGTGGTGGGACAAAGGTCGACTTTTTCTTCAGACCTGTGTCAGTTTGGTTGGGAGCGTTTGAATCTTTGTCTTTGAAAAAGACCTGGAGTTTCAATTTCCTCAGAAATTCCTTTAGCTCGCAACAGAGTTTGAATTTGTCAGTTTGGGGTGTTGGGACAAAACTTAGCCCTTTGTTTAATCCCTTAGTTTGGGTATTAGACAGTGTTGTAGAAGACAGGTTCACCACTAGATCGGGTGGTTGCTCGTTGTCGGTTCTGGTGGGCCTTTGCTGCGTGTGTGTCGTCCCGTGGTTTCCAAAGGTTGTGCCCATTGTACTTGTGGATTTGTTTTGTTTTTTGTTCTCTGGGTCGGTTGGCCCCTTCCTAAAAAAGGACGGCTTTGATTTCCTTGATTGGGGTTCCAATTCTGGAACGGTTGTTGTGGGTCAACAGAACAAAAATCAAAACAAATCCACAAGTACAATGGGCACAACCTTTGGAAACCACGGGACGACACACACGCAGCAAAGGCCCACCAGAACCGACAACGAGCAACCACCCGATCTAGTGGTGAACCTGTCTTCTACAACACTGTCTAATACCCAAACTAAGGGATTAAACACAAAGGGCTAAGTTTTGTCCCAACACCCCAAACTGACAAATTCAAACTCTGTTGCGAGCTAAAGGAATTTCTGAGGAAATTGAAACTCCAGGTCTTTTTCAAAGACAAAGATTCAAACGCTCCCAACCAAACTGACACAGGTATGAAGAAAAAGTCGACCTTTGTCCCACCACCCCACAGCCTACCTGTCGAACTATTGGCTTTTGAAAAAGCCATCATGAAGGATGTAAAAGAACTGAACCCTAACACAGTTAGAGTGTTCAAAAACACAAGTAACATGGAACTACAAGCGATTCAGGAACTATCCAGGAACAATGCAATAATCATTAAACCAGCCGATAAAGGCGGAGCGATTGTACTACAGAACTCCGATGATTACAGGCAAGAGTGTCTACGTCTCCTTTCAGATACCAGAAACTACGCCATTATCAAAGAGGACCCCACTGAGCGCCTACGGGTTTGTATAGCTCATCTAATTGAAGAAAGTCTAATTAACAACTGGATGGACCAAAAAGAATCAGAATTTTTGGTCAGCACTAGACCCACGACTCCCTATTTCTACACTATCCCTAAAATCCACAAACGGTTGGAAAAACCACCAGGAAGACCCATTGTCTCTGGAATTGGGTCCATTCTAGAGCCTTTGTCGAAGTACGCAGACGCATTCCTCCGACCAATAGTGCAAAAAACCGAGACCTATCTAAGGGACACAAAGGACGTCCTATGCTCACTAAAAGACAAGAGTTACGACCCGACATCTAGCATTTTAATAAGCCTAGATGTCGAGAGTCTGTACACCAGCTTGCCACACAAAGAGACACTCGAAATCTTAGAGGAGGTGCTCTTTGAAGATGATTGGACATACCAAACACCAAGACATGTAGTTCTTGAGTGCCGTCGCCTGGCCCTCACAGAGAATTTCTTTCGATTTGAAGAGACGTTGTATCACCAGCAACATGGTACGAGCATGGGCAGCACCTTTGCGCCGAGTATAGCCTGTTTGTACGTACATCATCTGGAGAAGAAGAAAATCCTCACCTTTGAGAATCCATACATGAACAACATCAAATTATGGAAACGCTATATTGACGATATTCTGTTAATATGGGAAGGAAATGAAGAAATGGCACAATCATTCTGCAATTGGCTCAACGAACAAGACCCTTTTCTGAAGTTCACCAACACAATGAGTACATCTCACTTGGTATTCCTAGACCTGAACATCTGGGCAAAAGATGGAACTTTAACCACTACTACCCACTACAAACCAACCTCAAGAACCTGCCTTTTAACATACAACAGTTTCCATCCAAGGCACCTGAAACAGAATCTTCCCTTTGGGCAGTTCTTGCGACTTAGAAGAAATTATTCCAACAAACAGGACTATCAGTCACAGGCTGAAGAATTAAGTACAAAATTGAAACAACGCAACTACCCAAAGAAAGTGATTAATGATGCCAAAAAGAGGGCAAGTAATAATAACAGGGACGCCCTTTTGGAACCCAAAATAAGAAAAACGACTACAAACGACAGACCAATCTGCATCACCACCTTCGACGAAGTATCTGACCAGGTCACAAAGATTATTAAAAAACATTGGCCAATATTGAACAGCGGGGAACTCAACATCCCCACACCGATGTTCAGCCATCGCAGGGGAATGAACCTAAAAAACTATTTGGTCCATACACGACCGAAGCCAGTTGACAATACCAACAGATTACAACCTCTACCAATCGCCACTACCCGTGTAATAACTGCAGTGTCTGCCACCTCACGTCTGTGACAAAAGAGGTCACTTTCAATAACAGCATGACATGGAAACTTAAGAATTTGTCAAATTGCAACACCAGTGGAGTAGTCTACCTGATTACCTGCGTTTGCAATTTGCACTACGTGGGCATGACCACGAGGAAAGTGAGCACCCGAATTGTGGAGCACAGGAGTAATATTTGGTGCAAAAGGTCTACAACACGCATGACAAACCATTTCATAGAAAAACATCACACACCAAATGACCTCAGATGGGTGGTTTTGGAATGCGTAAAAGATAAGGACAACCTTGAAAGAACCCTGCATGAGCGAGAACAACGTTGGGTTTTCAAACTTCAAACAGATACACATGGGCTCAATGATGATATACCGTTGGGTGCCTTTAACCCCTGAAAATACCCTTGATGTACAGAATCATTACTCCCAGTTTATCAAACAACCTTTTTCTGAGATCCATCCATAGACATTTATAAATGCCCTTAAGATAGAAGAGATCCCAGAATAGGCCAGCCTACGCCCCTCTCCATATGTACCCCCACCTTCCCCTTCCCGCTTAATTCCATTAATTAATTTTTTAATTTGGAATTTACTATTTACTATTATTAATTTATTTAGTACTAGTACTTTGACAACGGACTCCGATTTCGTGAATCCAAAACCCATCCCTCACTGTCTCATGAAGATAGTATTGCCTGTACACCCGATATTTTATGTCTCAAATAATACCGATCACCAGCGCTGCAGATCCCTCACTTCCGCATTGCGCATGATCACACACCTCCAAGATGGCCGCCACACTGATATGGACTAGTCCTTTCTGCAGAACCCGGAAACGAGACCAAACAAATACAAGCCTCGCGGTACGCATTTCAAGATGCGGTCCGAGGGGAAGCAGATAGGTATTACCGTACGGCGTTGCTGATCAGGAAGTAAGTGATAATAGTCATCTAAAACCGCCGGAACAAATTCCGAGCGTGGATATGCCATCATCCCGCTCGTTTCTTCTTTCGAGCAGCCCATTCATTAAATCCTTTTTTCCACCACTAACGGCCATTCGCAATTTTTTGACCGTTTCAGCATTGCTTCCACCGAAGCGACACCGCCCTCTCTGAGACCATGAAGTGCCAATTAGCACCCTGAGATGTAAATATCGATATTCCTTCTATGTGTTAAATGTAGTGTGTCTATTGTTTTTTGTCACAATCAGTCTCTTGTCAGTGTCTATATAGATACATGCACGTGTTTTTATTTCACCACACGCCGGACCAGAGAGCCTGCACGCACCAATATGGGGCAAACTGCACCATATAGAGAATGCATATACACGTATATGTATGAAAAAGTGCACCATGAAGGACTTTCGCTATCCCCGATCTCATACGAGAGAAGGGACAGTCCACACAATTTCATTACTGTGTGCATTTTATTGAAACTGCTGCCAAATTTCATAGCGCTTGTAACGCTACCATTGCGCTTTGAACCGCTAGCATTTGCTGCATTTCTCCCCCATAGCGCTCCTTTTTGCCCAATCTCGCCCTGCCTCACAGCATCTGTTGTTATTGTTGATGCCATTTTGTTTTGCTGTACCTTCCCACACCGTCACTCCACCTCGCTCCCGCCTCCCAGCTGCCCCTCCCACGCTCCGCCCCCTCCAACATCCATTTATGTCGAATGCCTCAACGCGCAGCGTCCACGCGCTGCGGCCTCGCCGAAGGTGCGCCAAAGTTAAGCCCGTCTGCGCCCGTCCGTACCTGGACCGCGCCCAGCGTCCGTCCCCCTGCTCTATGCCGCTCCCAACCCCCCAGCGTAACTTATGATGCCGCTACTCTCCTCGCCCTCAACGCCGGACGCACCCCACTTTGCTGCGAAGCTACCCCAGGACGTACCCACGGCCCATTCTCCTGCCTCTCCTGTAAGTTCAACTGCGTCAGGACCCTCACCAAACACACTTCCTCCACACACAGCTCCGAACCCAACGACTTGAAATGCATCCTACTGAACACCCGCTCGGTCCACAGACATGCAACCGAACTCTGGGACCTAATCGACACTGCGTCACCTGACATCGCCTTCCTTACTGAAACATGGATGAATGCATCTTCTGCCCCCGACATCGCCATAGCCATACCGGACACTTACAAGATCATTCGAAAAGACCGCACCGATCAAACTGGAGGAGGCATCGCCATCGTCCATAGAAACACCATCAAAATTACAACCAGCTCTGACGTCAATCTTGCAACCGCCGAACACCTCCACTTTCAGATCCACACCGACCCCAGGACCACACTTAGAGGAACCCTCATTTACAGGCCCCCAGGCACCCGATCTCAATTCAGCGACGACATCACTGACTTCGTCAGCCCGCACGCCCTCGCCTCCGAGAACTACATTCTTCTAGGAGACCTCAACTACCACCTTGACAACATTTTCGACAACAACACCACCACCCTTCTGGACAACCTGTCCAATCTCGGACTCAAACAACTTGTTGACACCCCCACTCACATAGCCGGACACACGCTCGACCCTATCTTCACCTCCAGCAAGCACATCTCCTTCGATCATACTACAGCTCTCCACTGGACGGATCATAGCTGTGTTCACTTCAGCTACAAAACAACCCTGACCCACAACCGTCCACAACCCATTCCCCGAAGAAAATGGAACAAAATCACCACCGAACAACTCCTCACATCACTCAGCCAAAACACTCCCACCCTAGCAACGGACCCAGACCTAGCGGCCACCAACCTCAGGCAATGGATTACCCACAGTGCGGACGAACTAGCACCCCTGAAAAAACACCAGTCGAAATCATCCAGCAAAAAAGCTCCCTGGTTCAATGATGACCTTAAAAAATCCAAGAAGACATGCCGCACCCTGGAGAAGAATTGGAGAAAAGACCCAACCTCAGACAACATGGCCTCCCTCAAGACAGCCACCCGCAAACACCACCAACTGATTCGATCCGCCAAGAAATCAGCATTTAAGGACCGTCTCGACAACAATTCTCATAACAGCAAGGAACTCTTCAATATCGTCAAAGAATTCACCAACCCTCCCGCAGCATCCAACGACATCACTAACTCCCAAGACCTCTGCGATGCGCTATCCTCCTTCTTCTACAACAAAATTGCCGACATCCACAACAGCTTCAAGAATACTCCCAATGACCAACTCACCCCACCCCCTTCAGATCCCACCCCTCCAACTAACTACCTCAACTCCTGGAACCCAATCACCATTGAAGACACCATTCGCCTCATGAACTCAATCTACTCTGGCTCACCTTCTGACCCCTGTCCCCACTACATCTTCAACAAAGCTGTCTCCATCATCGCTCCCCAACTCCGCGATGTCATCAACTGCTCCTTCGACTCCGCCACCTTTCCAGAAATATGGAAACACGCCGAACTCAGCGCCCTTCTGAAAAAACCAACAGCAGACCCCTCAGATCTGAAAAACTACCGACCCATTTCCCTCCTCCCTTTCCCGGCCAAAGTCATCGAGAAAGCCGTCAATAGCCAACTAGCAGCCTTCCTTGAATCCAACAACTCCCTGGATCCCTCACAGAACGGCTTTCGAGCCAAACACAGCACCGAAACCGCCCTCATCGCGGCGACCGACGACATCCGAGCACTCCTGGACAACGGTGAAACAGTGGCCCTCATTCTATTCGACCTCTCCGCCGCCTTCGACACTGTCTGTCACAACACCCTCATACAACGCCTCAACAACATCGGCATACAAGGAAAAGCCTTGGACTGGATCATCTCGTTCCTAGCCGGGAGAACCCAGAGAGTCCGACTCCCCCCATTCTACTCAGAGCCCACCAAAGTCATCTGCGGCGTACCTCAAGGCTCCTCACTCAGTCCCACCCTCTTCAACGTCTACATGAGTCCCCTCGCCTCCATCGCACGTCAACACAACCTCAACATCATCTCCTACGCCGACGACACCCAGCTAATCCTTTCCCTCACTAAAGACCCCAACATCGCCAAAAACAACCTTCACGAAGGTATGAAAGAAGTAGCCGAATGGATGAAACAGAGCCGCTTAAAACTCAACTCAGACAAAACGGAGGTGCTCATCCTAGGATCCTCCCCCTCAGCTTGGGACGACTCCTGGTGGCCTTCCGCTTTGGGATCTGCGCCCACACCCACAGACCATGCACGTAACCTTGGCTTCATTCTAGACTCCTCCCTCTCAATGTCCAGACAAGTCAACGCCGTATCGTCCTCCTGCTTCAACGTCCTTCGCATTCTCAAAAAGATCTTCCGCTGGATCCCCCTCGAAACAAGAAAGACTGTCACCCATGCACTGGTCACGAGTCGACTGGACTATGGCAACACACTCTACGCCGGAATTACAACAAAATTGCAGAAAAAGCTCCAGCGCATCCAAAACGCATCAGCGAGACTCATATTAGACATCCCGCGCCAAGAGCACATCACCGGTCACTTAAAAAACCTCCACTGGCTTCCCGTCAACAAAAGAATTACTTTCCGCCTTCTTACCCACGCACACAAGGCCCTTTATAATCTAGGACCCGAATGCCTCAACACCCGACTGTCCTTCTACTATCCCACCCGCCAACTAAGATCATCCAATCAAGCCCTCGCCGCAGTCCCGCGCATCCGAAAAACCACCATGGGTGGCAGATCCTTCTCCTTCCTGGCTGCCAAGACCTGGAACTCACTCCCCACCCACCTCCGCCTTACTCAGAATCACATCTCCTTCAGAAAAGAACTGAAAACATGGCTATTCGATAAAAAGTAAACCCCTCCCTCCAGCGCCTTGAGACCCTCTGGGCGAGTAGTGCGCTTTATAAATGCATGAACTTGAACTTGAACTTGACAGGTGTTTAGTTAATTTGTTTATTTATTTCTCTACAGGTTCTTCAGTGAAAAACTCATACGTCAGTAAGTCTACCACGTATGAATGTTATTTGAACCTCGCATGTTTACCTAGTGAACAGCGATTAACACCACCTTTATCTGTTAATCATCCTTAACCTCATTTTAGGTTTTTAGGAGTGGAAAATACAGGGCTGGTCCCTGTATGGTCCTGACGAAACGCTCGGGGTAGCGTGAAACATGTTGACCACATACTGAACCCTCCTCCATAATTGGTCGGTCCACAGTATCACCCCATTTTTAACATACCAGTCTAGGAGCAGAATAAAACATTGAGGCCCACTAGCACGGTATTTTTAATTCACTTACTCACCCACTCCACCCCACAACACTTTTTTTGCACCACACATAGTCCTTCACATTTACAGTGCTCCTACGTAACTCGCAAGTCGCAGCACGCCCCTTTTCGTAGAGAACTGGGATGGCCCCAATGATGAAGCATGTCACCGCGAGGAAACTCCGGTGAGTGAGGGGACTCAAGAAAGACATTTTTTCTTTCTTTGCTGACCACACCAAATATTATTTTGTATCCGGTCAAAAACAAGACAGGTCCAAGAACCCAGACACTGGGCTCATTTTTCATACGTTGCTTGAGGAGGACGGCCTGCTCTTGATTACCTCCTTTTCCCTCTGTTTTTCCTATGGGTAAGATGACCTTTTCACAGGGAAAAATGTAATGGAGATTATTTCACTGTCAGGGCATGGTACACACCTTAGTACATGTCCTACCTTTCCCATGCACTGCACCCTGCCCAGGGGGTACCCAGGACGGATGTATGACGTTACAACGCATGCTTTTACCACGCATGCTGTTACAACGCGGTTTTTACATTGCATACCATTACAACGCATAGCGCTTTTGGGTGCTGGATAGTGAATAGTTTAATTTACTATTCCAACTCCAGTCCCCGTGGACACTAGGGAAGGTTATTGGATAGTAAATTAACCTATTCCCTATCCTAGAGCGCCCCCCAGCGCAATGCGTTGTAATGGTTTGCGTTGTAATGACCGCGTTGTAATGGTAGTGCGTTGTAAAAGTTTCGTTGTAAGTGATGTTTCCCACCCAGGACCTACCATAGGGGTATCTGATGTGCATAGAAAGGGAAGGGTAAGGTCTAGCAAGTGGGTGCACATGTCAGGACAACATGGCAGTTTAACAAACTGTGCGCAGGCACTGTAATGGCAAGCCCGAGTTCCCTCTTTAAGGCTACTGGTGTGGATGGTACAAGTAGTGCTGCAGGCCCACGAGTAGCATTTGTATTACCATCTCTGGCACACATAGTGCACTTTACTGGGGACTTTACTAGTAAGGCAAAGATACCAATCATGGACAACCAAGTATCCTTATACTTTATACAGGGAGCACTTGCACTTTGACACTGATCAGCAGTGGCAAAGTACCCAAAGCATCTAAGTTGGCAAGACCATGTCAGAAAAAAGGTCTAGGGGCAAAGCAAAAAGATTAGGGAACTTTAGCCAAAAAGGGCCAAGTCCTACAAGTATAATAAGCTTATATACTATTAAACTCATCGTAACTTATCTTATCTTATGCAAGAGGCAGGCAAATAAGCAAGTATAAAAAATACAATAACCAAAAAGGGGGATAACCTATTGCAGGGGAAAAAATAGTGACCAAATAAACTACGGAGGTTGGAAATTCTCAGAACGAGTACATGATACAGGAGTTGAAATCTTAGTTAAATATTTGCTTAATGATGACCAAAATAAATCCCTATTTACATGTGGTTTAACAGAAGAAGCAATTGCAATGAAAAAAAATCATCTTTATGTTGAATGCATTTTTTTGTGACATTAGGTCAAAAAGAAAAGTCCGTTTGAGTTGGACCATAAATATCAAAAACTGTAAGAGAAATGTTATTAATAAACAACTTAACCATCTACTATCTGAATCAGTTTCCTTAGAGATAACAGAACATTTCAAACATTTATGAACAAGAATAATTACCCCATTTTTCTTCGTATTCGCAGGGGAAACTAAGACTAAACCCACCCACTGCCTTTTGAGTTTCAGAGCTTCTGATTCTGTTAAAGGAGTCTCTCGAAGTAAGACTAATTCAGGGTTATATGTAGCAAGGTGGGATAATATTCTCTGCCTCATAAAGGGATTCATAAAACTTTTACATTCCATGAAATAACTTTGAATGAAAATAAAATGAATCAAATATTAAATCACACGATCAATAAAAATGCAAAGTAATGGAAAGAAAAAAGAAAAAGGAAGATTGTAAAGTGGAGTCTCCAGTGAAAAGTATAAGAAAAGAGGAAGATTAGAGGAGATGGAAGGATTCTGAATGCAAGAAAAAGACCAAAAGTAGAGAACGTTGAGAATGACAGTAATGAAGGAATAGAGGAAGAGCAGAGGGCACATAAAAAATGTAGAGTAAGATAAATATAGAGATAATTCATGAAGAACAATATAACTGTCAGTAGAGGGAAAAAAGAAAAAGAATAGGAAAAAGAAATGAATATGAGATGAAAAATAGACTGAAGCAACAATTGGGACCCCCTCGCCCCACACGCATGCCGAAAAACCAAACCGTCCCCCTCGCCCATCGCCCTCCAGCGCCGCCCCTAGCGGAAAGGGCAGACTCCCTCCCCATCCCTGCCACCCAAGTGGACCCACCTCCCCACGCTCCTCTGATCCGTTATCGACTTCTGCAGCCACAACCGTACCTCCCCCGCCCCAAACTGTACTTCCGACCACAACAAACCACCGCCCCCCGGCCGCCTAGCAACTCCGACACCCGAAAGGCTCCTGCAAACATCCAAATCATCAACGTGGCAAACAGACAGGCCTCCCTCTCGTCCCGGCAAACATCCACCAGCACACCCACAACCCTCCCCAGCAAAGCCCTCGATACCGGGACCTGCACCCGACCCGCACCCCCACACTCGCGGGCCCATCCCTCCAACATCCTGGCCCTAAGCTCTCCCGCCGACGGCGCGTAACCCCACCCCATGAACGCCACGCCCACCAACTTGCCCGATATAGTGACCCTCGTGAGGCCCTTGTCTATCAAAGACAGTATGAATTGTACCACATCCTCAGTTCTCTCCCGTCCCGGGGCCCGCCATCGCGCCCCGGAAGACACAAACTCCCCCCATGCAGACACATACGTGGAGCGCGTTGATTCCGCCAAAGACCCTAGAACTAGCTGCAACATCCGGTGTTGCCGACTTCCCACAGCTTCCGGGGCATGGCCGTCGGTTCTGGGTCCGCCTCCTTTTTCTAACCCACTGAATCTCCCCCACTGCAACGAGATAAAGCATTCCGCAATGTCATTATTGATCCCCAGGACGTGTACCGCGCGGAAGGCAACATCATGGCGCAGGCAACCCAACACAAACACCCGCAACAGTTTCAACACCTGCTCATCTCTTGCCGACTGGCGATGCACCACCTGCCCCACCGCCATGTTGTCCACGTTAAAAGTCACCCGCCTGTGAGCCAGGACCGTCCCCCACAGCTCAATCGCCACCACCAGTGGGAAGAGCTCCAAGAACGCAATGCTCCTGCCGCCCTCCGCCCATTCCGACGGCCACCTCTCCGCGCACCACCGCCCCTGCCAGTACAGACCAAACCCGTCGCTGCCCGCCGCATCCCAAAAAATCTGCACTTCCCAGACCATGTCGTCCCCCCTCTGCAGTGGGACGCCGTTGAAGTGCTCCAGAAAAAACTGCCACATTCGCAAATCCTCGCAAACGCCCGCGGACAAACGCACGTGGTGGTGCGGTGGCCTTTTCCCCACCAGCGCTCTCCCCAACCTCCTGCAGAAAGTACGCCCTACCCTCACCAGTCTGCAAGCAAAATTCAGGTGCTCCAAAAGCACCTGAATTTCCAACACTGACACCTTGTGTTTCGCCACCATGGCCGCCAGTAAGCCCAACATCTGCCGCTGTTTGTCCGCTGGCAAACATGCCTCCATGGCCCCCGAATCCAGCTCGATTCCCAGGAAAGACAGCACCGTGCCTGGTCCCACTGTCTTTTGCCAACGGGACACCCAAATAGGCCATCAGCTCCTGAAACCTGTCCAGCGCCACCTTGCAGTCCGTGGAGCCCGGTGCCCCGACCAGAAAAAAAATCATCCAAGTAGTGAGTAACTCCCTGGTGACTCGTCCGTTCCGTGAAAAACCGCTGCAGGAACGTACGAAAGCATTCAAAAAGCGTGCATGACATCGAGCAGCCCATCGGCAATGCCTTGTCCACATACCAGCGGCAGCGAAACTGGACTCCCAGCAGGCCCCAGACATCTGGGTGAACGGGCAAGAGCCGGAAAGCCGATTTGATGTCACATTTTGCTATCTGTGCCGTGGCTCCCTCCGCCACCACCAAAGCCATGGCCGCATCAACAGACGAATATGACACCGTCGCCTCCTGCTCATCGATGTAGTCGTTGACTGAACCGCCGGCCGGACACGACAAATGCTGAATGAGGCGAAACTGTCCCGACTCCTTCTTCGGCACCACCCCGATAGGGGACACAATCAGGTCCTCCAAAGGCCAATCGTCAAAAGGTCCCGCCATCCGACCCGCGCTGACCTCCTTCTCCAACTTCTCCTGCACCACCTCCGGGTGCTCCCTGGCGGACCTCAACTTGTCTGCCCAGCGCCTCCTCTGTGGTCCCTCATAGCCCAACCGTAAACCGTCCCGACCCACAAACGCTCGGCGTCCCCCCCATCCGGGTAGTCCTGCAGGGCCACGCACAGCCGGTCCACCCTAATTGGAGTACGAGCCCTTGGGCCCAGACCCCTTTCCTCCTCTATTTCCGCCCGGCTGCTGCCCCACCCCCGAACGTGCTCCCCCAGTCTGCCCATGCATGGACCCCTGGGGCGGTCCCGCCGGTCCCCTACACCGCAGGACTGGGTGTCCGTACTTCCCGCAGCCCGAACACTCATGTTTGAAACAACAGTGTTCCCTAGCACAGGCCCCCTTATTAAAATCCCAGCACGGTCCCACCACTCCCGTCCGGGTTTTGGCCCCTGCCCCCACCCCTCCCCGGGTGGGTCGGCCCTGAAAGGGTTGATAAATTATGGGCAGCCCGCTGGCCGTAAAAATGGTCTTCCCCGACCCGGCCCAGCCCATCGTGTGCTGCCAAAGGTCGCAGTCCAACTCGCCCCACTTTGCCTCCGGGTCTCAAGCCATCCAAGCCCGGAACTCCTCGTCGTACTGGGCCCACGCGTAACCGCTTCCCGTGATTTGGGCCTTCCGAATCACGTCCATGTACTTAAACAAGGACACTGATCGCTCTGGAAATTTCTCACAATACACGCTGGCGAAAATTTAAAACGCCGCCGTCCAGTTTTCAATTGTATGGGGCACCTTAGGCCGCTTCTGGAGCTCGTACTCCTCCTCCTTGGACCCCTCCTTCACCCGTACCTCCCGATGCAGCAGTTTGAGCAGCTCCACGTACTCCCCCTTCCAAATCCGCTCCTTGGTCGCCAACATCAGATGCGCCCCCAAAGGTTTCGTAACACCCATGTATGGAAGCCTCTTAATTTTCAATTCCTTACTCTCCAGCTTCCCCACCCCGTCCGCAGCTGCCGTCCCGCTCACCCCCTCAGGCCCACTCGCCCCTGCGCCAGTTCCAGCCGCTGCGCTACCAGCCGCCGCACTGCTCCCACACCCCGACCCCTCCTTCCCACCATCCTCCGGGTCAGGGCCCACACCTTTATCCACCACGTACTTCCCCTTCCTCAAACAACCCCCCTCATCCCCTCCATACCCCCCCAACCCTCACAGACACCATGTGCGCTCCTCGGTTACCTGGAGTCAATGACGACGTCCGTCGCTCCTTCGTTCTCCGATGCACCGAAGGCGCCGCTGTCACATAGGATGTCTGGGGTGTGGGCCCCGTGACACCTGGAAAACACCAACATCATTAGCAGACCCCCATCCGCCCTCTCTCACCTCTCCTTCCTCCAAACTCTCATCATCCCTGATCACTTGTACCCCTTCCTGCACAGAAACCCTCCTGTCCGGCAGAGCCGACTGCACCCTGTTATGCACGCTCCACCGGTCCCTCGCCCTGTCCATATCAATAAACACTTGCGACGCGCTGCTCCTCTTCCTGCTTTGACCCCCAAGCCGCTGCGGCCCTGTGGGTGGTGGGGCCAGCGAGCCCGTGCTGGGCCTTCGTGTGCCAACCGCGCCGTGATCCCTCGCTGACACCGGGCCCGTCGTGGGAGGCCTGACCCTCCCTTTGCCTTGGCGCTGATTGGACGCCCCAAAACCTGCCAAGTCCGGAGCCCCTCGCCGGCCCTCCTCCTGAAAAAGAAAAGGCAGGTCCGTTGTGCTGGGTCCCTCTAGCTGCGCTGCGCCATACACTACGCCATCCTCACGCAATCCTCCCATCCCCCAAACCCCCCGCTCTCGACCCTCCCCCTCACTCCTGCTCTCACCCTCCCCACTCCACACCAAACCTCCCTCCCCGCCTCCCCATCGTCCACCAAAACCTCCCCCAGGTCTTCCCCCCCGCCCGGAAGGCCCTGCTTCCTCCTCCGCTTGGTCCCCCCGTCTCAACTAAACCCGAGGGCCCCCCCGCACAGAGGGCGCTCCCCCCACCTCCATTCCTCCCCCACCACCACCAACTCCTCCTCACTCTCGCCGGACTGCAACAACAATGGGGACATATATCCCTCCCCCACCTGCGTCTCATCCACCTCAACTACCGCCTCCCCCACCCCCTCCTCAACCCGCCCCTCCCCAAACTCCCCCTCTGGCTCCATCATCCCATCCATCCATCCACTGGTGCCCCCCCCAATCCGCCCCCCTGTGCCAACTTCCCCACCCCCCCGGACCCCCCGCCACCCCCTGACCCCCACGGACACCTTTGCCCTGCCAGGAGGGGAGGGGCTCTCCCTCCTCCGCCTCCTGCTTCCTAAGCTGTCCTCACTGGGTTCCCCCTCCCTCTCCCCTCCGCCCCCCCCCCACCCCTGGGAACCTGTCACGTCTCCCCCGGCCGGCCCTCCCCTGACAGGGCGACTGGCCTGCAGGGACAGACTCGCCGTCGCCGGTCTCTCAGTCCTCCCCTCGCCCCCCCTGCTGCACACCCCGCTCGGGCCCCCGAGCAACTCAGAGGAGGCCCGAGCCGCACGCCGCTGCTCACCGCGACCCGCCCAGCTCCCCCGCTCAACCCCGCCTTCCGGAGCCGGGCGGGCCTCAGCCTGCCTCATTGCAGAGCGCGGCTGGGAGCCGCCGGCAGCGCTCCCAGCCCGCTCCCCCTCCACCAGCATCGTCAAGCCCCTGGACCCTCCCGCCACACAGTCACGGTGAGTCTCCGGCGGGGGGCCACTGGCAGCGCCCCCCCCCCGGCGACCACCAACGCATTTCTTCCTCGCCGCCGGCAGGGCCGCGCCCTCCCCCACCGCGGGGCCCTGACCTCTTACCTGGCTGCGCGCCGCCTTACGAGGCAGCGAGCAGGCAAACACAGCCGCTGCGACCCCTGCGGACGCGTGCCTCACCGGCGCGCCTGGGGCCCCACCAAGAGGTCCATCCGCCCGCCTTGTTCAGCAGGCGGATGGCCTTGAGCACCCTTATATCTTCCTGCGCCATATCGCCAACAGCCAAACGTGCAAACACCCCACTGCCAAACAGACAAAAACAGACACCTTGTTGTGGTGCGCGCTCTGAGAGCTCTGCTATGTCATGGAATCTGCCCCGCCAGATTCCATGACAGGCAGTTGCTCTCTGGCCCCTGTTAGTTAAGACACGTATCTGTGTCTCTGTCTCCAATAAATCCTTTTATCATCAAGAAGGCTCCGGAAGTCATCATTTGATTTTGGCGACGATCGAAACGAACAAGGTGACGATCGGAACGAGAAGAAAGCTGAGTTCATTCTGAATGAACACGGAAAAAGAAAATCTCGTTACCGGTTCATTTGAAGTTAAACAAACATTTACAATGCAATGGTTTCGCCTTTGGAAAAGTTAGAGCTATTGGCATTGCTCATGACATTTCTTTTTTTTTTTTTTACTTATAAATAAATGGCATTGTTATTTATATTGCCAACAGCTCTGAGAGAGAAACATTGAACATAGGGGGGTGGAAATTTTGTGGGGATCACACTGGGGACAGAAGAAAAGAGCTGATAAACCTATGCACTCTCACGGAGTACAATCCGAGACAAAAAAAGTCATCGAATAAGAAGCAAATAAATGAGATTGACAATAAACACAACCAATGGTAAGCAATGGACAGGTTGTAGGCACACAGTAGGCCTTTTGCAATCAGACAAGTTAAACTACGTGGGCTGGACCACAAAAAGTAATGTGTTCACGCTGCGTCAAAATGTCAGGAAGTTAAGAAACAAGCATGGCCAGTACAAATAAGTATGACCTTAATGGGCTGCACTATCAAATACACACTCATCACTCTGAACTCACACTAGCACTGTTCATCCCCTGCACTTCTAACTGTGGTTTGGCTGTATGTATGTAGTAGTGTATGGATGGATGGATGGATGGAGTTTATGGGATGGATGGGTAGTATGGATGTCTGGATGTAGTGTTACATGTTTGGAATGTAATGTATGGATGGAGTGGCTAAAGGATGTATGCTTTGGGATGTATTGTTGGATGTAGTGGGATGATGGATGAATGTATGGTGTGGTGTTATGAATGAATGTAGTGTGGTGATGGATATATGGATGGATTAGGGGATGGCTGGCAGAATGGAGTGGATGTTTTGTATGGATGGAATGGAGGGAGGCTATGGATGGATGGAGTGGTGGATGTATTTAGGGATTTAGTGGGATGGATTGTGATGGATGGAGTGTGATGGTTGGATGCAGTGGGGGGATGTATGGATGGAGTGGTGGGATGGATGGATGGAGTGGGATGGATGTATGTCTGTTGTGGGGGTATGAATGAATGTAGTGGACTTTGAAGCTGCGGATCCAGGTTCGAGTCTGGTTAGAGGCTCAACATCAGTGTGATTCTGGGCAAACCACTTATTCTACCCGTGCCTAAAAAACACATGAATGTGTCCCTCCATAATGCATCTGGCGCTCATGTAAAGCGCTCCGATATCTTGGGGTCGAGTTCAAGCAGTATAAAAACTGCAACAACAAAAAAAGATAATAAGTGGCTGAGGTGGGATTCGAACCCATGCAGCTAGAGTAAAAAGGTCACTGGCGTGCAAAAATACAAGGGCTGAATATACGGTGCTCAACTACTAGGAGTGGCCCGGCTATGCCTCAAGAGGGTGTGGCTTAACGGCCAGATCGGCCGACTTTGAAGGTGCGGATCCAGGTTCGAGTCTGGCTAGAGGCTCAACATCAGTGTGATTCTGGGCAAGCCACTTAATCTACCCGTGCCTAAAAAACACATGAATGTGTCTTTCCATAATGCAACTGGCGCTCATGTAAAGCGCTCCGACATCTTGGGGTCGATTTCAAGCAGTATAAAAACTGCAACAACAAAAAAAGATAATAAGTGGCTGGTGTGGGATTCGAACCCATGCAGCTAGAGTAAAAAGGTCACTGGCGTGCAAAAATACAAGGGCTGAATATACGGTGCTCAACTACTAGGAGTGGCCCGGCTATGCCTCAAGAGGGTGTGGCTTAACGGCCAGATCAGCCGACTTTGAAGCTGCGGATCCAGGTTCGAGTCTGGCTAGAGGCTCAACATCAGTGTGATTCTGGGCAAACCACTTATTCTACCCGTGCCTAAAAAACACATGAATGTGTCCCTCCATAATGCAACTGGCGCTCATGTAAAGTGCTCCGATATCTTGGGGTCGAGTTCAAGCAGTATAAAAACTGCAACAACAAAAAAAGATAATAAGTGGCTGAGGTGGGATTCGAACCCATGCAGCTAGAGTAAAAAGGTCACTGGCGTGCAAAAATACAAGGGCTGAATATACGGTGCTCAACTACTAGGAGTGGCCCGGCTATGCCTCAAGAGGGTGTGGCTTAACGGCCAGATAGGCCGACTTTGAAGCTGCGGATCCAGGTTCGAGTCTGGCTAGAGGCTCAACATCAGTGTGATTCTGGGCAAACCACTTATTCTACCCGTGCCTAAAAAACACATGAATGTGTCGCTCCATAATGCAACTGGCGCTCATGTTAAGCGCTCCGATATCTTGGGGTCGAGTTCAAGCAGTATAAAAACTACAACAGCAAAAAAAGATAAGTGGCTGAGGTGGGATTCGAACCCATGCAGCTAGAGTAAAAAGGTCACTGGCGGGCAAAAATACAAGAGCTGAATATACGGTCTCAACTACTAGGAGTGGCCCGGCTATGCCTCAAGAGGGTGTGGCTTAACGGCCAGATCGGCCGACTTTGAAGCTGCGGATCCAGGTTCGAGTCTGGCTAGAGGCTCAACATCAGTGTGATTCTGGGCAAACCACTTATTCTACCCGTGCCTGAAAAACACATGAATGTGTCCCTCCATAATGCAACTGGCGCTCATGTTAAGCACTCTGATATCTTGGGGTCGAGTTCAAGCAGTATAAAAACTGCAACAACAAAAAAAGATAATAAGTGGCTGAGGTGGGATTCGAACCCATGCAGCTAGAGTAAAAGGCTCATACAGGTCGCTGGCGTGCAAAAATACAAGGGCTGAATATACGGTGCTCAACTACTAGGAGTGGCCTCAAGAGGGTGTGGCTTAACGGCCAGATCGGCCGACTTTGAAGCTGCGGATCCAGGTTCGAGTCTGGCTAGAGGCTCAACATCAGTGTGATTCTGGGCAAACCACTTATTCTACCCGTGCCTAAAAAACACATGAATGTGTCCCTCCATAATGCAACTGGCGCTCATGTTAAGCGCTCCGATATATTGGGGTCGAGTTCAAGTAGTATAAAAACTGCAACAACAAAAAAAGATAATAAGTGGCTGAGGTGGGATTCGAACCCATGCAGCTAGAGTAAAAGGCTCATACAGGTCACTGGCGTGCAAAAATACAAGGGCTGAATATACGAACACAAACAGCGGGAAGGGGGGGCAGGAATGGGAAGACGGACAGCGGGAGGGGGGCAGGAACGGGAGGACGGACAGCGGGAGGGGGGGGCGGCGGGAACGGCCAGCACTCACCTGGACCTGGACTTCCTCCGGCGGCGGTCGGCCGCGGAATGGCCAGAACAAACATGGAGGTAAAAAAAAAAATAAACCCCGCCCACGGCCGCATGAAGTTGTCAGAAGGGGCAGGATGAGAAAAACATCCCAGGAACGCCCACGAGTCGCCTCGGAGGATGACGGACGCCTCTGTTTGCCAATGGCTAGCGTCCATTTATGGAGCTAGCCAATGGGAAACAGAGGCGTGCCGAACATCCATACTGTTGACAAAAGTCTTCGCCCTGGGCGGGGCACTACAAGCAGTGCCCTCGCCAGGTCGAAACCTAAAAAGGGGCCAGAGAAACCGGTGAGATCTTTCCTTTATTTTGTGTCTGCGCATCAAAAGTAAAGCAGTAATTTTAATTTGACATTTGAAACTCGCTTCTGCCTTTTAAACACTGTACGCTACAGGCAGCGCGAGTCAGTGCACGTGAACCGTGTGAGCAACATCAGCGCAAGCTTTTGATTTCAAACTTTGCGAGCAGCGCGAGCACAGCGCGAGTCTTCGTACGGAGACGGTCTCACAACGGACCAATTTACATTTGACATGAAGAGTTTCTCAACGTGATTTGTGATAAAAAAAAAAGACATGATTGGGCAAAGAAATGTAATGAGTCACAAGTGAAAAGGTTAAAAAAGTGAATCCAAGCCTTTTTCAAATTGGGCGTTGTTCAACAGTGATCTACACATTTCAGAAATATCTCAAATCAAACTTATTTAAGAATTAAAGGGAAAAAAAGAATAAGTGCAAATTACATCAGCGATTTGCACGCTTTTCCTTTTAATCTACAGCCAAACACCAATTTTGAGTTTAAATTTTGTATGGACGACATGCAAAGTGTGCAAGCTCCAGCACCTATCCTGCAAGAACCAGGTGATCCACCCTTGGGGTGGAACTTATGGTTAAGATCATTTAAAGCTTATTTAGGTGCCATTAATGCTCAGAAATTCAGACCGGAGAGACGGAAAAATGTAATGTACTATCATCTGGGAGTGGAAGGGCAAAATGTATTTGACCACTTACGGGTACATCCGCAGAGAATGAAGGTTTAGATGAATTTGAAACAGCTGTTGCGCAACTAGATAAATATTTCACAAAAACTAAGAACATGGTTGTACATAGGTACAAATTTTTCACAAGAGCTCAACAACCTAACGAAAGTATAGACACTTATGTCACGGCACTAAAGATGTTGGCATCCAAATGTGATTTTAACAATTTTAACGGAGAATTGATACGCGACCAACTAGTAGCTAGATGCCACTCTAAAAACATCCAACAACGACTACTAGCGTGCAAAAACCCTACTTTGGATAAGGCCATTGATTTAGCAAAAAGCATTGAAGGTTCTTCTATTGACTCTAAAGTATTGGAAGATTCTCTAGCCAAAACATCAATTTCTGGAGCAGTGATTAACAAACCAAATTTGACAAAAAATCCACAACAAAGCTTCAAAAGTAAACCCTTCGTCAAGTCCAACTCTAGTAGTCAACAATTTCAAAAAGCATTTTGTTTTAGATTTGGTTCACCTTCTCATGTTTCTTCATTTAAATTCTGTCCAGCTATTGGACAATGTTGGACTTTGGCCCTTAGGGCAGGTTCACCCCTAGACTTTTTGCGTGAAATGGTGACCTGGCAATGTTGATTTTTGGGATTCTGCGCACTTTCACTGTGTCCCAGTGGAAAGTGCGTGCGCACTCTGAGTGCATGTGCTGAGCTAGGCCTGCCCGCCCATAGGAATGCATGGGGAATGTATGTGTCCCTGGTAGTTCCTGATGCGTGGGGTGTACAGGCTTGAGTCTGGTATGTGTGAACTCGTGTGAGTGAATGCTGCGCAACGGTGTATGCAGCATGCATGTGTCTAGTAGCGAAGCGCCATTTCTAGACATGGCTGTACGTGTGCTGTGAGGGTGCTGGCGTGTGATTGGCTGGAGCTGGCTGGCATGCCAGGCTCCAGGAAGTCTGGATGGGTCTGCCCGGTGGTGAGTGGGAGATTAGCATGAGTGATGTGTGGGAGGAGTGTACCTGTGTCCTGGATGGGCTGGGTTTTCCCCACACAATGCTGGCTCCGCCCCCCTGTGGTGTGTCTAATGACCCAAGCCCTGCCAGTGAATAGAGAGGGTGGTTGAGGTAAACAGAGTACTCAAGAACCAGCTGCGACTGGTTCCGCCCCCACTCTGCACCCTTGAACAAAGGAATGCACTGTATAAAAATGGGGCTGTGTCCCCACTGAAGTTGTTCTCTTCCAGGATCCTGAGGGGGGCTGTTGCTGCTGCTGGGCCAGAGGACCGCCACTTTGGGTGTCTCCCTGCCTGGAGACCCAGTGTGCTGGCTCTGGGCCCAGCCTTGTCCCCCCTGCCTGCCCAAGGACTGCTGGGAATCTGCCCTGCTTGCTGAGGGCACCGGGGAGCGCTTTATTTTACTCATAGCGCTTAAGAGCGCTTTATTTGGCTTGTAGCGCTTGGGAGCGCTGTGCCTTCACCCCAGCGCTGAGAGCGCTTTATTTTGAATTATAGCGCTTGGAGCGCTGTGATTATCTGCCTAGCGCTTGGGAGGGCGCCAATTGCTGTGCAGGTGCCCACCCTGCTCGTGGTGGCCTAGCGAGTGCCTACCTCGCTTTATATTTGCTTTGGCGGCGCGGGTGCCACCCCGCTCCTCGCCGCTTTGTTGTGCCCGTGGTTATCGATCTACGAGGGAGCCCACTCCTCGGATCATCTGGGAAGCCGCCTGCCTGCCTAGAAGCGAGCCGCCGCGCTGCCCGCGGCGACACGGAAGTAGTAAAGCGCCCGGCCAATCGCAGCGCGGCCCAGGAAAGGCCGACCGGAAGTCCCGCCTCCTCCGACGAGCCGGGGAGAGAGAAGCTGCCGGCCGGGTCCCCGAGGCTCCCGTGTGAAGAGGAGAGCCCCGGGACCAGCGGGAGAGACCCGCCTCCGCTGGAGACCAGCCGGTGAGTGTGGCCGTTCTGGAGGGAGGGGCGCCGGGACACATTGCCGGTGTCCGCCCCCCCCCTGCCGCCCTCGGCAGCGCGACCTCGCGCCCACGTGTTTGGAGCCTGAGAGAGGCTCTGGGGGCATTTTCTGTTGCAAAGCCTTGCGAGGCTCGATTGCCGGCACCGCGTCCCGAGCCTAAGAGAGGCTCCAACGAGTGGGAGCGCTCCTGTTGAGTCACGAGGGGCCCCGGGGGCACCAGTTGAGTTGGGGCCCAGCGAGGCTCTTGGCAAACTTCATCCCTTTGGGTCCCCAGAGAGGGGGACCCCGCAGCCCAGCGAGGCTGCACCTTTTTGTTGCTGGGGCCCTGAGAGGCTCAGCAGCCCCCCCCCTTACTTGTGTAAGAGAGCCTGAGAGAGGCTCACCAGTGCCACAGTGGTGGTTCTTCGAGCCCAGAGAGGCTCCAACGTTGCCCTAACTTCCCCTGCTCCAGTTGCCCAGCACTTTGTGGGCAACTGCCACGTTTAGGCCCTGACATTGGGACACATGGACAGTCACAGGTGGTGACTTGTGAGTGGGGCGCAATGGTATTTTCTCTGCACCTCTGAATGTATTGATTATGCGTCATGTGCCTTTACACCTCTGAATGTATTGTGATGCATCATGTGTTTTCCTCTTTACACCTCTGAATGAATGTTATGCATTGCATCATGTGTTTTCCTCTTACACCCCTACAGGTATTGTAATACATAGGTGGTTGTTTTCTCCCTAGTACAGGTGGTGCTAGTGAGATCCTGGTTACCAGTAATTACTGGTTGTGCGCTCTATTGTTATATTGTGTGCTATTTTGTGCTATATTCTATGTACTAAGTGCTATTTCTGAAAGTGCTACTTCTGATTCCTGACAGTGGTCCAGGTGGCCCTGTCTTGTAAATATCCCCCCTGTAAATTCTGCCCGTGCCTCTGGCACATTGTAAAGTGTGTGTTTTATCTAATGTGTTTTGGTGTAATACAAAGGCTATTTTTATATAACCTTGTGTGGAGTTTCCTTTGTGGTGGGCCTTTGGTTGTTGTTGCTGGGGTGCATGCGCAAATACTTAGCCTACATCGCCTCCAAGTTTAGCCTTGCTGCTCGCGCCACGTTACCTAGAGGGTGAGTAGGGGTTATCTTGGCGTGTAACTCCCTTGCCCTGACTTGGGGGTGGTGGTCTCTGACTGACTTTGGCGAAAGCCCTGGCCAGCCGGGGATCCCATTTCCAACATTGGCGGCAAGCGGTGGGATAAGGATTTGTGTTTGCCTTGTACCTTAGTAGCAGCTGGCTGCACCACAAAACTCTGCATTTTAGATGACAACATTTTAGGGGATTGTTTTTGAAATTCCATTGTTTCTTCTCCTGAAGAGTGTCATTTGATTGTGTTCAGTACATTTGTCCCCCGCCCTGCTTCCAGAGTTTGGTACCTGTGTCGCTTTTGGTCAGGTTGAGAAGTCAGGGGTGGTAGAAACTGCCTTACCGATCCGAGGGGAGGGTGTGTGTGGATGAATGGTGTGTTTTCCTGGACGCATGAGTATGAGTTCTCTTTGATACGGAGATTGTTGAAGTTTTGGAATTGTGTACTCTTACTTCAGATTGTTAAAGTCCCCTGTGTTGCACGTGTCTGTGAGCATCTTGCCAAGATGGAGTCTGCTTTTAATGTCTGGGGTCTGTTTTTGCATGAACTGAGAGAGTTTTGCAAAGAGAGAGACATTGCAGTGAATGAGTCAGACACCCAGTCCCAACTTAGGGGTAACCTGATCCAATGGCAGAAGGATGACTGGGAGCGTGAGCACAGTGCGGAGAGGGCCCGGGTCTCACACCATGAGGGTGGTGGGTCAGAGGGGAGCCCTGAAGAGTCTGAGGAGGAAGAAGATGATAGCACAGGGACGCCAGCAGATAGTGAGGACCCCATAGATAGGGAGTCCCTTGCTGGGTCCAGTTTAGGAGGCAGCGCCTCATCCCTTTCCCTGTCCCCAGAGGAGCTGGAAGATAGGAGGAGAGAAAGGGAGCACCAGCTGGCTTTAGAAAAGCTCAGGTTGGAGCATGCCCAGGCTATGGCACAGCTGGGCATTAGAAGGCAACAGCTGGAGGTTAAGAAGCAACAGCTGGAGACCGAGAGGGTCTTAGCGCAGGACAGGATAGAGGAGGCTGAGAGGGCCTCCACCAGAGGCGAAGTAGCTCTGGAGGGTAGACTATCCCCTGCACGCAGTGTTGAGTGTCTGGATCCCCCAGGGAGGGTTGGGTCCAGTGGTGGCAGCTATTTAAATCTCAGTCTAGAAAGTCCCAGTTCCCAGAGTATGGTTCCTGTTTCCCCAGAGGAGGAGAATAGGTTGAGGTTTAGGAACCTTAGGAAACCGTCTCATCAGTCTTGGGAAGACTTTGAGGATGACTGTTGTGAAGCCCTGTGTGATTGGGTACGGGAGCCCACGAAATGTGATTGGGACCTATTGTTCGATATGTTTCTCAGAGAGCAGTTGCTCAGTTGTTGTTCACCAGGGTTGCGCCAACACCTGTTAGGGTGTGGATTGTCTGAACCATGTGAGCTGGCAGAGGAAGCAGACCGCTGGGAAGGGACCAGAGGTTCTGTAGAGTCATTGGTGAGTGACTCCAAAAGTAGTGGGTCAGGGATCTTCCAGCCCAGCGTGGTGGAAGAGGCTCAGTGTAGCCCAGCTAGGTCCCTGGTTAGTGAGAAGGGTGTAGGGGCTGACTGCCTGGCTCAGTGGAGCAGGAGTCAGTGGGTGGCTGAGAGCCCCCAGAGGCCCGAAGCCCTGTCTCAGAACCTGTGTGGTTTCTTGAGGGAACACCAGGTTGGGGACCTAGGCTGTCCTGTTAGCCCAGTTGAGGAGGATCTCCTAGTGAGTAGAGGACCTGGAGTGTCTGTAAACAGAGCTCCTGTGGTTCTAGAGTCTGGCAGTACCGCTCCGGTAGGGAGGGTACAGGAGTCCAGAGTGAGGAGTGATTGGGGGAGTTCCCCAGTGGAAGGACCAGTGGGTCAGGGACTACCCAGTTGGGCTAGGTTCCCGTGTAGTGACCATGGTAACAACACTTCTGGTCTGGGGGATCTTCACGCACTGTCAGGTGGACAGAGGGCGGGAGATCTGCGCCAGACAGACAGTCACACAACAGATGTGACATTTGTTAGCCTCAGGGGGATGGAGTGTAAGTCCCCAGAAGTCCTGGAGTGCCAGGCAATTGTTCCACCGAAGGTTTTAGACCAGAGGTTGGAAGGCCAGGTTCAGGGTCAGCCTGACCTGAAGGGTAGGACGACTGTAACCAGTGTCCTGACCGGTTATTCTTCCAGAGGAACTTCTCCAGGTGGGAGAGGGCAGACCTCTGGAAGGGGGTGCAGAGGGTGGGAGAGCCCACCTCTGACCCCGGTGCAACCTGAGTGGATAAGTCCTGGGTTGGAATGGCGTTCTAGGTGTACCCCTCGCCGGAGGAGGAGGAACCCTAGAAGAAGAGGTAAGGGGAGGAGAGCCTTCCCTGAGACTCCTGGTCCGCCTGAGGTTGTAGGCCCTAGGCTGGAGTACCAGTGGCAGTCTAGTCCTATCTTGCAGACAGGAAGAGTGGAGAATGGCTCCTATGTGCCAGGGGTTACTACCCCCCGCTCTGCGAATTGGCATGGACCAGTGGCACCTGGGTGGCCCAGGGCCTGGTCCTGGCCGCGGACAACTTGGGAGTACCAGTGGGGTAGCCCAGTTGGTCCAGACAGTGTGTTGAGAAGGAATCCCATGGGTTCACCGTGGCATAGAACAGGAGGGTGTCCCTGCAGTTGCGGGCCCGCGTCCGTGTTCTATCGCCCCAAGCAGGGAAGTCCATCACGGTGGTGATTGGTCTCCCCTGCGTTTTGGCTGGAAGGGGGTTATGTTGGACTTTGGCCCTTAGGGCAGGTTCACCCCTAGACTTTTTGCGTGAAATGGTGACCTGGCAATGTTGATTTTTGGGATTCTGCGCACTTTCACTGTGTCCCAGTGGAAAGTGCGTGCGCACTCTGAGTGCATGTGCTGAGCTAGGCCTGCCCGCCCATAGGAATGCATGGGGAATGTATGTGTCCCTGGTAGTTCCTGATGCGTGGGGTGTACAGGCTTGAGTCTGGTATGTGTGAACTCGTGTGAGTGAATGCTGCGCAACGGTGTATGCAGCATGCATGTGTCTAGTAGCGAAGCGCCATTTCTAGACATGGCTGTACGTGTGCTGTGAGGGTGCTGGCGTGTGATTGGCTGGAGCTGGCTGGCATGCCAGGCTCCAGGAAGTCTGGATGGGTCTGCCCGGTGGTGAGTGGGAGATTAGCATGAGTGATGTGTGGGAGGAGTGTACCTGTGTCCTGGATGGGCTGGGTTTTCCCCACACAATGCTGGCTCCGCCCCCCTGTGGTGTGTCTAATGACCCAAGCCCTGCCAGTGAATAGAGAGGGTGGTTGAGGTAAACAGAGTACTCAAGAACCAGCTGCGACTGGTTCCGCCCCCACTCTGCACCCTTGAACAAAGGAATGCACTGTATAAAAATGGGGCTGTGTCCCCACTGAAGTTGTTCTCTTCCAGGATCCTGAGGGGGGCTGTTGCTGCTGCTGGGCCAGAGGACCGCCACTTTGGGTGTCTCCCTGCCTGGAGACCCAGTGTGCTGGCTCTGGGCCCAGCCTTGTCCCCCCTGCCTGCCCAAGGACTGCTGGGAATCTGCCCTGCTTGCTGAGGGCACCGGGGAGCGCTTTATTTTACTCATAGCGCTTAAGAGCGCTTTATTTGGCTTGTAGCGCTTGGGAGCGCTGTGCCTTCACCCCAGCGCTGAGAGCGCTTTATTTTGAATTATAGCGCTTGGAGCGCTGTGATTATCTGCCTAGCGCTTGGGAGGGCGCCAATTGCTGTGCAGGTGCCCACCCTGCTCGTGGTGGCCTAGCGAGTGCCTACCTCGCTTTATATTTGCTTTGGCGGCGCGGGTGCCACCCCGCTCCTCGCCGCTTTGTTGTGCCCGTGGTTATCGATCTACGAGGGAGCCCACTCCTCGGATCATCTGGGAAGCCGCCTGCCTGCCTAGAAGCGAGCCGCCGCGCTGCCCGCGGCGACACGGAAGTAGTAAAGCGCCCGGCCAATCGCAGCGCGGCCCAGGAAAGGCCGACCGGAAGTCCCGCCTCCTCCGACGAGCCGGGGAGAGAGAAGCTGCCGGCCGGGTCCCCGAGGCTCCCGTGTGAAGAGGAGAGCCCCGGGACCAGCGGGAGAGACCCGCCTCCGCTGGAGACCAGCCGGTGAGTGTGGCCGTTCTGGAGGGAGGGGCGCCGGGACACATTGCCGGTGTCCGCCCCCCCCCTGCCGCCCTCGGCAGCGCGACCTCGCGCCCACGTGTTTGGAGCCTGAGAGAGGCTCTGGGGGCATTTTCTGTTGCAAAGCCTTGCGAGGCTCGATTGCCGGCACCGCGTCCCGAGCCTAAGAGAGGCTCCAACGAGTGGGAGCGCTCCTGTTGAGTCACGAGGGGCCCCGGGGGCACCAGTTGAGTTGGGGCCCAGCGAGGCTCTTGGCAAACTTCATCCCTTTGGGTCCCCAGAGAGGGGGACCCCGCAGCCCAGCGAGGCTGCACCTTTTTGTTGCTGGGGCCCTGAGAGGCTCAGCAGCCCCCCCCCTTACTTGTGTAAGAGAGCCTGAGAGAGGCTCACCAGTGCCACAGTGGTGGTTCTTCGAGCCCAGAGAGGCTCCAACGTTGCCCTAACTTCCCCTGCTCCAGTTGCCCAGCACTTTGTGGGCAACTGCCACGTTTAGGCCCTGACATTGGGACACATGGACAGTCACAGGTGGTGACTTGTGAGTGGGGCGCAATGGTATTTTCTCTGCACCTCTGAATGTATTGATTATGCGTCATGTGCCTTTACACCTCTGAATGTATTGTGATGCATCATGTGTTTTCCTCTTTACACCTCTGAATGAATGTTATGCATTGCATCATGTGTTTTCCTCTTACACCCCTACAGGTATTGTAATACATAGGTGGTTGTTTTCTCCCTAGTACAGGTGGTGCTAGTGAGATCCTGGTTACCAGTAATTACTGGTTGTGCGCTCTATTGTTATATTGTGTGCTATTTTGTGCTATATTCTATGTACTAAGTGCTATTTCTGAAAGTGCTACTTCTGATTCCTGACAGTGGTCCAGGTGGCCCTGTCTTGTAAATATCCCCCCTGTAAATTCTGCCCGTGCCTCTGGCACATTGTAAAGTGTGTGTTTTATCTAATGTGTTTTGGTGTAATACAAAGGCTATTTTTATATAACCTTGTGTGGAGTTTCCTTTGTGGTGGGCCTTTGGTTGTTGTTGCTGGGGTGCATGCGCAAATACTTAGCCTACATCGCCTCCAAGTTTAGCCTTGCTGCTCGCGCCACGTTACCTAGAGGGTGAGTAGGGGTTATCTTGGCGTGTAACTCCCTTGCCCTGACTTGGGGGTGGTGGTCTCTGACTGACTTTGGCGAAAGCCCTGGCCAGCCGGGGATCCCATTTCCAACAGACAACAATGTAAAAAATGTGGAAAATTTGGCCATTATATGAAAATGTGTAGAACTGGCAAACCTTTTAATGTTAGGTGTGTTTTAAATGATTTTGGAAGTAATTTTGATGAGGAAAATATAGAAAGTAATCAAGAATTACTTTTAGGTGTAAGGTGTGTCAATTCTAATGATGAAGAACTTGTGATTGACCCAAATCTTAACGTCTCAATTGAAGGTCATGCCATACAATTATTGGTTGACACTGGCGCACACATAACCATAATTTCAAAAGAAATATTTGATAAGAATTGGCATGACAAAACTTTATTTCCTCCAGATATTTCCACGGTAGCGTTTGAGGGAAGCAGAGTAGATCTCATTGGGTTTTTTTGGTCTGACATACAAATTTTGAATGAATCAATATATGGTAAAGTTTATGTTGCAAGAAAAGGGATAAATGTATTAGGTCTCATTCACCAAGCTGAATTTGGCATAACAATTAGGCCAGGTTTAGAACAACCCATCTCGTTCGAGAAAAAAAGAGTAGGATTGATAACCAATGAAGACAAGTTTTGGGAGAGGAAATTTTCAAACGTTTTTAATGACAAACTAGGCAAAATTTCAGATTTCAGTTATTGTATTAAAGTGAAAAGTGATGTTGTTCCGGTAAAGCATAAATTACAGAACATACCATTAAGTGTGAGGAGTGACCTTTCTACCATGCTTAATGATATGTGTTCACAGGGCATTATTGAAAAAACTGATGGAACCTTGTGGTTGTCCCTGATTGTTCTAGCGAAGAAAAAAAATGGGGAATTACGCATGTGTGTTATATGAGGAGCGCAAATGAGGCCATTTGGGTGGACAATTATCCTCTGCCCAGAATAGAAGATCTAATAACTAAAGTAGGGCCAGCTAAATGGTTTAGCAAGCTGGACCTAAGGGCAGCGTACCACCAAGTTGAGTTAGAAGAAAGTTCTAGACACCTAACTGCATTTGTAACTCCAGATGGAGTTTTTCAATTTTGCCGTATGCCTTTCGGCATTGCATCTGCTTCGGCAGTTTTCCAAAGACTTATGACAGATATGCTCAATGGCAATGATCATGTAGCAATTTTCCAAGACGACATCTTGATATTTGTTAACACTGAAAATGAACATGATCTTGCATTGATTGATGTTTTAGGAACTTTAGAGAAAAGAGGTGTAACTTTGAGGAAAGATAAATGCTTCTTCAAAACAAAAGAAATAGAATATCTTGGACATGTATTTACTGAGGAAGGAATCAAACCTAGACCAAGTCTGGTAAAAAGTATTGTAGATGCCCCTTCACCTCAAAATAGAGACCAGCTATTGTCCTTCCTAGGATTATGTGAATTTTATGCTACATTTATGCGTAATTTTGCAAGCATCACTGAATGTTTTAAAGTTTTGCTCAAGAAAGGAGAAAGATTTGTTCGGTCTGAAATTTGCCAACAAACATTTGAACAAATTAAGAAAGGCATTACTTCAGCACCTGCACTGCAACCATTTATGGAACCAATAACGTGGTTGCATTCATGGTTTCATTTAAATCAGCCTGCATCTTTACTATAACTGACATCAAATCATCAATGGTGGCCATTATGGCAACTCAGACAGATCTGGAGGAAAATAATTCGTGGGCTCACTATTCTGTCAGACGAGGTCTTCCTCAGGATCTGTCGAGTTGATATAAGGGCCCACCTCTCGATACCTCCAATTCTGATTGTAGTAAATACACAGAATATTGAAGTGATCAAGCGGGGGGAAAAGGGTGTTAGGTAGGGAACAGCAGGGAGGGAGATCTGAAAAGGAAAAGTTAATGCTGCAAGTTTTTCCTAATATTTTCCAGATGTTAACGAACCTTTCATTATAGAAGCCGATGCCTCGGATGTAGCTATAGCAGCCATTCTTTCTCAAAGACATCCCAAAACTGGCCAAATGCACCCAGTTGCATACATGTCTCGGAAATTGAACTCAGCAGAGCAAAACTATGTTATCGCAGAAAAGGAATTGCTTGCTATTCTAGAAGCGTTCAAAGAATGAAGACATTATATAATGGGAGCAAAATTCACAGTAACAGTATATACAGATCACAGAAATCTGCAATTCAGGAGTTCAGCCAGAATGTTGACACCAAGGCAGTTAAGATGGATGATGTTTTTTGCAGAATATGATTTTATAGTAACTTATCGTCCAGGACAAAATAATAAAAAAGCAGATGCTCTTTCCAGAAAAGACTCCTCTTTGCAAAGATTTGAAGGAGCTCCACAGGCGATCATAGATCCAGATAAAGTACTTTGTTTGTTGTCTGCTGACCAATTCCTAGAAAACATTTATGAAAATTTTCCTCTTTCTCAATGGAAAAAATGGGAAAGTAAAGGGGAGAATCAAACAATCAAAGAAGGAATACCATTCCATGGAAAACAAGTTTATCTCCCTACCAAAGAACTACAAAAAACTGTATTCAACTGGTTACATTCTCATCTGATGGCAGGGCATCCTGGTCCTAAAAAGACCATAGAAAAAATCCCAAAAAATATTCTGGTGGCCAACTCTTCAAAAGGATGTAATTCAAATGACTCAGAATTGTGAGACTTGTGCAAGGTTTAAAACAGATCACAGTAAACCAAAAGGGTTAGTACAAGTTTTACCTACACCAACCAAACCATGGGAACATATTTCTCTAGACTTTATTACAAATCTCCCACAAGTCAATCAGCATTCAGTTATCTTGGTTGTTGTAGACAGTCTAACTAAGTATGCACATTTCATTGCTTGTAAACGATTGCCTACGGCAGGACAATTAGCACAAATCTTTCTGGAGAATGTAGTACGATTACATGGTTTGCCGTCAGTATTGTTATCAGATCGAGGTTCTCAGTTTTCCTCCAAATTTTGGCAGCAATGGTGTCAATGTCTACAGATCACTTCAAATATGTCTACCAGTTATCATCCGCAAACGGATGGTCAAACCGAACGTTTAAATCAATCATTAAAACAATATTTGAGATGCTATGTAACAGATTCCAAACGATCTTGGTTAGAATTGTTGTGGATTGCAGAAATAGCTTATAATTCATCTCCTCACTCATCTACAGGATCATCCCCTTTCAAAGCTCTTTATGGATATTTGCCAAAGACTATCCCTTTAACACTGCCCAAAGAGGAAAGTAATGCACCAGCAGTACAAGACACAGTACAACTCATGCAGACTGTTCACCAGAAAATTCATTAAAAATTATTGCAAAGTAAGGAAGAGTACAAAAGACAATATGATAAACATCATCGATCAGGACCAACGTATGGATCAGGAGACAAAGTGTGGTTGTCCACAAAGAACTTACATTTCAAACATAAAAACATATTTCATCCCAAGTTCATCGGTCCATATCCAGTGATTCGTCAGGTCAATCCAGTAACATATAAACTACGACTTCCCAAGACCTTACGGATTCATCCTGTGTTTCATACGTCTTTGCTAAAACCAGCTAAACAAAATATAACTCCCAAACCAGCACCAATCTTAGTTCATGGCAATTGGGAGTATGAAGTACAAAAGATACTAGACTCTAAGCGCAGGGGTACAAAGCTATGGTATCTGGTGTCCTGGAAAGGTTATGGATCTGAGAACGTTTCTTGGGAACCAGCTGAGAACATACATGCACCTCGTTTGTTACGCAGCTTCCACCTCCTCCATCCTACAAAGCCGGGCCCTAGACCGCTCTTGGGAGGGGGGAGTACTGTCAGGACTAGGGTGGCTTGCGGTCTAGGGCCCGCCCCACGTCATGTACCATGTCCTAGGCGTTTGTGTGGAAAGGTACATTGCTTTCCTTCAAAGGGGCGTTGGTGGTACCATTGTACAAAACTGTGATGTACTGTGATGTAATATGCTTTTTATGTCCTGCACTGTACACTTTATATGCAGTTTATCCTCCCCTGTCCGCCTAATGCATGAGATTTGGCACCCTGAACGCGTCCGCGAGATGCGTGAGGTTTGACAACCTCAACGCGTCCGCGAGATGCGTGGGATTTGGCAAGCGGTCGCATCCGCGAGATGCGTAGGCGTTTCCTATGGACGCGTGTAAGGGGAAAACATCGGGCGTAGTCACGTCAACGTACGCGACCACACCCAGACCCCTTTGCTCACTATTCTAGGGATTTTGAAGGTGTGGCAGCTTCCTCCTGATGCTCTGGTTTGGAAACAGAGCTTTGGGAAGCAATTTTGATTCTCGTTGCAGAAGGCAAGTTGTATCCGGCAGAAGGTCCTTTTGAGAAGGCGATTCCAGTTGGAAGGTGGCAGTGGAGAAGTTTGCAGTTCCTGTAAGTTAAATCTCCGAGGTTTTGGATTTCTGCAACCACGCCCTTCTATTGAGTAGAGTAGGTCGTACTCTACAGGTAGGACCAATTGGGTATTTAAAGGCTCAAATTTGGCGCAATCATTGCAAAAGTGTTTTTTTTTCGAATGTTTCTTTGGGAAAATTAAAACATTCATTGTGTCCTTTGATATAATTTTGTGAGAGTTTAGACTCAATCTTCTTGAGTTCATCTTTGAATAGTTTAGGTCGCTATCCTTAACTGGCGCAATTCAGTTTATAGTGTATTAAAATAATTCATTTTGTTTAAAGAGTTATATTCATGAGCAGTTTTTTGGGTTTGAAGGTTACCAATGTAAAGTGAATATTTACAAGGTAAAGAGACATTTGAAGTTACCAATGTAAAGCAAATATTTACATGGCAAAGAGATATTTGTGGCTATCAATGTATAGAGGATATTTACAAGGAAAAGAACCATTAAGTACTTTGAAGCCTTGAGAAGCTAGTGTGTTTGTTAATACGCAATTCAAGATATTGTTGCCTTTTGATGACTTTGGAGTTAAGGCTGAATTTAAAGTCAAATATCCTTTAATTTAAGAAGCAATTTTAGTTATTTGATTTGTTGCAGAGTTTCGAAAATATTAGGAAAAACTTGCAGCATTAACTTTTCCTTTTCAGATCTCCCTCCCTGCTGTTCCCTACCTAACACCCTTTTCCCCCCGCTTGATCACTTCAATATTCTGTGTATTTACTACAATCAGAATTGGAGGTATCGAGAGGTGGGCCCTTATATCAACTCGACAGATCCTGAGGAAGACCTCGTCTGACACGCTCCCAAATCTGTCCGGGGGGTAGACCTCGCGTTGCTCGGCTGCCCCCCAAACCCCCCTTATATAAGGGGCCAGCCACCACAGGCCCTGGCAGGGTGGGGGTATTCTGCTGCCAGGGTGAGGGTATTCTGGTGCAGGGAGTGGAACAGAGACACTCCCTTCGCATTTGACACTGTATGCGAGACTTCCGTGTCTAGAAACTCGGAAGAGGCTGCTCGCGCACACTTTGTACCTAAAGGGAGGCAAGGGTGCGTTTTAAAGATGAATACAAGAGCGCTAAGCATCCAACGACATCAGAGAGGTTTAAAGACATGGGTATAGTAGCAACTGCCCCTCCCCATAAAAGCCCCCCCCCTCCCCACCCCCAATCTCAAGCACCTCTATCCGTCACTTTTCTCTCTGTACCAAGTGTCACCCTAAGGATTTTTGGGACACTAGGCAAGAAATATTCCAGCTATTTCTATGAGACCTTCATCTCTGAATGTTTAAGTAAGATTGAATATTACTTGCCATCACGTGGGCTTGAATTAGCAGAAACTGAGTAATAAAATTCGAAGTTGCTCTAAATGGGGCCCCAAAATATTTCTTGCGCAGTGCCCCAAAAGCCTTATGGTGACGCTGTGTTTAATGTATTCTACTCCGAGCCTATGTTGCTATTTTAATCTACTGGCCCTTGGCTTTCTGTTGTTTACACCTTTTGCATACCTTATGATCCTTTTCAGACAATATGTACCAACATGCATATTGCTTCTGGAGTAAATGCCAGGATTGTGTTAAAGTGCTATAAGCAGGGCCACTGGTTTTTTCTTCTCTT
The DNA here is from genome assembly GCF_964261635.1 of Lissotriton helveticus. Taxonomy (NCBI): domain Eukaryota; kingdom Metazoa; phylum Chordata; class Amphibia; order Caudata; family Salamandridae; genus Lissotriton; species Lissotriton helveticus. The sequence continues at coordinate 342,080,410 of NC_136060.1, read as the reverse complement.
TGGTATTCTGAGGGAGCCAGACAGCCCCCCTTGCCTGAGCCCAGACAGTTGTGGTGCGGGGACCCCTGACATCTTCGAAGTTGATGTTTGGAAAGCTGTTTATTTGGAAGCCAACATTTTGCGAGTTATTTTCACTTTTGTTGGCTTTACCTTGGTGAGTGAACTCTTGAAGCCCTTGGACGAGGGTTCAGCTGGCAGCACCTAATGAAAACCCTAGCCATGGGAAAAGCGCTTGGAATATTCCTTTTTGTGTGCGCGCTGGGACCAGCATCTGGCGAGCATGGTGAGTAAATGGTTAATCAAAGTGCGTTCACTTTTCTGTAAAGACGTTACCACGCAAGCCGTATGGTTGGTACATGGAGCATGGGTAAGTGTGAGTGGGTATGAGAGTTCTAAGTGCTTTAAATGGGCAGGTGCTGCTCGGTACGGAGTATGGCACTTTTTAGGGCTCGGGCCTTAGACTCCACGACGTGGAGGCGGAGCTTGCGAGCCCTAATGTGTTCAATGCAGAAAGGGCTCCGGCTGGCACATTCCTGGCACATTCCGTAGTTTTAATGGCATCTGCCTAGTGATTCGTCTTCGCTGTGATGTGTATTTAGAAACGTAGATGTGATAGGCTGTAAGTAATGTACGCGTGCCCGATGTGGCATATTGTGTGCGAGAACGAGCACGGCAGAGTGATTAATCTTAATTAGGAGCTGTCAGAGGGCCCGTGTAATGCAATCCAGATGGTGTGCACGTTCACCATCTAGCAGTGCGTTTGTCGGGCGCGCGTCAAGCAATGCGTGATTTTCTGTAAAGTGGAATGGGGCTGGTGAGTCACAAAGGATAAGCAGAGGTGGGTGTGTGGAAGGTGGAAGCCCATGTCAAGCGCTTGGAGTCATCCCGCTTCTCGGCGCCGAATTTAGTTAATTGGGCTGGGGCAAAGGAGGGCGCAGGACAGAGAGAGTTTGCAAGAATGTACAGTCAGACGCCCCCCTCCTCTCCTCAGTCCAGCTGCAAATGTATGTTTCAGAGGCCAGCACCGCTGGAATTGTGCCGGGAGGGGCTGTGACCGGGCACGCGCGTGCCAACCCCGTCCCTGCATGAAGCAATGTCTGCCCTCTGGACCCGTTCCACGGGGGGGGGGGGAGCAGAGGGGCCGCGCGCCACAAGGGAGGCCAGAACGAGGGGGCTGGGGGAGGGGTCAGGCACTGGCCAGGGGGACCATGAAGCTGAAAACAGTGTCGGCTTTCAGTGAAAACACACAGAGGTGCCGGGGCCCACTCTGGAGTGGACGTTATAACATGATTTGTGGCTCCTGTCCTGGCTGAGAGTAGAGTGGAGGCTCTAAATAACCCGCAGAGCCCCCACCCCGGCCCCGATCCTGATAAAGGATCAGTCTGTGCGGATCCTTATATGATGAGTGGCGCACGCAGCCTGTGCACCCTGCAGCAGCTGAAGCCCGAGGCGGACTCGGTGAGTAGGCACAAGTGCGGGTTAGTCTGTATTTGGATAACACCACTGTCATAACTCCTTTGAGCCCAGGTGTGGCAAAAATAAATTTCGCACTTTTCTGTTTTTGCTTCAAATCCCTTCCCTGGGCTCTAGGTATTCCTTACTCTCGTGTGTGAAAAAAATGTGAAAGCGCTGTTTTTTTCTGTTGAATTAATGGCGCTGGTATGTTTGTCTTTCATCCACGGTGCCGGTAACTGCCTGACTCTCTGATTAGACTTTGCTTTATTTGTTTAAGTGGAGTGAAAGTGAGCGTATTAAAAATATTTGTACTTTTAAAGTTATAATTAACCTGCCATGATGGTAGTCGTAAGACATTAGTGATTTATGACATATTGGTAATTTATAATTTACATCCTAAAGTGACGAATACTGAAAATGTACCCCTCTCTTAAGAGGCCAGTTTTTGTACAACTTTTGAAAAACTTTAGCCATGGGCGAGTTCTGAATTGGCTGATGCTTGTAATATTTTAGGTGGCATTTTCTGCTGATGTCATGGGGTACTAACACAAAGGTTATTACTTTGTTATAGATGACGCATTATAACACCTCCTTTATAGTCCTGTGATGTAGGTACAATTTAATTCCACTAGGCCCTAGATGTAGACCGAATCGACTTTCTGCCTATTAATGACTATTGTAGTGAGGTTTCAAGAGGCGCCTCTGGTCACACTGTGATTGCAGAGATGTGGTTGGGGGTGCTGTGCCAGAGAGAGCTGGGTTACACTATGATACAGGAGGTGTATTGGCATCATCCTCTAGTGAAGGGTTGGGTTACATCAATTGACGTAAGTCACACAACATACAAGTACAGATTTTGGTTGCACCGAAGGCCCATGCCATTGTCTTAGAACACACACAGTGTCACGGTAGTGCAAGTTCGCATTCAACCGCAGGGATATCTGATTCAATCACATAGTTTGAACTTTGGTTTGACCCAGAGAGTTATGGGATATGTCCGTGGGCAGAATTTTTTCAAAGTAGTGAATTTTCAACCGAAGGGAGGACAGGCGTGCATTGTAGTTGTTAACTGGTGCTTGTGTGCATTCTCGAAGTGTAACATAATATGCATTTGCAAAGCTCACCATCACTCCTGGGTGCTGAATAATACGTTTATTGTTAACCAGTTCAGTGGTGCTCATCTCATTGACCTGAAGGATGAAAGGGGCTTTTCTTTTCTGTGAGCTTGGTGCACTTTCCATTCCAGTGCCGAAGACCATCAGTAAATGTCGACACAAAATGGCAGCATTTTTCGTTCAGTGCAAACATGAGTGTCCAATGTAAAGTGTATATTTTGTTTTAAGCGATCGCATGTATTTGTATCGGGTTTTGTTGCCCCTTTATGTTTTTGCTATGAAATAATAAAAAATGTGATTTAAACCTGGAAATAAGCAACTGTTTATGTTGCTATTTGGCTAAATAGGCGTATGCGCCTTCTAGTGCCACAAGCCATTTATCTACTTACAATAGATTATTCCTTTGTCTGCCCCAGGGAGGCAGTACTAATCCTTCCTTTACTTGAAGATAGTTTTATTTACTTGATCTAATTCAATCATGATGTACTACCCTTTTTGTGACAGTCTCATTCTACATGTGTACTGCACGTTTATTCCAATATATGAAATCACTTTATGTATGTGTGTGTGTGTGTGTGTGTGTTTCCTTTTTGTGAGTTTGTGTCTTCTTGACATAGCATCCTTTCCTTCACACTAGTAGTTCCACCTTCATCACACACTTCTGTTGTCTTGCCACCGCACATCTAGTGAGTAGAGTAGTGAGTAAAGTAGTGAGTGCAGAGTAGTGAGTAGAGAAGTGAGTAGTGAGTAGAATAGTGAGTAAAGTAGTGAGTGCAGAGTAGTGAGTAGAGTAGTGAGTAGTGAGTAGAGTAGTGAGTAGTGAGTAGAGTAGTGAGTAGAGTAGTGAGTAGTGAGTAGAGTAGTGAGGTGAGTAGAGTAGTGAGTAAAGTAGTGAGTGCAGAGTAGTGAGTAGAGTAGTGAGTAGAGTAGTGAGTAGAGTAGTGAGTAGAGTAGTGAGTAGAGTAGTGAGTAGAGTAGTGAGGTGAGTAGAGTAGTGAGTAAAGTAGTGAGTGCAGAGTAGTGAGTAGTGAGTAGAGTAGTGAGTAGTGAGCAGAGTAGTGAGTAAATTAGTGAGTGCAGAGTAGTGAGTAGAGAAGTGAGTAGTGAGTAGTGAGTAGAGTAGTGAGTAGTTAGTAGAGTAGTGAGTAGAGTAGTGAGTAGAGTAGTGAGTAGTGAGTAGAGAAGTGAGTAGTGAGTAGTGAGTAGAGAGTAGAGTAGTGAGTAGTGAGTGCAGAGTAGTGAGTGGTGAGTAGAGTAGTGAGTGGTGAGTAGAGTAGTGAGTCGTGAGTAGAGTAGTGAGTCGTGAGTAGAGTAGTGAGTAGTGAGTAGAGTAGTGAGTAGTGAGTAGAGTAGTGAGTAGAGTAGTGAGTAGAGTAGTGAGTAGAGTAGTAGAGTAGAGTAGTGAGTAGTGAGTAGAGTGGTGAGTAGAGTAGTGAGTAAAGTAGTGAGTGCAGAGTAGTGAGTAGAGTAGTGAGTAGAGTAGTGAGTAGAGTAGTGAGTAGAGTAGTGAGTAGTGAGTAGAGTAGTGAGGTGAGCAGAGTAGTGAGTGCTGAGTAGTGAGTAGTGAGTTGAGTAGTGAGGTGAGTAGAGTAGTGAGTAAAGTAGTGAGTGCAGAGTAGTGAGTAGAGAAGTGAGTAGTGAGTAGAGTAGTGAGTAGAGTAGTGAGTGCAGAGTAGTGAGTAGAGTAGTCAGTAGTGAGTAGAGTAGTGAGTAGAGTAGTGAGGTGAGTAGAGTAGTGAGTAAAGTAGTGAGTGCAGAGTAGTGAGTAGAGAAGTGAGTAGTGAGTAGAGTAGTGTAGTGAGTAGAGTAGTGAGTAGAGTAGTGAGTAGTGAGTAGAAAGTAGTGAGTTGAGTAGTGAGTAGAGTAGTGAGTAGTGAGTAGAGTAGTGAGTAGTGAGTAGAGAAGTGAGTAGTGAGTAGAGAGTAGAGTAGTGAGTAGAGTAGTGAGTCGTAGTGAGTAGAGTAGTGAGTCGTGAGTAGAGTAGTGAGTAGTGAGGTGAGTAGAGTAGTGAGTACAGTAGTGAGTGCAGAGTAGTGAGTAGAGAAGTGAGTAGTGAGTAGAGTAGTGAGTAGTGAGTGCAGAGTAGTGAGTAGAGTAGTCAGTAGTGAGTAGAGTAGTGAGGTGAGTAGAGTAGTGAGGTGAGTAGAGTAGTGAGGTGAGTAGAGTAGTGAGGTGAGTAGAGTAGTGAGTAAAGTAGTGAGTGCAGATTAGTGAGTAGAGAAGTGAGTAGTGAGTAGAGTAGTGTAGTGAGTAGTGAGTAGAGTAGTGAGTAGAAAGTAGTGAGTTGAGTAGTGAGTAGAGTAGTGAGTAGAGTAGTGAGTAGTGAGTAGAGTAGTGAGTAGTGAGTAGTGAGCAGAGTAGTGAGTAGAGTAGTGAGTAGACTAGTGAGTAGAGTAGTGAGTAGAGTAGTGAGTAGAGTAGTGAGTAGAGTAGTGAGTAGTGAGTAGAGTAGTGAGTAGAGTAGTGAGTAGAGTAGTGAGTAGAGTAGTGAGTAGTGAGTAGAGAAGTGAGTAGAGTAGTGAGTAGAGTAGTGAGTAGTGAGTAGAGTAGTGAGTAGTGAGTAGAGTAGTGAGTAGAGTAGTGAGTAGAAAGTAGAGTAGTGAGTAGAGTAGTGAGTAGGACATCACAGGCAGCAGCTGTGCAAGCTTCTTACACTCACAAGGAGACCACAGGCAGCTGAGGTGCAATCTTCTCCCACTCACAAGAACGACATCACAGGCAGCAGCAGTGCAAGCTTCTTACACTCACAAGGAGACCACAGGCAGCAGAGGTGCAAGCTTCTCACACTCACAAGAAGGACATCACAGGCAGTAACGGTGCAATATTCTCACACTCACAAGGAGATCACTGGCAGTACACACCACATGAACACACTCCATAACACATAGCAACAATACATTGGCATTTACAATGCCATTAGCTCGAACTCAAATAAATCCGAGCCCGATTGCATTTCTAATGCTTGTTTTATTTTGAGAGGAAGAGTACCGGCATTTCTCAAGACAGACACAATACTTTTAATTAGAGAGCACCGGCACTTCTCAGTTACAAGCAGTACCTGCACTTCTATTTTTCCATTTCAAGCACCAGGAGTACTGGCACTTCGAACCATCCGAAAGTCTACCCTCACCAGGCACCGGTATGCCACTGGTGATGCCATTGTGCAAACTGTTGCAAGTGCAAGTTTGCCATTTCGCCTCTCCATTGTATGAGACTTCTAGATGAAATGTGTGTCTTTTGCTCAAAAAGTGACTACTACAGAGTAGCCTCCACCTTTATTTTGCATAACACACCTACAAGTGCAGATGTCATAGTGAACGTCCTCCACACGCTTTTTCGGGATCTATGACACCCCCACCACCCTCTAGCCATCCATGAGTTGTGTATTGATTTACAGCTTGTGGTGCACTGGTACATTAGGCCAGGGTCTTAATGGGTGGATGAAAGGCGTGTACAACCTGGGTATCGTGTGTTTAAGTGCTTGTGGACTGGCTCCACTTTTCATCCTAAGGAGACAGACATGAACCTTTTCATTCAATAGATGCTGATGACAAGCCATTGACAATGTGCAGTCACAATGATCCCTGCTAGAGTGATGTGAGTGAGGTCTGAGTGTGTGAGGTGCACATGGCATAATATGGAAAAATTGCTCCGCGAGTGAATGTGCCTGCGGATGAGAGCTGTGCACAACCTGTGAGCCATAGCGATTATAAAGAGACTAAACTCGGTTTCTTTGCTCAGTCGTTGATAAAATAAGTATCTCTGGGCAAGAATACACACATTTTTGCCTAGAACGCTGCAAAGTTAGAATTACTGTCGCTGGTGAATGTTTATTATTCCATTGTTGAAACCTCTGAACTTTTCACAAGTTCGACCTGCTCTTCTGTTTTTTTACAGCTTTTATCTGAAGAACATATGATTTGTATAGTCGTATATATTTATTAAAAGCTGCTATGAGATTGAAATATACTTGTTATAATGTGCTGCTGTGACTGCCAGTGAATTACTATTAAGAAGTCCCTGAATGAAGTAGGCATTGTCTTCAGGAGCCTTTGTTGTTTTCCTTGGTCTCTATCTCTTTTAGACTTCACCCTGTTTCTTCCTATCCTCTCCTCAATGCTGATACACGGGTATTTCTGTACAATCAAAAAGCAACTGCCGGCATGAGAGCCTTTCAACATCTTCCTCAAGAACCACCAGCTCTGCACTTATGAACTAGGTGCAATGGAACTCTCCCAGGGCTTTCCACCCATAATGATGGATTTCTACTGCTTTGAATTACCAGCTACTTCTAGTAGTACCCCTCTGGATTAGGCTGGTCACTGGGACAGTTAAAGTTCTTGCCTAACTCAGCTACAAGCAAGTGTGGATACCCAGTAATAAATGGCAGGTATCTTTGGTTGCTCACAACAGACAGATCACCTGCGCTAGTATTCTCCTGGACCAGGGAATTAATGGGTGTCTTGAATCCTCCCATTCCCACAGAATGGCAGTCATCTAGGTTTTACAGCCTGATCTATGGGAGAATAATCTCTTGGTAACGTTGTGGTTTCACTTTGTTGTTGTTGATCCCTAGGGATCCAGCAGCTTAACTATCAGTTGAGCAGCACATACCATGGCACTGGGACCCAGAAGCTTAAGAGGGCCTCTACACCCCACTTGTGGGTAGCCTTTTCAACTCAGGGCTGGTGGACATTATCCTTGTTTGCACTAGGACCAATGGCACAACTTCTCTGCCACTGTAGTGCGCTAATGGGAAGTTTATACTTCAGAGGCTATATGTACAAGATATTCGATTGGTTTAAAGATTCAGGGTCTCGTTTATGAGGCCCTACCGACACTTTTGCACGGCCGGAACGTCACTTTATTGACGTTCTGGTGATACAATGTGCCACTGGCATATTTATAATGTCACGTTAAGCCACTCTACGTGGCTTTTCATGGCCTTATAAATATGTGCCTCTTTTACGCAGAAAACTGCGAGAAAGGGGCATTCCAGGAGTGTTGCTAGGGGAGTTCCCAGCAACATCCATGGCTTTTCGACACTGCCCTAGATTTACGAGAAATCTTAAGTCTAAGTGCCAAAAACGTACACCTCCCCAGGGAAGGCGTATGGGAGGCACAACAAGGAGAAATATCTTTATTTCTTTAATTCTCCTCATTTTTCATCTTTCTATGCGTGCTGCATTCTGCCTCTTGTGATTGTTTTTGTGCAGGAAGGTTTCTTCCTGCACAAAAAGAATCATCCCCGCAAGGCAGGCACCCTTGCACCATGGTGCAAAGGTGCCTGCGTTGGCGCACGGCAGCCCACTGTGCGCTGGCGCAAGGGAAAAGGAGAGGAATCCGCCGTATCTAATAGATATGGTGCATTCCTGAACTTTCCTTTTGTCGAAGGGCAGTGCAGAAGAAAGGCCGGCTGCACTGCCCCACAGCAAAAAAAAAACCATAAATTACGCCCTCAGTGTGCTATTACAAAGAGTAACATGACACACATTCCTTGCTGCCCACACATCTCTTTCTTCCTGGCCTGCTACCCAGGTGTGGACTGAGAAGCCTGGAGCAGAGCAGGTTGGATGTCCCTCAGCAGCTCGCTGCATTGCGAGTTGTGTTGAGAGGCTAGCCTTAGTAACAAGGTGACAGAGAGAGGCACTGCACAAAAGATGGGGTCCTCCTGAACACAGTTTGAAAACACACTTTTTTGTTTTGTGACAATATGGATGAATTTGTACACCTGTACTAAACTAACTGGGGATACTCCAAAGGATAGGGGGATCCTCAGATTGAATTAATGGTCATTCTGCCCCTGCTGCACCAACTATGTTGGGATGCTTATGTTGAACTGTCTTTGATATTTTGGTTCATGCTTTTCTATTATATTTCTGACCTACACTCTATTGACAAAATCACATATTTTGTATTATTATTAAATGGAATTTGTAGAGCGCACTGACACCATGAGTTTCCTGGCGCTATATATCTTGTAGTGTCCTATGACTGTACAGTTCATTCCATTAACTTTTGGAATTTGAAACTGATATGTGGGACATGGGAGCTGGAAAGGGGGCCTAGACATACAATCTCATCTCTGGATCGAGAGTGCTTACTTTGAAAGCCTCACACATGTAATACTATCAGTGCATGAGGGACAGTGCTTGACTCTATAAATGGTGCTTCCTCCCTCTGGTGCCCATCCTCACAAAATTATTCATTTTAGTGCTATAAACAGAACACAGTTTCTATTTGTGAACTCATTGGACACTTCAAATTTACCTCAATTGGTTCTCCCACAGTTTATTGGATCGCAGACAGTGATGAACCTTAGTTTCATGAGGCAAAGTGTCCCCACGTTAAGGAACCTTCCCAAACATCAATTAGCAGAGTAAAAATAGTTGAATAAACAAATGAAAAATGTAAGTGTTTTACTACAAACATTCAAAATAAGCAGTACAGAGTCAATGCCAAGTTGCAAAGTTATGCAGAGTATGTAAAAAAAATTGAAAATATTCAATGGGCATCAAAATCGTAAGAAAATGGGGCAGCACCTATAGCAGCACAGGAAAGCTGAGGAAAATCTCTGGCTCAACCCCAAAATCAAGGGGTTCTTATACACAATTCTTGCATAACAAATTTAGAAAGCTACGTGGTGCGAGAAAAAGTACAATTTGTTTAGCAAATCAGAACACAGGAATTAAACACTTCATTACCTTAACACATAAGCACAATCCCTTTTCTAAAAAACGTATTCAACACTCTTTATCCTAATATCACCTGGAGGTGTTCTAACAAATATCAAACATTTAGACAATAAGACTTTCTCCAAGTGAGTGTGAAGAAACCAAATGAGATTAATAAATACTTGGTGCAATCTTACATCCGTACTATACCAAGTTCAACACTAGCCAGGCATACTGCAGTGGAAATAACCCATTATGTCATCAGCTTCCTGTGTCCTGGGAAGCCTGTGGGGAGAGGATGTGTGCTAGGGTGCGGGGAATGACTGACAGAGATGGCTGCCATCTTGTTCAAAATGAAGAATTATACAGACACGTGGCCTAAAAAAAACACAATAATAACTTCACTACTACACATCAGATGAAAATTGTTTGAAATGTAACTATATCAATTCCCTCTGTTTTTATAAAATTGCACATTACAAGTTATTATTATTGTACAAAAATATAATCTTAAAAATAATCTCACACCTGTCGACAGAGTGTGCTTTCTTTATAGAGACATTCAAAGCAGTTAGAATCTACAGCTCAAAACAATTAAACAGTGTTTCCGTGCTGCAGGAAAAGCGAAAAACTAACAAGTATTTGTTGAAACTCATGCAGCTATATGAGAACTCCTAAGCATTGTGTTTTAAGCATGTGCCTCGCTACCAATAGTCGATTAGTACTATTTTTTTGCTCCAGAGCCACACAGAATGCAGGCCTGGACAAGCCTGCCAATGCACCTAATTCATGGCTTGCTTTATTACCCTGATGTTGAGCTAATTGTATATATGCTGCACTTTGAACTGCCTGGGAGGAAGCAAGGAGCGCTGGAAAAGAGGTAGTGGGGATGGGAGCGGGTGTGGGGACAGAAAGAGGAGCAGCAGGAGATGAGGAGGCATGGGGGAGAGAACGAGGAGGAGCAGCAGGAGATGGGAGAAGGTGGAGAGAAAGAAGAGCAGCAGGAGATGGGAGGGGTGGGTGAGAGAAGCAGCAGGAGATGGGAGGGGGTGGGGGAGAGAAAGAGGAGCAGCAGGAGATGGGAGGGGGTGGGTGAGAGAAGCAGCAGGAGATGGGAGGGGGTGGGGGAGAGAAAGAGGAGCAGCAGGAGATCGGAGGGGCGGTTGGGGAATAGAAAGAGGACAGCAGTAGATGGGAGGGGTGTGGGGGAGAGAAAGAGGAGCAGTAGGAGATGGGAGGGGGAGAGAAAGAAGAGCAGCAGGAGATGGGAGGGGGCTGGGGGAGAGAAAGAGGAGCAGCAGGAGATGGGAGGGGGTGGGGGTGAGAAAGAGGAGCAGTCTGAGATGGGAGGGGGCTGGGGGAGAGAAAGAGGAGCAGCAGGAGATGGGAGGGGGCTGGGGGAGAGAAAGAGGTGCAGCAGGAGATGGGAGGGGGTGGGGGTGAGAAAGAGGAGCAGTCTGAGATGGGAGGGGGCTGGGGGAGAGAAAGAGGAGCAGCAGGAGATGGGAGGGGGCTGGGGGAGAGAAAGAGGAGCAGCAGGAGATGGGAGGGGGTGGGGGTGAGAAAGAGGAGCAGTCTGAGATGGGAGGGGGCTGGGGGAGAGAAAGAGGAGCAGCAGGAGATGGGAGGGGGTGGGGTGAGAAAGAGGAGCAGTCTGAGATGGGAGGGGGCTGGGGGAGAGAAACAGGAGCAGCAGGAGATGGGAGCGGGGGGGTGGGGGAGAGAAAGAAGAGCCGCAGGAGATGGGAGGGGGTTGGGGTGAGAAAGAGGAGCAGCAGGAGATGGGAGGGGTGTGGGGGTGAGAAAGAGGAGCAGTAGGAGATGGGGGGGAGAGAAAGAAGAGCATCAGGAGATGGGAGGGGGCTGGGGGAGAGAAACAGGAGCAGCAGGAGATGGGAGGGGTGAGGGAGAGAAAGAGGAGCAGCAGGAGATGGGAGGGGTGGGGGTGAGAAAGAGGAGCAGCAGGAGATGGGAGGGTGAGGGAGAGAAAGAGGAGCAGCAGGGGATGGGAGGGGTGTGGGGGAGAGAAAGAGGAGCAGTAGGAGATGGGAGGGGGTAGGGGTGAGAACGAGGAGCAGCAGGAGATGGGGGTGGAGAAGAGAAAGAGGAGCACCAGGAGATGGGGTGGGGGAGAGAAAGAGGAGCAGCAGGAGATGGGAGCGGGGGTGGGGGAGAGAAAGAAGAGCCACAGGAGATGGGAGGGGGTGGGGGTGAGAAAGAGGAGCAGCAGGAGATGGGGGTGGAGAAGAGAAAGAGGAGCACCAGGAGATGGGGTGGGGGAGAGAAAGAGGAGCAGCAGGAGATGGGAGCGGGGGTGGGGGAGAGAAAGAAGAGTCACAGGAGATGGGAGGGGGTGGGGGTGAGAAAGAGGAGCAGCAGGAGATGGGGCGGAGAAGAGAAAGAGGAGCAACAGGAGATGGGGTGGGGGAGAGAAAGAGTAGCAGCAGGAGATGGGGTGGGGGAGAGAAAGAAGAGCAGGAGGAGATGGCAGGGGGTGGGTAGAGAAAGAGGAGCAGCGGGGGCGGGGAGAGAAAGAGGAGCAGCAGGAGATGGGGGAGAAAGAGGAGCAGCAGGAGATGAGAGCGGGGCGGGGAGAGAAAGAGGAGCAGCAGAAGATGGGACGGGCTGTGGGAGAAAGTGGAGCAGCATGAGATGGGAGCGGGGCGGGGAGAGAAAGAGGAGCAGCAGAAGATGGGAGGGGGGGGCTGTGGGGGAGAAAATGGAGCAGCAGGAGATGGTAGGGGGTCAGGAGAGAAAGAGGAGCAGCAAGAGATGGGGGAGAAAAAGGAGCAGCAGGAGATGAGAGCGGGGTGGAGGAGAGAAAGAGGAGCAGCAGAAGATGGGAAGGGGCTGGGGGAGAAAGAGGAGCAGCAGGAGATGAGAGCGGGGTGGAGGAGAGAAAGAGGAGCAGCAGAAGATGGGAAGGGGCTGGGGGAGAAAGAGGAGCAGCAGGAGATGGGATCGGGGGTGGGGGGAGAAAGAGGAGCAGCAGGAGATGGAAGGGGGTGGGGGAGAGAAAGAGGAGCAGCAGAAGATGGGAAGGGGCTGGGGGAGAAAGAGGAGCAGCAGGAGATGGGATCGGGGGGGTGGGGGGAGAAAGAGGAGCAGCAGGAGATGGAAGGGGGTGGGGGAGAGAAAGAGGAGCAGCAGGAGATGGAAGGGGGTGGGGGAGAGAAAGAGGAGCAGCAGGAGATGGAAGGGGGATGCGCGGGGAGAAAGAGGAGCAGCAGGAGATGGGAGGGGGATGGGCGGGGAGAAAGAGGAGCAGCAGAAAATGGGAGCAGGTTAATTGCAGTATGAAATAAACACCAGCTCACTTACCCTATAGGCCTACTCAATGAGACACAAGTGGTGTACTTAAGCAAGTGCCCCTGACATTCAAGGGCCATTAGCAACTAGCTTCATTCCTTTTTTTTTACTCCTGCTCATAACAAAAGCACAGGCAGCAATCCTGAGGATAGCAGAAAGGTAATAGACACTAAATGGTCGATTAGGGTGGCGGGTGGACCGAAGTACGCCCGCCATCCCCGCGGTGTTGGGACCGGCCGCCAGACATGTGGCGGTCCTGCACCGCAATTAGGATGCTACCGCCACCCTGGCGGTCGCATTCCGCAGTTTAACATTGCAGCGGGTGTTGTATTACTTGTTACGATGGCATAACGGTTGCCACCACCGTTACGCCATCATAATGAGCCCCTTAGTCTTTGATGTTTTGCTGCCCTCCTTTATTTCTTAGGGGAATAAAATCCTTCAAAAACATTACAACACAAGCCAGAGCTGATTTGCAAGCTGGCAAGTGGCTACTTTAAGGGTTGATTTGACGCCCAATTTGTGTTTAAATCGCGACTTTTAGGCAAGGTAAAAAAAAATAAGCAAAGCAAAACACTAAAATGAGTGTCTGGCTTTGCTTGGAAGGCAGGAGGTGCGGGTGCGGCCGAGAACAAAAAACAGTTAACAGAGATGTTTCTGCCTCAAATGAGTTAAGCCACTGATTTTCGCCAGTTAGATTTATTAACACACACACACAACAATCTATGTAACTCATGGGCGGAAACTCATCCAAACAACTACTTGACTGTGAAATATTTGTTTTAATACGCCTTATGATTTACAGGCAATTCATTTGTTTTATTCTCGTACATGTAAATTGAATGAAAAACGTAAAGAATAAGATGCAACTTGTATTATTCGGAACAGGACCTATCTCTAACGATGTACATGTGTACTCCATAAACCACGTAAAAAATCAGCGCTGTGACGTGAGTGACATCTAGTGGCCAGTAAGAAGAAAATCAAAACTTGTGATTCTGATACAATAATAAAATAGGATGTGTGAAAAGTAACTTTGCAAATTCAAATATAGCACACTAGTAACTTGTATTAAGGGGATTTATACATGCCATAAGAAAATTCACCAATACAGTATATCAGTATATATTTCGGAAATGTGCTTAGGCTAAAGAGGCAAATATCACTGAGAAAAAGTTAGCTAACTATAGAGCATCGGCATCAGCAACTTCACAGGACAGACTATGGGCAACCAACTACTCAGCTCAACAAAATCCAAGCTAAGTCCTTCAGACTATCTAGCCATATGGATAACGCACTTCAAATATTTTGACCAGAATCAAACTCCCTTGATTTAGCTTCAACAAACAAGAACTAGACACTTAGCAACCATACACAATCAAATGACAGAAATCACAGAACTGTACAAAAAGGGCTTCTGGATTAAGAAAGTGTCAATCGGCATGTTAATGGTATATGGAACTATGTGAATGCTGATAACAAAATATAATATCATGACAGTCTTGTCATCTATTCTAGTCAATATCTTTATCCAGCTGAGGCTTCACCCTGAAGATAGGAATGATAGCAGCAATACCCCCTAACGAAGAAATGTAGTATTTTCCACCATCAGAAGAGGGCCTCTGTTTAATAAACCACTTTTCTTCTAACATGCACACCTAGCCCTCAGAATAGCATATGCATTGTAGACACATCAATTACACGGCAAGCCGGTGGTAATTCTAGTATATGCGAGTGCATAAACATGATAAATTCACATGTGGGACAGAACGTGTATTTACTAAAAATGAAAATGTGGTACTTCAAGACAAAACTTTTTTAATAAAATGATAAGCTTTTGTCTGGGGAACCTGGTGAAATTTTACAAATTTAAAAACATTTTTATAGTACGGCGTACACTTTCATTAACGTTCAAGCTGTGGTTTGGATACAAAAAAATGAATTGCCAAATTTGGGCCCTATTCCCAAAGGTGGATTTGATCGTAAACATGAATGGATTATCTCCAGATTTGGTGTGGTTGTAGGAGACAGGGCTTTCTGGATGGGGAAAATACTTTTCCAGTGAAGGGGATAAAAAGGTGATTGTGCACAGGGGATCCTATTATCCCTCAGTGGAGTTTTCTGCTGTGGAGAACTCAGCACAGCTGCAGTACGATTCCATTTATAATGTGACATAAACTTTTCTGGAATACGCATGTTTTTTTCTACATTGCCCCTTATAACAGATTACTGAGAATCTACTTACAAAGAGCATGAATGGTTAATGAATGGAAATGAAATATAAAATGTAGATCGCTTTTATGGTGAATGTAAAGTGAAATTGCATTTTCTGAACTCTGTATCACCAATGGCTCCTTGGAACTTGCTTTCATAGAATCTGTGCTGGCAAATGCACCAGCTCCCAACCATTTTTTTGTATTTATCTAGAATCAGGTAAACCTGCAACAATCCCTAGGAGTCGCACTATGCAAGTAGTGGAATATATGAGTGCTATTTCAAAGCCTGTGTATTATTTAGTGAGAAATGTGCCGTGAAATGTATCTTCCGGAGTTGCACAAGCATGCAAAGCAAAATGTCTGCTTCGCGCTAATTCACCACGGCATCGACCCTTAATCAGTGTTTACAGTGACAAAATTAGGCTGATCTTACCATTTGTTTTCTGTACAGAGGCTTGTTAAAACTAGCGCTTTCTGTAATCTGCTTTCCTCTGCTTTTGAGTGAAGTTATGTTAGAAATGGGGGTCTCTAGATGACAGAGGTAGGAACCTTTGTCAAAGTAGGGACCCTTCATCCTAGTCAGAGCAAGGGAGTTAGACTTCTAAAATAACACCTGCTCACCCCCTTGGTAGCGTGGCACGAGCAGTCAGGCTTATCTCAGAGGCAGTGAGTAAAGTATTTGCACATAACCAACTGTAAAACAGTGAAAATACAAAAGGACACCACACCATTTTAGAAAAAAATCCCAAAAATGTATATATCCAAAACAAGACCTAAACGATAAGAATCCAACATACAGTACTTTAAAAATATGCACTTTGTAAGAATACTTCAAAAATACAGTTCCTTGAAGTCGGTAGCACTGTCCGGTGCTACCGCAGTGCTGTAAACAACAGAATCCAACAATTCCATCTGACCGCGTCAGTCAGGGGTGTCGACTGACTCGTAAACAGTACCTTTTGTGTGGTGGCCGACATGGTGCTAACCGGTCGTGGCAACTGTCGCGTTGCGATGCGAATCGTACCGCTGCAGCATGCGATGCCCTCAAGGAACGGTGCAGGCAGCGGCTCAGTGACGGTCGTCCAGCGGTGTCGGTGAGCCCAGGGCAGCGGTGCGAAGTGAAGGTGGTGCTCGATGCAGTGCTGACAGATCACGGTGCATGCAACCAAGCCGGTCGCGGTGATGGAGCAAGGATTCGCACATAAAGCGACTTGCTTGTACTCATGAACCTCGAATAACAGTATTAAAAGATAACCAATATGTTTGTCTTACTAAACTTTATTTTCACTTACATTCCGGGTATCCGAGGGAAGCTTGCTTATGTGTTTTCTAATCCCCTAATACGCTTGCAAAATAAAATGGCTGCTGCTACGCGGTAATTTCTACTGCGCATGCGTCGGTCATACCCATGTGACGTGACGTACCCGCAGTTTTGGAGGGAAGCTGTTTGCATCTGCGCATTAGAGCTAAGATGGCTGCTTTGTGTTCTCACATACAAGAAGCTTGCATTGCTGCTTTTGCTAAACTGTCCGTTCTGCTTAATCCTAATGCTATAGTTTATTATAAAGTAACGGGTATAGAGTAGAAGTTCATGGTATACAGTGCATTCATTTTTTCTGTGTTCTAAAACGGTTTCTTTTCCATTTCATGGTACATTACGAAATATGGCCTATTTTCCCTTGCTGCACTCCATCTTGCTTGAAACTGCGTCTGCGCGAGATCTGCGAGTCTCCACAGCAGTGACCTTTGAAATCCAGCTAAGGAGCTGACTGACTGAGAAGATGCTCCTGGGAACACCACCTACTGAACTTTGGACACATATATTGTTGTATTGAATAAAACATCCATTGTTTGCGAGTGGAAAACATTCATGGGAGCCTGAATTTAATTTGAATAGGAGACGGCAAAATTCAGAAACATTAGGGGGTGTGATGACCTGTCCTTTGTCCAATCGAAATTGGGGATTCTCACACTTGCAACATTGGGGGGTGGTACACTGACCTGGAAAATAGTATAACTAGCATAGGTTTAGCTAGAGAAATTGTCCGACTTGTCCGAATAGCTGACCTGTCACTGACCCACCGCATCCAATAGCTGATCGAGCACAGAGGTGCTGCGAAGTACTCTGTCAGAAGACTCGCTGACCCAATCGGGGTTTTGGGACCTGAAGTGCTGGCGAAGCACTTTGCTGGGGAATTCAATAACCCAATCGGGTTTCTGACTGATAGCTGCAGAGAGGGTGTAGTGCAGGCGTTGCAACTGACCTGCGGGTGCTGGTCTCAACTTTGGTGGTCCGGTTCTGATCCAAATCTGGTTTTCCTGTCCTGTCTCTGACCTGCACTTGCTGGCCTACTGGCGTTTGCAACTTTCGGGGTTTCTGTCCTTAACTGACCCGTGGCCAGGGTTGTTCTTCACACCGTTCTAGGTAAATATAAATCTGCGTGGGAAACAAATAGTACCTTTGCGTCCTTTTTCTTACCCTCCTTGAATCGTGCTAGAGTCATAATTTGCATATGTTCCTTTTTCTCTTCCCCTCCTGTGAGACATAATAAAATCGTGATTCTTGCTATTTTAGCAAGACCCAATTTTCTCCTATCCTTTAGAACTGAAGATAGAGAAATGTTCATGGAAATATAGATGTTCCTTTTCTTTACCCTCCTTTAGCCGAACTAAAGTGGTTGCTCTGAATTATTAGCGTGTTCCATTTTCTTGCCTTCCCTATAGTTATATGGTAAAACTCAGTTAAGTCATTATAATTTGTGTTCCCTCTTTCTTACTCAACCCCTTCAAAGCAATCAAACTGTGATTTCTAGCATGTCCCTTATTTACCCCGTCCTTTAGAAGACACCTTTTTAAGTCTGATTTCTGTGAGTTCATTACAGTAAGTTCCCTGTTCTTACCTTCCCTTTAAAATTCTAAATGGTTGGCATAATATATCTTTTGCATAGTTATACACTTTTTATGATTCTGGTTATTGATAGCTTGCTTGTTGTAAACCTTTGGCTTTCAACGCTTGAAGAAGATAGATAAAGGTTTTCAAAACTTCTCGAGTCTGTGGTTATTATAAAAGAGTGCAAATGTTATGGAAATTTTGGCTGTTTGCTTATCTTTACAACTAACTCCCTGATCCAGTGTGTTCATAGGTACCAGTGTCAAGGATTGGTAAGTCAATGGTATAGGAATCGGTAGTATTAAATAAACTGGTAGTAGAGAGTAGGTTACCCGATTGACATATGTGGAGAACTGAATTATGGGCTCAGGTGTGCATTGGTAAATTATAGTCGGGTGACCTGCGCGCTCTATCAGCGGGAAGCGGGTGTTGGTGGTCTGGACTGCGGTGTGGGACAGGACGAGCAATGTGGTCACGGAAGTCGCGGTCAGTGTGCAGCGACAGCGTTGGTGATTCCAGGGCAACGAAGTGAAGCGAGGCGGTGCAGAGTGCAGTGCCCACAAGTCATGATGCAAGCAGTGGCTCAGTGGTGGCAGTCATCGTCGGTGAGACCAGGGTTGCGGTGCAAGATGCAGTGCCTTCAGGACACGAGATGCAATGCCTTCAGGACATGGAGCCGGTGACGGACTCGGTGATGGAGTCGGTTGCTTTTCCCCCTCTGTGGCGGCTGAAACCGCAGTTCCAGAAGCGGTACTCAGAGGTTGGTGAAGACTTTGCAGCCCCTGAGACTTCAGAACAGGAGGAAAGCTCTACTTCAAGCCCTTGGAGATACTCCGCACAAGTAGAGAAAGTTCATTCCATTCCTTTCACTGCCCAAGGCAGAAGCAGCAACTGCAGGCCAACCCAAAAAAGCAACAACACAGCAAAGGGGCAGTACTCTCCCTGGCAGTTCTTCCAGATCTTCTTCTTGGCAGGTTCCTGGATTCCAGCGAGTTCTCTGAAGTCTTATCTCCCTGAGACATCCAAAAGGAGGCAAGCTCTACTTCAAGCCCTTGGGGAAAACTATAACAGCAGGATGATGAAAGTACAATCCAGTTCTTTCCCTGTCCAAGACAGAAGCAGCAAGTAGCAGGCCAGCACAGCAGAGCAGGCAGCAAAGTGGCAGTTCCTCCTGACAGCCTTTCCAGCCCTTCTTCCTGGCAGGTTCCTTAGTCCCAGGGTAATGTGTAAAGTATTTGCAACCACACTCCCAGTAACCCAGTGATAACACCACAAATAGACACCACACTGTTTTTTTATGAAAATAGCAGTATCTTTATCAAAAGGAATACGATGAGACCAACCGATAGAAATCCAACATATGCGTATTCGTAATATTTCACTTGACCGGGTATTAGGCCAGCAATCACTTATAGGTTCTTGCGGTATTAATGAACAGTTCACGATGATCTAATGCAGTCCTAATGCAATGTATGCAGTTCGTAATGCAGTTCATAATGTAAGACAGTGATTAATGCACGTACTAATGCAATTCGTAATGTAAGAATAATGCAGTTCGTATTGCAAGAATCATGCGATTCGTAATACAAGAATAATGCAGTTTGTATTACAAGAATAATGCAGTTCGTAATGCAAGAATCATGCAGTTCGTAACGCAAGAATCAGGCAGTTCGTAATGCAAGAATGGGCAGTTCGTAATGCAAGAATCATGCAATTCGTAATGCAAGAATCAGGCAGTTCGTAATGCAAGGAATAATGCAATATGCCAATCTGCACGGTCAACTCGGGCCCCACTAGGCCCCAACAACAGAAACAACGGTCATAAGCTTAAAGAAAAGGCCACTGGAAATGTTATTGAAAATTTATCAAGTAAAGTGCATCAGTGTGGCTATATGTGGAGCAGGGGTCTGGGGTTACAGTGCGTTTTATCAATTCAATTAATTGAGAATGCTTTTTTAAGATTCATTTTAGCTGTCCCCCAAAGTGTATCTGTTTTTAATTGTCATAGCGGATTGGGGACTCGCTATATTACGGATGTCATAAAAACACAACCGATGCTATTATGGCATAAAGTCTGGACGTCACCTGATCTAGGATTGAAACTGGATATAATTAAAGACTGTATGGCCTTGAACCAGGCGAGAAAGATCTTATAGTTGAAGTACATCTGTAATCTTTCTACGATCTGGGTAGACCAGAATTTTTTAGTAACACTGTTTCTTTACTTAACATCTCTAGAAAAGATCTCAAGGCTTTGTGTTTGAATCATTTTGATTTATTACAACTAGGGCTAGAGATAAGTAAAAATTCAGTGACGAAGCACCAACTCATTTTGACCTCAGTCACTATCCAGCCCTATCTTGTATGGTGTTTGATGGGGTACGACAGGTATATCCTGACGGTTCAGATTTGATTCCTTTTTTCGCCTGGTCACATTCCCAAATACCAATGACTGGTCTAGAATGCTTACTAAATGCCCGTGTGATAACCTATCAGATCAATCATTATTACACGTGATCTTTTTTTTGTAAATTCTATATAAATGAACGGGCCAGGTGGATTAAACCTTTCTTGAGGCAGGGTTTATGGCGGCAATGCGGACCGGCCCTTTTATTTTTACAAAGCGGTACAAAAGGGGGTGGTGATGGACGGAGCATCAATCAAACACTCACGCCCAGTCAACAGATCTGGGTTTAATCCATCACCGTTCTTTAGCCCACTCTGCCACCCCAGTTCAGGCATGGCCATATGCAAATCAGTCTGACCCTGTGCCTCATGGGAACATTCCAGCCCGAACTGCCAAGCCATGCCTTCCCTGGACCGGAATCAAGCTTCCTAGGACCGATTTCTGGCATTCCAGCTGTCTTCAGCCGGGCTTGCTTGAATCCAGTGGCAAAGTGAGCAAGGGACTCAACGTCGGAGCATACCCTGCCAACTTATGGCGAACAAAGCGGTACAAAAGGGGGTGGTGATGGACGGAGCATCTGAACCAATCAAACACTCACACCCAGTCAACAGATCCAAGTCAGAAGCAGCAAGCAGCAGGCCAGCACAGCAGAGCATGCAGCAAAGTGGCAGTTCCTCCTGACAGCCTTTCCAGCCCTTCTTCCCGACAGGTTCCTTAGTCCCAGGGCAATGTGTAAAGTATTTGCAACCACACTCCCAGTAACCCAGTGATAACACCACAAATGGACACCACACTGTTTTTTATGAAAGAAGCAGTACCTTTATCAAAAGGAATACGATGAGACCAACGGATAGAAATCCAACATATGCGTATTCGTATTATTTCACTTGACCGGGTATTAGGCCAGCAATCACTTATAGGTTCTTGCGGTATTAATGAACAGTTCAAGATGATCTAATGCAGTCCTAATGCAATGTATGCAGTTCGTTATGCAGTTCATAATGTAAGACAGTGATTAATGCACGTACTAATGCAATTCGTATTGTAAGAATAATGCAGTTCGTATTGCAAGAATCATGCGATTCGTAATACAAGAATAATGCAGTTTGTAATACAAGAATAATGCTATATGCCAATCTGCACGGTCAACGCGGGCCCCCAATAGGCCCCAACAACAGAGACAACGGTCATAAGCTTAAAGAAAAGGCCACTTGGAAATTTTATTGAAAATTTATCAAGCAAACTGCATCAGTGTGTGAAATTTTAGTTCGTGTATTGAACATCATCTACGCCATCTTGCAGACCCACGTACGAGCATACACGACAGCCATTTTAGGTACCATGGTCTCCCTGTTCACGATCGCTCATCAGCGCACTTCCCTGACCCTGCAAGCGTCCCCCATGCACCCTGACTGCCCCCGCTCTCTCATGCTCAAGTCATGAGCCCTCCCCTCCCATGATTCTGTCCCAGAGAATCGCACCCCGCGCCTGACCAACACCTCCTGTCCCTCCGTGAATACCCCTCCTTTGATGACCCCTTCCTCTGAGCCTAAACGTCAGCACGGACCGCTGGTCATCCTTTAGCCCGAGGATACAGTTTATTGCCCATTACTGTATGCACTCGCCTCTCCTGAAAGAGGCCACTATTGATCACGACCTCCCCATCCCCGAGATTCGATCAGGCGCACATTCCAAAGGGATCGGCAGAACACTCAGCTGCATGATAGCCCCCTCCCGACCACATGAGGGGGAAAGAGCCTCTACTGTTGTCATGTGTTGGAACAGGCCGGAAGGGGGGGGGGGTGCCGGGGATGTCATTCTCATGCTCTACAATGTCCCTGTTGTAATAAAAGACGTTCACATGTCTAAAACCAGTGTATAAAAGACCAGCTCTCAGAGAAGTTGAGAGAGCACCTCGAGACGATACCTTGCTGTCTGATCTGATGTGTTCTGATCCGTCGGAATAAACTTGTTTCCTGTCTTCCTGTCTCCAGCGCCTGCCTCTTTATTGGATAACTTCATATGGTATTAGAGGCGTTTACGCCGGGCAAATTTTACTAAGGAATCATCTTCTGAAATAGCCTGACCATTTTAAATTGATCTTTATCAATTGGCGTCCCAAACGCGGGGCCCATCAGCGACACGTGGATCCAGTGGGAGAGGTCCCGACGACAGAGTGAACGACTGCAACGATCGGAAGAGCTCCTGTCCAATAGACCCTCGTCTGACAGCCGATCATCTGAACTTCACTGATTCCGAGCAGACCTCTCCCGAGTGATCTACGGTCCTGACTGGGAACCACCAGGAGCGCCGCGATAGCAACAGAGAGTAGAGGACGATCGGGCGCTGGAAGCGGGAGACGAGAAACTGTCCATGCGGTCCGGGTAAGGTCGTGACACACGACAAAATTGCGAAATTGATTGTTTGAAAATACTAGTATTACTTATTGACCGCTTCTGAGAAATTCTCTATTTGCAAACAAACACAGAATCGCCATACTCTGTTTAGTCTTTGCAGATAGTGGAGGGTAGGCAACGCAAAACTTTAACACGTCGTGCCTATTCTTTTTTTCTCCCCATTGATTGATTGATTGAATCGAGCATTGAATTGTTCGAAGTTGGTTCTCTTAGGGATCTTCTCTGCCTGCAAACGGGGAAGAATAGGAATATTCTCTCTCCCTTTGCAGAGAGTGAAGGGTAGGTAACGCAAACCTTTAACACGTCGTACCTATTATGTTCCTCATTGATTGATTGTTTGACCAAACATTGACTGTTTGGAATTGGGTCTTTCGGGAGGTATTCTCTGTTTGCAAATAGTGTAGAATAGAATATTCTGTCCAGTCTTTGCAAATAGTGAAAAGATAGGTAGTGCAGGCTTTTGCCCCCCATGGTAATCCGTCATGCATATCTTCTCCCCATTGGTTCATAGCTGGGTCAACCCGGACCGCTTATTAGAGATGAACCATCCAGCTCCACTGGAGGGCACCCCTAATAAGGACATGTTTACTAAGCAAGGACTAGTCGCTATAGCTTATAGTAAGTTATGGCATAAATATACAAAAAAGGATCCTGAAAACCAGTGGCCACTGATAGGTTCTTTTGATGAAAATAAAATAAAAACACTAGAAGCAGCTGTAAAAATAAATAAGGCAACGCCCACTATGCTCGATAGTATCGGCATGTGGCGCAAAGAAGCAGAGCATCGCAGGAAAAGAGAGGAAGCAAAAACAGTGAAAGAATTACGAAAAGCAGCCCATCTGGCCGCAAAAGAACTAGATGAAGAAATAAGAAGAAGGGAGGAAGTTAAACAAACGCAAGAATCAGGACTGACAGGTCAATGCCCTGTCAGGACCACCCCTACGCTCTACCCGGAGGTGCCCTCTAAACAACGGGCAAATGACGAGTTACTGCTTGGTCCTCCAATGATCTACATGCCTCCTCCTTATGCTCCCTGCCAACCTCTAGCACAACACTCACCAGTCCAGAGTGCAGTCGAGGGTAACCCTAGCTCTAGTGCCCCGACTCTTACGGCCTTCGCACCAGCCACATTGGTAACAACACCAGATGAACTTGAGACTGGCAAACAGTTAACAGCCAGACCAAATAGGTTGAGCAAAGATGAGCGGGATGGAATCGACCAGATAGCAAAAACCCTGGTAGAACGGAAGGAGAGTGAAGAATATACGATGAATATGTACAACTCACATGCCGGTAGTCACAGACGGCATTTTATTTTACGGTTCAGCTACCACACTCTGAACGCATATGAGGATAGGTACCAGACTAAAGGTCCTGCTAAATTGACGGCTCTATATAGAAAGGTTGATGTCGGAGATGGGGCTGAAAGCGATATGACGGACCTCTTCATGCAAACGCTTGAGGTCTTCCGCCACCTCGCGGAACAGAAACCAGAAGTCAAGCTCACAGTCCATGAGACGACTGAGCCCTCATTAGGAGCAGCCAACACTATGATGCCTATCAGAGAAGCCGCCCCCTATTGGGTTCCCCCAAGAGGTCAGGGAACAAACGATGATATCAACCATGCAGATGCCAAAGGGAGGGTTGTGTACAACTGGGTTTATCAACCATGGGATCGGCAAGATATTTTAACTTTTAGACAAACCCTGCCCGATTTAAGAAAACCCCTACAGCATTCTATACCGAATTAGGCACAGCCTTGGGCTCAACCATAATGACTCTAGCAGACATGGATTTGTTTTTCGGGTTGTGTCTGCCGGCTGATGTGTGGAAGCAAATTCGGAGAGCCGACCACACAGATCTGTTCGGACACACCTGGACAAAACTCGATGAACTAGATAGGCAGCGAGAGCCCGGAAAGAAACCTGTAAAAGACATACTGGAACTCCCCGACAAAATAGTGCAGAAGCTAAAAACGTTGATCCCAGAAAAGAAGGTAGACTGGTCGATAGTCACGGCCTGCCGCCAGAAACCTCAGGAGGACGTATCAGAATACTTCTCACGATTTGAAACAGTGTTCTCCGACTACAGTGGCCAAGACATGACCACCGCAACCGGACAACACCTATTCGTGCAGAACTATGTAAAGGGACTATCGCAAGAGGTCTCCCAAAAGTTACAGACTAGCGAAAGTAGTTGGGGAGCCTCTAAACCTGCAGCTATCCTTCAGATGGCTCAGTATTACGAACACCAAAAGAATGAGAAAGAAAGGGCAACTGAGAAAAAGAAAAAGGACCTAAAGGAACGAGTAATGATTGCACAACTACAGGGAGTGACCACAGGGAGGGAACGGTATAGGGGGAACTACCAGTCAAATGCCCCTAGGAGTTCGACCCCTAGAGACCGCAACCCCGCCCCTGGCGCTCCACGAACCGACCTTGATGAGAACCAATGTGCATTTTGTAAGGAATTTGGACATTGGAAGTCTCAATGCCCAGCCCTTCGGGAACTGATTAAGAATAAAGAGACAAGGGACATGGCAAATGGCCCCAAAACTGGAGGGCAGGGACGAGGACAGACCCACGACACCACCAATGACCGATCTGGTAGACCAAACACATTTGACCGCCCCCGACAGAATCAGTACCAACAGTCCGATGGCTACAATGATCACGACTCTGCATAGGACTGCCAGGGGCAAGGGAGGGATCCAGTCGAGCTCTGTGTAGACCAGCAAGGTCCTTAGGTCACTGCTAAGGTCCTGGGTACAAAGTCTCCATTTTTGGTAGACACCGGAGCGACACGTAGTGTATTATCAAAACGACTGATTCCAAGGGCACCCTTGTCTGGCTCACACATTACCTCGATAGGTTTCGATGGGACGCCCTCCACTAACCCCCTGTCTGTACCTATCTCCTTTGACCTAGGAAACAATCCCACTGACACGACGTTTCTGCTCTCCTCCAACTCCCCTGACGCCATTATGGGTATTGACTTACTGAAACATGTCCGAGCTACTATTAGGTGTTCCCCAGATGGAGTCCGAGTCATTCTGTACGATAACCCGAGCATGTCCAGACCCTACCCCACACGGCATATGTGCTCCGTAACAGATGCTGACCTATCCTTGCTCGATACCCTACCCCCGTACCTATGGGCCAGAAACGACTCGGATGTAGGACGAATGATGATCGATCCTGTACACATAACTGTTCGACCAGATGCGATACTCCCGAAACTCCCACAGTACCGAATATCGCCCGAAGGCGAGAAGGCATTGGTAGCGATTATTCAGTCCTTGGTAGATGCAGGAGTGGTAGAGGAAGTGGTTAGCAATGTCTGCAATAGTCCTATCCTACCTATTGTTAAGAAGCAAGGTGAGGGGGATGAGAAAGCGTACCGCTTCATCATCGACCTGCGAGAAGTCAACAAAGTGGTGGTGCCACAGTACCCCGTAGTCTCAGACATCGCCACCATCCTGACTCTCATCCCGTCCACTGCCACCACCTTCACCGTTATTGATCTCAAGAATGCATTTTTCTCTATCCCCATCCATCCAGACAGCCGTTATCTCTTCGGCTTCACTTTAAAAAACCGTTCATACTGATTTTGTAGAGCTTCCCAGGGCTACACTGAAAGTCCCAGCATTTACAGCCAGGCCCTAAAAAGGCAGCTGGACGCCATCCAGCTACCAGATGGAGTGGTGTTGATCCAATATGTCGATGATATCCTTTTGGCGGCCGACACCACTCCACTTGCAATCACAGCCACCATCCAACTCTTGCACTTTCTCGCGGAGAATGGCCACAAAGTCTCCAAAAAGAAACTGCAGTTCTGTCAGTCCCAAGTAACATACCTAGGTCATCTCCTGTCCAAAGAAGGGAGAAAACTTACACCCGACCGAATCCAAACCATCCTAGACACCCCTATTCCAAAAACACAGAAGCAAGTCCGTTCATTAGTAGGCCTCACTTCTTTCTGCCGACAATGGCTACCAAATTTCAGTCTCATTATAAAACCCCTACTTTCCCTGTTGACCAAAGATGTTCCGTTTCCACTCCCGTGGACTCCTGAATGCCAAGCATCCTTTAAGGAGTTGCGCGATGCCCTTTGCTCGGCACCCGTTCTAGGAACACCAGATTACTCCAAGCCCTTCTCCCTCTACACTCACGAAAGGGAGGGATGCGCATTGTCTGTTCTAACTCAGCCCATCGGCGCCAAGCAGCGCCCTTGTGCCTACTTCTCTGCCACTCTTGATCCAGTCGCCAGAGCTCTACCAGCCTGCCTTCGAGCAGTAGCCGCTGCTGCTGTCTCTATCCGACAGAGTGAGGGAATTGTACTTTCGAACTCTCTCACAGTATTAGTACCCCATGCAGTTGACACGCTTTTGAACCAGACAAAGACTCAACACCTGACTAGTGCACGACTGACAGGATACGAATTGACTTTACTTGCGCCCCACATCACCCTGAAGAGATGCACGACATTGAATCCTGCTACACTGTTACCCTTGCCCGAAAATGACCCCGATGTGCCCCCTATACACGACTGTGTGACCCTCACGGACGAGCAGACTAGGAGTAGAATTGACCTCCGAGACATTGCTTTCACAGATCCTGACGGAGAACTATGGGTAGACGGCTCTTGCATCAAACTCCCAGACGGCACCACTTCTGCTGCCTATGCGGTAACGACTGCTCGGACAATAGTTGAAACAGCTTGCATCACACAACGATCCGCACAGGCAGCAGAACTAATTGCCCTCACACGAGCATGTATCATAGCAGAAGGAACCACGGCAAACATTTACACAGACAGCCAGTACGCCTTCGGGGTAGTTCATCATTTTGGGCTCCTGTGGAGGGAAAGGGGATTCCTGACGTCCCATGGTACACCCATCCTTCACGGAGATTTAGTCTCCGCCCTGATTGGAGCAGTCCTTCTCCCCACACGATTAGCAGTGATCAAATGTCAGGCACACAAGAAGGTGACAGATTTAGTTGGACAGGGAAACGAACTAGCCGACATCACTGCCCGAACCACAGCTGAGAATAGGGCTACGACACGCATGTATGTGACCAGGTCACAAGCAGAAAAATGGACCAACGCTAGGGAAACGATCAGGGATATCCAATCGACCAGCACATCACACGAACTGACTGAGTGGGCACGGGTGGGTCTAAGGGACGATGAAGGCTGCTGGCGGACAGAGGACACAAACAAATGGTTGCTGCCTGATGCATACTTGATCCCCATACTGACAATGGCACATTCCCCTGCTCACATAGGTTCTGCCCCCATGATCGAACTCATTTCCAAAGTCTGGCATAACGGCAACATCCCCGACTCAGCCAAACGCCTGGTCCAACAGTGCCTTATCTGCTTACAACACAACCCCGGGAAAGGAACTGTAGTACCCCGGGGAGGGTTTGGGATCCCCGACCACCCCTTTGAGGTCCTCCAGATGGATTACATCCAGCTAGAGAGGTGCCAAGGCTTGAAGTACGTATTAGTCATTGTATGTGCCTTCAGCAAATGGGTGGAAGCCTATCCGACCCGTGATAACACTGCCATGACTACTGCCAAAGTACTACTGAAAGAGTTTTTCCCTTGCTACGGCCTTTGTCGAATTTTATGGAGCGACAATGGCCCCCACTTCGTAGCTGAAGTTATCCAACTTATCCTGAAGGGGTTGGGGGTCAAACAAAGGTTCCATGCGGTCTTCCACCCCCAATCCGCTGGCCTGGTTGAGCGACACAACGCTACACTGAAACTGAAACTGTCAAAAATAGTGGCCACCACAGGGCTTAAGTGGCCAGATGCCCTTCCACTGGCATTACTATCGATGCGCTCCACCCCCACTAAGCATCATTTGACCCCCTACGAAGTTGTGTTTGGACGGCCTATGAACCTCTGGACTGCCCCCAAACCAACCTCCATTCATGACGTCCCCGACGTCCTGCTGTCAGATTATTTGTACAAGTTAACTAAAACGTTGTCTGTCATTCATCAACAGGTGCAGCAGGCCATCCCCGATGCTTCCAGGGGTCCCGGTCACGATATCCAACCGGGTGACTATATCTTGATACGGAACTTTCAACGAGCAAAGAGTCTGGAACCCCGGTGGACGGGCCCCTGGCAAGTACTGATCACCACTCGGACGGCTCTTCGAGTGGAGGGGAAGAAGCACTGGCTGCACGCCCATCATTGCAAAAAGATTTCCTCGACCCTGGCCACGACAGACAACGTCAGCACCCAAGAAGAGCTCCTGAACAAAGACCGACCATCACTGAACTGTTATCCTGATACTGAGGCACTTGAACTTGCAAAACACTCTGATCCCACTGTGCCATCTCGAGAAGGGTATTTCCTACGTCGAAAGGAGGGAGCTTCGGCTAAGTAGGCCACTGACTAAGTTGAAAATCTCAGAACGGTGACCCAAAGCAACCAAGGGTTACCTGGAGAGAAGCTAAAACTAAGTCTGTGGTTCTGCCCACTACCGAGCACCTTGAAGATGAAGATGATGGAAGCGCCAGATAAGAAGATGATGGAAGCGCCAGATAAGAAGACGTCGAAAGCAACAGAAAATACCCACTATAGGAATACAAAAACTGACAATTTGCACAAATCAAAGACAATGGCTTTCTTCATTATCTCCCTGTTCTGCCTCCTCCTCATGACTTCCTTCTGGATCCTGGAGGAAAGCACGCCCGCTCACCAAATGTTGCCGACCACTGTCCAGCCGACCACCGTGAAAGAGCACCACCTGATCACCCTTTCACCTCAGCTTCGAGAAAGGCGTAGGGAATTCTGGAACAATTCCTTTGTACAACTGTTGCACCAGCACAACCTTGCTGCAAATGCCACAAACTGCTGGATCTGTGGGTTGCTCCCACATGCTACCGGACACTCCATCCCCTTTATTCCTTCACCTTTCTCAGTTCATGGCTCTTGCCTCGCCTGGTTGCTCCTCATGCAAGAAAGCCACAAGGACAACGCCGCTTCCGGTCAGACAGTGTCACACTTCTACTACGGGTTCTGGCCGAACAAAACCGGAAAGCCCTTTTGTCCCGCAATTTCAGGTTCAACCTTCCTTACGAACATCCCAGCCAAAGAAAGAGTCGAAATGCAAGTGCTCCACAATCCAGCCAGATCCACCTTCTCCCACCTACGGAAACAAACGGCTGCCACCCTGACTGCGGCCCTGTCCGTCATCAATGTCACAGGACTCGTATGCCTCGAAAGACAAGGAACGCAGCTGGTGGGTCACAGTTCTTGTCGCATCACCAAAACATTGGTCTCAGCTGACCCCCCTTCCTTTGTTGCTTCCCCGAATATGTACTTTGTTTGTGGCACCAAAGCTTACACGTGGCTCCCAAAAGGCTGGAAGGGTACGTGCTACATCGCCTTCATTCTTCCTCCCACATATGTGGCTCCAGCCAACCACCACCGGCAAAAGCGCGCTGAAGATGTTGAACAAGCCGACTCCACCGGAGCACAGTTCCTGGATGCAGCAAAGGGACTTGTTCCTCTGTGGGGACCAATGGCCAATAGCCGCGCAATCCGACACCTGACTCAGGCATTGGAAACAACCATTAACATCACCGCTGGCGTCCTCGCCAACAACACGGCTGAGCTTCAGGCAGTCCGCCTGGTGGCTCTTCAAAACCGTCTTGTTCTAGATGTGGTCCTGGCCGACCGTGGAGGTGCATGCCGTATCATCGGCTCCAGCTGTTGCACCTACGTGCCAGATAACTCACCTTCAGTCTATAAAGCAATCGAACACCTCCACAGACTGTCCTCGGAGGTTCACCAGGAACAGGAAGGATGGTCGCTTGGAGGCTGGTTCTGGGACACTTTGAAGAACTGGGGATGGAGATTGCTCACATTTTTATTGATACCGATCATGATACTGTGTGGGTGTTGCTTAGCTATTCAATGTTTACCACCTTTATGTGCACTCATTTCCAACTGTATGTGCCCAAAGACTTTGAACTTTAAACCCGAGCACATGAGTCCCCTATACGAGGTAGAGGTGCGTGGTCTCATGGGGATCGATCCGAACTGACAAGCTGGCGAGACATGTTAAAGGGAGGACTGTGAAATTTTAGTTCGTGTATTGAACATCATCTACGCCGTCTTGCAGACCCACGTACGAGCATACACGACAGCCATTTTAGGTACCATGGTCTCCCTGTTCACGATCGCTCATCAGCGCACTTCCCTGACCCTGCAAGCGTCCCCCATGCACCCTGACTGCCCCCGCTCTCTCATGCTCAAGTCATGAGCCCTCCCCTCCCATGATTCTGTCCCAGAGAAGCGCACCCCGCGCCTGACCAACACCTCCTGTCCCTCCGTGAATACCCCTCCTTTGATGACCCCTTCCTCTGAGCCTAAACGTCAGCACGGACCGCTGGTCATCCTTTAGCCCGAGGATACAGTTTATTGCCCATTACTGTATGCACTCGCCTCTCCTGAAAGAGGCCACTATTGATCACGACCTCCCCATCCCCGAGATTCGATCAGGCGCACATTCCAAAGGGATCGGCAGAACACTCAGCTGCATGATAGCCCCCTCCCGACCACATGAGGGGGAAAGAGCCTCTACTGTTGTCATGTGTTGGAACGGGCCGGAATGGGGGGGGGGGTGCCGGGGATGTCATTCTCATGCTCTACAATGTCCCTGTTGTAATAAAGGACGTTCACATGTCTAAAACCAGTGTATAAAAGACCAGCTCTCAGAGAAGTTGAGAGAGCACCTCGAGACGATACCTTGCTGTCTGATCTGATGTGTTCTGATCCGTCGGAATAAACTTGTTTCCTGTCTTCCTGTCTCCAGCGCCTGCCTCTTTATTGGATAACTTCGTATGGTATTAGAGGCGTTTACGCCGGGCAAATTTTACTAAGGAATAATCTTCTGAAATAGCCTGACCATTTTAAATTGATCTTTATCAAGTGTGGCTATATATGGAGCAGGGATCTGGGGTTACAGTGACGTTTAATTCAATTCAATTAATTGAGAATACTTTTTTAAGATTCATTTTAGCTGTCCCCCAAAGTGTATCTGTTTTTAATGGTCATAGCGAATTGGGGACTCGCTATATTAAGGATGTCATAAAAACACAACCGATGCTATTATGGCATAAAGTCTGGAAGTCACCTGATCTAGGATTGATCCTGGATATAATTAAAGACTGTATGGCCTTGGACCAGGCGAGAAAGATCTTATGGTTGAAGTACATCTGTAATCTTTCTAACGATCTGTGTAGACCAGAATTTTTTAATAACCCTGTTTCTT
The DNA here is from genome assembly GCF_964261635.1 of Lissotriton helveticus. Lineage (NCBI taxonomy): Eukaryota > Metazoa > Chordata > Amphibia > Caudata > Salamandridae > Lissotriton > Lissotriton helveticus. The sequence continues at coordinate 342,048,629 of NC_136060.1, read as the reverse complement.
TACTTAACATCTCTAGAAAAGATCTCAAGGCTTTGTGTTTGAACCATTTCGATTTATTACGACTAGGGCTGGAGATAAGTAAAAATTCAGTGACGAAGCACCAACTCATTTTGACCTCAGTCACTATCCAGCCCTATCTTGTATGGTGTTTGAGGGGGTACGACAGGTATATCCTGAACAGGTTCAGATTTGATTCCTTTTTTCGCCTGGTCACATTCCCAAATACCAATGACTGGTCTAGAATGCTTACTAAATGCCCGTGTGATAACCTATCAGATCAATCATAATTACACATGATTTTTTTTGTGTGAATTCTATATATATGAACGGTCCAGATGGATTAAACCTTTCTTGAGGCAGGGTTTATGGTGGCAATGCCGACCGGCCCTTCTATTTTTACAGTCATTGAAAGATGAGTATTGTGTTGGAATCATGTTGGGTTTTTAAAAAAGCACATTGAGGAAAAGAAAATGTTTAGGCTGTTTTTTTTTAATTCAAATCTTTTTTATTGAAGAATAAAAAGAAAATAAAGACAATACAAGAAGTCTTACAGTATACAAATGGGCAAAAATGTTGGCATAAGGACGCTTACACTAATCAAAAGCAAATCAGGGGGAGAGAGAAAGAGGGAAAGAGAGGAGAGAAAAGGCGAGAGAGAGTGGGAAGAGAAGAGAAGAGAAGAAAAGAGGACAGGTGTATCCATAGAGCAATAGCAACTGGTTTACCCAGACCTGACACGCTGCATGCGTGACAGGAAATATACAGTAGGCATATATAATCAAACACACCAAATACTATATAGATCCCTTACTGGGAAGCTAACTGTTTTTAACTTCAAATATGTTTGTATATTTTTAAATGAATTGTTGCTTTTATGGTTTAATAAAAATTGAATTCGAATAAAGCATTTTCTAAGTCATAAGCTTAAAGGGGCGGCCCGGTGCTGCTGGGCAGGTACGGGCCGCTCGGGAACTCAGCACGTCTAACGCAGTGCAGCGGGAGAGAGCTCAGAGCACTCCTGTACTCCTCCTGCATGCCGACCCAGGCCACACATGCTTGCGGCTCCCGACCGGAGTCCAAGCCTTACCTGAGGGGTGTGCTGCCTTGCTCTCACTCTCTCCCCGCTCATCCGATGTCCTGCTGGGCGACCCCGATGATGTTGCAGCTCCGTTGTTAGGCGACGCTGTAGCCGGACGGATTGCCTTCTCCTTCGTTGACTATCTTGGGCAGATTCCTCTTGGTGAACAACGATAACGATCCCTTTCACCTTGCACCTCTCTTAGCTTCAAGAAATCCTATAGCACGTTGCAGTTCGGGCCGGCGGTGGTGATCCTCCCTCACAGCCTCCGTTACGATGATGGCTCGGGCCACAAACAGCAATGCAGCAGTGTGGATGATGTTTCACGCTGCCGGGGCAATGCGATCACAGGGCACCTCGTAAACAGTACCACGGATCACACGGTAGTCTTCCAGAATTTCTGTAGCACGTTGCGGCTCAGGCCAGCAACGGTGATCCTCACTCACAGCCTCAGTTACGATAACGGCTTGGGCCACAAACAGCAATGCAGCGGTGTGGAAGATGTTTCACGCTGCAGGGGCAATGCGTTCACGGGACACCTCGTAAACCGTACCACAGACCACACAGCAGTCTCAGGCGTGCAAAAGCACTACGCACCAAGCGTCGCTGAGACACGGTTGGAAACCTTTAGGTTCCTGAGTTTCCACAACAGGGGACCAGCTCTCCTCGGGCCCTTGGAGACATGCTACTTCAGGACACAGCACACAGCAAAGTCCTCACAAGCAGGGGGACACAGCAAACCGCAAGGTCCCTTGTCCTCTCCTTAGTCAAATCAGTAAACCTCAGGTCAGCCCCAGAACATACAGCAAGGGCAGTCCTTCTCTTCAGTCTCTTCAGCTGTTCTTCTTTGGCAGAGGTTCCTCTTGATCACAAACTAGGTTCAATCCTTTTTCAGGCTGGATTTCTGTCTTGAGTTCCGGGGTGTCAACTCTCATATTTATACCCCTAAATACCTTTGAAGACTTTCTCTTCAGGGGGCTGTGAGACCAGTCTTCCTGCCAAGGCACACCCTCTTTCTTTGATAGTGAGGGTCTGGGTCCCAGGCACTCAGCGGGAGGTGGAGCCATTCTTTTGTGGCAGCAACACTGCCCTCTTCACATCCAGGGGGGATACTCATCCCCTCACATCAAATGCAGGCCAGCCTGATGGTGTCTCACCTACCCCTCTCAGAGGTCAGGACACTCCCCAGACCCTGTCATATCCAAACCCAAATGGTCAATACACAAACAAGCAATAGCACACAGGAAGTTTTAAGACAAGACACCAGGCACTTCTAAAAGCGTGCTTTCTAAGCACACAATTCAAAAAACATCTTCACAAAAAGATTTGTTATTAAATTCTGAGTTCAGGCACACTAAACTTCATCTCTCCATCTTATGCCTATGGGAAAATATGCTGGAAACATGTGACCTAGCATTCCCCATTCTGTCCTATGGGCAAGATGGCCTACAACAGCGAAAAACAAATGTGTCATTATTTCACTGTCAGGACATGGTATCCACCTCAGTACATGTCCTACCTTTCATATGCACTGCACCCTGACCAGGGGGGTACCTTGGGCCTACTACAGGGGTGTCTGATGTGCATAAAAAGGGAAGGGAAGGTCTGGCAAGTGGGTGCACTTGTCAGGACAACAAGGCAGTTAACATATTGCGTGCAAGCACTGCTGTGGCAGCCCTGAGATCTCTTTTTAGAGCTACTTGGGTGGGTGGCACAAATAGTGCTGCAGGCCCACTAGTCGCATTCAAATTACCAGACCTGGCACACATAGTGCACTTACCTTGGGAATTTACTAGTAAGACAAATATACCAATTCTGGACAACCAATTACCATAACACTTTATACAGGGAGCACTTGCCATTTGACACGGGTCAGCAGTGGCAAAGTGCCCAGAGTCCTAAAACCAACAAAAACAGGTCAGAAACAATACAGGAGGAAGACAAAAAGTTCAGGGATGACCCTGCAAAAAGGGCCAAGTCCAACAGATATAATTTCCCAAACTAAATATCGTCCTCCAAAAGCTTACTTTACTCCTAAATTCTTTTTTGAAAACTACCAAATTAGTGGATTTTTGGCATTTGCATCATCCAATGGATAAACAATTTACTTTTTTTGCTACTCCGCATAATTCATATTCTCAAATTGAGTTTTTATTAATATCCATCGTTTGATACGTTCTATTTCTGATCCTACTATCCAAAATATGCCCTAACCTTTCTCAACAATCGAGGGAGATGGAGCATGAATACCAGTGTGGTCCTTAATTACAAAAACAACCCAAACATTGTCGGCCATTCATGAGTATTTTTCTTTTAATCCTGAAGGCTCTACATCAACTGTTAATTGATGGGATACATTTAAGGCATATATCAGAGGGACAACACTATCTATTTTGGCACATAACTATAAATTATTTACCGCTAGAATTAAAGAATTGGATAACCAAATAGCCAAGCACGTACGTCTCTTCATCACATCCAATCAAAAATAAATACAATAACAAAAACTTTGTTATAAATTACATTCCATATTAAGTACTAGGCAGGTTATACAAATTTCAAATTCTAAAGCAAAATTGTGTTTTAATGCTTATAGACCAGGAAGATTTTTAGCCAATTACCTCATATTAAGAAAGATAAAAGTCAAATTAATACTGTCCACAATTCTTATGGTCAAACTGTTTTAACTCAAAGAAATAGTAAATGAAGTTTTGAACTACTATTCAACTTTATATAATAAAACGCCTTCTAATGATATGTTACAAATGCAAGCCGTCGCAAGCATACATGACCATTCGCAATGAGAAATCGGACCGCCCGCGTTGAGAAATCTGACCAGGAGGTTGATTTTCCACGCTCGCGCTCGCCAACTTGACATTGACTAACGCGAGTGAGGAAAAAACTCCGCTCCGCTATGCAGAGCGGAGTTTTGGAGAAAGGCGCGGCTCCGCGTAACGCGGAGTGCGGAAAAATCCACAAACTCCGCGAGCGGAGCGGAGTTCACCGCCCAGACTTAAATACAAGGGACTCCTCTACGGGGAGAGAAGTGAAAACAACACACTGTAACATAAACAGTAATTGGAGTTTAGAGAGAGGCAACATTGTTTCTGGGATGGAGAGGGAGGCTCACCAGGCTAACACCACTGTGGCACAGAGGTCTGCTGCCAGAAGTGGGAGGTCTAAAGGGATTCTGGAAATGAGAGCTTATAGACATAGAACACCTGAGAGATGTTTGGAGGAATCATGCTTTATTAAAATTCTAGGAACTCCGTAGAGAATACAACCTGGTTGAATAAGAGAGCAACATTAAATATTTACAGCTGGGGCATACCCTTCGTTGCCACTTACTGGAGGGTGAACAGATACCGGAGTCCTCCCCTCAGGAGGAGCAAATATTCACTGGGACGTTGAAGGAAGGGGGAGTGTCAATGATATACAGGAAAATAATAAATAATTCCCCCGACCCATTGGACCTCCGTGGGTGGGGGATCTGGGAGAGCTTGAGGACTGGGTGGAGGCTCTCCAGAGCCCGTGGGAGATTACTTTCCAAGCAAGATTCAGACTGGTCTAATTTTAAATACTACATAAGATTTACTATTCACAGACATTGCTTCATAACATTGTTGGGCCAGAGTCTCCGCTATGCATGAGAGGATATAGGAGCAAGGAAACAATTTTTTTCACATCCTTTGGAAGCCCTCTTGTGAAGAGCTACTGGGCCGGGGTGATGGCAAAGATGGCCAGGATCACGGCAATGGAGGTCTTTCTTGACGCAAAGTGGTAACTCCTAGGGATTAAGGGGGACGAGAATTGGCCAAGGTACACGGAGATCTGGCTAAGGCTGGCAACTGGAGTTGTCAAACGCAACATTTTAAAATTTATATTTACATTTACATGGCAAAGAAATGGGGGGTTGCGGCCCTGCTGGGAATAGAAGAGTGGGGGGCTGATTTTGATTGGTGCCAGAGAGCAGAAAAGAAAATCTACAGGGTGAGAGGCTGTCCCAAAAGATGGGAGAAAGTATGGGGGGCATGGAGTGAGTACAGGGGGTCTGGCGTTTGGATGCAGAGGGAGAGATTCCCGGGGGCCTGGGGGCTGTGGGTCTGATATATGCATGTTGCAATTTATTGGACCGTGAAAGCGTCACTTCTGTAATGTTGGGAAATACCGACCAGTCATATGACAAACTAATGTTAGGGATATGTGTAACAACTGTCAACCCTCTCTTCACGATAAGATGAACGAAGCCTGAGTTTTATAATAAAAAGAATAACAATTTTTTTAACTCTTATGTAAGACGTAGGTGAGGGAATGGACTATGATGCTGGTCCGAAAAAGCTTGTGGCTACTTGTGATTTTGAGAAAATAACAGAAAAGATATTAGAGATCAAATTATAATGAAAACAAGAAGTTAAAAAAAAAAGTCCAAGAGAGATCGTAGGCAGGTACATAAGCTTGATACCGACTAGTTTATTGGAGTTGTAAAGGGAAGAGCAATATGAACATTATCAATGATAGCTACTGCAGAGGTTTATATATTTCCTTGTGAATCCTTAAGTGTAGATACTCTTTTCTTGTTCTTGCATTTTAGCTAGTTAGCAGGCTGGCAGCTCTGTGATCTTTTTACTTTATTATTTGTGACAGAAATGTTTGCTCTTTCACTCAGTATGATTTTATATTCAAATTTCAACAATGTTCATTTACACAGGGATGTAAAACCTTAAGTACATGTCAAAGTCAGTTCTATGAATTTTATCTTTTTTCCCCAATGTATTTAGTCTGAGATTGCGTTATTGTTTTTATAGCACAAAGTTTGTCATAACTCCTCTAACAGTGGCTTTTAGAGCATTCCACGAAAATGGTCACTGGTGCCAGATGTAGTGATTACTTTGCCAAATTTTCTACAGCCTTGAGTATTTTATTTTCATTGTCCATGAGGAGATCATTCATTCTCCACTCTCTCTTGTTTGGAGGTGTGTTGTAAAGCTTATATTCAAATGATATGAGATCACTATTTGTTCTATTCTGCGTTTAATGCGTTAGGAACCCAAAGACAGCAGATCGTTTATTGTCAAGAAGATATGATGAGGGTCAGACTAGAAGATGTAATCCTATCACTAGAATTAAATAGCCACCATATATATCTCTCAGTTTAAGTGGGTTTAACAAATGGATGTGAGATCCGTTAGGTTTGAATTTACAAGAAAATATTCGATCTAAATACCCATTACAGGTAAGGTTGCAGTCATTTCCTAAAATAAATGTTGTACCCTGAAGAATGACCAAGACCATTTTATTAAGTTTTAAGGTCGGGAGTAAATGTAAACATATATATATATATATATATATATATATATATATTTATATTACCTACTGGCGGTCGCCAGTAGGTATATATAGTTAGGATTTTTTCCCTATGGGTTTTTTGAAAATTCTATGTCTAATAACTTTGGCGTTTGTGGACGGAATTGGCTGAAATTTTCTGGAAAATGGAACATTTTGTTTCTGAGCAGCCCTTGAAAATTTGGGGGGTGTTCGTCAAGGGGGGGCCGAGAAAAAGGGGGGTCCCAAAACGTGTTTTTAACATTGAGTTTTCCATAGGGCGGTTGGCCTCACTTTTAGCCCGAACGGCTGAATGGATTTGCACGAAACTTGGCAAAATTGTAGGGACTGGTAGCCCGATGTGCCTTTTGTAGGTCTCAATATATGTGCTCCAGTGGATTTTGAGAAATTAACGTTTAAAAAAAGATATATATCTGTAACAGCGGACCGGGCAGCTCCCCGGTTCGCGGACCGGGGCGCGTACCAGAACTTCGCGTAGCGAAGCTGATTGGCTCTCCGGTGTCTGTCAACATTCTAAACAGTCCGGAGCGGCCGCCATCTTGTCTCTCGGTAGGATTGAGAGACAAGAGGAGGCCAAAACAAAGGTGGAAATAACCATAAGGGGGCATAGTAGATCCTCCCTGACCCCCTAGGTTTAATGTGGAGGCTTTAAAAGGGCCCCGCGGGGCAAAAAAAATAATAATTTTTTTTTGTTTTTTTGCGTGGGTAGCGCCAGGTCCGCGAACCGGGAAGCGTTCTGGGCAGCGTACTACAATGAAAAATGAATGAGAGACTTTTCAAATGCAGTATGTTAATTGATTGTTGGTTTTGTTGATTATTTTTTATTTTCTTTATTTTTTAAGCATTTTTTTTTATTGTGATTGTGTTTCATAATTTATTAAACTTTCTAACATTTCATTGTCAGAAATTTCATAATTATCATGGAATATACATTGTAGTCTCTGAGGGTGTAAAATGTCCTCATTTGCAAGGAGGTTATCTACTGCTTGTACACATTGCAGTAGTTCATTGTCCCAAGTTTCATCGAAAAATTCAATGTCAATTTGATCAATTGTATCAATCAATTCTTGGCTGCTCTCTTGCAGGTCCATTTCAAAAGAAACTTGGTTTTCGCCTTCCATTTTGCCTGAAATTTGGATTAAAAAAATATATATTAGTAGAGATAGGGCAATGTTGGGAATAATTTTAGATAGGCATTTTTTATCAGTGAATTTATCTTTGGGCAGTGTATAGTATCAGAGTGGAAGTAGGAATATAAAAAAGTGTATGTGATTTAACGTAAGTAAATTCATAATTATACAAGAGAAGCCTAACTCCATCCATAACTATAACAGAGAAGTCTCTCTAAATCTATAACTACTACAGAGGGATAGTATATATCTATCAGAAAAAGTTTACCATATTAACTTATAGTGCACAATATACTTCAGTTTTAAAAATAAAAACTTACCTTTAGAAAGAAGTTGAAGGAATTAGTGAAAATACTATTGAAATGTACAGCAAGAAGTAGTAGTCAAAATGGCTGTGTTTTCTTCTCTTCCTTTATATATATTCAGGTATATAACCAATGAAATGTCAGGTAAAAAAAGTAGAAAATGAAAGTAACATTTTCATTGGTTGTCAATTCCAACACTTCAGATGTGTTTTGTGAAGTAATTTACCTCAGGGTATTTAGAGAGGTCTACAGGCTAAATGACTAAATGGAATTCCAATCAAATTTGTGAAAATGGTAGGGATTGGTATGTAGTATGAGCTAATCTATATTTGGTGAAATTGTCTCCAGTGGCTTTTCTGTGAACTACTTTCCCACCTTTTTTGATGGTGCGCTTCCCAGGGAGCGACCCGGTACGCGAACCGTTGAGCGCCCCGGTTCGCGAACCTTAAGCGTAACGGGAGTCCACCATTTTGTGTTTCGGTCGAATTAAGATACAAGATGGAGGGCAAATAATGTTCAGAATGGGTAGAAGGGGGCACGGTAGACTTATCTTGACCCCCTAGGTTTTGTGAGGGTGGCTGAGGAGGCCCATATGTGCGAAAAAAAAACATTTTTTTTTAAAAATTTCGCGAGGTTAGCTCCCGGTTCGCGTACCGGGTAGCGCCCCAGGGAGCGTACTTTGTTGAAAATTAGTGAAAAATGTTAGAGTAAAATAATAATTGTGAGTGATCAGATGTAGGGTAGCTCTGAGAAGAGCTTTTGGGTTTAGGGTACATTTAGGTACTTATAAGTAGGTACCAATGCACATTCTTAAATTCAGAGTGAAAATTCTGTTGCCCTCATCTGAGAAGTGAACTCCATCTCCTCTGTAGATATCTTGCATGTAGTAACGCAAGTTATTGTTGTACAGGGAGCCCATTCCATGGTCTCTCATGTAAGCTGAAACAGATTTGTTTACATGCTTCCTCGACTTCTCAATTTGTGGACAAAATTGGTTTGACCACCTCCATTTCTGTCTTTGGCATATATTTGAATATACCAAGGCAGTCTGAGGAAAAAGTGCCATTAATTGCTCAAAGGTGTCCTTTAAAAGCATTTCCAGACCTACACCAGTCAAAGTGCCCAAGTCATTACCTCCACAGTGCACAATTAACAGGTCAGGTTTGGGCAAATGCATAAAGGTTTTCACCAATGGTATCAATTGGTGACATTTTAATCCTCTGTGGCCAAACCACTTAATTTCCACATCTTGTAAATTGAGGTTAGGTAATTTCCTGTTTTCAACGTACCTTTGAGCCCAGTGAATATAACTATGTCCAACAATCCAGACAGAAAACATGGTGAGAGAAGGTTCTCCTGCAGTCAGATGAAGTGTGGCAATGAAATGGCAGTTGAAAAAATGAGAGTTTAAAATGAAAAAAACTGTGGAGTTTCTGTGTTCATGAAGCAGTAACAGTGATTGGTGGATTTTGATTGCTGAAAACAGAAAGTTAGGGTGCACGGATGTGTTCTTTGAAAGATGTATTTTGAATGGTCAATAAAAAATCATTAAATGAAAGAATGCACTGGATATGCAGGTGCACTGAGAGTTCAGAGTTCAATTGCAACATTGTTGTGTGAACTTGCAAACACCAGAAGTCTTCCAAGAGGTGTTTGCCATGCAGAAAAGGCAGAAAGGGCAGAGGGGGGAAGGGTTTTCATTTGAAAAAAAGTGAGGGAAGAGTTTTGATTGGGTGACATGAGAGATATGTGTGAAGAATTACAGCATTTCTGTGCTTTTGATAGCTGCAGACTCTGGAGTGCATACCTTTTGCTCTGCTGAAGACAAATTGGTGTGTTTCTGAGACTGTTTTCAAACTCAAAGTATTTGCTAAGGTGAGAAAATATTTCTTTAATTTAGATAGAGAATAGTGTGCTTTAAGGAGAAAACGCTTTTATGTGTCTTAAGGACATTTTAAGTAATTTTCCCATGTGCAGTGTTTTGAAATTATGATTTGAAAATCGTTTTTGGGGAAAAGGAATTGTTTTTAAATTTATGACAAGGACATAATGGTGTATGCTTCTTTATACGGCAATTGACTGTCCCTGATGTTATTTTTCCCATTTTAATGTAAGACCTTTCTCTGTGGCGAAGGTTGCTTGTAAATATGCTCCGACCTGTGCATGGGAAATTTAGATTTTAAATGTTTGTGTTACATAGCCATGTTAAAAGTGACCCAACCATGCTGGAAAGGCAATAAAAAAACACTTTCATGTGTCTTAAGGACATTTTAAGTAATTTCCCTGTGGGCAGTGTTTTCAAATTATGAATTGAAAATCGTTTTTGAGGTAAAGGAATGTTGTTAAAATTTATGTGCGCCATATGCCCCCAAATTTCGTTTTCAGGGGTGCAGCAGGGTGTTCTTGAGACACCCCTGCACCTTTGGAAAAATTCCTAATTTGCGATGAGCTAATTGCTAATCGCAAATTGCACCTTCATTCCTATGGGCCTCCTGCTCCATGGAAATGAATGGGTAATTTGCAATTAGCAATTTGCTCATCGCAAATTAGGAATGGTAAAGAATCGCTATTTATTCCTTAAAATTCGCTATTTTGGAAATGCAAAATAGTTATATGATACATATGGCGGTTGATGTCTAACAAGATAAGAAGCTTAGGGATACATTTATGATGACTGGCGCAATGAAGTGGACATCACTTACTTCATTGGTAGAGCTTTACATGTATTATGTCCTCTGTATTCTTCATCAAGCGTAACTTTAATCTGCAATCCTGAGTAGGCCTCACCTTAAACAAACCTCTGGATAGGCCACACCTTATCGTCATCCTGAATTAATCATTTAAAATGCTAGGGACAGATTTATGATAGGTGTATGCCTCTTTTGCGCCACTTACAAAACACTGTCCACGGGGAAATGACTTAAAATGTCCTTAAGACACATGAATGTGTTTTTTTAAAGCGTTTGCAATTTTTTGGGGTGACTTTTAACATGGCTATGGGACTCAAACAGTCAAAATCTAAATTCACCATGCACAGGTGGGAGCATATTTACAAGGAATGTGCTCTATGGGGAAAGGTCTTATAATGTAATATGGGAAAAATGACATCAGAGACACTGAAATGCCTTATAGAGAAGCATACACCATTATGTCCTTGTCATAAATTTGCAAACCATTACTTTTCCCCAAAAACGATTTTCAAATCATAATTTGAAAACACTGCACATGTGGAAAGTACTTAAAATGTCCTTAATTCAAAATTTGCTATTCCTTATTTTGCGATTGCACTGAAGGATTTGCAAATTTTGCGATTCCTTAAATGCAATGTATCAAACAAAAAATATGTAAAAAATGATATTAAGGATTTGGAAACTACCACCAACTTCTAGTTTGTGGTAATTTGCGAATTCTTTTCAAAAAGCATTTTTTTCCAAAAAACAAAAGGTGCCATATGACGCCTATACATGTCCTTAGGGCATGTATGTGTGCCATATGCCCCCAAATTTCTTTTTCAGGGGTGTAGCAGGGTGTTCTTGAGATACCCCTGCACGCTTGAAAAAATTCCTATTTTGTGATGAGCTAATTGCTAATCGCAAATTGCAACCTTCATTCCTATGAGCCTCCTAGCCCATGGAAATGAATGGGTAACTTGCAATTAGCAATTTGCTCATTGCAAATTAGGAATGGTAAAGAATTGCTATTTATTCCTTAAAATTTGCTATTTAGGAAATGCAAAATAGTTTGATGGTACAAATGGTGGTTCATCTGTAACAAGATAAGAAGCTTAGGGATACATTTATGATGACTGGCGCAATAAAGTGGACATTACTTACTTCATTGGTAGGCCTTTACATGTATTATCTCCTCTGTATTCTTCATCAAGCGTAACTTTAATCTGCAATCCTGAGTAGGCCTCACCTTAAACAAACCTTTGGATAGGCCACACCTTATTGTCATCCTGGATTAATCATTTAAAATGCTAGGGACAGATTTATGATAGGTGTATGCCTCTTTTGTGCCACTGTGCGTCACTTTTATGATGCAGCGGCGGTGCTAATTTGCAATTAGCAATTTGCTCATTGCAAATTAGGAATGGTAAAGAATTGCTATTTATTCCTTAAAATTTGCTATTTAGGAAATGCAAAATAGTTTGATGGTACATATGGTGGTTCATCTGTAACAAGATAAGAAGCTTAGGGATACATTTATGATGACTGGCGCAATAAAGTGCACATTACTTACTTCATTGGTAGGCCTTTACATGTATTATCTCCTCTGTATTCTTCATCAAGCGTAACTTTAATCTGCAATCCTGAGTAGGCCTCACCTTAAACAAACCTCTGGATAGGCCACACCTTATCGTCATCCTGGATTAATCATTTAAAATGCTAGGGACAGATTTATGATAGGTGTATGCCTCTTTTGTGCCACTGTGCGTCACTTTTATGATGCAGCGGCGGTGCAAAAGATTTGCTATGAGGCGACAACATTACAAATTGATGCATTTAGGCAGATATGTCATGGTGTAAAAAAAACGTACCACATGAAACCGATGCAGCAGTGATGCAAAAGATGCACCATGTCGCAAGACAGGCCTCACTTGGGGCCATATGTATCAAGCTAATTAGCATTCGCAAAGATCAAAATTCTACGAATTTCGGCCTTTGCGAATGTTAATTAGACAAATGGTATGTATCAAACAAGTTTGATGCAAAATAAGGAGTAGCAAAATTTGCTATTCCTTATTTTGCAATTGCACTGAAGGATTTGCAAATTTTGTGACTACTTAAATGCAATGTATCAAACAAAAAATATGTAAAAAATGACATTAAGGATTTGGAAACTATTGTGGTAAATTGGTGGTAATTTGTGAATTCTTTTCAAAAAGCTTTTTTTCAAAAAAACAAAAGGTCCCATAGGACGCCAACACATGCCCTTAGGGCATGTATGTGTGCCATATGCCCCCAAATTTCTTTTTCAGGGGTGCAGCAGGGTGTTCTTGAGACACCCCTGCACCCTTGGAAAAATTCCTAATTTGTGATGAGCAAATTGCTAATCGCAAATTAAACCTTCATTCCTATGAGCCTCCTAGCCCATGGAAATGAATGGGTAACTTGCAATTAGCAATTTGCTCATTGCAAATTAGGAATGGTAAAGAATTGCTATTTATTCCTTAAAATTCGCTATTTAGGAAATGCAAAATAGTTTCATGCTACATATGGCGGTTCATCTGTAACAAGATAAGAAGCTTAGGGATAGATTTATGATGACTGGTGCATCACCAGGGATGTGTCAGTCATCCTGCGCCGCTGTTCCGCCACCCATGGTGTGCTGCATTTAGAATGCGGGGCATCATGGGGCAAAAATGGCACAGATGCGTGACGTATCTGTGCTGTAAAGGTAGTGATTGCTGGAGTTGTATCGCAAGTGCGATGCAGCTCAAGCAAGGCTCAGGGGTGCCCCATCTCCACAATGTTGCGTCAAGACCTATGCCTGCTTAAAGCAGGCGCAGGGTTTTGACGAAGCTTTCTCCTATCTGATTGTAAATACGGCACACCATGGGTGGCAGAGTAGTGGTGCACGTTAACTGGTGCATGCCTGGGGATGTGCCATTTAACATAAATCTGCCCCTTTACATTTAAGTATGTGCAGGACACACAGAGTCGGTGAGGCTTATCCAAGGTTAAGAAGAGATGAGTCCTGTTCACTGAAAATTTAGACATAGTCTTCACCTGCTCAGCATTGCTGGACATGGCTAAATAATAGCTGCAAAATATTACTCTTGTTAAACAATTTTACTATTATAATCTCTGAGATTTGTCTCTTACTCTGCAACATCTCATTGTTGTTATCTTTCTTTAAAGATAAAGACAACCTCAACATGAGCGACAATCTGCAATCAGTTGATTTTGACCTCATCATTGAACTTGTAATTGAAACATCAGTGGATGTTGATCCCTTGGATGATTTAAATCCTGAGGATGAAGAAGAGCGTGATGAGGATGCAGATTTGTCCGAATTATATGACATAGGATGGGAAGCTGACCTGCTTGAGCCTATGGAAATATAAACATTTATTTTTAAAATTTATAATTAATAAAAAGTAAAAAGGTAAACCGTTTAATTTAAAAATAAAGACACCTTCAAAAGCAGGTTATGTGTAGTGTCTTCAATAAAATATTAAAATATGCTCATAAAATTAGATCAGATTCACATATAAAATAGCACAGGTAACATAAATATAAATGTCATTTCTTTTCTGCTATTTCTGTATTGTAAATTTGCAAGGACTAAAAAATCTTCTATTTAAAATGTCAAGTAGTGTGTTAAGTTTTTGATCACTGTTATTGTTTTACTGTTTGGTAATAATGGTTAATAACATTTTTTATTATATTTTACCACAGATTCAACTGCAGATCATTTCAAGATTTCACCATGCCAACAATAGAAAGACAGAGAAAGGCTGCAAAACGTCAAAGACAGCAGGTGAAAGAAAATAAGCAGCAGTCCTCTAACAAAAAGATTTGTCAAGTCACGAAGAAAGCACCGGGTAAGAGCACAAAATATTTCATAAGAAATATGTGTAGTAAAAAAAATATTACTACAGAAAATGTTTCAGTCCATAAAACGAGAAGGAATTCAAATGGAAAGGAAAGGCCAATCAAAAATGTTACTGCTAGAGCAAGAGATAACTCTGTGCATGATAGTAGAAGGAAACAACAGTTTAGGGAGATTCGTAAACGAATGTTCCGCAACAGGATAATTGGCAATTTGTTAAAAAATATTAAGAAAGGTCAACAGAAACTGGTTTTTTATAAGAGAAAAAAAAAAGTTGAGAAAGTTATTGATCAGGCATTTGAAATTAAACGTAAGTTATTTATTTTGATAATCAATAGAATTAGGAAGCTAAACAAGGCAATTTATGATTTCAAAAGAAATAGTAGATGGAAGAGAATAGTTAATCGTAGTAATTTTTGTGAAGTTTTTTCTGGAGAATGGATGCATAGTTCAAGCTGTGAGGCATTTTTTAATGAGGAGAGTTATTTCCAGGATAATGATTTGGTGCATGCAGTTGACACCAGTGGTCGTGCTTATGAAGTGAAAGATGGTTGTCCAGTTGAAAAAGAAAAACTTGTGACAACAGAGGCAGAAGAGGTGTTAGGTAATGAGGTTTTAGGAAGACGTGCTAAGGGTCCTGTGTACACCTGGAAGTGTAGTAGTATTTGCAGTGTGCGACAGGATTCCATCAATTTGCTTTGTGATTTTGTACGGTCATTTAATAAGAAAAGTTTGAAGCAGAAAATAAGGTTGTTGCAAGAATTAGATCCTTGCAGAGTAAGAGAAGTGACAGGTTTGCATGGTCATTCACTGGCTTGTCTTTCCAGGAGAGTATGCCAGAGTGTTTTTCATCATTTCAGGATGCTAGCAGTGCATCATAATAAAGTGAGGAAATTAGTTAGAATGTTGTATTATGCTAAGAGTCCAGCAATTATGCTTAAACAATTATGCGCTGCTCTTTTGCATGGTTCTGAAATAGATGTGAAGAATATATGTGAAGAAATTGAGTTTTGTTACTTTGGCAGTAAAGAGGAGAATGTTGAAATTGAGCAAGAAGAAGAGGGTCATGTGGAAGATAGTGTACAGGTTTCCAGTACAGATAATTTCCAGAGGGAAATTGCGACGTTTGAGGTGAAATCAAGTGAGAGGCCTAATTTCACTTGTGTGTGTTGTCGACGCACTTATTATAAGAATCAGACTAAGTTAGTGGATTTATATGCAAAAAGTGAAAGGGAAAATAATAGTGAATGGAAGGATTTCGCAACATACTTGATGGTAGAAAATTGTTTTGATTTGGGATTGGATCAACGTGTGTGTAGTTATTGTTGTTGCAAATTAAATCAAAACCAGATGCCTGCTAGAGCAGTTCATAATAATCTGGAATTGGTTGAGATTCCTTCTGAATTGAAGGATTTAAATACTTATGAATCTATTTTGATTCAAAGTATCCATCCCTTTCAGGCTATTGTAAGAATGGAGCCAAAGACAGGGAAATTGCCTCCATCAGATTTACAGAGAGGATTAAAGGGAAGAGTTGTTTATTTGCCTCTAGATTTGAAGAAAAACATTAACACAATTGGAGTAGAAAAAGTGGAAGAGGAACCTCTGGTTATCTTAGTTAATGGGGTTCCGACAAAGAATAAGAAAATATGGCAAGATTTAGTAGATGTTAGGAAAGTTAAAAAGGCAACATTGTATTTGAAAAAAAAAAATAAATACTATAAGAATGTATATGTTGCAGAAGAGGAAGTAAGTGAGGAAGAGGATAGCGATTTGTGTGCTGGTCAAATTGAGAAAGTAGAACCCTCTACTAGTGAAGAAATATATGAACATTATAGTGTTCATCCTTTGCATTCCAAGGAAGTCATGGGGAATGCTATTGAGTTGTTTCAAATGAAACAAGCCAAAGGGAGTCCCATTAGTGTTTGGGAGGAAAGTTTGGAAGCTCGGTGTTTCCCACAGCTTTTTCCAACAGGTCAGGGAGGAAGATATGATGAGCGACCTCATCAAATTCCTGCTTCTGAATACCGGACTTTGCGATTGTATGCAGGAGATGCTAGGTTTTGACAATGCATTCCTTATTTGTTTCATCTCCTGTTTGAAAGCGATCTGTCTGGACTGTCATATGCAGTGAACCACATCTTGAAAAGTGGTATACACATGCAAAACATCTCGGCAAGTGACTTTATGGATAAAGTCAATGTCCAAGACAGTATTTTGGATTCTCACCTGATTAATCTCATGGCGTGTCAGCGTGGTACTAATGAGTACTGGTACCGTCGTCATGGTGATTTAAAATGTATGCTGAGGAACTTAGGTACTCCCACATGGTTCCTCACTCTGAGCTGTGCCGAGTATGGCTGGGAAGACTTACTTGAATTTCTACGAGAGGCAAATGCTAACGTAGATAACATCGAATTCAAGACACCCGGAGAACTGTGCTCTTTGGATCCAGTCAATGTATGTAGGTACTTCAATCATAGATTTGAAGCTATGATGTCTTTCATCATGAATAAGAAGAATCCACCTCTTGGAGAGGTGTTGGATTTCTTCTGGAGAAAGGAGTACCAAGCAAGAGGTGCTCCTCATATACATATGTTGCTGTGGATCAAGGATGCACCTAAATTTGGAACGGATCCAGAAGACTCAGTGATGAGTTTCATCCAACAGTATTCTACGTGTGCTGTTCCAAACGCAAAGGAGAAGAAAAGCCTAAGAGAAAAAGTTCTGCGTTTCCAAAGCCATCGATGTGGAAAGTACTGCCGTCGTAAATTCCGAAACAAGGACAAGTTCTACACTAAATGTCGTTTCGGCTTTCCACGACCGGTGATTTCTAAAGGAAGAGTAAACAGTTTGATGTCTTCGCTGCGACACAATGTCATGAAGAAATCACCTAAAAACACTTACAATTTGAAGAGGAACGAAGAGTCCAAGTACATCAACGACTACAACCCGGTGATTTTGTCCATGTGGAATGCTAACATGGATATACAGTTTGTGGCTGATAACTGTATGGCTGTGGCTCGGTATGTGACGTCTTACATCACCAAAAAAGAGAAGACAGAATTGAAGGATATGTGGGAGGACATTTCCCATGAAAAGAGCCTCAGCAAGAAGTTGTACAGTTTCAGTCTGAAGATGTTGTCGCATCGAGAAATCGGAGCGTACGAATGTTCTGACCGGTTGTCTTCAGCAAGTCTCTATGCCAAGTCCAGGAGTATCGTTTGGGCGAGTCTTGGTCTTGCTGCAACGCGTAATCGAGTTCTCAAACCTGTGCGGGAAATTGAGTATTTGGCGGAAAAGGAGCCAAACAGTACCGACATTTTGAAGACCAACATGTTGGATACATATTATCCAAATCGAAGCATTCACCTCGAGAATGTTTGTCTGTATGAGGTTCTTCAAAATTACATATTCAAGAGGAACATCAAAGAAGATACTGAGAAAGGAGTGTATGCTGTAATAGGAAGTGAGGGATGTCTGGTCAAGCAAAGAAAATGCCACTTGGTAAACCATCGAAAATTGAGTGGCGAATCTCCTGAAAAAAAGGAGTTTTTCTATTTAGCACTTTTGCAACTTTTCAAGCCTTGGCGTGCAGAAGAGGAACTGCTTGGAGATTTCCTCTGTTACGAAGACTCTTTCAATGCCGCCAAGGAGACCATAGAATGTCCTGCTTTTCCCAAATATGTAGAAATGTTGAATGCGGAAATTGAGCAGGAAGCAACGATTGCAGCCGAGATTGCCAGAGACAGTTCTCAGGACAGTCAGAGTTCTGCTTCATTGAGTCAGGATCCACTAGGAGGACCTGTTATTGAAAATGAAGCTGCCACTGCTATGAAGGAAGTGGAAAGAGCCATGGCACATGCTCAAGAGGATGCGGTTAACTTAGAAGAGTTGGAAAGACAACTCAACGTTGAGCAGAGGAAAATATATGACGAAGTTACCATGCAAATTGATCATGGATTAAGTCATGATAAGAAAGAGTGCTCATGTACGTCGTTGAAGCCTGTCCGACTGTACGTGAGTGGAGAAGCGGGAACTGGAAAAAGTTTCCTCATTAAAGCAATTTCATGCTATTTGCAGGAAAGGACAGGGTCATCGCTGTCTTGTGTTGTCACTGCTCCAACTGGACTGGCAGCACATAATATTAAAGGGATTACTTTACATCGTTTACTGATGCTGCCAGTGGAGCATGACAACAAATTACAATATCACAAGCTATCTGGAGATGCTTGTTTTGAAGTTTCAAGAATCTTGAGGAAAATGAAACTTCTTATCATTGACGAAGTAAGCATGGTTTCCAATGTCATGCTTGCCTTTGTGCATTTGAGGATGCAAGAAGTTCTCAAAACAGAGTATGATGTGTTATTTGGTGGCAAACACATCATTGTTTTCGGAGATCTTCTGCAGCTGACAACAGTGAAAGGGCAACCTGTGTTCAAAATGCTCACGCATGAAGATACCAGGAAGTGCCTAGGCAGCATTGGCAACGTCAATATATGGTTAAACTTCAATTATGCTGAACTGCATGAAAATATGCGTCAGGCGAAGGATGAAGTTTACAAGACTATTCTACAAGATGTTAGAATTGGAAAAGTGACCGAGCATGGGAAAGAAGCTTTACATGCACGATTACTGTCAAATTTATATCCAGGACAAGATGTTGTGCCTGAGAATATTTTTCAGAAAATTACTGAGAAGAAATCTGGAATATGTTTGATGCCAACTCTTGCAGAATGTGCCAAATTTAACAACAAAATGTTGCATTTAGAAAAGCAAGAGATTGTGAAACTGGAAGCTATTGATAGAGTAGAGCATATGGGATCAACAATTATTTTGTCTGAGAATCTGAAAACAAAATTGGATTCATTAGAGAAGAGTATATCTAAAACTGCAGGTTTTGAAAAGACTCTGAATGTGTGCTTGAACTGCCGTATAATTTTAAGAAGGAATTTACATGTTGAAAGAGGTCTGGTAAATGGATCAATGGGTTATGTTGTTGATTTTGTGAAATACAGAAATAGAGATGGAATTGAATTTTTAAAAATTAAATTTGATGGCATTGAGGAAGTACAGCTAATTGGTCGTTGTTCTGCTAGATTTTTGCTTGTAAAAGACTTATATGTTCGCCGTAAGCAGTTTCCTGTTTGCTTGGCATATGCGGTGACAATTCATAAATCGCAAGGTTTAAGTGTAGACAGTGCATTGGTGAATATTGGCAGTTCTGTGTTCAAGGAGGGTATGGCATATGTGGCATTGTCACTAGTTAGAACTTTATCGGGATTGTACTTGATTGAGTGTGATGTCACAAACATTTGTGCGGATCTAGATTGTGTTAAGGAATACAATAGGTTAAGAAGAGAGTATGCGCCACATTTGCCTCAGTATCCTTTGTTTGAGAAACGTGTGGTAGGCCGGAAACGAAGAAATGTGACCAATACTGGGGAGGTTGTAGCAAAAAGACAAAAAGTCAATGAACCTAAAATTACAAGCAGAAACAAAAAGGATTCTGTTGAAGATGTTGTTGGTTTTCAGTTTGAAAACAGTTCTGGTGTCAACTGCTATGCTAATGTAGTGGTTAATGTTTTGTTTTCTCTAGAAAATGTAAAATAAGAGATTGTGGTCAATTCTGATCAAAGATTTAGCAGTTTGTTAAATTCTGTGTTAGAGAAATGTAGCACTGATAGAAGAAACATAGAAAGTGTGTCTGAAATTCGAAATCTGTTAGACAGATGTTCAGGGCAAACACAATTCTCTCAAAATATTCAGCAAGATTGTCAGGAGTTTTTAATGTATATGCTTGATGTATTACATGCTGAAGGTGTAGATGTAGATCAGCTGTTTGGGCTTTCTTATCAATGGCAGCATGACTGCGAGAACTGTATGGTATCAAGTACTACTAGTGTAGACTCAGAAAGATTTATATATTTAACTTTGCCAGACAGTAAATCAGTCTCCTTTAATAAGCTAGTAAAAGCAGCTAATCACAACATGGAGTGTAGCCAATGTAAATCTGAAATGATGTCCACATTATTTATACGAACATATGGCCAGTATGTAATTTTAATGTTCCAACGATGTAGGCCTGATGGAACAAAATTGACAACTTTAATTAAAATTTTTGTAGCTTCGCAGTTGTCAATATCAGGAAGGACTTTTGTAACTGCAGCAATTATATATCATGACGGCCCTTCAATAACATCAGGACATTACACAGCTTATTTAAAGTCTAGAAATGGCTGGTCATTCTGCAATTGCCGTATGACCTTAAAAACTCTTACCTGGTGTTTTTAAAACCAAAATTTTAGGGAAATAATCTCAGGATGTGCTCTGTGGAATTTCAAGAAGTTCTAATGGCTCCTACACAATTTGGCCTTGAGGATAAGTGTAGTTCAGAGACATAACTTCTAACCATAAGACTGGACGTCATGGAGAAATACGTGCACTTTGAATGAGTTCAGAAAAACTGTTTCTTTTTATAAGCTAATTGAAGCAGCCAATCAAAACATGGAGTAGAGGGAATGTAAGTCTGCAATGCTGTCTACTGTTTTACATTGCTTTGTGATTAAAAGTGATGTAGAGAATTAAATAATTGTAGTAGTCATAGAGGTAGTGTAAGTCTGCTTCATAGTAAGCAGTATCAGTGTCATAGGAAATGTAGAACATGACTGAGCAAGAAGGGGAAGATATTACTATTCCAGGATTGTGAAAATGATCTTCAACATTTTAATTCTGAAAGTTGCGGAAATGCCAAATGACGGGATTGGCTTACAAGAAATCCAAGAGTTATAAATGGCTCTGACAAGATTTGGCCTTGTGGAAACTTGTGGTAGAGAGCAAGAAGTCATTTATTGCATGTAACGTGTTTTTAAAAACGATGGAGATTTTCTTTCAGAAAGTGGCGGGCTGAAAGTAATAACAGCACAAAAGAGTGTAAGCTGTTCATAGGACATCCTTTGACGTCATGGAAAGTAAGTTAACTTTAAGGAGTTCTGAATTCTGATTTCTTATGTTGTATGGGTTTTTTAAACACAATCATTTTGATTGTGTTTTTTTTTCCCCGCTGTTACATGATGAATACCTTCAAGTCACTGATTTAAGTGAAATTTGATACATTCTGAGAACAGCAAAAATAAACCATTTAACATGTATAATTAATGTTCTACTTTTTGTACTTATGATATACATTTAGAAATGTGAGGTAGATATGGAGAAACTGAGGCTTCTGTAAGTGTCAAAGTTAATGCTTACAGTGCTGCACTTCTGGGTACTGTTTTTTTTTTAAAACTGAATAGGCCTCACCTTAAAGAAACCTCTTGAAAGGACACATCTTATTTGTATCCTGAAAGAATCATTTAAAATGTTAGACACAATTTTATGATGGCTTTACATCTTTTTTGCGCTGCTATTGCATCACTATTGTGAGACATCAGCAGTGCAAAAGATGCACCATGTTCCAAAATAGGCCTCACTTCATCAGCATCAAGATACTGTTTGTTTAAAATATATATCTTTAGGATTGTGTAGGGGACGTATAGCAGCAGAGGCTTCTGTAAATCTCAAAGTTTTTGAAAAACTGTTTCTTCTTGAACCTTTTCCCTTGTCTTTTCAAATTTTTAAATACATGTTTTAATATTTTTGAAATGTTTCTTCTCTCTTTTACAGATTGAAAGTATGAAAAAATATTTGAAAAAGTTAACAAGAATTATAAGGTAAATGTTTTCTACTCTTTTAACCCGCAATCCACTGCTGATGATGTCACTGACTATGTCATGAATGATGTAATAAGTGGACATGACTTACTTCATTGGAAGGCCTTCACATGTATTGATGCATACACTGCTGCACTTCTGCGTACTGTTTCATATGCTGAACTACATCTGCACTATGAGATACCTAAGCAAAGGCAACACAGGTGATGTGATTGTGAAATGAGCAAAACAAACTCCACGTTTTTCAATTACATTACTTGTGTTTTCTAAGTTTACGGATGACATTGTGCAGATGAACTTTAGGTCTGTCTATGGACACAGAAGAGGTCTGGCCGTTGTTCAAGAGTGAAGTGGACATATTTTACTTCAATGGTAGGCCTTCACATGTATTATCTCCTCTGTATTCTTCAACAAGCATAAATTTGATATGCAACCCTGAGTAGGCCTCATCTTAAACAAACTTTTGGAGAGGACACACCTTATCGTCATCCTGAATCAATCATTTAATCTATCACATTTAACATCTATTAGTTCTACTGCTTCATTTCTTTAATCCTTACTTTCCTGCGTTTGCTACTTCTCTCATTCCTTTCTCTATTACTTAATTATTCTACTCCTTCCAGTATTTTTCTCAGTCCCTCTCTTCTCATACTTCTTCATTATTATTCACTCATTCTGTCTCTATTAATGTTACTGTTTCTGAATGATCTCAAAATTTTTTTAAAACAAGAACAGTAAGTATAAGGATAGGAAACAGACATTTATGTTACAAGAAAGACAGCTATAGGAAGTAAACAAAAGATACTGTTACTCGCAATCCACTGCTGATGATGTCACTGACCATGTCAAGAATGATATAATATGTGACATGATCAGAAGTGGATTGCGGGTAACAGTATGTTTTCTTTACTCCCTGTAGCTGTCTTTCTTGTAACATAACTGTCTGTTTCC
Source organism: Lissotriton helveticus (assembly GCF_964261635.1). Classification (NCBI taxonomy): domain Eukaryota; kingdom Metazoa; phylum Chordata; class Amphibia; order Caudata; family Salamandridae; genus Lissotriton; species Lissotriton helveticus. The sequence goes on along the minus strand of NC_136060.1, from coordinate 342,025,552 downwards.
TTCCCTTATACTTACTGTTCTTTTTTTAAAAAAAATTTTTGGGTTCGCTCCTGGTTCGCGTACCGGAGTGCGAACTGGAAGCGAACTAAAAGAAATAGAGGTTGGCAGAGTTTCAAAAATTCTACCAATTTTTTTTATAATGGGGAGGTAGTTCTGAAAAGAACTTTTTTTTTGGTTTTTGTTGTTTTAATTTTTTTTATTATTTTTCTGAACATTTTTTATATTTTTTTTGTTTTTTCTGAACATTTTGTAATTTTTTTGTTTTTTGGGGGGAGGGGGGAAACAAAAATGATTCATTGAAAAGGGCTCAACAGGAGCAACGAAAAAAAGAAGAATTTATTTTTTGGGGCGTTTCGGGCAAACATGATTATTGATAGCTCTCATTATAAGAGTAATGCTACTTTCTCGGTAGCAAAGTGTTTGGCTGCACCACACGCACACTTGCTTTACTTCCCCCATGTCCATTTGAATGTTCGGGATCACCTCCCTCGCCTCTGGTCCCGATACTTCTTTGACAACAGATCTTCTCGCCATTGCCGGGGGATTTTGCTGTTCATCACGAAGCTGGGCAGCACTATAATTATTTGGGTGCCACCTACTCATATGCCTGTGCATCGTATAATTTCCGAAGCTGTATTTCTTGTCAGTGCCCCTTGAAAGTCGATCGTCGCAAATACGGCAAAACACATATCTGGCATTGACTTTTTTTTGCCCTGCTGGAAATTTAAAAAATTGCCAGATGTAGTTTTCTTTTCTATTGTATCTTCTGGGCTCCTCTCGCAAAAACTCAGGCTCTTCCTCCTCTTGCTCCTCTTCTTGATCTTCCTCTTCTTCTATGATTGCTTGAGCAGGTGGTCCTTTCTTCCCTTGAGGAGGTGGGGGTGGTGGTGGGGGAACACTAGCTGAAGCAACAATGGAAGCCATTTCTCTAGAATGTAAAAGGGTCTTTCTCTCACCAAGATGAAAGTCAGAGTGAGGAAAGAAGGAGGGGTTTTCATCATTTGGGAAAAGCAAAAGTTCTCAACCAATGAAAAGTGTTATTTTTAGGTCACCTGACCTAGCCTTCCATCATTATGAAACCAAAAGTGAAATGAACCAATGAAAAGTTTTATTACCAAGTCACATGACCTCTCACGCTCATGTTACGCGCTGCGGAACGCTCCCCGGTTAGCTTCCGGGTCGCTGCGCTTCGCGCCTCGGTCCGCGCCCCGGGACACTTCCGGGTGCGCTAATGCGATACGTCACAAGACGCATTTCGCGGCAACGCGATACGTCGCGCTTTCGCGACGCGCCGCGGATCGCTTCCGGGGAGCTGCGTTTCGCGCCTCGGTCCGCGCCCCGGGGCACTTCCGGGTGCGCTAACGCAGTACGTCATAAGACGCATTACGCGGCAACGCGATACCGTCACTATGTTGATTTCTTATCGGTTCGCGGACCGGGTCGCGGCATCTATTTGAGCTAACGGAAAGCTTCCCGGTTCGCGGACCGGGAGCGAAACAAAAAAAATATTTAAAAAAAATTATTAATAAACATATAAAATATATTTTTGTATTTAAAGAAGAATACATTTTACAGCTATAGATATTAGCTTTTAAAAAACCAATGAAATTCATTGAAAAAAACATAGGTTATAGACCATATATAGTTAGGAATTTGCATTTACAAAACCTTGAAAATTCACTGAAAAAACCATAGGTTATACACCATATATAGTTAGGAATTAGCATTTAAAAAACCTTATTTTACTCACACAAAACCAATGAAATTCCATATATAGTTAGTTGTACTAACTATATATCACGCACCCGCAATCCACTGCTGATCATGTCACATATGACATCATTCATGACATGGTCAGTGACATCACTGATGACATCACTGATGACATCTCAAATGACATCACTGATGACATCACTGATGACATCTCAAATGACATCACTGATGACATCACTGATAAAATCTCATTTGACATTAATGATCACATCACTGATGACATCATTCATGTGATAATACGATGAACCTCTTCAGACTCTAATATAACCTTAGATACATTCAGTGTAAACAGACACTCACAGACTGTCACTCATCCATGGAGTTACTTACACACCTAGTCAGTCATGCAAAGAATCAATCACAGCTCCATTTTCACAACTATACAGTTATACACACCTTACTTATTCAAACATATACTAAAACATATTTACTCACTTATACAATCCTGGATACAAGAGCACAATGATCCATACAGCCACTCACACATTCACTGGCTCTTATGCACAGTTATTTATATATGTCAACTCTCACATGTACTGTATTTTACATATGTACTTACTTTGACATGCAGCACTGAGATATCTATTCACTCACCAATACAGTCATGCACACAGTCAACCACCCATACAGCTGTTTCCACATGCACTTTTGAACCCATACATCTATGCACAGAGTCATACACCTCCCAGCCACCCACACACACTCTCAGTCTCCCATACAAATGCTTGGGCAACCAATCAATAACCCATATAGTTACTCATATAGCTACTGATCAACACATGCAGCAGTTTACAGAACAACAGACATAATGATGCACAAATTAAGACAGTTTAGTCACTAACCCATGCACTCAGTGAGACACATTTAACCACTCACTCATACAGTCAGTCATGCACCTACTAAATCCTTCATCCAGACACTTATACATCCACTCATTCTTAAATATGTAAGACATATTTTAACTTTACAGAAAAATACAGTCACTGGATGTTGTCATCAGTGATGTCATCAGTGATGTCATTTGAGATGTCATCAGTGATGTCATCAGTGATGTCATTTGAGATGTCATCAGTGATGTCATCAGTGATGTCACTGACCATGTCATGAATGATGTCATATGTGACATGATCAGCAGTGGATTGCGGGTGCGTGATATATAGTTAGTACAACTAACTATATATGGAATTTCATTGGTTTTGTGTGAGTAAAATAAGGTTTTTTAAATGCTAATTCCTAACTATATATGGTGTATAACCTATGGTTTTTTCAGTGAATATATATATATATATACACATCATTGCTCCTCGTTTCACCTGCTTCGTGCACTCCCTTGCGGGTGCTTTTCGCGGGTGGTGCGCCCGCTAGTATTACAGCTGCAATCTCTGTGTACACTCCTTTCACACAAAGAAAAGCACTCTCGGGGGCGAGTCCAAGCATTTAGTTTCCAGACTCACGCATCCAGACGCATCTCGGCGGACGCCTTTCTCGATGGTAACATTACTATTAAGTAAGGTGAGCTCATTTGTGGGCTGGATTGGATTAAGAGGTAATATGCCAGTGTGTTACACACCAAAAATGCTGTATATGTATGTGCTTGTTTTATCAAAAAACGTATGTGCACATTCCAATATGTCTGCCATTGTTGTTCGCAATACCGTTCTCAGCGTCTACTATTCAGTTTGTTATGATTGACATAAAAGAGGGCCGTTTCAGGTGCGCCATGTTACCATCGAGAAAGGCGTCCGCCGAAACGCGTCTGGTTGCTGTGAGTCCTGAAAATAAATGCTTGGACTCGCCCCCGAGAGTGCTTTTCTTTGTGTGAAAGGAGTGTACACGGAGATTGCAGCAGTTAAACTAGCGGGCGCACCACCCGTGAAAAGCACCCGCACAGGAGTGCAGGAAGCAGGTGAAACAAGGAGCAATGATGATTACCTTCGTGCACCGCCAACAAGCTCTGCGCCGTATGAAGAATTAGCGTCTCAGGTAAGAGACGACTGAAAACGGGACTGCGAGCATTGGGAGCAGTGCGAGGGGGCTAATATTCAAAGGCTTTTGAACAATCAGCAAGCACATACACAAGCTATCATGCACAGTGACATGGAGCACGGCGAGGCGGCTCTCGAAGTCTTTAAGAAAAAAACACCATCAGGGACAGCGGTGTCCCGGGAAAGAAACAAAAAAAACACGACCTTAACAATGCAATTTATCTCATTAGAGAGACTGTACGAACGGGAAATTCGCAAATGGTGGGAGGGAACTTCCCTGCAGAACTATGTGGAAGTACAAAGAGTCCCGAGAGGTTTGCGAATTTATACCAATCCCGCGTATGAAAATCCTGATCCCCTGATGTTACAGAAATGGTCAGAGCACACGGCCGATTCCTGCAAAGGAATGCTGTTAATCCTCATTGAGTTTGCTTGGAGTGATCATGCCAAAGCACGGAAAGCGATAGAGGAATTGGAAAAGGAAATCGGGCAAGATGAGGACAAAAAAACCAAGAGGAATTAAGGAGAAATAGGACCAAACGTCTGAAAAGTTATGAAGGCAAAATCAGATCTCGTAAACAAGAGAAGTGTGAACGAGATGAACGGGACTATGCGTCAAGCAGAATCCTGACTTTTGCTAAAAAGTTTGATGCACCACGAAGGGCTCTGAGAACGAAAGCTGCACCGCAGATTGTGGTGCTACCAGAGACTTCTGAGTCAGAGATAACCACACCAGAGGAATCAGAAGATGAGAATGGGTCTTCTGAAGCAATGGGAGGAAAACCTACATTTTTTCACGACTAATTTCAGGTCATACGACAATCTTGGCAACGGAACACGCAGGGCAAACCCCCAGAAGGACAAAGCGGAGAAAGACAAGAAGAGGTGGGCAATGGCGCAAAAGGGCGCGGATCACCCATGGTCACAGGGAGCAAGAAAACATTCAACAGGTGACGTTAAACCAACTGCTACCTGACAATCTCACCATTATCAATTCTAACCTCAAGAACTCTGACACCAACTTAAGAAGAAGTATTGAAGTTGGTTTTGGCATTCTGCCCGCAAAGAATACTTGAATATATGCAAACACGAATTGACCTGTTCAAATTCACCAGGAAATTGAAACTTCACAAATTTTTCAAGTCTCGTCCAAAGAAGCTAAATGTCAGAGGGGATGGCCAGTGTCAATTGGATACGGACATTTTAGTGGGACAGGATGCGCCAGCAATACAAGCCTTACAAGAACTAAGGTGAGAAATTGATGGCATATTGAAGAAGAAGACCCGGCTGGGTATTTGGTCATTGAGCAAAAAAATGCCATAACTTCATTTAGGACAGCTTCCACTTTTTTGCCGCAAATGCCAAATGATATGATTGACACATTTTCTGAAGAAGTTATAAAAGAACTGGTGAACCTGCGAGGTCGTGACCACCTTACCATGAAGAAATCAAATTTCACCTATGAGCAAGAATTGGCGGACAATGGACTCAAATGTGATGCATTTATTGTCTGTAAGTCCTCAGACAAGGGCGGGAATATAGTGTTGCAGACATTTGATGCTTACAATAAAGAGGCATTGGCCAATTAGGTGATGTGGAATTTCATGAGAGGGTGGGAAAAGATGTATATCAGAAAAGTGTAACAGAATGTCATGTATTATTGAAAGGATGGTATGAGAGGGGCAAGAGAGAAACAGAGGAATATTTATTCATGAGGCGTTTAAATCCAGTAACCCTGTGTTTCTATCACCTGCCAAAGGTCCATAAGAATGCAGTGTTGCCTCCTGGGAGGCCTATTGTATCTTCACAGGGCAGTCTTTTGGAACATATTTAAATATACATAGACCACTTCTTATCTAGTCATGTCAAACAATTGAAGTCTTACATCAAAGACACTAAGGATTTCTTGCAACACGTAACTAAGATCTCGTGGCAAGAAGGTGATCACATGATCGTGATGGATATTACTAGCCTATACACCTGCAGAGCTCATCAGCATGGTTTAGACGCAGTTCACTTCTTTCTGAAGAATAGATCCCTCAAATACTCAGAGCACAATGAAATGCTCATGACATTTTTGGAATTTTGCCTATACAACAACATTTTTCTGTACCATGACCAGTATTATAAACAAATATCCGGAACCGCGATGGGAACCTGCTTCGCCCCCAGCTACGCAAATTTATTCGTGGGCTGGTAAAAGGAGCAGGTGGCCTGGGCGGAGAGTAACAGCACATGGACCAAATGGGTCGTGGCCTGGTACAGGTACATAGACAACCTCTTTCTAGTATGGAGGGGGTCTTCTGAGATGGCAAGGGAATATGTTGAGGTCCTCAATTATAACAACTTGAACCTTAGATTCACTGCGGAAATTAGTGATAATGTAGTGAACTTCTTGGATTTGGAAGTAACTATTATTGAAACCAAAATCTGCACTAAACTATATCGGAAACCCACTGCGGGTAATTCTATTTTACATGCCCGGAGTGGGCATCCCCCCAAACCTATTAATAGTATCCTGTACGGGGAGCTATTGCGTATTAAGAGGAACAACAGTCAGGAGGTAGATTTTCAGAAATATGCAGGGGAATGTATGGAAAGGTTTAAAGCGAGAGAATATGATGAGCACGTGCTGGACGGTGCACTGAGAAGGGTCAATTTGAAATCTAGGAATCAACTCCTAGAGGAAAAGGTGGGAAAGGGGAAACACGATGGAGGTTTCCGTATGATAACTACTTTCTCTCAAGATGCAGACAAATTGCGAAATATTTTTCGCAAGCATTGGAACCTTCTCAAGAAAGATCCAATTATTGGAATGGACATTCCTAATTGGCCACTGTTGACGTTTCAGAAAGCGAGGGCATCTCCGAGATTCTCTCACGAGTAGCTACATGAGAAAGGGGACTCCCAAGGTGTTTAATAAGGAACTGAAAGGCTTTTTCCCTTGTGGGAAGTGCAAAGCGTGTGTGGGGAGCAAAAGAGAACTCACATATCAGGTGCCAGGGGTAAAGAAACCAAGAGTCATCAATAAGTTTGTTACCTGTAGTACCCCATATACAGTTTATTGTCTTGTTTGCCCTTGTGGGTTGAGGTACGTTGGAAGTACCATCCACCAAACCAAGATGCGGGTCTTAGAACATGCTAGGGCAATCCAAAATGCAGACATGACATATCCGGTGGCGTGCCACTTTAAAACTGAACACAAAAGTGATAGATCGCTCTTAAGATTCTTTGCACTTGACCATGTACCACTTAACCCTAGGGGGGAGATAGAGTCAGTAGCCTGAGGAGGTTAGAATCAAGGTTCATCATATACCTTCAGACTAAGGTACCGGGAGGCCTCAATTCTCATGAAGAATTAACTGTACACTTGGGAGAATAGGCGTTTCCAATAAAAGTAATTAAATGTATCCACTTGAAATGTGATTCTTTGAATGCATCTCGAATGAATTAAGATGTTTAAGGGTCTGAGTGTTAATATGAGAAATTTTACAGATGATGAGTAAACTGAGATGATGGTTTGATACAATCAATGGCGTAGGCCCATTCAGGGAATGATGGAGATAGATGCATGTATATTTTGATATCCAATATTATTGAAAACATTACTATTAAGTAAGGTGAGCACATTTGTGGGCTGAATTGGATCAAGAGGTAATATGCCAGTGTGTTACACACCAAAAATGCGGTGTATTTATGTATTGATTGCTTGTTTTATCAAAAAACGTATGTGCACATTCCAATATGTCTGCCATTGTTGTTCGCAATATCGTTCTCAGTGTCTACTATTCAATTTGTTATGATTGACATAAAAGAGAGCCGTTACAGGCGCGCCATGTTACCATTGATAAAGGTGTCTGCCGAAACGCTTCTGGTTGAAGTGAGTCTGGAAAATAAATGCTTGGACACGCCCCCGAGAGTGCTTTTCTTTGTGTGAAAGGAGTGTACACGAAGATTGCAGCAGTAATATATATATATATACACATATATATATATATTTCCTCAGAAAAACGAGTTACCTTTGTCAAAGCGCTTGCTGTTAGATACACTGTAAACTGTTGAACCATCGATTCTGTACCTGAGAATAATCCCCAGGTACCACTACGGCTCAGAATACGTCTTCCAATGTCTACCAAGAGCGCTCCTCCATGCTGCCTGCTGGCACCATTTAGCTTCGCACTAGTTCCATACTACCAGGGAAGTAATGGAGTAGAGCTGCATACAAGTATCAACCAGGTGCACGGATGTCAGTTTCTTTTTTTTAATCTACACCATTTTTATTAGTTTTGCCATAAGAAGGAAAATCATTACTGTGAAAATAATAATCATGTGTTAAAAGACATATCCACAGAATGATTAATATAACAGAGTCATCAACACAATCACATGGCTAATTACAATCTTCATCAGCCAATTGCAAAAACTTAAATTAAAATAGGACAAGCAACAAACATTTAAATAAAAAAACAACAAAGCTTGCACTGCTAGCCCAGCCACCCACCGCAGTTCCAAAAAGGAGGGTGGGGGAGAAGGAAAGGAAGAGAAGACCTGCACCATCTTGCCCATTGTCCCCACTCACCTCCCAAGCAACTCCTAGGATGTGCACTCTCTGATCGTGGCCTCTAGGGTTCCTTCCAGTTGGGGACATGGTTCAGTTGTATGACGAAACCATGAATGCTATTACAACGCGTGCCTTAACACAGTTATTACAACCACCACGTCTTTATACTGCACGTCTTTACAGTGCATGCCTTTACAATGAACGACTTTACCACGCATAGGCCTTTACCACACAAGCATTTACAATGAAAAAATAAGTATTTAGCAGGTAAGTATACCACCTTTTGTTTTATGTATATATATATATATATATATATTCACTTAAAAAACCATAGGTTTCAGGCCTTATATAGTTAGGAATTAGCATTTAAAAAAACATTGAAATTGCTCCGATATAGTTAGTTGTACTAACTATATTTCGCGCACCCGCAATCCACTGCTGATGATGTCCCATATTACATCATTCATGACATGGTCAGTGATGACATCACTGATGACATCTCAAATGACATCACTGATGACATCTCATTTGACATTCCTAACTATATAAGGCCTGAAACCTATGGTTTTTTAAGTGCATTTGCAAGGTTTTTTAAATGCTAACTCCTAACTATATAAGGCCTGAAAACCTATGGTTTTTTAAGTGAATTTGCAAGGTTTTTTAAATGCTAATTCCTAACTATATAAGGCTTGAAACCTATGGTTTTTTCAGTGAATTTGCAAGGTTTTTTAAATGCTAATTCCTAACTATATCAGGCGTGAAACCTATATTTTTTTTCAATACATTTCAAAGGTTTTGTAAATGTTAATTCTATTAGCGGATAATGTTTATATATGTTATTATCCTTCTGGGACCACCTGAGCAGCCATCTTGTTTCTCAGGAGAAGTGAGGCACAAGAGAGCACAAAACAAGAGTGGAAATCGCGGGGTACGCGCACGGTACGCGTACCGTGTGCGTACCCCGCGATTTCTTTTTTTTTGCACTTGGGGGTCCTTTTGGGACCCCCTGAGAAGGGCTAGAGGGTTGGGGGGTCTCTACCCTGCCCCCTTTTCGTGTTTTCCACTCTTGTTTTGGGATCTCTTGTGCCTCAGTTCTCCTGAAAAACAAGATGCTGGCCAACACTTCCTGGTTTGGACAGTTTGGAATGTTGACAGTCGACTGCCAGCCAATCAAATACTCGCTCGCGCACGTAAGGGTACGCGCACGTACGCGTACGGTGCGCGAACTGTGAGCGCATATAGATATATCATTTGCTCAAATTCAATTTTCTCAACAAATACTGGAGGGATTTTCACCAAATATAGAAAAGGCACTACTGCATACCTGCCCTTACCATTTTGCCAAGTTTGGTGTAATTCCGTTCAGCCGTTCGGGCTGTAGCCGTGTCTAAAGGTCCCATAGAAAATGCCATTTGAACATTTTCAAATTCAATTTTCTCAAAAACTACTGCAGGGATTTTCACCAAACATAGCAAAGGCACATCTGCATACCAGGCCCTACCATTTTGCCAAGTTTTTTCTCGGCCCCCGCTTGACGAATCCCCCCGAAACTTTAAGGGAAGGAGCGGAGCACAGCGAGGCAAATTTAAGGGAAATTACAGGCAGATCCCTCAATCGGCGCCAAAGTTATTCCCAATAGAATGTTCGGCATTTCCTATGGTAACTAGGTCCTAACTATATATACCTACTGGCGACCGCCAGTAGGTAATATATATACATATATATATATATATATATATATATATATATATATATATATATATATCCAAACGCCACAAAGTTGCCCTTGTGAATGAAGCCGCCAGCCAAAGGTTCCATTTCAGCATTTTATTGAGGAGGAAAGCAGCAGCTCGTATGCCAGAACAATGTCCTCATAGCTACATCGCCCAACGCGTTTCGTGCTCCCCTGAGCACTTGATCACGGGCTGGTTTCGTATGGCAGTCCCAAAAGTCAATTGCCAGCACCTGTGTTTTCATAGTTTTCGCCCTAGAGGGCGTGGCAGCCCGAACTGCCTGCTGGTCTTTGTTGTTCTGTGCAGTATTTCTCCAGTGAGTGGCTCGTGGGATGGCAAAATAAAAACAATATAAAGACCCCAGTGGGTTGAAAATCAATGTCCTGATCTCAGAGTTGCTTTGTAGCGCTTACATCCAAGCGCCTCTGGCCCTTCAAATGCGGACGGTGTAATCGTCAGCAAAGGTCCGCTGACGCGGCGGGGCTTCATTCGCGAATGAAGCCCCCACGAGCCACTCACTGGAGAAATACTGCACAGCACAACAAAGACCAGCAGGCAGTTCGGGCTGCCACGCCCTATAAAACTATGAAAACACAGGTGCTGGCAATTGACTTTTGGGACTGCCATACGAAACCAGCGCGTGATCAAGTGCTCAGGGGAGCACGAAACGCGTTGGGCGATGTAGCTATGAGGACATTGTTCTGGCATACGAGCTGCTGCTTTCCTCCTCAATAAAATGCTGAAATGGAACCTTTGGCTGGCGGCTTCATTCACAAGGGCAACTTTGTGGTGTTTGGATATATATATATATTCACTGAAAAAACCATAGGTTATAGACCATATATAGTTAGGAATTAGCATTTAAAAAACCTTATTTTACACACACAAAACCATTGAAATTCCATATATAGTTAGTTGCACTAACTATATATCGCGCACCCGCAATCCACTGCTGATCATGTCACATATTACATCATTCATGACATGGTCAGTGATATCACTGATGACATCACTGATGACATCTCAAATGACATCACTGATGACATCACTGATGACAACATCCAGTGACTATGTTTCTGTAAAGTTAAAATATGTCTTACATATTGAAGAATGAGTGGATGTATAAGTGTCTGGATGAAGGATTTAGTAGGTGCATGCCTGACTGTATGAGTGAGTGATTAAATGTGTCTCACTGAGTGCATGGGTTAGTGACTAAACTGTCTTAATTTGTGCATCATTATGTCTGTTGTTCTGTAAACTGCTGCATGTGTTGATCAGTAGCTATATGAGTAACTATATGGGTTATTGATTGGTTGCCCAAGTATTTGTATGGGAGACTGAGTGTGTGTGTGGGTGGCTGGGAGGTGTATGACTCTGTGCATAGATGTGTGAGCAGTTGATTCACTAGATGTATGGGTTCAAAAGTGCATGTGGAAACAGCTGTATGGGCGGTTGACTGTGTGCATGAGTGTATTGGTGAGTGAATGGATATCTCAGTGCTGCATGTCAAAGTAAGTACATATGTAAAACACAGTACATGTGAGAGTTGACATATATAAATAACTGTGCATAAGAGCCAGTGAATGTGTGAGTGGCTGTATGGATCACTGTGAACTTGTATCAGGGATTGTATAATAGAGTAAATATGTGTTAGTATATGTTTGAATAAGTAAGGTGTGTATAACTGTATAGTTGAGGAAATGGAGGTGTGATTGATTCTTTGCATGACTGACTAGGTGTGTGAGTAACTCCATGGATGAGTGACAGTCTGTGAGTGTCTGTTTACACTGAGTGTATCTAAGGTTATATTAGAGTCTGAAGAGGTTCATCGTATTATCACACGAATGATGTCATCAGTGATGTGATCAGTAATGTCAAATGAGATGTCATCAGTGATGTCATCAGTGATGTCATTTGAGATGTCATCAGTGATGTCATCAGTGATGTCATTTGAGATGTCATCAGTGATGTCATCAGTGATGTCATTTGAGATGTCATCAGTGATGTCACTGACCATGTCATGAATGATGTAATATGTGACATGATCAGCAGTGGATTGCGGGTGCGCGATATATAGTTAGTGCAACTAACTATATATGGAATTTCAATGGTTTTGTGTGAGTAAAATAAGGTTTTTTAAATGCTAATTCCTAACTATATATGGTCTATAACCTATGGTTTTTTCAGTGAATTTTCAAGGTTTTGTAAATGCTAATTCCTAACTATATATGGTCTATAACCTATGGTTTTTTCAGTGAATTTCAATGGTTTTTTAATAGCAAATATCATAAGCTGTCGAATGTCAAGTACGTGGTAAGTGAAAACATTTTCGTGTTTATGCACACTGATCTGCTTTGAATAGTGCCCCCCCCCCCTCATTTCTATTAGGAGTACTCTCTCTTTGCAGATAGTGAAAGGTAGTTAACGCAGGCCTTTGCCCCCGTTGTAATCCGTCGTGCCTGCTTCTCTCTCCATTTGATTGATTGTTATCCAAGTATTTACTGTTTTAGAATTAGTTCTCTTTGGTTCATTCTCTATTTACAAACAAACACAGAGTCGCAATACTCTGTTTAGTCTTTGCAGATAACGAAAAATCGTGTAAAAAAAAAAGAAAAGGAATCGAGTAAAATCAGTAGGCCACTAATGGGATCTCTTTTTGACCTCGCTAAAATAGAAACATTAGGAACAACCCCTCATGACAAATACAAAACTAGTGAGATGAACTGAACTCCACACAATGATGGCTGCAAAACAGCTCGGCTCCGCCACCCACCCCGCCCAAAATAACGATAAAGAGCGGCTGCCATGATTGGTTGCGGAATGGCCACAACGGAGCTACGAAATGGTGCTGCTCTCATGCTAACCCCAGCTTCAGTCTGAAACATCCAGAAACACTGTAGACTACCAATTCGATCAGTTCCGGTAGCGCCCCAATGTAACCCGGTAGAGAAGAACTAGCCCTCCCCTCTTTGACTGATGGTTCTTGTTGCCTGTCCCTTCTGTTGTCATTTAACAGAACTATTTAGCCTGCTGAAAGGGGTTGTGTTCCGACCGCTGGTTGGTGGAGACATTTTGACTATATTCTGGACCTGCGTTGTCGCGTAATGCGTCATATGACGCGCCGCGTTAGCGCATCCGGAAGTCATCCGGGGCGCGCAGCGCGTAACGTAAGCATAACAAGTCATGTGACTTGTTAATAAAACTTTTCATTGGTTCATTTTACTTTTCTTATTGTAATGATGAAAGGCTTGGTCATATCACCTAAAAATTACGCTTTTCATTACTTCCGAACATTATTTTTTCTTAAATATATGTTATAATGTTCCAGGCTAATGTACTTTCCCGGAAATTTTACAACTGTCCTGCAAGTAAAATATATTCTTTTTTCGAGAAAAAGAGCGTTTCTTCGTCCCATGACGGAGCCGTTGAGCAAAAGAGGGTCGACCTGCTGTCTTAGTCGCCGATACGCCTGAATATGAGATTCTTATCGATCACTTTATGTTGCAGGAATAGAAAACACAACAGCCCTTGACCATTTATCTTTACTGCGTTCCTTCGTATTATACCTTTTACCCTTCATGTAATTGGTCTGCTTTATTTCACTTGCCTTTTAATGATTCTAAAACAGTGACTATTATTAAAAACTTTACCAATGTATATACTACTACCATGTTTTCTTTTAAAAACCTTTATTGTGAAAATTTCATTATACAAATACGAGCCTATAACCACGTGGGCCTGCCACGGAGCAAACTGTAATCGTATATGATGAATAGACATTTACACTGTAGAGGAACGTAACGGGCGGGCCATTAGGTTGCAAGAACTAAGGTGTCTAACAGTTACGGAATCGGTGGACGTACATTTTATAATTAAAATACGACAGGGCCAGTTACAATAAAATTATCTAGATATACATTTGCGGGCAAGTACCATGGGTGACGTTAATTCGAACTTTCAACAGTACAGTAATCAATAACACATCAGAACTTAATATCAATAGGGATGTCGAAATATTCAATCAATTCTCGTCCCCGCCCGCCATGTGCTTCAAAACTGCATACGTATCTCGTGATTTCAAGGTTCTGCAACCAGTACACAACAAGGAGTTACGAGTCCCATTTATTCCGGCGCCATTTTGGGCGAGCACGGGCAGGTCCAGGATATAGTCAAAATGTCTCTACCAACCATCGACTATGATGATGTTCATATGCTGTATTTATTAGAGTAACACTCATCTGTCCACATGAAATTAATTTACCACAATCTAAACATGTCATTTTAATCTTTCCAAAGTTCTTCTAAATATTTGGGACCGTTTCCCTTGCCTCTGAAGCTCTCAGTGCCACTTCTTTGATGAATGTACTAGCAGGTCAGGGGTTCTCCTCCAAATCTCTCTTTTATGCAGCACTATAATTAATTGGTGCCACCTCTCCATATGACGATGCATGGTATAGTTACCACAACTATATTTTTTTTCGGTTCCTCTGGAGAGTTCATCGTGGCAGATGAAGCGTGTAACGTACCGGGCATTTACCTTTTTTTGCATGTACAGGAAAGGAAAAAAAAAATCGAGCGTCCGAGTTCTAAGGTGTCCCAGGGCCATTTTAGTGGACCAGGCCCAAATCCAAAGAACAGGCCGCAATTTTGAGAGTCCTCTTGCAGCCGCCTGTCGCTGTAGCATCAACAGCAGCCGAAACTCAGCTGAATGGCAACTGAAACGGTAAAGGGGCGCCCCACTACAGCAGACGAGCCTCCACCTAGGAAGGCCCATTCACGCCGGCTCCCCCCCCCCCTTCGGGCACCCCACGCCGTTATTCGGAGCAGTATTGTAGGATGGCCACACCAGTGCGGCAACTTGCTAGACATCACCCCGGTGGTAACCGAATCTCAACGCCTTGTGGTGTCTTCTATTCAGAAAACATTGTTATGCTGCCTTCGACCTATTCGCCGCAAGTGCGCACACAACTCAACTGCATAGCTTGCTAGACACCACCTCGGTGCCATCCGGATCTTGGAATGTCAGCGCCTTTTGGTGTCTTCTCTTCAGAAAATATTGTTGCGCTGCCTTTGGCCCCATTCGCACATCGGTCCGCAACTTAGACATCACCTCGGTGCCATCCGGATCTTGGCATCTCAGCGCCTTGTGGTGTCAGTCAGAAAATATTGTTGCGCTGCCTTTGGCCCCATTCGCACATCAGTCCGCTACTGACACCATCTCACAGGCCAACAGGGCGCCCCACGCCGACTTTTACCATTGTAGGATGGCCACACCAGTGCCACAACTTGCTAGACACCACCTCGGTGCCATCTGGAACTTGGCATCTCAGCGCCTTGTGGTGTCTTCAATTCAGAATATATTGTTGCGCTGCCTTTGGCCCCATTCGCACATCGGTCCGCTACTGACGCCATCTCACAGGCCAACGGGGCGCCCCACGCCGACTATCAGCATTGTAGGATAGCCACACCAGTACAGCAACTTGCTAGACATCACCTCGGTGCCATCCGGATCTCGGCGCCCCACTGCAGATGAAGTGCCTCTCAACTATGAAACCACCACGGTGACATCCGGATCTTGGCGCGTTGTGCTGCCTTCGGCCTATTCGCACATCGGTCCGGTACTGACGCCATCTCACAGGCTAATGGGGCGACCCACGCCGAGTTTCAGCATTGTAGGATGACCACACCAGTACAGCAACTTGCTAGACATCACCTCGGTGCCATCCGAATCTTGGCATCTCAACGCCTACTGGTATCTTCCATACAGACAATATTGTTACGCTGCCTTTGGCCCCATTCGCACATCGGTCCGCAACTTAGACATCACCTCGGTGCCATCCGGATCTTGGCATCTCAGCGCCTTGTGGTGTATTCTCTTCAGAAAATATTGTTGCGCTGCCTTTGGCCCCATTCGCACATCGGTCCGCAACTTAGACATCACCTCGGTGCCATCCGGATCTTGGCATCTCAGCGCCTTGTGGTGTCTTCTACTCCGAAAATATTGTAGAAAATATTGTTGCGCTGCCTTTGGCCCCATTCGCACATCAGTCCGCTACTGACACCATCTCACAGGCCAACAGGGCGCCCCACGCCGACTTTTACCATTGTAGGATGGCCACACCAGTGCCACAACTTGCTAGACACCACCTCGGTGCCATCCGGATCTAGGCATCTCAGCGCCTTGTGGTGTCTTCAAATCAGAAAATATTGTTGCGCTGCCTTTGGCCCCATTCGCACATCGGTCCGCTACTGACGCCATCTCACAGGCCAACGGGGCGCCCCACGCCGACTTTCAACATTGTAGGATGGCCACAGAAGTGCGACAACTTACTAGACACCACCTCGGTGCCATCCGGATCTTGGGGCTTTGTGCTGCCTTCGGCCTATTCGCACATCGGTCCGCTACTGACGCAAACTCACAGGCCAACGGGGCGCCCCACGCCGACTTTCAGCATTGTAGGATGGCCACACCAGTGCGGCAACTTGCTACACACCACCTCGGTGCCATCCGGATCTTGGCATCTCAGCGCCTAGTGGTGTCTTCTATTCCGAAAATATTGTTGCGCTGCCTTCGGCCCCATTCACACATCGGTCCGCTACTGACGCCATCTCACAGGCCAACGGGGCGCCCCACGCCGACTTTCAGCATTGTAGGATGGCCACACCAGTGCGGCAACTTACTAGACACCACCTCGGTGCCATCCGGATCTTGGCGCGTTGTGCTGCCTTCGGCCTATTCGCACATCGGTCCGCTACTGACGCAAACTCACAGGCCAACGGGGCGCCCCACGCCGACTTTCAGCATTGTTGGATGGCCACACCAGTGCGGCAACTTACTAGACACCACCTCGGTGCCATCCGGATCTTGGCGCGTTGTGCTGCCTTCGGCCTATTCGCACATCGGTCCGCTACTGACGCAAACTCACAGGCCAACGGGGCGCCCCACGCCGACTTTCAGCATTGTAGGATGGTCACACCAGTGCACCTTACTAGACACCACCTCGGTGCCATCCGGATCTTGGCGCGTAGTGAAGCTGCAGCAGCTGCAAATAAGCTTCAGACAGTGTTACAACCGCTGCTCAGAACTCTCAACTATGACACCACCTCGGTGCCATCCGGATCTTGGCGCGTTGTACTGCCTTCGGCCTATTCGCACATCGGTCCGCTACTGACGCCGCCTCACGTGCCAACGTAGTTTCTCCGCATTTTATACCCTATGCCGCATAACAGGTCATGTGACTTGTTTATAAAACTTTTCATTGGTTTATTTTACTTTTGGTTTCCTAATGATGGAAGGCTTGATCATATGACCTAAAAACAACACTTTTCATTGGATGAAACCTTTTTTTTTTTCCCAAACGATGAAAGCCCCACCTTGTTTCTGGATGTTTCAGACTGAAGCTGGCGTCAGCATGAGAGCACCACCATCTCGTAGCTCAGTCGTGGTCATTCCGCGAGCAATCATGGCAGCCGCTCCCCACCAGAAGCCTGCAGAAGTCGGGGCCCCCAAAACTTTTGATGAATTCTCAAGGCGGAGGGGACGCTTTCGAGAATGGGGTCCAAGACCTAGCAGACAAGCGTCCGATTTCCAAGGTGTCCCAGGGCCATTTCAGTGGACCAGGCCCAAAAAGGAAACAGCCTGCCGCCATTTTGAGAGTCCTGTGACAGCCGCCTATCGCTGCACCGCAAGAGTGGGCGCAACTCAGCTGAATTGCGGCTTTTGACACAGTGGACCAAAAACGGACGGAATGGCAACTGAAACGGTAAAGGGGCGCCCCACTACAGCAGACGAGCCTCCACCTGGGGAGGCCCGTTCACGCCGCCTCCCCCGGGGCGCCCCACGCCGTTATTCGGAGCAGCATTGTAGGATACCAAAACCAGTACGGCAACTTACTGGACATCACCTTGGTGCCATCGTTCTGCTGCCTTGGAACTATTCGCACAACAGTTTGCTACTGATGACCCACCCCCCGCGACGCCCCACGCCGTTATTTGCTGGGTGGCAACTTACTAGACATCACTTTCGTGTCATCTAGATTTCAGCGCATTCTGCTGCCTTGGAACTATTCGCACAACAGTTTGCTACTGATGACCCACCCCCCGCGACGCCCCACGCCGGAAATCTGGACGTTGTGCTGCGTTGGGACTATTCGCACAGCCGACCGCTACTTCGTTGTTTTTCCCTAAAAATGTTTATATGTTATTACTATTTCTGTTTTCTTGTATATATTTATAAATTATTAAAGTTTTATAATCTTACTACTTTGTCGGAGTGCTATATATTTTTAATGTGACACATAATTGTAAAAACTTTGATGTACAAAGAGTCATCCCTGGAATCTTCCGCTTCAGGCTCGGTCCCCTCCCCAATCACAATACAGGATGGTTTTCAGATAATAGCAACGCTTCTGCTGTGACGGATCTCATCGAGTGTGGGCCTTGATCTACTATAACTCCTTTGAAGAGGGGTGATTCTTTACAGCTGTGGCCATAAACTACATCTGCAGGGCTAGCTGATACCCTAGGACCAGCCTGGACAATCGGACACAGAGGAAAAGGAGTGTCAGAGGGTGCGGTAGTGAATAGGGCGAAAGGGAGGTGTCGGGCGGGCACAGGGTGTGATTCTCAGGGAAGAGCAGCGCAGATGGGGGGAGGTTTATTACCCATGCATAAGACAGAGAGCGGGGGTGACCACTGCCTGGGGGAGATGCTTGCGAGGGTGGGGAGCCATGCTAAGGATCGACAGCGTGCACAGAGTGGGTCTGGTCAAGGCATCTAAAATGGCTGCCGTGCACGACAAAAGTGTGGCATTTGAAAAAAGACAAGATGGCGCAGACAATGTTTTTCAACACTTCCTGATTTCCTTCGAATCGAACGTTAACAGACGTGTGGGCATATTACCAAAGTTAAGCGATATTTATCCCTAACGATGCTTAGCAACGATTTTTTTACCGTCAGAAATTATCGCAGATAAACCTTGCTATTATCAAGGTTTATCGCAAATACGATAAAAAACGACGGCAATGCATTAATATCGCTGAAAACTCAGCGATATTCATGCATTACCGAGCTAATGCTCTTAGCCATGTTATCCACCTCCCATTGGATAACATGGCTAAGAACTGCTCAGGGCAGGTGGTAGCTTTTGGAGATATTCGCGCTTATCTCGAATATTTCCAAAAGTTGATAATAGGAGATAGCGATGTTAGCGACTGTTTCCAGTCGCTAACATCTTGGCATGCCCACTTTGCATGTCATTAGTGATAAATATCACTCACATGCAAAGTGGGGCCCAAGATGGTCGCTATCTTCTACTAGCCGTCGCTAACTGGTGTTAGCAACAGCTAGGTAATACACATATAATTTTATCTCCGCGAAGCGGAGCGCTGTTACAGATATATATCTTGTTTTTGAACGTTAATTTCTCAAAATGCACTGAAGCACATATATTGAGACCTAGCAAAGGCACATCGGGCTACCAGTCCCTACAATTTTGCCAAGTTTCGTGCAAATCCATTCAGCTGTTCGATCCTACCGAGAGACAAGATGGCGGCCGCTACGGACTGTTTGGAATGTTTACAGACACCGGAGAGCCAATCAGCTTCGCTTCGCAAAGCTCCGTAACGCGAAAAGTACGCAAAGCGGTGCGCTGTTACAGATATATATCTTTTTTTGAACGTTCATTTCTCAAAATCCACTGGAGCACATATATTGAGATCTAGCAAAGGCACATCGGGCTACCAGTCCCTACAATTTTGCCAAGTTTCGTGCAAATCCATTCAGCTGTTCGATTATTATTATTATTTTTTTTTTTTGCCCCGCGGGGCCCTTTTAAAACCTCCACATCAAACCTAAACGGTCAGGGAGGATCTACTATGCCCCCTTATGGTCATTTGCCCCTTCGGTTTGGCCTCCGCTTGTCTCTCGATCCTACCGAGAGACAAGATGGCGGCCGCTACGGACTGTTTGGAATGTTTACAGACGCCGGAGAACCAATCAGCTTCGCTTCACAAAGCTCCGTTGCGCGAAAAGTACGCGTCCTGGAGCGCTGCCCGGTCCGCTGTTACAGATATATATCTTTTTTTAAACGTTAATTTCTCAAAATCCACTGTAGCACATATATTGAGACCTACAAAAGGCACATCGGGCTACCAGTCCCTACAATTTTGCCAAGTTTCGTGCAAATCCATTCAGCCGTTCGGGCTAAAAGTGAGGCCAACCGCCCTATGGAAAACTCAATGTTAAAAACACGTTTTGGGACCCCCCTTTTTTCTCGGCCCCCCCTTGACGAACCCCCCCAAATTTTCAAGGGCTACTCAGAAACAAAATGTGCCATTTTCCTGAAAATTTCAGCCAATTCCGTCCACAAACGCCAAAGTTATTAGACATAGAATTTTCAAAAATCCCATAGAGAAAAAATCCTAACTATATATACCTACTGGCGACCGCCAGTAGGTAATATATATATATATATATATATATATATATATATATGCAAAAAAGAAGGAGAGAACTCTGGGTAGGTCTCAGTTTAGGTGGAAAGCAGCTCCTGTTAGAGCACTCTCAACACCAGCGACACTCTAGATCTGCTCACCTCAAATGTCTGTTTTTCTATCAAAGTTTTTAAGCATAGGATTAGCACAGTGCTATCCACGCCGAGATAAAAAATGACAAAGTCTTTTGCCATATATATATATATATATATATATATACTTTGTAGTTCTCTGCAAAATACTTACATTTTAACCGTGAAAGCATGCATGGTAACGCCATGTGTGGTTCAAAAACAAATATTTGTATATTTATATGTAGGTTTAAACACACATACATATATGTAAGTGTCTATTTATTTACATACACATATACAAACGTGAAATACATGTATATTACCTACTGGCGGTCGCCAGTAGGTGGTTATAGTTAGGACCAAGTTTCCATTTTTTGTTTTGCTTATAACTTTGGCGTCGTGTGATAAATCTTCATGAAAGTTTCAAAACGAATTCTTTGTTGATATCAGGTCCTATGTTGAAAGGTTGGGGGTGATTCGTCAAGGGGGGCCCGAGATAAAAGGGGGGTCCCAAAACGTGTTTTCTCCATGTAAATTTCCATAGGAAACTTTAGACAAGGCTACAGGCCGAACGGGTGAACAGAATTACCCCAAATTTGGCAGGCAGAAGGGACTTGGTCTAGAAAGCACACTTTTGTTTATTTGGTGTAAATCTGTTCAGTAGTTTTTGAGATATATCAAAATTTGCAGATAACGATATTTGGGAATTCTGCCATCTGATTAGCTGAGGCGTTACGAGCACGAGTTGGCTGCTGTTTGGCAGCGAGCGCTGCGAGCGGTTGCAACTAGGAAGTTTTGGCCGCCATTTTGTGATTCAGTTGAAGCGAGTAAGAGGAAAAAAGGGTGTAAAAAGTGGGAAAGAGGAAGGTAGGACTAGAGCACTGTAACCTCTGTGGGGTGTTTACGGTGTGCTATAGAGGGGGTGCGAAGCGAAGTATTCACCCCTACCGGTGTGAAAGTGTGGGCTATGGAAATTAAGTGAGGTATTGCCTAGAGTGTGATGCTCCTAAGGTGAGTAGGTGCGGGACTCTGGGATTAAAGCGTGATCCCAAACTGTGTGGCTTATGCTGTGAAGTCATGTGCCCTGACTGCTGCATTACAGCTGTGGAAGTAGTGTCAGCATGTGTTTATACCTACTAAGATGAACTAGTGACCCGTACTGGTCTGAAAGTCCTGGGGTACGGAAAATATGTGAGGTATTGTCTAGAGTCTCGTGCAACTAGGAAGTGTTGGCTGCCATTTTGTGATTCCGTTGAAGCGAGTAAGCGGAAAAAAGGGTGAAAAAAGTAGGGAAAGAGGAGGGTAGGCTCACTGTAAAATCTGTGGGGTGTTTAGGGTGTGCTATAGAGGGGGTACGAAGCCAACTACTCATACCTACCGGACTGAAACTGCTGGGCTACGGAAATTAAATGAAGTATTGCCTAGAGTCTGATGCTGCTAAGGTGAGCTGGTGCGGGAGTCAGGGATTAAAGCGTGAGCCCAAATTGTGTGTCTTATGCTGTGAAGTCATGTGCCGTGGCCACTGCACTACACCTGTGGAAGTAGTGTCAGCATGTGTTTATACCTACTAGGATGAACTACTGACCCGTACTGGTCTGGTACGGAAAATATGTGAGGTATTGTCTAGAGTCTCATGGTGCTAAGCTGAGCTGCTGACGGACTCGGGGATGAAAGCGTGAGCCCAAACTGTGTGTCATATGTTGTGAAGTCATGTGCTCTGGCTGCTGTGCCACATCAGTTGAAGTAGTGTGAGCATGTAGTTATACCTACTCGGATGAACTTTTGTTTTGAACATTGTAACTTGTGTATGGTGCTTAGAGGGTGTTATACAGGGATTGCGAAGGTAAATTTGCGCGTATCAAATCAATTCGGTATTTGTGAAGTGGAAACTACTCACTCCTACGGGTCTGATGGCGCTGAGGGTGTAAGCTGAGCTGCTGACGGACTCGGGTAAAGTCGCTGAACTACAGACCCCTATCGGTCTGAAAGTGCGGGGTACGGAAATTAAGTGAGCAATTGCCTAGAGCGTCATGCTGTTAAATTGAGCTGCTGCTGGACTTGGGGATGAAACTGTGAGTCTCAACTGTGTGTGCTATGCTGTGCAGTCATGTGCTCTGGGCGCTGTGCCACACCTGTCCAACTTGTATATGGTGCTTAGGTGGTGTGTTATAGGGAGTGTGAAAGTAAATCAATACGGTATTTGTGAAGCGCAAACTACTCACCCCTATGGGTGAGTAGAGTCTGTGATCAAAGCGAGAGCTCTGTGTTGTAAAGTGAGATGGTGTTGCCGCTGTTGCACAGCTGTGTGGAGAATACATTTTGGATAGGGTCTGGGAGTTGCCGTTACCTGGCCCTAAAATAGCAGGCCTAACTTGTAAGTTATAGGGTGGCTCTAAAAAGAGCCCTTGTGTTCATTAGTTGGAGCTACATATCAGTGCGGATGCACAGCTTCAAGTTATTCAGGAAAACTGGATTTCCCTGATCTGTGAAGTGTACTCCTTCACTTCTGTAGATATCAGCCATATTAAAAAGTATGTTGTTGTTGTAGATGGACCCCACTTTGTGGTCTCTGAGGTATGTAGACACCTCTTTGTTGACTTTCTTCCTGAATTTTTCAATCTGAGGACAAAATGGTCTTGACCATTTCCACTTCTGTCTTTGACATATATTGGAATATACAAAGACAGTTTGAGGCAAAAGTAACATCAATTGTCCAAAGGTGTCCTTCATAAGCATTTCCAAACCTACCCCAGTCAATGTGCCTAGGTCGTTTCCACCACAGTGCACAATCATGAGGTCAGGGTGTTGGAGATGCAAACAGGTTTTAACAAAGGCAACAATTGGTGCCACTTCAATCCTCTCTGTGGAAAACATTTAATGTCCACATATTGTAAACCTGTCTAAGTCAATATGTCTCTGTTCTGCATACCTCTTGCACCAGAAAACATAGCTATGTCCTACGATCCACACTAGCATTTTGAAGGTATGGCTGGAAGGTATGGAAAGATGTCTGTAGCTCATGCAGGTCCTTCGTAGAATAAGAGATATGTTTAAAGATGGGAAACTAGTTTTTTCCAGATACAAAACGATACCTGATTGGGAGATGAAAAGCATTGTTTTTTAAAAGCAGGGTGCACATTCGTTTTGTGGAAAAGCATCTTTGTGATTGGTTAAGACGAAAAAGTTTGTACGTGGAGCACATATTATAGGATAAAATTTGCTCAACTCAACCACACTTGCTACTTGCATTTGGAAGGCACTGTTCAAACTTAAAACAATTGTGAACATTTAACCTGCACGTGCCGTTAAATAATTGAGAAAATGTTGCAAAAAATATCCTTAGGTTTAATAAAATTGATGAACTCTTAACCTGCACGTGTTGTAGAATGTTCTAGAAAGTGTGTAGATAGAATATGTTGCACTGCCGACTTCGATGTGTCATTGAATATGAAAAAAACTGTTTATATGGAAAATTAAAAAGAAACTAATAGAGAGAAGTTCTGAAACATAAAAGAATCATGGAAGTATTCTAATTTGTTCTTTACATTAATTGATGTGGGGAGGAGCAAAATTATAGAAACAACAGCAGGAGGAAGATGGAGAAGCAGGGAGTGGGGGGACAGGGGGAGAGGGGCACAATGGTACACATGTACAATCAAGTACAGCACAAGTATAGACAAACAATGGGCAAAATGAAACACATCAACAAGGCGCATAAGTCACACAATCCAGCAACATCACACCACTGAACGAGCACAGAAATAAAAACCACGCTGCATTCATACAGGATGTGTACAAAGGGCTGTCGTGGGTGTTGTGGGATATCTGCGACCGTAGTCATCATGAAAGAGATGCCCAGCACGTGGCACATGGGCGGGTTCACTGTGTGTTATGTTGCGAAACAGCTGCTCCTTCCTCCCACGAGCCCGACACTTTTGTACGGTGCGCTGTTGTATCCCATGCACTCGTATGGCAAAGCATTGTAATGCCTATTCTGGCATGTCCTGCGGCATTCGAACTACACCACGAGAGTGCGGTTTGGTGGTAGAATATGCCACTTTAGAACATTGTCTGCTGCGGCCCCTGTGGCAGGCCACACCAGAACACAGAGACATACTTAACGCACTTCCTGCACACGGACATGTCCGAGACACCCCGTTTCCCTTGCCGGATAGGCACACCCCTGCGCAGACCAGTGTACCCCTGACCAGCACACGTGTGTTGTGCTTGCAGTAGGATGCTTGCGTAGCTTCATGTCCAGGGTCACTGCCAATGCTGAGGTGACATGGTAACGTCTGCTGAAGACAGCACACTGTGATGTTACAGGGCCTGTGCCTATCATGTTTACACAATGACCACATGCACACACTTACTCAGATGCGGGTTTGGGGGGCGTTGGTGGTCTGGGGTTGTTGCCATGAGTCTTGTGGCCCTCATGGGTATCCCTGTATCATGCTGATTGACTCTATGGCACCTGTGGTTGTTCTGGTGTGGCTCTTGGCTGTGTTTCTTTTTCTGCTGCAGGTAGTCGTCCTGCTTAACACCAGCAGAAAGCAGGTGTAAAATTTCTGGTGGTAACGTGGGTTATCGCCGGAATTAATTTCGCATTGCGGTTGTGAAAGTTGTGATGTCATTTTTTCGTGTGCAGAACAATACACAAACTGGGCAGTGTATCCCGTCAAGATCCAGCACCTGACGCACTATTACTATTCAATATAAATGAAATGAAATTTCTTCATTGATTTTGTGTGTACACTAAGTGCAGGCACTACCTCAGTGCAATTCAATACAGGATTTTAGTATTTAGAATAAATCGCAAAGGTGCACCTCGTGTCTTTTTGCACGGGCACGGCTACTCTGCATTTCATTATCAGCACTTTAATGCATTTAAGCTGAGATAAATCTAACACAGTATTCAGAAGTTGGTGCAAACTGCAGAGATCACCAGTATTCCAGTGATGAGTGGTCCAAAATTTAACACCCTGGTGGATACCAGCAAATAACAGTAAGAACAAGAAAGAGTCACACAGCAGTTAAGAAAACAACCGAAGAGGTTAATTTTTTTTGTAAAGCTCTATTTTTTTTATAAACAATAAACTATTTTTTTATTATATATATAAAAAATAAATCTCACGGCCACTCCCTGAGGGCAGGTTTGCACACACACCACACCCATCCGGCACATGCAACACAGGCCATGTGACCACGCAAATATAATAGATCGACTTAGTCATATCCGTTATTGCCGGTGCTGAGTAGCTGGCAAACGCTCCACGGGTCTCAACCATAAAGAGTCCATGAAAAATTGGGAAGAAGGTTAGTCGCACCCTCAGCTGTATGGCCGTCAGCGGCCTACCATCCCCTTGGCGCGGACTTCACATGCATAGGGTTAGTGCCACCCCAAACTCATGTGGCCATCAGGAGCCTACCACCACTTGGCACGAATTTGAGTTCCACAGGCTTAGCGGCAGCAAACCCTGAGGTGGTCTCCGCCATTGACGACTCAGGACTCAACAACATGTCTGAGATCTGCCGGGCCGCGGAACAGCTAATGTGGTCTCCGCCTTTCAGAACTCAGGACTCAACAACACATTCGAGATCGGCGGAGTATCTGATGTGGTCTCCGCCATTCATGACTAAGGACTCAGCAACACATATGAGATCGGCGAGGTTTTGACGGGCACGTGCAGTCCGCCCACTGCTGCATACTACACCGGCACCAGGTAATTATTTGCTCATGGATGCGCAGAGGTGACAGTCAGTCAGTCAGTAAGTCAGTCAGTCTCTCTCTCTCTCTCTCTCCCCTCTCTTCTCTCTCACTCTCTTCATTCCTTTCCTTCCATCTCTCCCTTTTTTTCCTTCCCTCTCTTTTTCTGTCTGGCTTGTTTTTCCTTCTCCGTTTCTCTCTCACAGTCCTTCGATATGCGCATTACACACGTCCTTATTTTGTGCTTTATTTTTCAGGCTCTGTCGTCGACATCCATGGGCCCCACAGGAGTCTTCCATCTTTTTTTTTTCTATTATGTTTTTTAAATTTTGTTTATTGGTTTATTTTTTATATATATAATAATAAAAAAATAAAATTTTAAAACAGTTTATGTTTCATAAAAAAAGTTTTACAAAAAGAAAATTATAAACCTTTTCGGTTGTTTTCTTAACTGTTGTGTGACTCTCTTGTTCTTATTACTGTTATTTGCTGGTATCCACCACGGCGTTAAATTTTGGACCACTTATCGCGGGAATACGCCGACGACACAACTTCTTTTCACTTGGGACAAGAACGACCCATGTACAGATGGTGTCCGACGGTGCTTGTCCTCAGTATTTGCCTGGCTTGCCCGGGCATGCCTTAAATGCAATGAGGACAAGTCTGAGATACTGCTGTACGGACACTTTCCGATGGACTTCAAGGAATCCATTTGGCCAAATGGATTGCCTTGCCCCATCGGGGACTGTGGGGCTGCTAAGAACCTAGGAATCTGGTTCGGAGCTGACCTATGCTTCCGAGAACAAATCACGCGACTGGCGGGAACGTGCTTTGGGACTTTAACCACTCTCCGGAAGTTTTTTCCTCTTCTTCCCCAAGAAGCGAAAGAAACAGTAGCCAGAGCACTTATTCTCTTGCGTCTGGACTACGCCAATGCCCTCTATATTGGTGCACCGGACTTTTTGCTTCATAAATTGCAGGTGGTCCAGAACGCGGCAGTAAGGCTCCTTTTTAACATTCCTAGGAGACTTAGCGTATGCAAGCAGCTCTTGGAGTTACATTGGCTCCCTGTTGCTCTTAGAGTACGTTTTAAGATTCTGACTCTGGCTTTTAAAGCCTTACATGGCCCATGTCCACCCTACCTTAGGGTTAGATTTGCCTTTTATCATCCTTCTCGCCAACTGCGATCTGCCACCCTGAGACACCTGGTCATCCCCAGATTTAAGAGAGCTCGTCTAGGGGGACAATCTTTGACGGTCAGAGCTGCTCAGCTGTGGAACAATCTTCCCGATGCTCTCAGGCATTCGACAAATCTCTCATATTTCAAAAAACATTTGAAAACTCATTTATTCAGACAAGCCTTGTAGACCATCGGCTTCTACCTTTTAACTGATACTGGAATCCTCTCTCGGGCCAGGACAGTCTAGACTAACAGTGCGCGTTACAAGTAATCATATAACATAACAATACTGGTGATCTCTGCAGTTTGCACCAAATTCTGAATACTGTGTTAGATTTATCCCAACTTTAGTTGCATTAAAGTGCTGATAATGAAATGCAGAGTAACCGTGCCTGTGCAAAAAGACACGAGGTGCACCTTTGCGATTTATTCTAAATAGGGGTGGGCGTAATTGCGTTACGCAAATCTCCGCGAAACGGTAAAAAATCTCCGCGAACACGCAGAAATTCCGCGAACACGCGGAATTGCTTGTTTGCGATGCTTTTTTCCTGTTCGCAATTATTGTTTATATGCTCGGGGGGAAATATCTTGCGAACAAGCATTTTTAGAACGCGGACAAGCAAAAATTCAATGCAAAATTACCCAAAATCCGCGAACGGAACAGAATTTACTGCCCAAGGCCTAATTCTAAATACTAAAATCCTGTATTGAATTGCACTGAGGTAGTGCCTGCACTTACAGTGTACACACAAAATCAATCAAGAAATCTCATTGTATTTATATTGATTAGGAATAGTGCGACAGGTGCTGGATCTTGACGGGATACACTGCCCAGTTCGTATATTGTTCTGTACACGAAAAAATCACATCACAACTTTCACAACTGCAATGCAAAAGTAATTTCGGCGATAACCCACGTTACCACCAGGAATTTTAGCTACGCACGCATCCTCCTGCAAGCACAACACGTGTGTGCTGGTCCGGCGTACACAGGTCAGCGCAGGGGTGTGCCTATCCGGCTAGGGAAACAGGGTGTCTCTGACATGTCCGTGTGCAGGAAGTGCGGTACGTGTGTCTCTGTGTTCTTGTGTGGCCTGATACAAGGGCCGCAGCAGTCTATGTTGTAAAGTGGCATACACCACCACCAAAACGGCACTCTCATGGTGTAGTTCGAATGCCGCAGAACATGCTGGAATAGGCATTACAATGCTGTGCCGTACAAGTTCACGGGATACAACAGTGCACCATACAAAAGTGTGGGGGCTCGTGGGAGGGAGGAGCAGCTGTTTGGCAACGTAACACACAGAGAACCCGCCCATGTGCCACGTGCTGGGCATCTCATCCATGATGACCACGGTCGCAGACATCCCACAACACCCACGAGTAAAAAACTCTTAAATTCGTTTTCACTACTGCAAGACCTACCTCACGTACAGGATCACATTGGAGTTACCTCATTACATTTAATAAGTGATAATTTCCAAAAGGGACCAGTAACCAGTTCAAGTCTTCTTTTAGAAAGTTAGCATTTTTTTGCCTTTGCCATTTGGTGCCTGTAGCCTGTCTCGGGGTCACATGACTGGGTGTGGTTGACAGTTGTGCTTCTGGTATTCCTCCTAGACAGCCACACATAACGGGGAACTTAGGTGTGACTGGATGGGTCATCACTGGCAGGATGGGAGGGAGGAGCTGGACCCTGACCACTTACACTTGAAGAGGCTGTGTCCTGTTTCCACACAATGAGCTGCATACTCCCTGTAGTTAGAATGGAGCCAGGGCCAGGAAGGCAGGGCACCTGTGCACTTCAAAGGCATGCCTCTAAAAGCCTGTCTATACCTTAAAAGGCATAACTGGGTATAACTACAGAACCTCAGACACCAACTTTTCATCACACTTCTGAATCTGTGGAGACTCTGCCAGGAAGAAGGATTGTTGTGCTGCTGAAAGGATTACCACTCTGCTGGATGACTTCTTTGAAGGACTGCTGCCCTGTTGTGGTGACTAGCCATCTGCTGCCCTCTTGCCTGAGCGAGGACTGGACCTGCATCTCTTGAACCCAGAGTGGCTCCAAGGGCTAGTTGGCTGGCCTCCTGATCTGAAGCCTCAGGGACACACCAGGCTTTCAACAACTATGCATACTGCACTCTGCCATCTGTGAGTCTGCCCTGCTAAGTGGTGCATCCCTAATTCTGGACCCTTGGAAGTGGGCTTAAGGTGCTCTGTCAGCCTCTGTGGATGCAGCGAAACCAACATCCCTATGCTGTGAAGGCACAAACCCAAGCAGAACCGACACATCACTGCTGCTGGGTGGATTGGATCTGGATCTGTAAAGTGCTTGATTGCGGAGCCGGATGCGACGCGGACGCCCTCTGACGTGAGCAGCCAGTTCAGCAAGTAGCTCTGTGAATGGAGGGTAGCGAGCGAAGAAAAACAGAAGCGAGAGCAGTGAGAGCGGTGTGCAGGAGTGGTGGGCCACCTGCTCCTGGTTCCCACCTCCATGCTCCTTGCACTACAGAGATCCTGAGCTCGGGGAAGTAAAAAGAGGAGTGGAGTAGAGTGGAGTGAAAGAGTGAGTAGGCATTTTGTGGAGGTCTCTGTGGTCCTTGCAGAGGACTTGTTGTGATTTGTGCTTCCTTTAATCCTGCATTTGCTCAAGTGATTGAGTTGGTGGCCTGGGCAAGCTTGGCATTGTGGTCTTGTGGAGTCTTAGCGCTGCCTCAGGGTTTTCCTGTGTATCCTCCAGTGTGCACTAACGGCTTAGGCCACAGCCCCTGTCGGTGGCACACAGCTCACCGGCATTAGGGCAGTGAGACGTGTGACTCCGAGTGGGAAGTCTGCTTTCTGCACGCTGCATTTTGCACTTTGTACCTTTAATCATCTGCCACCAGACCACTGCATGCCACTCGCCACCCTATCCTGTTTTGACCATCATATTGCTTCCTGGTGTGGGCTTGCACATTCCTCATCTGCTTCAATCTGTTGACATCGCTGGTATTATGAAGAGTTTTTGTGAGAGGGGTCTTTCTGAAATTGCTGCCTAGGGTGGACATGCAATCTTCTCCTTTGGATTGTTTTTCCTTGCTCCGTTTCACATCCCACAAGCTTGTGGGCGTGTGCTCGGACAGAGGTTTTTGCGACACTACGACAACCTTGAATAAACTGTGCTCTGGGTGAGAAATTTCTTCTTCTGCTAGCCAAAATCTGAAATGGAGAAGATCCACTTGTGGCACAAGAAGTTTCCAGCAACATCTTTTTAAATGTCATCCAGTTATTACTTGTTTGTTTCAGAAAATGCCTAAGGCTGCTTCGGAGGCAGTGCCTGAAGATCAGATTTGTTGCTCTACTGCCTCTTCCTGGCCCATGACTCGAATTTGGCTGCTCTACCCTCTTCGGCCTACCAAAGATCTCCCTTGCACCTCTAAAAGCCTGCCTTAACGCGGCCGCTATACTACTAACAGGCTCAAGGAAATTCGACCACATCTCACCACATGTGAAAGCTCTGAACTGGCTTCCGCTACAGGCCAGAATCCAACTCAAATTGGCATGTATCACGCACAAAGCACTATACTCATACTCCCCTGCATATCTGGCCCAGAAACTTGTGATATCCAGAGGAATCAGAAACTCCCGGTCCTCCAGAGACCTCTTGCTTCAACCTGCACGTTTTCAAAAAAGAAAACCTTACAATTGGGCCTTCTCCGGGGCTGCACCAAGAATATGGAACTCACTCCTCCCATTATGATGTACTGTCATTCTGCAAGTGCATCACTGGAGGGCAATTGTGGGGGTGCTTGTGTTGCCTCGGTTTCTGAAGCATCTTTAGGAAGTGAAATCTGCACTGAAGTAACTATAGGAGACAACAGTGAAGATTTTACTCTTCCAGACTTTGACATTGACATTAATTTGAATATGGAGGATGGGAGGGGCCCCTCTGTCTTTGGCTCTTCACTGAAAGGGTCTGAGGCGGGGGCGGGGAGTCGTTTAAATGTACCCAATTCATTGTTTCCCTCCCGATCACAGCGACAAATTTCAGACATCGCTACACTTATCTCATTAAGGTTGGTCTGACAAAGATTACAGTACTGTTAACTGTGACACTTCTCCTAACAGGTGTTTTTGTGAAGCAAGAAACTATATAAGTGGAATGTACAGAAGAATACAAGAATATTCCAGTGTGTTAATAAACTGCTTTTTCTATATAGACAATATCCTTACTGATTGGATTTCATAATTGTTGTAATACCATATGAGTGCTTGGGTTTTCGACTGCATTAATATTGTATACCGTTGGGCTCCCATGATCCTATTTGTTAATTACACCTTGGGTAGTAAGGTGTTTTAACCCTTTAGCACAATCACTTACAATATTATTATTGATATACCATACCCACAGGATACATCTTGTTCCCCAAGAGGTGCAAAACCTAAACCACTACTAGCCTATTTAACTTTCCAAAAATTGGTTATCAACCCAATATAAGAACTAAGTTTAAATCTGTTGTTTGGGGTTTGGACAAATGCTCCTGCCAGGGAAAGTGCAGATAAAGTTGTTCCTAATGTTCAAAAAGTGTTTTAAAAAAAGGCATTAGAAAAAGCAGGGGCAGTAACTAGTTCAGCTTTGCAGTCTGGTGTAGAGTGGGAGGGGGAGCCAGCAACTGCTGGTACATCGACAGCTGGGTACCCTATTGAGTCAAGTGACATGCCGAGTAGGAGTTGTAATTGCTCACTTATCCCCCAGACGGTCCCCAGCGCCTTGAAACCTTAAGGGGGGATATGTTCGCAATTTTACAAATATGGATTATTATTATGCCTTGAGCGAGGATAAGGTGGAGCCCTCTGCATGGAAAAATAAAAAATAAGATTTCCTAAATGGAAAACAAACAAAAAAACTGTATTTTACTATTGTTCCCAAAGTGAAGAGCCCGAGGGTGGGAGATCTGCAACCTCAGTTTCTACGCAGAATTGCACGTTTAATGACCCTGATGGGTTAGAGGCAAGAACTAGAACAGTACTGACTATTTCCACTAAACAGAGTCTAACCCTTCACGGAGCTCTGCCAGTTCCACCTAATAATTCATCTGTGTGCCCTACAGTGGCAAAGGGAACGGTAAGAGGAGTCTCCCCTCCAGGACTAGAGTTAGTGCCTAGCGATGTCTGTAATCCAGTCACACCGGAGACTTTTAATTGGGAGCACTCACAGAGTATAAGAAACAGACTATGGCACCTTTGTAGTACCAGTCGCACACACTTATCCCTGGTCTAATGATGGGGCTAGTTCCATTCATCCAAGCGCTGGGGAATCTATTCAGATTCCCCCGTTAGCCCACCCACATAGGTCATGTGTGGAGCAGAATTCTACGTCTTCCATTTTAGACTTAATTTTGTTACTTGAGTCTCCCCCGGTCAATAAGAGCTCTATTTTAAATTCGTCATGGAGATTGATGCTCTTAAGCTGGTGAAAAGTGGTGACGTATTATATGTTACTATCTACTCACTTGGATCAATGCTCTATACAAGAGTAACCTTTGGCTCCCTGGCTATTGCCAAATTGGCTGCTCAGAACTGTGAGTACTTTCTAAAGAAAGGGATTTATGTAATCCCCGTCACTCACTGAGAACTTGGTACCCCCAATTTCACATAGGAATGGTCCAAATGTATTCAAGTCTATGGTCATTGATGCAGTGGGGCTGGACTCTGATCTCATACGTGGGAACCTTAAAGATGTAGTAATCTCTTTGGCGCAAGGGGGTCAAGTAATGAATAGGGTGGAGATTCCACCCCATGGCTACTGATTTAAGTATAATCTCTCACAGTGGAGTTGGGTCGCTGGTGCCTTGAATAACCCTTGCCTTTTGCCTAGGATCAATGATCCCTTGAAGTAGCATGGGCCGGATATTTTTGTGATGGAATAAATCTGGGTTGGGACAAGATGAGGAAACACTAAATCATGTGACCCCTTTATTATGTGCTTAAAATAAACTTGATTATGTACAGAGTTTGACTGCAGTAGATATTTTGTGGATATTTTGTTTTCTTCTGTATTGCAAGGCGTTCTGAAAGAGGTCATGGCAGTGGGGGGTCGCAAACTAGCTTAAGAATACGGCCAATTGGAATCATGTGGTCTTTATTCATCCTTCAAATTTGTGTTTACGTTTGAAGTAGTCTTTTCTGGGGGACAATAGAAGTCCTTCTTTCTTTTTATTAGTTAACATGTATATTCCACCTAGGAAATCGTTTAGTTATATTGCGAGTTCACTTTTTTCCTTTGTTTATGATATTTGTACTAAGGAGGTTGCCCCTGGATCATAGTCATGGGAGATCTAAACGCCAAGGTGTCCAATTCCACCTCTGCAATTTTTGCTAATATTGACAAAGAGATATATGGTCAATCTCTGAGATCAGGTTCCCTGATAAAATTAGAACGGGTAAGCGCGAGTTCCTTTTACTTGAGACCCACAGAAAATTTGACCAGATGATATTAAATGAGAGGTCCCCAGTGGGTGAAGTTGCTTCTAATACTGATCACACTTATATGCAAGAGTTCCGAAAACTATGCTCTAGACAAAACGGTCAACGGTTGGTGAAAAAGTGCAAATCTTCCTTTAAGGTGATAAATCAGCAATTGCTGTTTTCTTGGGGTCGGCAGAATAAAACTGACCCTCTTAAACAGTTACGAACCTGACGAAAACTCAACGAAAGTAAAAGGGAATATAATTGGAAATGAATCAATCTGAGAGAAGCTGTATACTCTGGTGACTCTAGGAAGTACTGGCGTCTTTTTGCCGACTACTGTGATACTAGGGTGAAGGCCCAGGCAATCTCTATTTCTAACTCCCAGTTGCACACCAGTAATGCCGTATCAGATATCCCCTTGACTCTTGGTGTGGAGGAGGCTTCGTTCTTGGCAGATGGTCCCCCTTCTGTGGAATAGATAGTGGGGTTTATAAAGACTGCTGGAACGTCCCGCGCTTTAGGGACAAATGAGGTGCCTAATGCGGTGATTAAAAAGGAGGATGTAGCCTGGGGATCTTTCCTTGCCCAGTTATTCAATTATTGCTATAATTCTGGGAAAATTCCAGATTCATGGAAGGGTAGTGTCATTGTTCCATTATACAAGAAGTGCCATAAATCCTCCCCTGCAAGTTTTAGACAGATAGCATTGTGGACGCTTCTATGCACCGAGAGTGCACTTTGCCATTTACAGCAATGGGCACAAGATCAGAATATTATTCCTCCTGAACAAGCTGGATTTATGATGAACCACAGTAGACTGGATAACATTGCAGTGCTACAAACAGTAGTAGAAAAATATACTCTAAGGAATGCCTGTATACATGGCATTCATTGATTTCTCCACAGTGTTTGATAGAGTCCTTCGTCAAATGATGTGAGAGGAAGTTATCTACTCTGGGGGTTGTGCTCCATCTTCTGGGACTTATTATAGAGTTACACATGGATTCTTGGTGCCATGTCTTCATGGGGGGGATGCAGGGTCTATTCTACAAGGTAAAAACTTACAATGGTCTTAAGCAAGGCTGTTTGTTGGCTCCCCTCTTGTTTTCATAATATGTTTAGGTTCATTTGATCTACCAGGTACCCTAAGGCAAGTAAGGGACGGTCCCCCCAGAATTGGTCCGATGCCTATTGGCTCCTTACTATACGCTGATGACATAGCCCTTATGGACTTCACTCCCATCCTCTTACAGAGCGTTCAGTAGCACAGTCAAGGCCCACTTTTTGAAGATTAACATCTCCAAAAGCAAAGTCCTGATCTTTCGAAAGAGGAACTTTAATTGGTAACTGGGTAGTGATAAACTTGAAATAGTGGATTTGTATCTTTATTTTGGAACAGTCTTTTCCAAGAATGGCCGGGATAGCGATCACATGACGTTCTGTGTCGGCGGGGGTCTTTCTCAGTCCAATGATGGATGCCGTCTGGGGGAACGCACTTCTTTTTATGAACAGCTTTGAAAGTAGAAATGTTTTCCCTGTTGAAAGAGCGGAGTGCATTTTTTAGGTCTTTTGAACGGGCTAAAGAAATATTTGGGATTGATCTAAACGTGAACTCTGTTTTGCCAAGTCCGCTCTGAAGGACTTATTAAAGGGTTCCATGTTTAAAGTGAGTGAGGCTAGAGACACTGCCATATGTCAGCCAAAGCTGCGTAATCAGGTAATGCAGGAGAGGAATCTGGGGAACAAACCCCAGTCCTATTTAATATGGAATATGCCTCATTAGATCCGAAGGTTGATCCTATTGTTGAGACTGGACCTGCTCCACTGGCGTATGATTATAGACATTTGGAACAAAATCCAGAAAAAGGACTAAATGTGCGAGCTGTGCCTTACTGGATTAATTCAGGATCTCAGCCATGTACTATTTGTGCGTCCTGCGCTACAGATTGCTTGTCGCCATTTCTTAAGGCCTGTTATTATTGAATAGAACTCATGTTCTGCATTGGAGGCCTGTAAATGTGTATTGTCCTCTTCGAATAAAATGATCTGTAATAAAATGTACTAATTCTTCAGATCTTTTTTTAACACCTATTAGGGCCATGGGGCAGGACTATAAGGGTTTGGGTCCCATATTGGGTGGTGTGTCAAAGTTAATGTATATTATGAATTTCTGAGTACAACTGACTTTTATTGCAATTTATTCACGTCTGCGTCCTCTCATGTATGCTGCTATTTGATAAGGTCGTTATTAGAAGTATGTATTATCGCACTTTGCACATAGATTTTATCATGACCAGAAAAAGAAGCTATGGATCAAGTTTAGTACTTGATATAACCATTTGCCATTCTCCCCTTGAAGTTTCATACATTTTGGGATGTTGGGATCATCCGGGAGTATATAATTAAATAAATAAATAATACCTATTCCATCTTATGTCGACTCCCCCCCACCCCTCCGCCACGCCTTGCCTCACCCCACCACGCTTACCTGTGCCAGAGGCCGCTGCTCTCCATGTGTGTATAGGACAGTGTTGAGACTTGCTTCTTGTGTGCCCTTCATACCTATGTGAAACTGTGCAGTTTAGATGCACTGTGAGTGAGTAATGGGGAAGAGACTGTTTAGAATCAGTGTTCCTCATTCCCTCTGGTTTTCCTTTACAGCAGGGTAGCCAAATAGAGCCAACCATTATAAGCAAGTTCTTTGAAGAACGAAAACAGGCATAATATCATGCTACTACAGGAGAACTACTTTAAATAAATTGTTAGGGATCTAATATCTTACTTCATTGGAGAAAGAGATATCCACTCACCATTTCTGGACCAGCTCAAGATGCTAGCAATTCTGAGTCTGTTCCACTGTACAAGAAGTAGCCAAATGTATATCTGCTCCCTACCAAACATCACTATTAAATGACATCTGGAATTCAGAGGTGGGCAATATAAGCATACCATGCTTGCAGGATTGCTGCACTGATAATGCCAGACACTGATGGGCAGGGTTCAGTCCTACAGAAACTGAAGGATGCCATTTTACACTCATCCAGAAATGATGTCAGTCCATTTTTTGTCCTTGCCATTGTATGGACACTACATTAATCTATTAAAGCTTAGAAATATTACTGTCCAATAACCATGTTGATTCCTCAGTTTTATAATTCTGGTGCTTCCCTCACCAACTCCTTCAATAATGTGGTTTGCACAGTTCTTCTCATTAAACGGACTATAAGTGCTGGGAATAATGGCACAAGCTTTCCTTTCATTGAAGTCGTTTTTGGGCACAGAAACCACCAGCTTAGGCTTTCCACCTTCTCTGCAAATCAGTCATTGCAATCCGACCAGTGTTACAAGAATCAATACTACCTGCAAGCCTTTTCAATTTCTGCATGACATTTGTTGGCCAACATCACTGATTCATATTTCATGTTGCTTAGAAGACACCAAGCCACACAAAGTTGCAGGATGCCTCTGGCAAATGATAGCCAATTGGGGTTTGGAATGGATTCAATTCCAGATGCACCATTAGCAAATGGGATCTTGGTTGGAAAGGATTCAATTCAAGATGCTTAATAAAAAACATTACGGGCCTACCCATCAACTCACTGCTTTCCATGAATTGCCCTGCAAGTACATTCAGAAAGTACTAAATGCCAGTTACTGATTAACGTAAAATTGTCCTTTAGCTTCCAAGTTGAGGATATTAGATTGTTCTTGTTTCAGAGAACAGCCTTTAAATTCTGACAGAAGCACACACTGGTTTACACAATGGTCACTTAAAATATAGCTATTCCAATGGTATTCATAGCAACCAGACATTGCTCTCTGCAAACTTCAGATGGCCAAAAACCAAGCTGTCAGCCTCACCCCCAACATTACCAGCTCTGATAAGAGTTGAACCCTCTGGACTGATTATCATTAACAAATGCAATCCAATTTAAGAAGATGTGTGTAGTCAACATGGGTCTGCAAGGAAGGCCCAGGAAAAAAAGGTCTTCAAGAAACACCAGCCAGCTATATAACCAAGATCAGTTTTACTAAACCTAATCTCCAGAATAATTACAAATGCTTTATGCTCTAGAACTCCCTTCCACTTGACTGACACAACAATATTTTTCAGAGCTCTGAAACCACACTGGAACCTCTACTCTTTTGAAGAATTGTTCCCCAAATGGTAACAGGACGTCTGCAATTCCTTAAGCACTACTACCAGTGACATAACAGCATGTTTCTTGCAACAGGTACTTCTTCGATAGTTTGTCTAAAAAAAAAGCAGTTTACATTTCTGGTGGAAGACAGATGGCAGGTGGGGCAATCTGCTATCTATGAGTCTCACTCTAGCCTAGTTAAATGAAGTACACGTTCAGAAGTCGTCTTGGGGCACAAATGACAGATACATGCCATTATCACTGTTAGATCTGGGGGTCTCTAGTTGGCAATGGTATTCACCTTTGTCCAAATAGGGACCCTTACTTCTAGGTCAGGATAAGGGAATAATAATAATTAAGTTCCTTAATAACTCCTGCTCACCCCCTTGGTAGCTTGGCACGAGCAGACAGGCTTATCTCAGAGGCAGTGTGTTAAGCATTTGTGAATATACACAGTAATACAGTGAAAACACTACAGATGGACAACACAGGTTTTATAAAAATAAGTATGCTTTATATAGACTTAAACACAAGACCACAAACGACAAAAATCCACAATACCACACTTAAGATTGATTAAAAGATGATTAAAGTTGCTTAGTTCAAGTTGATGGTAAATGCAACAAAGTTCTCAACAAAGTACCTGGATGCGTAACGCAGAGTAAACAAAAGGCTCACAAAAGGGGAGATGCGTCGGTTCCGTGATCCGGAGGAGATGATGAGTCATGCCTCAATGCTTGCACAGAGTAGGGGATGCGTTGTGATCCTTAACGGTGTGGAGGTGATGCGTAGATTCTCCGCCTGCGGGCCCGTTGCGGTGCGCAAGATGGCGTCTTGATGCGATGATCCGGTTGCGATGCGAGAAGATGGCGCCCTTGATGCAGCGATGCGATCCCGATGTTGCCTGGCAGCCTTGCGACTCTGTACTTTGGAGCCGCGACAGGCCCTGCGACACGCTTCTCCGGTGATGCAATGGCGACTCTCACAATGGCATCACGCTTCTCCGGTGATGCAACAGCAGGCAGCTTCGATGAACACACGCTTCCAGGGAGATGTGGCGAAGGCTCACTTCTCCGGCGATGCGATGATTTCTGCTGCGGCGGCGACACGCTTGTTCTTGATGCGTCGCGCTTCCAGCGGCACGCAAGTGTCTGGAGTCAGAATTCCCAGCAAGGAAATTCAGTGGAGAGCTGGAGGTGAAGTCTTTTGTCCCTGAGACTTCAGCAGGAGGCAAACACAGTTCAAGCCCTAGGAGAATATTCTGTAGATGAAAGTCCTTACAAAGTTCCTTCTCCTTTCCCTTGGCAATGAAGTAACCACTGCAGGCCAACCCAGCAAACAGCACACTAGCAGAGGGGCAGTACAACTCCTGCAGCTTCCTTGGTTCTTCTCCTTGGCAGAAAGGTTTCTTGTCCAGAAGTGATCTAATTTTTTGGTATCCGAGTCCCAATATTTATACCCAAAAATCCTTTGTTCTCTGAAGGCAGAGAGGCCACTGCCTAGTCCAAACCAGTTCCTGAGCACTTTGTTTACATGACTCTCCTCTTCCTTTCACTGTGCAGGCAGAGACATCAGCCGCCCCACAGGAGGTGGAGCGAGCACAGGGGAGGGAAGATACAGCTCTGGAGCACTCTGTTGACATGATTCCTCCTCTCCTTTCACAGTGCAGGGCGGAGACATTAGACAAGCCACAGGAGGTGGAGCCAGCATTGTAGAGGGAAGGCCCAGCCCTATTCATGTCCCAGGTGCAACTCCTCCCTCCCATTAGATGCAGATCTCTCTATTCACCACTGAGCTGCCCCAGCCTGTCTCCTGGAATCCCCCAGCCCTGTCACTCACAAACCCAGACAAGGCTTACACAACCTAGCAGAGGCAGGCCTGGACAGTTAGGCAAGAAAATACCTACTTTCTAAAAGTGGTATTTTCAAACACAGAATATTAAAACCAACTTTACTAAATGTATTTTATCATTCTGAGTTCAGGCATACTAAATTCGAATTTCTACCATGTTACCCGAGTCAGTTAGGATTATAAGAATGTAATAATCTAACTGCCCATTCTGGCCTATGAGAACAGGTAGCCTTCAATAGTGAAAAACCAAAATGGCTGTAATTCACTATTAAAACATGCTACACACATCAGAGCATGTCCTACCTTATACTTACAATGCACCCTGCCCCTGGGCCTACCATAGGGGTGTCTAACATGAAGCAAAGGGAAGGTTTAGGGACTGGCAAGTGGGTGCACTTGGTCAAGTCGACATGGCAGTGCTAGACTGCACACAGGCCTTGCAATGGCAGGCCTGAGACACATTGTACAAGCTGCTTCTGTGGGTGGCACAACCAGTGCTGAAAGCCCACCAGCAGCATTTGATTTACAAGCCCTGGGAACACATGGTGCACTGTACTAGGGGTTGACAGATAAATCAAATAGCCCAATCATGAAATAACCAATTAATACATACATTTACCATAGCGAGCACTTGCACTGTGGCACTGATTAGCAGTGGCACAGTGCCCAAAGCATATAACCAGCAAAAAACATATCAAAACAGAGGAGGCAATCCGTCAACAATGGAAGAGAGACTCATGCCAATGATGCCAGGTCTAACAATCACCAATTAAGGTGAACTACATATTTCATCACATAAAGATCTGTCTGGGTTTAGATCACAACATTTCTAACTTGGTACAATCTTTACCACCAGCAATGCTCCTAATTGTTCGCTGAGTTAAACTTAACTGTTCACTTAGTTACACTGACCATCCATAATTATTCTTTACAATGAGAACTGTAGATACTGAAACATATCAAAATATAATGAAGAACTCCTTCTGATAATGTGCTTTGGACACATCTTGAAACTAGTTAAGAAGCCATAACTGAACCAAAAATATAATGTACAAACAAAGACCGTACAACAAATGTCAGAATAAAAAACAAATCCAACTCTAGTTATCAAAATAATTGCTAGAGAAGAACAATTTGCTAAGCGACTTATGTCTTTATAATTTAGAGTGGTGAGTAAATTGGCAATAAGGATGCAAGTAGAAGATACAGGTATTCTTATATTTGAGTCTTGAAACGTGATTACCAACATGGGGTGATTAACAAAGAAAATTGTAAATCTTAAATGAGGAGAAGAAAGTTTAGTGTTAAATATGATCAACATAACCTTTAGCTTTTCATGCATATACAGGTCTTGAAAATCTACCCATTCAAGCTGTCAAGGACCACAAAAGACACGCACATGGGATTGCCTGGAGTGATACTATTTACAAAAAAATGCGCAGGCTGTAACATGCAAATAGAATTCTTTTAAAATCTTTTTTCACAGGTCTCTTCTGAAATAAAATACATGACCAGTTGTTAAAACATATTTATTAAACATAATTTTAAGAGTTCATGTGTCCTACTACTTCTACCAAACAGTCTTACACATTGTAAATGTAAAATTCCAACAAATAATAAATATAACAACATAAGTTCAATTGCAAAAAGAGTTTTTAATCTTTCACAACAGATGAAATGGAAGCCATGAACATTGTCACTGGAGACTTAAATGTCTGTACAGGATGCTAATGACTTAACTAACTCGTATGGCTTTAGATAGAACGTACAGCGCCTATGTGCTTACATATTACTACGGTGCTTCAAACATGCAAATCAGTGTACACTCAGTAGAAACATATAATATTTGGAAATTAAAAAGGCCACAAAGAGAAAACTAAATGTCAGGAAAAAAGCTTGGTAGCATCTTAAATTAGCTAAAAGCGCAACTGTTATAACTGCTTCAAAAT
This sequence comes from Lissotriton helveticus, assembly GCF_964261635.1. Lineage (NCBI taxonomy): Eukaryota > Metazoa > Chordata > Amphibia > Caudata > Salamandridae > Lissotriton > Lissotriton helveticus. Next base: position 341,983,651 of record NC_136060.1, on the reverse strand, counting down.
ACCTAAGTTAAAGTTTCACATTTCATAAATGATAACCTAATACTGTATTTAAGAACATTTAAGGTACTTAAATATTGCTCTGCACATGACAAGTATAAAAAAACTTGCATTGTATTTAAATTATTGTTTAAGACAGCAGTCAAAACATGTTTGACAGTTTCGTACCAGCGAACTAAAAATGCATTGGTTTACTTTAACAACACTATGAACTATACACATTGCTCATCCACACCAAAACTGCCTATTTCATCTCTTTTATTGGCACAGTGTATCCTAGAATGTTTACCGTCTCTCTCATAAATCTATCCCATTTACAGAAGGCACAGAAGATGCTGTAATGTTTGCAGTATATTCAGCTGATTGGAGGAATGGACTTCTCCATTTGAACACTGGGACCCTAGTCAGGAAAAGGGCCCTGGTGGGCATCAAGGAGGAGCTTGTGGCCCACACGTCAGGCATTGTTTGCCACCTTTTGAAATCAAAGGTAGTCCACCAAGGAAAAAGTCACCATTTTAGAAGAATGAGACGGCGAGGAATTTCCTAGAAGGTCTGAATGATAGTCATGTCGTCATACTGTTTGCATATCTCTGATGCCCCGAGGAAGAGCATACTTTATCTTTAAAGCAGTTTTAGATTTGATGTAACGTAATAAACCGGTTTTTGACTGTGTGGGTTAAAGTGGATCTCTATTGCCAAACCATGGTCCAATGTTCAACACTTTCTTCCTGTTTATTACATATAATAAACCGATTTAGCCCAGATGAGACAAACTTTAGTAATCACATTGGCTGAAATAAGATTCACATATATATTTTAGCCACAAGGCCCAATAAGCCATTGTAAACATGATCCAATATGCTGATATGAACAGGAATCAGCACTTTGCATTGTGACATAAATGAGAGAGTGGGATCCAGAACCACATTTTCCAAGAGGAGGGCATTGCCTTTTTTAAATGGCAGGATGCAGATCATGAACAGTTGCAAGGGAAGAGCTGTGGCAAAATAACCATACCCTATGCCTGCTCAGCATGTGAGTGAGGCTTTGTGGGAGTGAACATGGTTGCTGTTTTTCATGATAGGAGAAGATGAGAAAGCCAAGCACCTGATATCAGCTCTGGCCATTGCAGTACAAAGGACATATAGTAAGTAACCAGAATTGGAGCATTTGTTGTCAGCATCATGGACCATGAGAAAATAAAGTGGACTGAACAGATTGTGTGAGGACAGTCTTCAAAAGATTTTCTATTAAGATTATTGTGCTAATTTTAAACTGTGATTTCATCATTAAGATACTCTATGGTATTGATATTTATGTAGCACATTCCATTGATGTGGGGTACAGTGATTGTCAACATTTATTGATTTTACAAGCACATTTTCATCTTGGATCAACATATAAAGCAAGAGATTATTGGCAATTACTTAGGAGACTGTACACTTTTTAGTTGCAAAACATGTACAGTAATTGAAAAACGCATTTTAATATATAAGTGAGGAACAGAACAATTTCTTGCATTTTAAAGTAATACACATCTTCTGAGACAGATTATTTTGCTGTAGGTTAAAAATAAATCTCCATTTGTTAAAAAATAAGGCTACTAATGTGTAATGCAGTGGCAGCAGCAGCAAATGTGAGGGTCTTAAAGGCATTTTGGAAATGTTTGATTATTTCATGGTCTATGCATGATTTTATTTACCTGCTTCGAACTTAGGCCCCCATTAGGATGGCGGGCGGACTTTGCCCGCCCGCCATCCTCGTGCAAAACAGGACCGCCCGCGAACGGAGCGAGGGGCTCGCCATGGCTATTATGATGCGCCCGCCACTCTGGCAGGCGCATCATGGATTCATAACATTGCGGCGGGCGGTGTTCACACCGGCACCCGCTGCAATGTTATGAATGCATGGTATGCATTTGCATACACAAAGTGGCAGGCACAGCGCGGTGCCTGCCGCATTGTGTATGCAAATGCAGGGGGTACCACAGTTACCCCCCATGTGCGTCCCCCCCGCCATAGTAATATGGCGGGGGAAATGGGTGGCGGGCGGACAAGGATGTCGGGCGGATCGCCACCGCCCGCATGGTGGTGGCGATCCGCCCGACCGATGGACAATGCAATGTAGCGGACTATGATAGCAAATCTTATCAGTGCTGTAAACCGCTAAGGAAATAGTGAACATGCCTGGAAGGTGAGTAAGGTGAAGTAGTGCCAAAGAACCACCTTGTTCCCTAAAGTAAACTCTATGTGCCCAGGTCATTCAGAATTCCCTCAAACTAGAACCACCATGGGTGTCCAAATATTGCAAAGCAGCTGGATAGGAAGGAGGTAGTGATGGCTTAAACTGAAGATGAGCAAAAATAAATCTTCTATATCCAAGTGGAACTAGATGTGCTGAAACCACATTTCCTATAATAACTGTCAGGCAATGCACGGACCGTCATAATGAGATCTGACTAATGGACAATTTCATTTTTTGGTTTACAATTTACCATCATTAAATCGTACCTGAGAAGTTCAATAAGCATTCTTAAAACCATGACCAAGGAATTGTGTTTAATACTGGTGCACAGAAACCCTGAGGGATTAGGGTGCTCTTTTTAACATTACAACCATGAGAACATATAGAAAGCGTTAAGTATGGCATTGTCAATTTGACATATTCTAAATGTAAACATTTACAAACTAGCATGAATACGTAAAATGTGTTAAAGTTTTCATCAGAAGGCAAATATTTTGAAGTATGAGCTCAAATGTACACTAAATAAAATACAGAATTTACACCACAATGTCACAATTAAGGCATAGGTTCTAACACAAACAGAGGTAATGAGAGTAAAGATACATTAACCACAATGCTAGTGCAACCCTGAGACGGAATATTAAGCAATATTTATAAAGGTTTTATTTATCACTCTATATTCCATTGAAATTTACCATGTATTTCCTCCACAGTGTCACGGTTATTTCAAGAAGGAACTACAGCACAAGGTAAACAGTCTCTCAACATGCAACTATCATACATAAAATGAACACACACGCCACATCTCCTTTTCAAACTAGGGTTAATGGCTAGTGGCAGTATATTTGGAACAATAACGACTCTGTACAGCAAAAGTGCATCTAGAGATAAAGTGGTGAGCAGATAATATAATTTTACGTGCAGAACATTAGCAGGCACTTGTAGAACACCTAACGTTATATTTGAAGGGGAAAGGCAAACACAGTAGGGTTTTGCATTATTTTGGTGGCATCATAAAAATCCAGTGCATTAATAGCGTCCCTAAGGTCATAACCAACACAACAGGCATTACAGTCTAGAGACCCTCTATTAGGAAAACTCTGAAACCGTATCAAATGCATTTGATTTGGAAACGTTTCATATAGCAGCCAGGAATGGTGAGAAGAAAAAATCAAACACAAATTTGATAGCTTTCCGAACGGTGAGTCTCCAATCGTGTTCTATTTTCACATGTCTTGACGCAGGCGTCAGCTTAGCCATGCAATTTAGACAACTGATGGCTTTTAGTTCAAACACAGGCCATTTGCTACCAAGTCGGCCCTCCAGAATTGTACTAAACTCTATGATACTCTTCTGCCTCAAATTTAGCAACACCTTTTTAAATTCATTACTAGCTCGAAGCACAATATCTTTTGTTATATCATCTTCTTCAATAGTATGATTTCCATTAGCACCATTTAAGGGCATTCCTACTGATATTTCAAATTTATAGCGATCAAATTTTTTTATATGGCAGTTGTGCTTCGTAAGAAACTTAAGGCGACAAAGTTCTTCCTCTTGCAAAGTAACATTCTGTGGATCGCAGGCTGGATATGCTTCCCCATATACACATCTTAGCCAGTCTCCTATAACATATGGAAGTATATTTATTGCTGACTCTGCACTGTTCTCAATTTCTGTCACACGGACATACTTGAACCTGCCAGTCCATGTCACTCTGTGTCCTTCCAAATGGCTACATAAAATCTGAGTGCGGGCCATGTTTGTTTCTTTCCATGCGCGAGGTCCACATAGAAAGCCATACTGCTGCCATGTTAAGGTGGAGTTGTAGACTTTTATTCCTTCTGATCGATACACATACATCCAACAAAACGCCACTATTGCTGTAATCCACACCAGAATGAGCTTCACTATAGAGCTCCTACTTACGGACTTCATTATTTCCATGGTGGAAAAGTTTGCCTTTGTCCACCATCGAATAAGCAGTGGAACACAGCATAAAACGAGTGTTACCACTATTTTTGTAAAGTCCAACGCAATAAACCATTTTATGAACTGGACAAGACACATTACAACAACGCCTACTGAAAGAATTGGCAGTGCAAAGAGAAAAAGGAAGTAGCCAACTGACGCCCGAATTAAACCAATAATGGAGGATTTAAGCAGTATAACCACAGACAATTCACACCACATAAAACACACCAGATATGGAACCAAATAACAATAAACACCTTTAAAGTTTCTCAATTGTGCCATTCTAAAGAACATATAGTAAAGATAGACAAACAACAGGCACTGGATGCTTACATTCAGCACAAAGAAATTGCCAATAGGAATGGTGAAATAGGTTCTACCAAGGAATCGAAGATAAAACCAGCTTTCAGGGAGTGCTTCGAATAAACAAAGGATGCCAGCAGCTACCTCTGTAAAAATAGCTCTTCGTGTGTACGGTTCAGCACTAGTACTTAAACTCATGTAGCTTGTTACTGTAAAGAAAATAGAGATTGTAGCCAACTCTGAACAAGGTATATACTCTTTGCTCGAAATGGGAAAAGAAAAAATTACAAAGAACACTGATATTAGAAAATAAAGGTATGGCTCCAAGTGATTCCAGCCAAAGTTTACTTCAGCCTGCTCCACGTCCAGGTTTGGCTCAAAACGAAGTAGCAAGTCTGTTAGGGTACGGAAGTTTTCCCATGCCTTACTGTCTTGAAAAACCTTAAGCGTACAAATCACCATTGAAATAAAGGATAGATAGAAAATGACAAGAGGGATAAAGAAAGCAAAGAAATTGATCGTCAAATTACTAATAATGAAGAAAAAAATTAGAGCATTGATGTGATGAGTTGGCATAATAGTTGATAGCCAGTGCATTCCAGCCTTAGAGGCAAATTCTATAAGATACTCCTTAATTTCGATAATAGCATGAAGTGGATATCTGACAAGCTGAAAGAGAAAAACACATTATTTAATACAACAATTATTTTTTTGTTGGAAACAGGTAACAACAATTCTCAAATTGTGCTTACTTTTATTCCATTGTATTTTTAAAACCTAAATACCAAACAAATGACAAACTGGAAGCTAAAAAATTGTTGCGCAAAGCCTGATCTTTGAAAACAATTTAAAGTGTTGATATATTCAAAAGAAAACCTAAACGGAGACACATTTGAAAGCTACGGTTAGGGAGAAACCGGAAGAAGCAATCATGTACTTCAAATGTAGTTTCTTCCCCAAAAAGTATCTAAAGGGCAGCAGTCACATTCCTTTGCTTTATGATATAATACTAAAATTAGAAGGCAATCAGAATTGTTACTTTACCTACTAGTAGCAGCTACTAGCAGCTCCTTTGAATAATTAAATCATATGCAATGGATTGATAAAACATATGGATGCCTCACTATAATTCGTTTTTTTGGTTTTTAACTAGTCTCCAAAATAGTACCACAGATACCTCGGACACAAATCCACATTAATTTCTAAAAAGTTATATCACCGACTTTCATGATTCCCAATACACATATCATAGTCACATGGCACAGCATTATGCAGATATCAAGTACCCCAAGTACACTGTACTACATATATGTGAGCCATCATTCGAAACTCCCATCAACCATAATTCACTTTACATCATAATGTCCTTTCAACACAAGTTTTTTCAGAGGATTACTGTGCTGCTATGTATGGCTCTCATACAGAGTCTCTATCATTTATTTCAGTTTCTGAATCTCATAACCCATTGCTATGACATAGCAACAGTTGATAAAAAAAACTGGTTACCCACTGTTGTGATGACATAAAGGCACTGCAGGCCAGGCTATCAGGCCTACCTGAGAGCCTGTCAGCACAGCACTGCTTGTCTCCTTTGACTAAAAGCAGAAAGTACAGCTGCAGGAGTGTAATGTAGGTAGGGAAGGTGGTGAGAGTTGCCCAAGGATGGCAGGTAAGTTATTTTTTTTACCTTTGGGAGAGGGATGCATAACAGAGGCCATGTTTGCATAGCGATATCTAGGGAGAGAGTACCCCACTAGCTCCAGGGAACAGGGTACAGTGACAAACAGTCAAAGGGAAATCCCTGGGTACACACTCAAGTATAGACTACTTAACTTACGCACCACTCTGTCTATGCATTCAATCCTCAAGTTTAAATAAAAAATTTCAACTAATTAATATAAAAAAGGAATTTAAATTTCCACACTAAAATACGAACGTTCACAGTCTTTTTAATTGGAATATAAAAGAATATACATCAATTGACAAATTAAAATTTCAAAGAGTAATCTCTGAAAAAGAATCTTTCTTTAAAAACACAAAGCAAGGAATCAAGACAATTCATTACAGTTGATCACATGCATTCTGAAATTGACAAATGATTACACACCCAAAATATACATCATAGAAAGGATTTACAAGTAAAAATTACAACTGGTCACAATGAGGAACACACAAAACAAAAAGAAAAAGAAAAACCCCTATAAATTGTGGTTAGCTGATGTCTTTACCACCATTGGTAACTGGATCCAGAGGTCATTAATTGATCAGAGAGTGACGTCAAATGTACCACTTATGCGTGCATATCAGTTGCTCACTAGACCTTTCTTTGGATTCTAGATTGAAAAAAGTGCGTCGACGCGTTTCGGTGCAAGGAACAAAAGGATATTGTAGCACCTTCCTCAGGACTTGCCGTTTCTTTAGGGTTCACCGGCTTCAAAGAATGTTGCTTTACACCCTTTCTGTAAATATATGGGGAAGAGCAAGGTATAACTATTTTGCAAGATTCTTGGTACAATAACATAATTTGCTATTTGTACTGTGCATTTATTATCTATCCACTCGTGATATGAGTGTACATGTTCTATGACACAATCTACTCCTTGTATAGTGCATATATTAACTCTCCACTCCTGTTATAGATGTACATGTTCTAGTCTTTACATAGGTAGGAAAACAGTTTATGTCTCCTATGTGGTCTTTTCAGATAATACTCGCCAATTCCACACATCAAACCGTGCATTGCCTGAAGGTTCTATTGATAGCCTCCCTATAAGTCATATACGTAAAACCTGACAAGTATAGCATGTTGTCATTTCCCTCCGTTACCATTTTAGTGTGGAAATCGCAGATAGGGAAGGGGGTTGAAGGATCCACTAGAGCCCCTCTCCACCTAGAAACCACCCTGTACTCCAGATACATAGGCTATCAACCATTGAACCCGTTCTTACCGTAGGGCTTTAGGACAGTGTACCATATAGGATGTGGTAGGTAGAATAAACTCTCAACTTCCGAGGATGGTCTCCCGGTCTCTCTAGATGGGAACATAGGTTGTATTTCTCAGAATCTTTATTTCCATAAGAATCATACTTGTCATGCATCTAAGTATCGGGTATAATTACCTTTTTAATGTAAACTTGATAAAAAGGAAACCCGGGGCCTCTTCTCTTCCTAGTTTATCAGTGATAGCACCTTAACCTTCTTTATCCCGGCTATTTGAAATTCTAATAAAAGCGGAAATACATAACACTGTTTAGGATTGGTGCCCCGCTCCCTATTCACTCTTACCACCTTCTTAGATTTTCCCTTAATATATATGTTTCCACTATTTACCTTTCAACCACTATTTGGTGAGTAGATGGAAAGCTTCTCCGATCTTTGTTTGATTGGCGGAGGAACTTCTAGGTTCCTTGCTTGGTAACCGTATTTATCTATTTGAACATGGAATATCACGTTAGAGGCATTAATCCACATGTTCCCCACCCCCACTTTTCTTTAAAATCTAAGAAGGTGGTAAGAGTGAATAGGGAGCGGGGCACCAATCCTAAACAGTGTTTCCACTTTTATTAGAATTTCAAATAGCCGGGATAAAGAAGGTTAAGGTGCTATCACTGATAAACTAGGAAGAGAAGAGGCCCCGGGTTTCCTTTTTATCAAGTTTACATTAAAAAGGTAATTATACCCAATACTTAGATGCATGACAAGTATGATTCTTATGGAAATAAAGATTCTGAGAAATACAACCTATGTTCCCATCTAGAGAGACCGGGAGACCATCCTCGGAAGTTGAGAGTTTATTCTACCTACCACATCCTATATGGTACACTGTCCTAAAGCCCTACGGTAAGAACGGGTTCAATGGTTGATAGCCTATGTATCTGGAGTACAGGGTGGTTTCTAGGTGGAGAGGGGCTCTAGTGGATCCTTCAACCCCCTTCCCTATCTGTGATTTCCACACTAAAATGGTAACGGAGGGAAATGACAACATGCTATACTTGTCAGGTTTTACATATATGACTTATAGGGAGGCTATCAATAGAACCTTCAGGCAATGCACGGTTTGATGTGTGGAATTGGCGAGTATTATCTGAAAAGACCACATAGGAGACATAAACTGTTTTCCTACCTATGTAAAGACTTGAACATGTACATCTATAACAGGAGTGGAGAGTTAATATATGCACTATACAAGGAGTAGATTGTGTCATAGAACATGTACACTCATATCACGAGTGGATAGATAATAAATACACAGTACAAATAGCAAATTATGTTATTATGATTATACGAAGGTAACTGTTTATATTTAGAGCGCACAGCAGGTAAAGGGTATCTCTATTGATACTAGTCAAAGTTGGTGCTCGAAATGAACCAAGTCGGTTACCTCGACCTAATAATAGAGTTATAACAGTTATAGCTCAAAAACATTCAACTATTTTTCATTGAGCACTCAAGAGTCCACCAATACTTTTTCAAGCAGTAAAGTTCTGTTTATTCTTTTTTCCACAATTCAATTGTCTCCTTCATTGAATTTCAATCTTCTAAATTTCCATCAATTCAAATAGTACAGCCAAAGTGCAGCCAACACGTGTTTCGTATGGTCCAATCTGACCAATAACTTCCTCAGGGCTGCAACCCAAACAAAATACAATAACCATTATTGTACTATCCACAATTTCAAGGTTAGATAAAATATGTTTTATATTTAAAGTACCTTAGGGAAAAGGAAGGAATTCTCCCCAAGCCAATACCGTGCTGTAGTCGAAATAAAAGTTGAAGTTTTTCAGCTCACCACCAAGAAGTAGCATAGAATCACCCGTTTTCAATATTAATAAAGAGTGTAAAGATTTCTCTCATCTCAAAGTCAATAACAATTATTATTGTGAAGGTTAGAATCAGTCAGTGATCATGACTGTGTTTCAGGCTTCATACCTATATGTCTTGGCAGTACGCCCGCAAACACACACGTAATCCAAATTCTTTTGCGTTATATTCCATCTACATATAACATTTAAAATTGTAAATTAGTTGCCACTATATCACTGAGTTCTCTTTAACATGATATTAACAGCCATGGACTTGCGTCCACTTTCTTACCCATTTCAGTAGAAATCGTCATGTCTCAATTATGATGTTGGCAGGTGGGAGTATCCATCGCCTAAAACAATATTAAGCTCCTATTAGTTATAAATCCAATCCTTTATACTAGCCTGACATTTAGATATTATCAAATCTTATTATCTACAATTCTCACCTTCTCATCTAGTGTATATCGCGTAGGATCGCGTATCTCCGTGTCAGCGTCCTATTGCGGCGCCATCTTGCTATTCCCGTCTTTTATACGAAGAAGGCGCGGAGCGCCATTTTGGTATAACCGTAACTAGTTCGTATTCAGTATAATATTAGTGGTTTGTTGCATTTTATATTTGCATATAACACCTATTACAGATTGCGCGAGTATTATAAGTAGTATTCGACCCATACGAAATGATTTGGTGAATATATCATTAACACCTAAGTTACAATTTTACTATTATTTTATCTTTCTACTTTTAACGTCACGCTTAATCTATGTATATTAATACATACATGATTTATTATCTCTATTCGTTAGTATAATTATCATTCTAACAAAATAAACTGTTTACTCGCAATGACATATTCAAGTCCGCCATCTTGAAACGGTCTATTTTTCGGTCAAGTTCAATGAAATACATTCATCAAGAGGTGATATAAGATATGTCTACATTGCCGTCTCTAATAATTTTCGCGCACAATCACGTATAGTACAAAATTAATTCCTCATATCTGTCTTGCTGGTATCGGAACTGCACACTTATTATTCCATTTCGTATGATTGTCATTCAGTCAAATTAACCAGGTTACTCACAATGACATATTCGAGTCCGCCATTTTGAAACGGTCTATTTTTCAGTAAAATTCAATGAAATACATTCATCAAGAGGTAATTTAAGATGTGTCTACATTACCGTCTCTATTAATTCTCGCGCACAATCATGTAATAAACGAGATTAATTACTCATGTCTGTCCTGCTGGTATTGGAACTGTACACTTGTTGTTCCATTAGTCTGTCCGCCATTTTAAGACGGTCTATGTTTCTGTTTGTTATTTATTAGGTTGCTTAATACTGGTTACAGTAAGTTTACTAGCGCAGCGCCAGGCATACTAGCATTCCGCCTCACACAGTCATTTACATCTGAATTCTTCGTTAAAGAGAAATAGGAGAAACTGGTTTGGAAAGGGAAGTCATTCTCACATATATTCCAAATATGGATCAAATCATTACATTTCTCTATTTCAACTGTACAAACGTATCTCAAATGTACTAAAATATATACAGTTTTTAGTAATCGTTCACATATATATTTCTCTATTTCAACTGTACAAACGTATCTCAAATGTGCTAAAATATATACAGTTTTTAGTAATCGTTCACATATATAGATTTCTGTTATACAGAGCGATATTTTACATACAATTAAATACAATACAGTATATCATTGAAAATTGTGGTGATACATGTCATCTGCATTGTTATAAAAACTGTTACTCATTCCCTAGAAAGAATTCATATTCATTGTCCACATTTAATCCCTTCTCAACAGCCTTCAGCTTAATTAACCATGTAACTTCCTTTCTTCTTAGTGTTAGTATCCTATTGCCCCCTCTAGGATCTGGATCAATACGATCTATACCATGGTAGTTGAATATGTGTTTGGTTCTTTTTTTTTTAGAGGAAGTTCATCGGTTACGGAAGGGGAATCGAGAAACAGGAAGGAATCGCAATACCGATATAAGAGGACAAGGAGAGGCAGGAGAGGAACCGCGCCTTCTTCGTATAAAAGACGGGAATAGCAAGATGGCGCCGCAATAGGACGCTGACACGGAGATACGCGATCCTACGCGATATACACTAGATGAGAAGGTGAGATAATAAGATTTGATAATATCTAAATGTCAGGCTAGTATAAAGGATTGGATTTATAACTAATAGGAGCTTAATATTGTTTTAGGCGATGGATACTCCCACCTGCCAACATCATAATTGAGACATGACGATTTCTACTGAAATTGGTAAGAAAGTGGACGCAAGTCCATGGCTGTTAATATCATGTTGAAGAGAACTCAGTGATATAGTGGCAACTAATTTACAATTTTAAATATTATATGTAGATGGAATATAACGCAAAAGAATTTGGATTACATGTGTGTTTGCGGGCGTACTGCCAAGACATATAGGTATGAAGCCTGAAACACAGTCATGATCACTGACTGATTCTAACCTTCACAATAATAATTGTTATTGACTTTGAGATGAGAGAAATCTTTACACTCTTTATTAATATTGAAAACGGGTGATTCTATGCTACTTCTTGGTGGTGAGCTGAAAAACTTCAACTTTTATTTCGACTACAGCACGGTTATTGGCTTGGAGAGAATTCCTTCCTTTTCCCAAAGGTACTTTAAATATAAAACATATTTTATCTAACCTTGAAATTGTGGATAGTACAATAATGGTTATTGTATTTTGTTTGGGTTGCAGCCCTGAGGAAGTTATTGGTCAGATTGGACCATACGAAACACGTGTTGGCTGCACTTTGGCTGTACTATTTGAATTGATGGAAATTTAGAAGATTGAAATTATGTTATAGTACCAAGAATCTTGCAAAATAGTTATACCTTGCTTTTCCCCATATATTTACAGAAAAGGTGTAAAGCAACATTCTTTGAAGCCGGTGACCCCTAAAGAAACGTCAAGCCCTGAGGAAGGTGCTACAATATCCTTTTGTTCCTTGCACCGAAACGCGTCGACGCACTTTTTTCAATCTAGAATCCAAAGAAAGGTCTAGTGAGCAACTGATATGCACGCATAAGTGGTACATTTGACGTCACTCTCTGATCAATTAATGACCTCTGGATCCAGTTACCAATGGTGGGAAAGACATCAGCTAACCACAATTTATAGGGGTTTTTCTTTTTCTTTTTGTTTTGTGTGTTCCTCATTGTGACCAGTTGTAATTTTTACTTGTAAATCCTTTCTATGATGTATATTTTGGGTGTGTAATCATTTATGTCAATTTCAGAATGCATGTGATCAACTGTAATGAATTGTCTTGATTCCTTGCTTTGTGTTTTTAAAGAAAGATTCTTTTTCAGAGATTACTCTTTGAAATTTTAATTTGTCAATTGATGTATATTCTTTTATATTCCAATTAAAAAGACTGTGAACGTTCGTATTTTAGTGTGGAAATTTAAATTCCTTTTTTATATTAATTAGTTGAAATTTTTTATTTAAACTTGAGGATTGAATGCATAGACAGAGTGGTGCGTAAGTTAAGTAGTCTATACTTGAGTGTGTACCCAGGGATTTCCCTTTGACCGGATGTTTGCATAGCTCCACCATTTCTCCTCTGTCGAGAGAAGGAGGCAGGGCCTGAATATGTGAAGACCTACCATGCATATTGAACCTGTACCTTTGCATCTAGGACTGTACCAGGGCACCGGAGGCTATAACCAGGTATATGGGACGATAGCTGTGCATCTAATATTTATGACTCCCCTCTCCCTTTTCCATTGTTTGCTTATTTCTGTTCAGGATCATCTCAATTGCTAATATTTGACCAGCTTTAGCAAATAACACACAAAATGTGATGGGAGGATGCTTGCAAAAAGTCTAGCCACTGCCAATCGCTTGAGGTAGTTGTTAGAAATAGAGGTCTCGTGTTGGCAGATGTATGCACCCTGTCCCAGTAGGGACCCACACTCTAGTCAGGGTAAGTGTAGCACACAAAGTTTACCTGTGCTCACACTCTGGGACATTGGCACAGAACAGTCAAGCTAAACTAAAGAGCCGATGTGTAAAGTACACAAGTCATGTTAGGAATTTTTAAAGATTAAATCAAAATGCAGTGCTTCAAAGTTAATAGTTCCAACTGGGGATATCTGGTCATGCTTGACTGTGAAAAATCCAAATGTTCAGTCTAACAGAGAAGGAGCACGGGCTGGATACAGGAATCAAGCAGACCCCCCTAAGAGTACCGTGGATGCGTTGGAATTCAAAGATGATATGTCACACAGAGGAAGTGAGGCATCAAGGATAAAGGCGATGCATCGGTTCTTTAAGGTGGTGATGGGTCATTGAAGCTTAGCCGCTCCAGGACGATGTGTGGCGCAGAGGAGATGATGAGTTGGTTGCTGGTACGAGGCCTCGGTTTCTGAAGGGGACGAGCATTGATGATGCATCGATGTCAGGAGCGCGGTGCGTCTATTCTGCGGCGAAGTCGAAAATCTGGGCTGAAGGCGATGAGTCGGTTGAAAGCCACGCAGGGCCGGGGATGCGATGGAATCAGAGTGGTGTGTTACAGATTTCTGTGAGGTGGTGTGCAAGACTTATGCAGCAGCGGTTCTTCGGAGGCACTGCATCTGTAAAGTCGGGCTGTGTTGAAAGTCAAGGTCGTTGCCTCACGCACTCGGCGAGAAGTGTCTGCACCTTTAGAGCAGGCAATGGCGATGTGCCGGTTTCTCAGGGATGTGCCAGTTTCAACCTGACGCTTTTGGAGTCGATGCACTGATTTCTTGGTTGTAGCACCAAATTCACCTCCAATGGCCCAGGACTGAATTTGGTACCCCATGGCAAGGCAGGACTCACAGCGGAGGAGTCCAGGTGTTGACAGCAAGATGCAGGTGAAGTCTTTTATGTCCCTGAGACTTCAGCAACAGAAGGTAAGTTCAGTCACGCCTTGGAGAACCTTAGAAAGCAGCACGCAGAGAGTAAAGTCCAGTCCTCTCATTCCCAGCCAAGAAGCAGCAGACAACAAGCCAACACAGCAAAGCAAGCAGCAAAGTGGCAGTCCCTCCTGGCAGCACAACAGCTCTTCTTCCTGGCAGAATGTCCTCAGACCAGAAGTGTTCTGAGTATATGGAGCCAGATGTACAGTACTTGTTTCTATTTTAGCCTTTGAAGTAGGGCAACTTCAAAGAAAGGTTGCTTTAGTGAACAAGACACCGCCCTTCCTGGCCCTGGCTCCCGACACTACAGGGGGGTTTGCAGCTTGTTGTGTGGGTACAGGGACAACCCTATTCAGGTGCAAGTGTCAGCTCCTCCCACCAATCTAGCTGAGGAAGTCTCATCAGCCTGTTGATGGGCCATCAGGATATGCAAGGCACACCTCAGCTCTCATTGTCTGTGAATGTCCAGAGTGAATTCCCAAAGCCCAATTGTCATCCAACCCAGATGTGTATTCTAGGGACAGCCAGAGGCACAGAGTGGTAAAAGCAAGAAAATGCCAACTTTCTAAAAGCGGCATTTTCAGACCGGCAATTTAAAAACTAACCTCACTAAAAGATGTGTTTTTAAATTGTGAGTCCAGAGACACCAAACTCCAATTTTCAATCGGCTCCCAATTACAAGTTACAATTGTAAAGTGTTACAAGGCAGCTCCAATGCTAACCTTTGCTGTAGTGAAAAACGAATGTTGCAGTTTTTCACAACCAGGGTATGTAAAACTTAAAAGCACATGTCCTACCTTTCAAATACACTGCACCATGCCCATGAGGCTACCTTAAGCCTACCTTAGGGGTCGCTTAAATGTAATAAAATGGAAGGTTTGGGTCTGGCAAATAGGTGAACTTGCCAGGTTGACATGCTAGTTTAAAACTGCACCCATAGGTTTTGAAGTGGTAGGCCAGAGACACGTTTGAAGTGCTACTAATAGGGTGGGTGGCACAATCAGGGCTGCAGGCCCACTAGTAGCATTTGATTTACGAGTGTAGTGTACTGTACAAGGGACTTATTAGTAAATAAAATATACCAATCATGGCGAAACAAAATGTCACTACATTTTAGACACAAAGCACATGCACTTTAGCACTGGGCAGCAGTAGTAAAGACCCCCAGAGTCCTAAAACCAGCAAAAACTATGTTCAGCACACAGTGAAAAACAGGTCAGAAGCAAAAAGACAGGTGAAACCATGCCAAAAGATGCAAAGTTTAACAGTAGCATTCCAACCCATCACTCTTTTGCCCACCATGCCACCTCAGATTAGACCCAGTCATAAGCAAATCAGTCTTGACCCTGCTCCAGTCCGGAGCAGAGTGCCAAGCCGGGGACTTTCTAAACCGGGCATACAAGCAAAAGGAACAATGGGTTAGAGTGCTACCGTGAGCGATTGCCCGAGGTTGGACTTACTGGAAGTATCATCCCATCACCTATTTGGTGCTTGACGGCTCCAGTAAAGATCACCCAGGTTGCATGTACTATTCAATACCAACTGAAGCTTGTGCAAAAGATAATCAGTACCAAAGGTCTCTTCTCAGTACCCCTACACTGAAAATACGCACTTCAAATTATGTGCTAGCAACAAGCATATACAACACCAATTTCTACATGACATGATATGCAGTTAGCACACTCCAACAAGACCTCTGCCTCCTCTGATCTACCCTGAAATGTATTTAGTAAAGATAGCTCGAATTACCATTGACTCACATTATGACCAGGTCAAAGCACTGCTCCTTTTTCTGACAAAATATCCAATTCCCACCTCAAGGTGGTCTACAATTCAACTTTCAGACCGGCACTGAGAAACAAACTAAAGCACTTCATAATAATAGTCCCTATAAACATATTCAAGACTCTGCCTTATGCACAAATACTTCCAATGAAAGGCAGACAAATATAATAGCAGAAAAGAAAACCCCACTCTGCAGGACAGTAACTTCACTCATTCAACTAACATCTGCTCGAGAACCTCAGATTACCCTTCAACTTATAAAAAACACTTTTAGAGTTCAAAGGCCTTAGCTCTTTGTTTTTTTTAACCAAACAAGTTGCTTATCACCAGTAATGTCTTATCTGGTAGAGACTCTATCTAGCTGCAGATTCCTTACCTTAGAATATCCCCCAGACGTCAGACTGTATTCTAAAACATTTGATGAGCAGTAGCCCTGTGCACAAGTAGGTGGCGTCATTCAGCTCCTCGTGGCATCATCCACACCATAAATGACATGCGCGCTGCCTCTGGCATCCCTCCAACATGCGGACGTCAGTTTCTTTTTGCGACTATCCATGCCAGAAGCGCGGACCCACGAGGAACACTGCCTACTGTTGTGTGAAAATAGGGCCCTTAGAATGGGTAAACCCTTTACACTATAATCCGTTCGCAGAGCAGGGAGGGTGGGAGGGTCGATAAGGAATCTACGGTTAGACAGAGTCTCTGCCAGATAAAGAGATACGGGAGGTAAGTAACTTGTTCATCTGAAAGAGACTTTTAGCTGCAGATTCCTTACCTTAGAATGGATACCTAAGCAATACATCCCTGTAGGTGGGGCTGTAATGCAGGGTAGACTAAATGTCCTGCTGGACATAACAGGCAAAGTGACTGTCACGCTAGACCTGACAGTCCA
The DNA here is from genome assembly GCF_964261635.1 of Lissotriton helveticus. Lineage (NCBI taxonomy): Eukaryota > Metazoa > Chordata > Amphibia > Caudata > Salamandridae > Lissotriton > Lissotriton helveticus. Next base: position 341,966,708 of record NC_136060.1, on the reverse strand, counting down.
TGCAGTAGTGCTTCATAAACATCTGCAATGAAGCCTACATTTCTGCATGACAGATATCCAGGAAATGAACTCCACAAACTAATGCTGTGGTCACAGCTTTGGCCCTGACAGAGTTAGCTTGCAAGTCCTCACGAGGTTGCTTTTTGGCCAATGTGTAGCAGATTTTGATGCAGAGCACTATTCATTGTAAAATGGTTTGTTTCTGCACCGCCTTCCCTTTCTTTGCTCTGACGTACTCCAAGAGGAGATGATCGTCCACCCAGAAATCTTGTGTGGGCAAGGAAGAACGCCAACACTCTTTCTGGGATCAGCCGGTGGATCCTCTCCTCTTCTTTAGAGGAGTGAGGTGGAGTATAGAAGGTAGATAGACTGGCCTACGTGAAGAGGAGTTAACACCTTTGGTAGAAAGGATGCTCACTTTAGAGGGGTCATGTTTTCTAGGTAGATGGTAAGGTATGGAGGATGTGTAGCCAGTGCCTGTAACTCACGGACGTACTGTACAGACGTGCAGTTGTGGAGTAGCTAAAACACAGCGAATATCTGGAACATAAGAACTAAATTCAACTCCTACTGGGGTCTAATAAAAGGTGCTGGTGGAAACATGTTGGAGACCTTTCAAGAACCTATGTACAAGAGGGGATTTAAAGAGGGATGGCTGGTCTGCAAACTGCAAAAAAGGCAGAGAAATAAAAAAATATACACAGAGAAGATCTCTACTAGGCCAATGAAAGAATAAACAGTATAACTTGGGAAAGGCATGCAAACAGAAGGTCAACACGTTAGTCAGTACACTATATCAGAAACTTGCTCCAATAGCAGGCGTATACCATCTTGGTAGAGGGATGCCCAGCTACCAAGATAACATTGCAGACTTTCATCAAAAAACCAAATGCCGTCAGGTGCAGAACCCTACATTGTTGCTGTGACTGAAGATCCTCCCAAAGAGGCAGTCTGATTGGTGCACCAATGTTCGTGCTCAACAGCTCAGGATACCAGACTCTTCATGCCTAATGAGCCACAAGAATGACTTGGGACCGGTCATTCTGATCTTCTTGAGAACTCTGTAAAAAGTGGTATTGGTGAAAAGGTGTACATGAGGTCATAGCTCCACTCGAGATGATAGGCATCTCAGAGTGAGAGCTGCCTTGGAAACTCGAGCACACTGAACTGCGGGCACTGTGAGTTCTCTGCAGAGGTGAACACATCTCACCAGGGTTCTCCCCACTTTTGAAAGAGACACTCGGTCACCTCTGGATGGGGATGCTATTCGTGATCAGCTAGGTATCGACCGTTAAGTTTGTCTGCTCTTCCGTTCAGGAAGCCTGCCAGGTGTTGAACTACTAGAGCTAGAAGTGCTGTTCCAGCCATGTTCAGAGGTGCAAAGCCTCTTGACAAAAGGTCCATGACCCCAACAACCTTGTTTGTTGCAATCCCACATGTTGGTGGTGTTATCCATTCAAAACTGTACCAGCATTTCCCTGACTGAAGGAAAAAAGGTTTTCAATGCCAAATGCTTTGCCTGAAGCTCCAACAAGTTAATGTGGAGCCCAGATTCTCCTGCAGACCAGACTCCTCTGATTTCCACCTCTCTCACATGGGCGCCCCAACACAGAAGTGAAGCATCTGTCACTACAGTCCGCTCTGGTTGGGGAAGGAAGAGCCAATCATGGTTCGCCAGCTACCACTGCAGATATTTCGTAACTCCCTCCGAGATCTGGAGTAAGTTGGAGAGATTCCCATGATGTTGTGCCCACTGGAGCTCCAGGTCCCACTATAGAGCCGGCGTGTCATAAACAGGATGCAGGAGGCCATGAGACCCTGCAGCCCCATAGTCATTCTCACCAAAATTCAGGATAGAGGCTGAAATATTGGCATCCTAACCTGAATATCCTGGACACGCCACTTAGGAGCATTGTCCTGAAACTGCACCGTGCCCAGAATGGCTTTGATGAAGGGGAGCATCTGAGAAGTAGTCAGCTCTGACTTGGGCACATTGCTAATGAACCCAGCGAATGAAAAGGTTTGAAATAGTATGGAGGTGGGAGACAACTGTCTATAGTGAGCCAGTCTTGAACAGCTAAAAGTCAAGGTAGGAAAAGCCTGCAACCCCTAACCTTTGCAGAAGAGCTGCGGCCACCACCATCACTTTTGTGAGCACTTGAAGAGCACTGGTAAAGCTGAAGAGCACAGCAAAATGAAAGTACTCTTGGCCCACTGTGAACTGCAGATAACGCCTGTGGGCAGGCACGACAGGGATGTGGAAATATGTGTCCAGCAAATCCAACGCTCCCAGGTCCAGGACAGACAGGACTTGTGCGAGAGCGAGCATTTTGAACATCTCCTTTTGTGGAAATCGCAGATAATTGCATTAGCATAAGCGGAAGCCATTTTGGTGGATGGCACCCATTTTGTTAGCCATGTGATACTGCCGTCTTCACTGTTGCCTGCCTTTCCATTCTGCTTGAGTCATCAATTGTAGTTAACTCCTTCAGTACTGAGCCAGAGCACTGTGTAAGCTCAGAAAGGCCGGTAGCTGCTAGAATGCACCTGTCTTAAAATATAACTGTCAGGCTGTTCCAACTATTGTAAGCAGTTCTGTCTCCCCTCCCACTCTGCTGACGAAGTGGTTTCTATATGTCCATGTTAATCGATGCTATTCCTGTGAATGCCTGTACCTTCTATTTGAGACTCCATGCTTACTACCTCATACAGTGCCAGAGGGTGTTGTATTGATGTAGTCCCAATCATGAGTTATTAATAAACTTGTTATTTGATTTTTCAGCTTCCGTGCCAATCTCTATTTTGTTGGTTCAAGGACCAGTGGACAGATAAGGGTGAACCCCTGCACCGGTGGGCTCCTAAAAAGGCTCATTTCCACATTTTTTAAGAAGAGATTGAGAATGCGCAGGTCTAGAATAGGATATTCTAGGGCACCAGAAAGTAGCAGGAATAGCAACCATGACCTACTGCTGACGCCAACCCTCCCTCTATGGCTTTATTGGCCAAGAGAGCCATAACTTCCTGACAGATAAAGGAGGGATGATCCTCTATCAGCATGTCGGAAGTGGGCAGCATGGGTGGAAGGCTAGTCACAAAGAGTAGAGAGTAGCCCCTTTGAACGAGCTGGAAAACCCTCAGATGCTATTGACCCCCAGTTGTGCAGGGATGGCGTACTTTGTCCCTCACTGGATGGCCATTATGGTTAGAGGGCAAACTAAAGGGGTTTGGAGGCTGCAGCTACCGGGGGAGTGGTGGGCTGTCCTGACTTCGGGCTACCTGTCCCACTTGGTCTGTGGGCATTGCGTCCTTGGCCACAAAATGATTGGAAAAACTTGCTGGCTGTGGTGCTGGGAGGGTAGAGATACAGTTGAAAGCCCCTTTACGAGCCACGAAAGGGGTAGAAGGCAGGTTGTGGTTGGCAAAGGGCCATAGAAAGGCCTTGGCCCTAGCCCTACTGTTCTTAAAGCACTCCAGAGCTGACTTCGTCTTCTCTCCAACCAAACTGGACCCATCAAAAGGCATGTCCATGAGCGAGGCCTGGACATCCACTGAAAAGCCAGGGGTTCTCAACCAGGCATGGTGCCTAAAAGCCCCTTAAGATGAAATTGCTCTGCCCAGCGTGTCTCATGTCGATCACACATCTTATGGCATACTTGGCTGCATCTCTCCCATTAGCAACTGCTTGAGAGAGTGTGGCTCGGACCTACTCTGACCATGGGCAGCACTTACGCAATCAAATGTATTGGGCCAAGACACAGTTCGCAGTGCCAGGCTAGTAGAAAAGAACATATGCTTCCCGAAGGTATCGAACCTTTTGGATTCCCTATCCTGTGGGGCGATAGGGAATTTGCTAAGGTGGATTTTGGAGGTGCGGGCTCACTGCAGTGGAATGCTGGGTGAGGAAACTGGAGGGCCTTGGAGTGGGGCTATAGTGTCGGGCTATTGCCCTTGGCACATGAGCTCTAGTAAGGGCTTAATTATTAAATGGGTGCAATGGTTCAGTTGGGCAACTCCTGGCAGAAGCACCTCCGTCAAGTTTTTTTCTTGACTGCTGATTGCCACTGAGGGTAGTGCAAGGTCCAGGACCCCAGCCTCCGTCCACACTACCATTGAAAATGAGGCACTCTACTACACAGCCACGGGAGGTGGAGAGACCAAGCCACATATCTGAGGAGGTGTCTAGTCAACTGGCATCCACCAATTCCTCATACCAGGTGTCCTCAGGATCTTCTAATGGCTGGTATATATTAGGGTCCACAGACCCTACCCAATCCCGGCCTGTCACAGGAATAAAGCAGAGGCTCCGACATAGGGAGTCTCCTCTCAGAACCAGCAACGGACGATGCCTGTATGGCTGTGAGTCAGAGTCAGGAATTACTATGGGGACGACACCACCGCGGGGCATCAGTGGCATCGGCAATAGACCAGTGCCACTCCGGATTTGTCACTGGATCCTCGGGGTCCGACTGGTGCCAAGGGCTAGCCCAGTGGTGGAAAACTAGTAGGGACTCCTCCCGACCTGTGGGACCAGAGGGTGCTCCAGAGGGTTGGGGCCACCCAAAAAGCAGGTGCATGGCCGCATAAAATTCTTTTAGTTGGGCAGGGGTCGCTGTGGTTCCTGGAAACTCAGGGAGGCACAGAGAAAGCCCAGGTGCAGGCTCCACCACAAAGCTAGGCTTCGAGTGCCGACAGCCCCGCAACTCATCTTAAGACTTGAACAGTAAAGTCAAAGACCTCTTTGATGTCTTCTATTTTTTTGTGGGACTTTCCAGACTTCCCCAATGACTTGCAGTGGGACGACGATCGCGGGGTAAGACTCCGCGAATGCTGTTGAGACCTTTCTCATGACCAAGATCTGGAGTGTCGCAGGAGTTGATCAGCGCCTGGCGGTGAGGAACTTCAAGGTCTGCTCTCTCGTGTTTTAGGATGCATGGTGCGCTAATCCTTGCACGCCTTAACATCGTGATCGTGCTCTGGACCCCAAAGACAAACCAAATGTGGGTCTGTCACCAACATCTGACAGTGACTGGCACCACATGGCTTAAAATGTGTCATAATAAAGTCAGTCAAAAATGGACTGTGGGTAGCTGACTGGGGCAGAAAGAAAATAGCTGAGGTCAGTGCGCTGAAGTGGCATCTCTATAGGCCCTACGCACACCATTCCCAGCATGGATGACGCCGACAATGCCAGGCGGAGCCATAGGACGCTAGCTACAGGCACATACTGCTCATCAAAATTTTCCATAATCAGTGTGACGCCTGGGAATATTCATACGTAAGGAGTCTGTGGTAATAAGCTTTACATTTTGCAAATAAAACATGCCAAGAAGGGATGACCAAACACTTTAGACGGACGATATGGAGGCAGATGTAATATAAAGCAAACAGATTACAGCTCAAAAGCCGAAAGGATAATTTTTAGACATCATAGCAACAGCGTTTCTATATGGAAATTATAGTCTCATACAATTGTGAGGAATGGAAAAAAAACACTATCAAATATAATTATGGAGATAAGATAAGGAAGTAAACAGGGCAATGGTATATTAGGAGAATGTAAGTAAATAACACAACAGAGCAATGGTATAATAGGAGAAAGTCAGTCAACAGCAACATTATGTTTTGAGACAATAATTACAAGCAGATATATCAAGACAGATAAATGTCAAGAAAGAAGGAAGGTTTGGTCTAGCGCAACATGTGAAAGTTACAGGAAAAATTATATGTCCATGTGTAGAGTCAGGGTGGGTGCATAGTCACAGGGTTTATGAAGCACACATGAAAAAAGGAAGAAAAATAGAAAAGTGGGGGTCGAGATAAACTGTCAGCAGGCTAATAAAATAGAACAACAGAATTTCTGGGTATTGATGAAAATTACAGTGAGGCTTCTAAGCGGTCAGGAAGCAAGAAGATCTAAATCGAAGGCCAAAAGGCTTTCAGTTGAAGGGGTCAGGCACGTTCTGAAGTCACTTCTGTGATGACGCTAATCTGATATGGATAAAGGGAGTTGCTCAGCAGTCAAGCAGCAGGGTGCTTATGTGGGTGATTATGAATATTTTGTAGACAAATCTTCAGTTCCTTCTTGAAGACTAAAGGAGCTAATCTGATCTGGCTTTGAGGAGCTCGAAATCTTTCAAACGTTTCCTGGGAATTAGCGTTTTTCGGTGGACATGCTGTTCAATAGGGAAACTTTACAGTGCATAAGGGGTTTGGTTCTTGAGACCCGGTTACCCCCAGAAAATGTATGTTTGTGTGCTTTGTATGTCAGGGTCTTACAGGTACTCCATACTTCAAGCAGAAGCCAAGTAAGGGCAGTCAGTACTGGGCTGATCTGGACAAAGCTTTTGGTAACAGAGTAACAGATTAGAGAAATATGATACAGCTCTGAAAGAAGCAACACATGGCGTAGGCTGTCCAGTCAAAAGGGCACTACCATTCAGTTTGCAAGATGACTAAGACATGTAGTATAAGATTTAGGTCAGCAAGGATGAAGACAGCAATGGCAGGTGGAGACCCAGAATTCATCAAGTTACGTTTCAGGGAAGGGGGACGGTAGACTTTGTCGATCATGCAAAGAATCAAACTAAGTATTACACATACTACACAACTTTAGCGTAATGTGAAAATAATGGCAATCGGAGGACAAGAAGAAAATAAGAGACTAGTCCTACTGTAACATGGAAAAGGTGTTTACATTTGATGTTAAAACAAATTTGTTTTTATCAAAAACCTATGTTTGAGGAATAGCTGGCAGAAGTATTACAAATGGGTTCATGAAGTATGTGAGAGAAAGGCTCAGCTGATTGCCTCTTAGCAGTGTTAAGACGTTCCCTTTGGTTATTTGGGGTCAATGCGTCTTTGAAGGATAAAATGTTATTTACACCACACTTTCAAATACATATTTTCAAATTCCTATCTGCACCGTCTAGACCAGGGCGCTCTTTGATTTGAGTCCGTCTGTGGCCTAGGTCTTAGCAGGTGAAACTGTATCTGACATATGATGGCAGCATCTGGACAATAGATCACTGTACCTTGCATTATATGTCTGTTCCACACCACTGGATATTTCATTTGTGTAGGAGAGTAGGGTCTGCTTCCTATGGTCACCCCCACTTTTTGCTGTGATTCTCTGGTTTTTCGACTTTAGTGTGGCTGTGGGCCTGCAAATCAGACCCACAGCCCAGCTGTTCTCTATCTAAATTGATACCATGTACTTTAGGTGCATACCAGATTGGTTACTGGGTCACCCTTGTGAGCCCCTTTATAGTGTACCTTAGGTACCCAGGGCATAGGTGCACCTTAGGCCTACCAGGGGCTGCAGCATATATTGTGCACCCCTGGTTTGCCTTCCAAACTGACAGCACAGGTCTGTTCACACAGCCTAGGTAAGGTGGTGTAATCACCCCTTACTTAGATATAGTATACCTATATCTACCTTTATATATAGACACATATACATCTATAAGCCACTCCTATGGTCCTCGACAATCCTGGAGGTAGAGTGCTTGGTTTTATGTGAGAGGGTGCCCTAGCATGAGCTGAGCCCCTCTGCAGCTTTGGGAACCATCTCCTTATAGCTGTTCTATGATATAGCCATACCATATACTCTTAAGTGCATTATAATCCTCGCGGTTAATGCTAACTTTGGTTTGGCTTTATCAAAACATGTTATGTAAGGTGTCAAACACTTTGGAATACTACCTCCCGCCAATGTTGGGGGGTAGTGTATTTTTGTATTGGGGCAGGGAGGGCTGCATTCAGTGAATGCTTCTATACACTGCCTGGGGCACACAAGGTGCTCCATGCATAGCCCAGTTCAAACCGGTTACTGGGGCACACAGCCCCAGCTCTGGCGCGAAACTTGAAAACCCCCTTCTCAGGTCCACCCATAGGAGGGACCTAGCCAGGTAGTCCAGCCCCCATCCTTAGTATAAGTATAGGAGATGTGTCCCTAGGACTTTAGATTAACCTGGACGTATCTTTGAAAGAGATATCCTGGACCATCGACGTTCCATTCTGACTGGAAGACGCAAGATATCTCCCTTGTAGTCAAGGAGTGACAACCCTGATCAAACAGGCACCAACAGCAACTTTGCCAGTCTGCATTTTCGAGGCTCCCGCCGGATCCCGAAGAATCTGCGACACAGGAACTGGACTTCCAGACTTCTCTGACCCCGACCCACATCCACAGCAAAGCTGAGACACGTGGCGGACACGAAAGACTTGCGATCGGAACTCCTGGACATCCTGCATTTTGCAAGCTGCACTCCTTCAACCAGGTATCTCGAAGTTGTGCTTTGGGGTGCTTGAAGCCCCAGCCCCGAGCACCATTTGCACCGAAGCCCAGGCCCCCACACTCCGCGAGTGTTCCGCGGGCCCCGCTTTTGCATTTGAGCGCGACGCATCTTCCCGATTCCTAGTTTGTTGGCTAGTGAGCCCCCTGAAGACTCCATTTTAAAACTAACTCGCTTTCCTGGTTGCTCCAGGCTTGCTCCAGCTTCCCTGCAAAGGTGAAGCGCCACAGACCTTGCTGGTCTGCAACAGAGCCAATCTCAACATCCTGCGTGGGTTGCGGTTGCCACGGCCTGTTGGATCCAATCTGGATACCGACACCGCAGTCAACTAGATCCATCGTGGGACAGCTCGAATCCAGCGCCTGGTCTTCGTCGATGCCTCCTGGACCTCGTGGCTGGGAGACAATTTCGACTACTTCACCTGAAATCACCCGACATCGCCTGGTTCCTTCCTGGTCCCTGGCTAGTGACCCAGACTCTGTCCCTTCTGCTTTCAGGTTCTTCAGATCTTCGATCCACCCATAGATCCACCTGGACACTTTTCCTCTGGTCGCCTGCAGCACTTCTTTGCAGCTCTCCATAGAAAACGACGCCGAAACCCGACACGAAAAGACATCTATGCACCAGACTTCCCTGGGTGAGGTAACACGAGTACTTCGGTGCTCCCGTGGGTCTTGACTCTCGAAGTGTCCTAGTTTAAAAGGGTTCCATCCTAGTCCATCCGGAAGTGTCCTTAAATTGTATATTTGTAACTTTTACGATCTCCATAGAAAGTCAATGGTAACCTGCGTCTGTGTTTAGTCACTGCACGCGTCTCCCGTGGGCCTCCTACTTCCTAACCTTTATTCGATTAGTGTAGCCCCAGCGACTCCACAGGCCCCAGGCCTGCTTTCTAATTCTCTTGTGGTACTTATACCACTTTCTTAGTATATGGTTTGTGAGGCACCTAGGGCATAACGTATACTGTGCAACTTATCGTATATTAACTGTGTGACTTGTATTTTTACCTCTGACCTCATAAAGAGTGTAGAGGGGTTGTGTTTAGATTAAATACATATATATTTGATATATACCTTGTGTGGTGGCCTTTCATTTGGTACTCAAGGGATTATAATTGGGAAAACAACTTGCTTAACTCGCCTACTGAAGTCTTAGCCAGAAGACTGCTGGTTCATGCTACCACTAGGATAGCTTTCTATAAGGTTGACTTTACAACCACCATCCATAAGGGTCGATTAGACTGGTGCAAGGTGCCCACTAGAACTAGTGGCACAAAAGGGGGTGGTGATGGATGGAGCATCAGTGGACATCATATGCCAGGCTAACTTCTCAAAATATGTCCATGTGTAGAGTCAGGGTTGGTGCATAGTCACAGGGTTTATGAAGCACACATGAAAAAAGGAGGAAAAATAGAAAAAGGGGGGGGGTTGAGATAAACGGTCTTGAGGCTAATAAAATAGAACAACAGAATTTCTGGGTATTGATGAAAATTACAGTGAGGCTTCTAAGCTGTCAGGACGCAAGAAGATCTAAATCGAAGGCCAAAAGGCTTTCAGTTGAAGGGGTCAGGCACGTTCTGAAGTCACTTCTGTGATGACGCTAATCTGATATGGATAAAGGGAGTTGCTCAGCAGTCAAGCAGCAGGGTGCTTATGTGGGTGATTATGAATATTTCGTAGACAAATCTTCAGTTCCTTCTTGAAGACTAAAGGAGCTAATCTGATCTGGCTTTGAGGAGCTCGAAATCTTTCAAGCGTTTCCTGGGAATGAGCGTTTTTCGGTGGACATGCTGTTCAATAGGGAAACTTTACGGTGCAGAAGGGGTTTGGTTCTTGAGACCCGGTTACCCCCAGAAAATGTATGTTTTTGTGCTTTGTATGTCTGGGTCTTGCAGGTACTTCATACTTCAAGTAGAAGCCAAGTAAGGGCAGTCAGTACTGGGCTGATCTGGTCAAAGCTTTTGGTAACAGAGAGTAACAGATTAGAGAAATATGATACAGCTCTGAAAGAAGCAACACATGGCGTAGGCTGTCCAGTCAAAAGGGCACTACCACTCAGTTTGCAAGATGACTAAGACATGTAGTATAAGTTTTAGGTCAGCAAGGATGAAGACAGCAATGGCAGGTGGAGACCCAGAATTCATCAAGTTACGTTTCAGGGAAGGGGGACGGTAGACTTTGTCGATCATGCAAAGAATCAAACTAAGTATTACACATACTACACAACTTTAGCGTAATGTGAAAATAATGGCAATCGGAGGACAAGAAGAAAATAAGAGACTAGTCCTACTGTAACATGGAAAAGGTGTTTACATTTGATGTTAAAACAAATTTGTTTTTATCAAAAACCTATGTTTGAGGAATAGCTGGCAGAAGTATTACAAATGGGTTCATGAAGTATGTGAGAGAAAGGCTCAGCTGATTGCCTCTTAGCAGTGTTAAGACGTTCCCTTTGGTTATTTGGGGTCAATGCGTCTTTGAAGGATAAAATGTTATTTACACCACACTTTCAAATACATATTTTCAAATTCCTATCTGCACCGTCTAGACCAGGGCGCTCTTTGATTTGAGTCCGTCTGTGGCCTAGGTCTTAGCAGGTGAAACTGTATCTGACATATGATGGCAGCATCTGGACAATAGATCACTGTACCTTGCATTATATGTCTGTTCCACACCACTGGATATTTCATTTGTGTAGGAGAGTAGGGTCTGCTTCCTATGGTCACCCCCACTTTTTGCTGTGATTCTCTGGTTTTTCGACTTTAGTGTGGCTGTGGGCCTGCAAATCAGACCCACAGCCCAGCTGTTCTCTATCTAAATTGATACCATGTACTTTAGGTGCATACCAGATTGGTTACTGGGTCACCCTTGTGAGCCCCTTTATAGTGTACCTTAGGTACCCAGGGCATAGGTGCACCTTAGGCCTACCAGGGGCTGCAGCATATATTGTGCACCCCTGGTTTGCCTTCCAAACTGACAGCACAGGTCTGTTCACACAGCCTAGGTAAGGTGGTGTAATCACCCCTTACTTAGATATAGTATACCTATATCTACCTTTATATATAGACACATATACATCTATAAGCCACTCCTATGGTCCTCGACAATCCTGGAGGTAGAGTGCTTGGTTTTATGTGAGAGGGTGCCCTAGCATGAGCTGAGCCCCTCTGCAGCTTTGGGAACCATCTCCTTATAGCTGTTCTATGATATAGCCATACCATATACTCTTAAGTGCATTATAATCCTCGCGGTTAATGCTAACTTTGGTTTGGCTTTATCAAAACATGTTATGTAAGGTGTCAAACACTTTGGAATACTACCTCCCGCCAATGTTGGGGGGTAGTGTATTTTTGTATTGGGGCAGGGAGGGCTGCATTCAGTGAATGCTTCTATACACTGCCTGGGGCACACAAGGTGCTCCATGCATAGCCCAGTTCAAACCGGTTACTGGGGCACACAGCCCCAGCTCTGGCGCGAAACTTGAAAACCCCCTTCTCAGGTCCACCCATAGGAGGGACCTAGCCAGGTAGTCCAGCCCCCATCCTTAGTATAAGTATAGGAGATGTGTCCCTAGGACTTTAGATTAACCTGGACGTATCTTTGAAAGAGATATCCTGGACCTTCGACGTTCCATTCTGACTGGAAGACGCAAGATATCTCCCTTGTAGTCAAGGAGTGACAACCCTGATCAAACAGGCACCAACAGCAACTTTGCCAGTCTGCATTTTCGAGGCTCCCGCCGGATCCCGAAGAATCTGCGACACAGGAACTGGACTTCCAGACTTCTCTGACCCCGACCCACATCCACAGCAAAGCTGAGACACGTGGCGGACACGAAAGACTTGCGATCGGAACTCCTGGACATCCTGCATTTTGCAAGCTGCACTCCTTCAACCAGGTATCTCGAAGTTGTGCTTTGGGGTGCTTGAAGCCCCAGCCCCGAGCACCATTTGCACCGAAGCCCAGGCCCCCACACTCCGCGAGTGTTCCGCGGGCCCCGCTTTTGCATTTGAGCGCGACGCATCTTCCCGATTCCTAGTTTGTTGGCTAGTGAGCCCCCTGAAGACTCCATTTTAAAACTAACTCGCTTTCCTGGTTGCTCCAGGCTTGCTCCAGCTTCCCTGCAAAGGTAAAGCGCCACAGACCTTGCTGGTCTGCAACAGAGCCAATCTCAACATCCTGCGTGGGTTGCGGTTGCCACGGCCTGTTGGATCCAATCTGGATACCGACACCGCAGTCAACTAGATCCATCGTGGGACAGCTCGAATCCAGCGCCTGGTCTTCGTCGATGCCTCCTGGACCTCGTGGCTGGGAGACAATTTCGACTACTTCACCTGAAATCACCCGACATCGCCTGGTTCCTTCCTGGTCCCTGGCTAGTGACCCAGACTCTGTCCCTTCTGCTTTCAGGTTCTTCAGATCTTCGATCCACCCATAGATCCACCTGGACACTTTTCCTCTGGTCGCCTGCAGCACTTCTTTGCAGCTCTCCATAGAAAACGACGCCGAAACCCGACACGAAAAGACATCTATGCACCAGACTTCCCTGGGTGAGGTAACACGAGTACTTCGGTGCTCCCGTGGGTCTTGACTCTCGAAGTGTCCTAGTTTAAAAGGGTTCCATCCTAGTCCATCCGGAAGTGTCCTTAAATTGTATATTTGTAACTTTTACGATCTCCATAGAAAGTCAATGGTAACCTGCGTCTGTGTTTAGTCACTGCACGCGTCTCCCGTGGGCCTCCTACTTCCTAACCTTTATTCGATTAGTGTAGCCCCAGCGACTCCACAGGCCCCAGGCCTGCTTTCTAATTCTCTTGTGGTACTTATACCACTTTCTTAGTATATGGTTTGTGAGGCACCTAGGGCATAACGTATACTGTGCAACTTATCGTATATTAACTGTGTGACTTGTATTTTTACCTCTGACCTCATAAAGAGTGTAGAGGGGTTGTGTTTAGATTAAATACATATATATTTGATATATACCTTGTGTGGTGGCCTTTCATTTGGTACTCAAGGGATTATAATTGGGAAAACAACTTGCTTAACTCGCCTACTGAAGTCTTAGCCAGAAGACTGCTGGTTCATGCTACCACTAGGATAGCTTTCTATAAGGTTGACTTTACAACCACCATCCATAAGGGTCGATTAGACTGGTGCAAGGTGCCCACTAGAACTAGTGGCACAAAAGGGGGTGGTGATGGATGGAGCATCAGTGGACATCATATGCCAGGCTAACTTCTCAAAATATGTCCATGTGTAGAGTCAGGGTTGGTGCATAGTCACAGGGTTTATGAAGCACACATGAAAAAAGGAGGAAAAATAGAAAAAGGGGGGGGGTTGAGATAAACGGTCTTGAGGCTAATAAAATAGAACAACAGAATTTCTGGGTATTGATGAAAATTACAGTGAGGCTTCTAAGCTGTCAGGACGCAAGAAGATCTAAATCGAAGGCCAAAAGGCTTTCAGTTGAAGGGGTCAGGCACGTTCTGAAGTCACTTCTGTGATGACGCTAATCTGATATGGATAAAGGGAGTTGCTCAGCAGTCAAGCAGCAGGGTGCTTATGTGGGTGATTATGAATATTTCGTAGACAAATCTTCAGTTCCTTCTTGAAGACTAAAGGAGCTAATCTGATCTGGCTTTGAGGAGCTCGAAATCTTTCAAGCGTTTCCTGGGAATGAGCGTTTTTCGGTGGACATGCTGTTCAATAGGGAAACTTTACGGTGCAGAAGGGGTTTGGTTCTTGAGACCCGGTTACCCCCAGAAAATGTATGTTTTTGTGCTTTGTATGTCTGGGTCTTGCAGGTACTTCATACTTCAAGTAGAAGCCAAGTAAGGGCAGTCAGTACTGGGCTGATCTGGTCAAAGCTTTTGGTAACAGAGAGTAACAGATTAGAGAAATATGATACAGCTCTGAAAGAAGCAACACATGGCGTAGGCTGTCCAGTCAAAAGGGCACTACCACTCAGTTTGCAAGATGACTAAGACATGTAGTATAAGTTTTAGGTCAGCAAGGATGAAGACAGCAATGGCAGGTGGAGACCCAGAATTCATCAAGTTACGTTTCAGGGAAGGGGGACGGTAGACTTTGTCGATCATGCAAAGAATCAAACTAAGTATTACACATACTACACAACTTTAGCGTAATGTGAAAATAACGTCAATCGGAGGACAAGAAGAAAATAAGAGACTAGTCCTACTGTAACATGGAAAAGGTGTTTACATTTGATGTTAAAACAAATTTGGTTTTATCAAAAACCTATGTTTGAGGAATAGCTGGCAGAAGTATTACAAATGGGTTCATGAAGTATGTGAGAGAAAGGCTCAGCTGATTGCCTCTTAGCAGTGTTAAGACGTTCCCTTTGGTTATTTGGGGTCAATGCGTCTTTGAAGGATAAAATGTTATTTACACCACACTTTCAAATACATATTTTCAAATTCCTATCTGCACAGTCTAGACCAGGACGCTCTTTGACTTGAGTCCGTCCGTGGCCTAGGACTTAGCAGGTGAAACTGTATCTGACATACGATGGCAGCATCTGGACAATAGATCACTGTACCTTGCATTATATGTCTGTTCCACACCACTGGATATTTCATTTGGACATGCAAAGGTATCTAAATGTATATGAGAAAGTGCCTTGGAACGCAGCTTGAGATAGTTAGTGCGACACTGGCATATGAGGACAACCCTGTAGTTTATGACACTACCTGGAAAATAATAGATTTTGGTTTGGTTACATAATGGTGTGAACTGGGCAGATGATGGCAGTCCAAAGGTTTTTTGAAGCTTCACCTGGACATATTATGGGGACTTTGGCTAATGTTTTACAATATTTGGATATGACATGCCTGGGCAACAGGGGCTGTATCCGATCCTCTGGGGTTGTAGCTGGGCTTAAGGTGGTTACCACAGATCCAAAAAGTTGCACTTGACAATGCGTTCAATGCCGTTTTCATTAAGCAGATGGGGTTATACACACATTAGCAATGAATGAATGACTAAAAGTACCTATGAAGCGCAACAGATGCCTAGAGGGATCCTCACACTAGGAACACCTGAGAACAAACCAACAGCTTCTAAGTCCATAGCAGAATACATGAGCTTTCAAGGCCTCTCTAAGAGACTGGAGATATTTCTGTAGGAGAAGAGAGAGTGGGAGGGCATTTCCAAGAATCAGAACAACAAATGTGAAGGCTCACCCGCCAACTCTTGCATTAGGAAAGCCGGCGCCATTTTGCTGGTTTGAAAAGGGAGAGCAAGGGCAAATGTAAGCAGGGAGCAACTAACGAAAAACATGGATGTGTACACATACATACACACACACACACACATATATATATATATATATATCCATCCATCCACACAAAGAGTTCGCCCCTATGAGAGAGACCAACAGGAACGTGCGAGTAGTCGAAATTTATTTATTGAAGGCAGCTTGCTGGTCCTGGTAGTGCAAGAATATTCCAACTCCTGTGAGTGCTTTGCAGTAAGCAGTCTTAAGTGGGTCGATGAACTTGCTGCTGACTCTGCTGCTTAATTCATAAGCTGCCCCCTCGAACGTAGCTCCCGGTGTACTGATGGAGCTGCACTGGCTCCATCCCGAGCCCGCTTCCTCGCGGTGGGTATCTCTCGTGGCTGGGCTCAGCCACTAACATCCACACAAAGAGTTCACCCCTATGAGAGAGACCAACAGGAACGTGTGAGTAGTAGAAATGTATTGATTGAAGGCAGCTTAAGCAGACACAGGGCAGTAAAGTCCATACAAAAAAGTACTTGACCTTTGCCAGACGAATTCCGGGAATGCCAGTTCCGTTTCTCAATGGCTCAAAGTCCCGCTAATACTGCAGCGTTGTTTCTTTTGTGACCAAGCTCCCACGAGGAGCGGTACGCTTCATGGAGGGCACTTGCCTGAGACATCTTATGCCGAAATACATTTTTGCACTGCTTTGCCACATTTTTCTGCGTGGAGGTCATTGATTTGCCTAGGAGGTACTGAGAGGTCCGTGCCTGCGTGCTGCTGTTCCTTTGAGTGGGACGGGCAGGAACTGTTTCGATATATATATATATATATATATATATTCACACAAAGAGTTTGCCCCTATGAAAGAGACCAACAGGAATGTGTGAGTAGTCGAAATTTATTGATTGAAGGCAGCTTAAGCAAACACAGGGCTGTAAAGTCCATGCAAAAAAGTACTTGACCTTTGCCAGACGCGTTTCGGGAACGCTAGTTCCCTTTCTCAATGGCTCAAAGTTCCGCTAATACTGCAGCGCTGTTTCTTTGCACACTTTTGTTCCCGGGACTGCCCCAGTGGGCGGGGCCAATCGCTTGGCTTGCTGGTCCTGGTAGTGCAAGAATATTCCAACTCCTGTGAGTGCGTTGCAGTAAGCAGTCTTAAAAATCACATTATCCCATGTGGGTCGATGAACTTGCTGCTGACTCCGCTGCTTAATTCATAAGCTGCCCCCTCGAACGCAGCTCCCGGTGTACTGATGGAGCTGCACTGGCTCCATCCCGAGCCTGCTTCCTTGCGGTGGGTCTCTCTCGCGGCTGGGCTCAGCCGCTAACATCCACACAAAGAGTTCGCCCCTATGAGAGAGACCAACAGGAACGTGTGAGTAGTCGAAATTTATTGATTGAAGGCAGCTTAAGCTGAACCAGAAACGCGTCAAGCCATGAGATTTTGATGTTGTCTGTGAGCTGAGAATGCTGCTGTCCTCGCCAGAAGAGGCTTTGGTGGTTCGTGTGGGCGACCTCAACAAGGGTTGCTTTGTGTTTTTTTGGATGTTAGCGGCTGAACCCAGTCGCGAGGCCGAACCGCTGCTTGAACACGGACCTGCAGCGTCAGTTTGTAACGAGGCGCTGAAATCAGGACGGACCATCCTCATGAGTGAGAGACTGTTTTAGTTGTCAGCATATCCCAGAAAACGTGCCTGCATCGACCCACTGGGGTTTTATGAACATTTAATTTTGGAACTCAGCGCAACCCACTTGGGTATTTGATGTTGTATATGGACTGCTAATACCAGAAGCCAAAGCGGCCGACGCCCAAGCAGGCGAGAGTACACGCCCACAGGGGCAAGGCTCTTAATAAATAGCAGAGATGTCCATTACAAGTGCTGCTGCGTTTCATCTTTAATGGGGCTTGTGAACAAGGGTGTTGAACCCGAAACGCGTCAAGCCATGAGATTTTGATGTTGGCTGTGAGCCGAGAATGCTGCTATCCTCGCCAGAAGAGGCTTTGGTGGTTCATGTGGGCGGCCTCAACAAGGGTTGCTTTGTGTGTTTTTGGATATAGATATATATATATATGTATATTACCTACTGGCGATAGCCAGTAGGTATATATAGTTAGGACCTAGCAACCATAGGAAATCCGCAACATTCTATTGGGAATAACTTTGGCGCCGGTGGAGGAATTCGCGTGTAATTTTTCCAAAATTTTGGCCAGCTCCGCTGCGCTCCTTCCCTGAAAGTTTCGTGAAGTGGGGGCTGAGAAAAAAGGGGGGTCCCAAAACGTATTTTCCCCATGTTATTTCAATAGGACGTTCTGACAAGGCTACAGCCCGAACCGCTGAACGGAATTACACCAAACTTGGCAAAATTGTAGGGACAGGTACGCAGAAGTGCCTTTGCTATATTTGGTGAACATTGCTCCAGTGGTTTTTATGAAAATTAACTTCAAAAACACATATATATCTGGGCGGAGCCTAACCACACATCTCATCGTGAGATCTGATTGGCTGTCAGCACTTCATCCAAGAAGTGTTGGCAGCCATCTTGGCACCAATATACATGATAGCACCTCATTAAAAAGCATTGTAGTTAATAGATGGTTTTAGGACTTTAGTTACATTATAAATCATTTGTTGATGGTACCATACTCATTTTAGGAATTGTGGTGTGTTCTAAGGTGATTTTACCATGTGAAAAAGCCTTCTGCTGGGATATCATGAATCATGTTTGAAAGAAAACTATTATCTCATGCTTTTCTCACAGTGGTTTGGAAGGGGATCTATAAGCTAAACTGAAAGCATATTTTCTGTAAATTCACATTATCTTTCTCAGTCATGTGAGAATGAAGTCTGACATTCTCAGTAAAACATGTACATCCAACAAGGACAGAAACTGTCAGTTGATTCCTTTGTGTTCTACTGCAGCTTCCTAGAGTGTTCTAAAGAACAACTAGAGCGCTAACAGTCCTACTTATTACAAAGGTATGGCACACCTGAAGCCATCTTGATTGGAATAAAGTGGTAACTCTTAAAACATTTAATTTAAAAAGGAACAAAATGAGGGGGTATATTTTGCCATAGAAAGTATGATTAGTGCTGCAGAAATGAA
This sequence comes from Lissotriton helveticus, assembly GCF_964261635.1. Lineage (NCBI taxonomy): Eukaryota > Metazoa > Chordata > Amphibia > Caudata > Salamandridae > Lissotriton > Lissotriton helveticus. The sequence continues at coordinate 341,948,064 of NC_136060.1, read as the reverse complement.
AATTAGGGCACATTTTGAGTGACTTCCCAAATCCTCTTCTATTTCATAAAAAAATTGTGACATGCAGTCTCCCAAGATGGCCACCAGAGACAAAAGAGCCCAAATTTAGCCCAAATATCACCCAGATGTAGCCCAAGTATAGCCCAATGACAGAATGTCCCAGAGTGTTCTAAAGAACAACTAGAGCGCTAACAGTCTTACTTATGACAAAAGTATGGCACACCAGAAGCCATCTTGATTGGAATGAAGTGGTAAGTCTGAAAACATTTAATTTAAAAAGGAACAAAATGAGGGGGTTCATTGTGCCATAGAAATAGAAAGTATGATTAGCAGCAGACTTCCCTGGTGAGCAGTAGCTTTACTACAGTGATCTAATGAGCAACTAGAGTGCTGACATTCAGAATTTATGGCAAATGTGTGACACATCTGAATGCCTTCTTGATGGAACCAAAGTAGACAAGCATTGAAAATGAAATAGATCTCGCCCTCGTTTAAGTTAAAGCCATTTTGTTTGTAATGAGGTGGCTTTTTAGCTTTGCTTTTATTAGTGTTTTTAAAACTTTCATGTAAATAACATGCATATGTATGCATATATGTATATGTATGCATGCATTTATATTTGTATTTATATAGATATGCAGATTATATATGTTTATATATGTATGTATATATATATACACATACATAAATGCATATGCATATATATGCATATATATGTGTATATGTGTGCGTGTAGAGAGAGGTAGAAAGGCAGAGGTGTAGAGGTAGAGAGGTAAAGGTAGAGGTAGAGAGGTAGAGACTAGTAGAGAGAGGTAGAGAGGTAGAGAGAAGAGAGTGAGTAGTAGAGAGCAGTAGAGAGAGAGTAGCAGAGAGTGAGTAGTAGAGAGTAGTAGAGTGAATAGTAGAGTGAGTAGTAGAGAGCAGTAGATAGTGAGTAGTAGAGAGTGAGTAGTAGAGAGTAGTAGAGAGTAAGTAGTAGAGTGAGTAGTAGAGAGCAGTAGAGAGTGAGTAGTAGAGGGTAGTAAAGAATGAGTAGTAGAGAGTGAGTAGCAGAGAGAGAATAGTAGAGAGTAGTAGAGAGTGATTAGTAGAGTGAGTAGTAGAGAGTAGTAGAGAGAGAGTAGTAGAGAGTGAATAGTAGAGAGTGAATAGTAGAGAGTGAGTAGTAGAGAGTGAGTAGTAGAGAGTGAGTAGTAGAGAGTGAGTAGTAGAGAGTAGTAGAGAGAGTAGTAGAGAGTGAGTAGTAGAGAGTAGTAGAGAGTGAGAAGTAGAGAGTGAGTAGTAGAGAGTAGTAGATAGTGAGTAGTAAAGAGTGAGTAGTAGAGAGAGAGTAGTAGAGAGTGAGTAGTAGAGAGTAGTAGAGAGTGAGTAGTAGAGAGTAGTAGATAGTGAGTAGTAGGGAGTGAGTAGTAGAGAATGAGTAGTAGAGAGTGAGTATTAGAGAGTAGTGGAGTAGTAGAGAGTAAGTAGTAGAGAGTAGTAGAGAATTTTCCAAAGTTTGGCACAGCACCACTTGCACAATAAGTCCAATCAAATCATATCACTTAGAGTCCTTATTGAAGCGCTGAATCTTGGTGTATATTCAAATGCTTTTATTTTCCTTAAGTTTATGTACCACAGCCAGCTGACGCGTTTCGTTCTGTACAACAAAACTTCTTCAGGGCGTTCTTATTTCCTTCAAGTTATGTCGGTATCCTGTTGTCATATAACTAGATATTTCTTCCAAATGTTAGACGAGACATAAGTACATTCTTATTCAAAGTGACTAGGTATCAATTTTACCCACACAATTCGGGCAGACTTGAGTAATTTATAGCATCCTCAAAGTCAGTCTTTCAAAAATTCCAAAGTATAGGACATGATAATCCAAATGTTTCTCAAGAAAAGTCATTTTCAATCGTTCGGAATTTCGGCGTTTGGGCAGATATGACCAAGGGACCCCCAGTATGCAAGGGGAATTAGTCCCCCCTCTGCAAACACGCCAGTGGCCTGCGTTGCAGAGAGGTGTAAAAAGAGGCATAGCCTCATTACACCTCTGTGCAATGCAGCCCCCTGGAGCATACTGGAGGTTCCAGGTGGGCTAGTTGGCCCCCAGGGACCCCCAGTATGCAAGGGGAATTAGTTCCCCCTCTTCAAACATGCACGGGGGCTGCGTTGCAGAGAGGTGTAAAAAAGGGTGTGGCCTCATTACACCTCTCTGCAATGCAGCCCCCGTGCATGTTTGAAGCAAGGGGAATTAGTTCCCCCTCTGCAAACGCGCCAGGGGGTGACAAGACGATGACAAGGAGAAAGTGGCCGAGGAGGATGATGTGGATAACGAGGAAACTGCCCTATTGCACGAGGAAGCTACCATGACTATTGAAGAGTTGTTAACACGCTATGGACAAAACTGTGCCAAAAGTGTAAAGGACAAAGCAGCCATGGATGGTGGCGAGAAGGGGCATTGCAACAAAGATGAAAAAGCAGCTCACAAGGAACCTACTGTTAATGGAGAGGTAGAACCAGAGGTAGGCTCTGGAGACCGGGAAAGCAAGAACTGCAAGGTTGATGAAGCTACCGGGATCTCATCCAGTTTGGACACCTCTAAAACAAGGAAAAGTCGTGCAGGAGACACCATGAGCAAAGATGCAAGCAGCACAACAGAAAAGCCAGAGGTGAGCGGAAGTAAGAAGGCGACCTCTTCGGTAGGCGAAGCTGGACCATCCTGTTCTTCTTCCGCAGCCAAGCCACAGCGTGGCACAAAGTCTGCCATATTTGAGGACAGCGAGAATGAATCTGAGGAGGCAGAGGAAGAGGAGGAAGACAGTGAGGTGAACTGCCTCCTACGGAAGTCCCCTCCCTTATTGTTGGCGTTGCCTTGATTCCTGCAGCAGGTGAGCGGCTGGTAGAGACTTCATTGCCTCTCTTGCCCACGAGTGAGCAACTGACGGAGCGCATTCTGCAACGAGAGTACAGCTGGAAGAAATTGCACAGCAACCACAGCCGCACCGAAGTCTTCCCCAGCTCCATGCCACCTCCCTGCCGAGGAATGTGCCGCTCGTTATCTTCTCCTGCGGTCGGTCAACGATCGACCTGCGACGGCTGACCCAGCTGCTAGTTTGCGTAGATCCCCATCGACCATCGACAGTGGCAGCATCTTCCTCATCGCCGCCGAGCGCCTGGGAGTTGCACGGCTCATCTCCGCTTCCTGAGTGCCTGTATCTGCAAGGCGCCTCGGAACTTTCCAATGCTCCCGCTCCATCCGTGGCTTGCACGTTCGCCGCCCAGTTCTCCATGCCCAGTTCACCGCCACGGGGTTAAATGGTTATAGTGGCAGGGCAGGGTGGAATTCAGGAGCGAAGCAGCGCTGGCATGAATGGAGTAGTAACTGCCGCACCGAAATTGCGTGATCCAACTAGCCTTACAAAATAGTGCTAAAGCCGAGATCTGACGACTTCTAGGCCCTTCAAGATGGACGCCTTGCCATTAGAATAACAGTGCCTCTTTTCTAAAGAAAGACTCCTGATCTATTTTTCGTTTGAATTGTAAACTGCTCCCGTCCTTTGCCTGGAGCTCCACCTTGTGGTCTGTTTTTTAACAATGCACCCACCTTGAGAATCTGTGCAGATTGATGACCCGGTACTTTTGATCCTGAACCTAGCGATCCTCACCTTATACAACCTTCCCCCCTCTCCGCTCCTACTCTTTCCAGCTTCTGTCCTCTGTCCTCAGCTCTCACATGCCCTTGCCCTTTGTCCCCACCCTGTTTTTCTGTGAAACTTAGACAGACTTCCTTTCGTCTCTATGGTTGTCTCTTCCCTTATCCTCACTCTCTCTCCTCCCCTACCCCCCACTACTTTCTCATGCCTTTCTCTCCTCCCCTAATTGTATTGCTGATTGTTTGATTTAATGTTTACTTGTTGATCTTCTTCTAGGATATTGTTGAACCACATTGTTGCACTTCCTGTCGTCTCTCCTATCATCTCCTACCGCATCCTCCCTCTATTTATGTCACTCCCTCCCTCCTCTCTCAATGGTTTGAGACTGAACTATTTTGTCTGATGCCCGATGGAGCTACTTAGTTTAGCTATAGGGGAGATGGGCCTTGGATTCCCTCCTTGGTCGTCACCTACCCAGTCGGTCTTTAGGCAGACTTCTTTTCGTCTCTCCTTATTGTCTCTTCCCTAGCTCCTATCCTCTCTCCCCTGAATCTCTCCCCTTGCCTGCTACTCTGCCTACCCCCTGTCCATTGTGCCCTTTGACTAAGCGCTCCTTCTCCCCTTGTTGGGGAAAGATCCAATATTTATACTCTGGAGTCTCAGAGAACCCGCTGAGTGAGTCCACTGTGCAAAGGGAGCCACTCACACTTGAGGTATGGTACCCCTTGCCAAAGCACTCCCTCTCCCCTTTTTGGGGAAGGATCCAGTATGTAGGCCTTGGAGTCTCAGAGACCTCTCTGAGAGAGTCCACTGCGTAAAGGGAGCCTCTCGCAATAGACTTCCCCTGGGATCACAGCTTACTGGACTTTGGACGTTGCCTTGACTCGTCTACCGGTTTGTGTCCCCGTCACCCTTCCCCTCTTCTCCCCACCGTCATTATCTGTCTACTTCCCCCTACTCCAACCCCCCCCTGAATCTCTCACCTTGCCTTCTTTTCCCCTTACGTATTTGTGCTTATTGTTTATCTCGACCTTAGAAGTAACTATGTTGCCATGCTCGAAGAACTGTGTAACCTTTGTAACGATGTAACCTGTAACTATGATCTTATGTTCATGTAAAGCGCTCTGATATCTCGGGTCCAGCCAGCGCTATATAAAACTTTTTTAAATAAATTAAAAAAAGGGGCATAGCCTCATTACACCTCTGCAATGCAGCCCCTGGCGCATACTGGAGGTTCAAGGTGGGCTAGTTGGCCCCCAGGGGCCCCCAGTATGCAAGGGGAATTAGTTCCCCCTCTTCAAACATGCACGGGGGCTGCGTTGCAGAGAGGTGTAAAAAGGGGCGTGTATCATTACACCTCTCTGCAATGCAGTCCCCTGGCGCATACTGGAGATTCCTGGTGGGCTTTCAGGTCTTATATAGTTAGGAATTAGCATTAAAAAAAACTTTGAAATTCACTGAAAAAAACATAGCTTTCAGGCCTTATATAGTTAGGAATTAGCATTTAAAAAACCTTGCAAATTCACTGAAAAAACTACAAGTTTTAGGGGTGTTATAGTTAGCTGGACATTTCACTCATACAAAACCATTAAAATTGCTCCTATATAGTTAGTTGTACTAACTATATTTCGCACACCCGCAATCCACTGCTGATGATGTCACATATTACATCATTCATGACATGAATGAATGAAAGAAAATTTATAACCGCGCAACTAAAACTCGAAGGCATCAAGGCGCCTATAAAATAAATCTTAAAGGCAGAGGCAAAACTACAGGTATGCTTTGGCAAATAGTCGTGACTTCAAAGCTTTCCTAAAGGACTGAAGAGTGGGAAGGGCCTTAATTTCAACGGGAAGAGCATTCCACATTTTAGGTGCCACTGTGGAAAAAGCTCTGCCACCCCATTTGGCTCTGCGAATGCGTGGTACAGATAACAAGGATTTGTTAGCAGAGCGCAAATTCCTCAAGGGGCAGTAGGGGGTCAAAAGAGCCCCAATCCCCACAGACCTATTTCTCGCTAGGGCGCCAAAGGTAAGGCACAGGATTTTAAAAGAGATCCTGTCCTCAACAGGTAGCCAATGCAATGCCTTCCTGGCGGAGGTGGCCGATGCACGTTTGGGTAGATCCAACACAAACTTAGCTGCCGCATTTTGGACCAGTTGAATGCGCTGCAGCAGCCCCTTACTGAGACCTGCATACAGCGCATTGCCATAGTCAAGTCGGGAGCCAATAAGAGCAACCACGACTTGCTTTCTGGCCTGCTGGGATAAGTAGTGTTTGATTCTCCTCAAGATGTGAATTATGCCCCAACAGGTAGAGACTGTTCTGTTCACCTGCTGGCGCATATTGACATGGTCAGTGACATCACTGATGACATCTCAAATGACATCACTGATGACATCACTGATGACATCATCCACGTGACAATCACATACACCTTTTCATACACTAGTAAAATCTTTCATTACTCTTTGTAAAATACAGAGTATCATATTTGAACCTATTGTTACAGCAATACAAGTATCTAAAAACCCACTCAGTGATTCATATATGTATACACACATCTAATCACTTACCTGTAGATTCACTCATACATGCTGTCAATGAGCAATAGAACACCTTTTCCTGTTTTTAACTATTGCGATTTGAATGAAATGTTGTTTTATCTGTATTTTATGTGGAATTCCTCGGAATTCCAAATCATAATAAAATAATTGAATTGAGCAATAGAACACTATCAAAAATACTTATACACCTAAATCGACATTACACACCAGCACACATCCTATTCACATATGAAGTCATCCTACTCACTTATGCAAAAAATGGATCATACTTACATATTTACTTAGCTACACACTTATACAAACACAACTTCATCTATTCATTTAGATAGTAAGTCATCATTATTCCAAGTATAAAGTTATCCATACAGTCATTCACACAATCATTGAGTCTTATGTATACTTATTAATATACAACAACTGACACATACACTGCCTTTTATTTTTCTAGTTTGTTGGACATGTACCATTGAGAAATATATTTGCTCATCACCACACCCATAAAGATATTCACTCACCCAAACAACTGTTAGAACATGTAGTTTTAACTTCATATATCTAGTGAATCAACTATTCACACATCTTTGGGCAGTCACCCCCTCCCCCCACCGAACCACACACACATTCACTCTCCCATACAAATACTCAGTTAACTAATCAATAACTAATACAGGCTTTCACATAGCTAGTAACCTACTGGAGAACCAGTTTACACAACAACTGACAAAGTGATACAGATATTCAAACAGTTTAGTCACTATCCACTATATTTAGTGAGACACTATAAATTGGTCAAGTAAACAGTCAATTACACTGCTACTAAATCCTCCATCCAAATATTTATATATCCACTCATTCTTCAATGCAAATTGCTATATATATATAATGCATATTTAAATAACGAAGCAAACCACATTCACTGGATGATGTCATCAGTGATGTCATCAGTGATGTCATTTGAGATGTCATCAGTGATATCACTGACCATGTCATGAATGATGTAATATGTGACATCATCAGCAGTGGATTGCGGGTGCGCGAAATATAGTTAGTACAACTAACTATATAGGAGCAATTTCAATGGTTTTGTATGAGTGAAATGTCCAGCTAACTATAACACCTCTAAAACTTATAGTTTTTTGAGTGAATTTTAAAGGTTTTTTAAATGCTAATTCCTAACTATATAAGGCCTGAAACCTATGTTTTTTTCAGTGAATTTCCAAGGTTTTTTAAATGCTAATTCCTAACTATATAAGGCCTGAAACCTATGGTTTTTTCAGTGAATATATATATATATATATTCTGTAACAGTTAAATTTGTGAATATTAAAAACTAACCTTACAGTAAAATTCTGTCTAACCTGCAGCCTGTGCAAAGATCGAGCATGAAGAACCACATAGCACGTGCTTGTGTAATTTATTGATGGATGGAATTAACCACCACAGTCCTGAGATGAGAAAGGGTAAAAGGAAGAGTTTTCTTTCAAAATTCTAAGGAAACATGAGGAAAATAAGAAGTTCATTTGTGGATGCAAAGTAAGTTCTTTATCAAACAAAAACCTAGACCCTACTTTATCCATGGGGACTTTGGACGTGCCAAGATTTGGGAGGGTGTAGGGATTATTTCTGCCTAGTAATAGGACTTCGGAATTCAATCCATATAATCTCAGAAAACTGCAATTCAACCAATGCAGTGTTGCTTAAAGGCACTCGGTTAGATCTCTTGAATCTCCCGTACAGGTTTTTCAAGTAGTAAAATAAGTTAGACAATGGAAATTATACTAAAGTCACATTATCTAATGATGTCAGCTAATGGTCAAATGTAGGTCTTAAAAAGAATAGACTATAGTGACTATCACCGCATGAAGATGTAATAGCTGTAAAACGAAAAGAAGATAATATAAGAAAGAACTTTGTTATGTAGAACGGATCAACACCAGTTTAATTATATTCCAGAAAACCCCACCTCCTCCGGACGCTTGATCAGCGTAAATTGATCAACTGTATTGTATGAGGCTGACAGGTCAAGTAAAATTAAGACAAATTGGGCTGCTGCAATCTCAATCTGTTTTAGATTATTTACTGCCGACACTAGGGAGGCTTCTGCTCCTAATCCTGCTCTATATTCCATATGAATCTCATGCTGCAGCTTATTGTCTTCTAGGTGTCCCATGTCATGCTGCAGCTTATTGTCTTCTAGGTGTCCCGCCATTCACTAAGTGAGAAATTCCTCATTTTGGAAACTGATGGCAACAGGGTAATTTGTATATAATTAGCCTCATCTGAAGGGTTAATATTAGCTTTTTTGAGGATCTGCTTCAACATCAATTATTTTCATCCCTGTGGAAACAAACCACAGGTGAATTTAGTGTTAAGAATTAGGGGCGATTGCTGGAATAACAGCAGAGGCACTAACTTTGAAAATTCTCATGGAAAAGGTGCTATAGAAATCCATATTTTTGTGTAAATATTCTCTACACATCTGGTTCAGATACAGCAAGTCTCTAATATATGATCAGCAATAACAGAAGGTGAACCAGAAAACAGAATTTCCCTATTGCAATCCAAATCTAATTATTTTTTTAAGTTAACATGGATATCCCTTCTTTTTTTAGTAAAATTTGATGCCAACGTATTATACAATGATTGTGTTGGGAAAAGAGGGGTCATACATTCAGGTTTTGTGAGTGTAGAAACCCCTTGTAGTAACATTTTCGAGCAATAAGATCCCAACAGTGCTCTCTATATGCCCAATATGCTTCACCACACGATCCACGCCATGTTCTTTCAGTACTTTCAATCTTTCATCTTTCTTCCCTAATTCAACAGAGAACCATGCACTACCCTTATCTGGACAAGAACTTTTATTAATAAATTCAGGTTTAAGACAAGCAAATAAATAAATAAATGTGACAAACAAATTGCGGTAAAAATGTCATGTATAGAGTATCTGGATTCTGAGATAGATCTGCTGCAGCCCATTGTTTAAATAGGTCACAGGCCTTCGTGGTGTCTAATGTATCCCACATACTAATAGGTTTTATAATTTTATAATAATAAAAATAGTATGCCCCGTTTTCCCCAGACCAAAAATAAATTAATAGAATAGTTATTAAGCACTGGTTAGCCAGATACGGTAAAAGGATTTCTTCACTGTACCTAGTCCCAATAGGGGAAACATAAGAGCCACTGTGTAACCTCCAGTGTGTTGTATCGATTACTGTTTGAAAACACCCCACATTTAACTTTACTGCCAACAAATACTAATACAAATAGTACTTTATTGCAAAGAACCTAGACAAGAATATTTAAATCATCTAGGACAATCACTTCTTCTCCTTTCACAACTAGAGAACCCCTATATCTTTGATGCACAGGCTTATTGTCTTAATTTTGTAGGTCAGATCAAAGGTATAACAGACTACACTCAAAGCAGAATTCCTATTTGAGCTTACATGGCAATAGGAGCCTTGAACAAAATTAGTATACCACATGTGTAAATAAAAGCAGGACAAGTGCAGAGACTGTATTTTGTGCTAGTGGAACGGCGAACCTTTTACTGAATGAGCAAAATATTTAGGCAAACGGAGCATTTTAAAATCTTGGACAATGTTTCCCTTCAGAGTAGCTGTTCATTACTCATCCAGTAAATGTTTTTTTCAGCCATAAAAATGACAGGCAAATTGTGTTGTACTGCTCTGCAAGCAAACCTTTAGATTATCTTTATACATTAATCCTCGCTTCACATCATAACAAAGAGGGCTCACTATTTAACATTATTGGCTGTAGTACAGTCTTTTTGCATTGTTGTCATTTGTACAATGCACTTTGTTGAAAATGTAGACATTCCTATATTTAAACTAATGCTGGGTTGCAAGTGACCTTAATTCACCTCTTTAAAACGAGACCTACATAACTGAAAACACTTTTGATTAAGCATGAAGATTAAAACTATGCATGGTATTTTTAACCATAATTCTCACCTTTAGCTGAAGTGGTAGTTCATCAGGAGCTTTTCCAGCCATCTCATCATCGTCTTCCTCACTCAGAAACAAATTGCTTGGAATAATTCCCTTGGCGTACTTCTTGGTTATTTCAACAAAGTCATCTAAAGCAATGAAGCTTTTAGCTAAAAATCACAAAAACATATTTTGTTTCAACATACCAATATATTTTTGTGAAGCAATGTGTTACTTACTGGGACAAACTAGAAGAATAATTAATCAGTTAATTTCTAACAGTACCATGGAAACCTCAATTGAAGGAGGTTGTTATTGCATAGAGCCTCACTTTTGATTTCAAATAGTGATTAACACCATTATCATCTCTACCTTAGAAAGGTTGAGAATGATGACACAAAGTTCTAAGAGATAATAGGTGCAAAATATTAACGATTATTAGATCAATGTTAGCAATATTTTTTCTCGGGATAGGAATGTAACATTTCAAAGGTTTCACTACATCTTGGTTTAAACGCCTTGAACAACCGTTTTTAATAGGGAAGAAAACACGCACACACACACACACACAAACACACACACGTATATCTTCTACACATCACAGAAAAGCCCGCACTCGTACCCTTGGGCAATTACCAACTTATTAGCAGACAGCACTTTCAAACAGGAACGTGTTACAGGTGTTCTCAAAGCCTTTGTCAACCTCAAAGTACGCCATTTTTTGTTTGTATTTAAACACTTACAACAGGTGATACCAATTATGTGAACATCGACTACTTACTTTTACTTAGCATTTCCTTTTATTTAAACAAAAACAATAGGTTTCTTACAATCAATCAATAAACTTGCCTGCACAATATACAGTTATTGCAGTATAAATATCCACAATAAAAATATAATCTGTAGTTTATTCGTTATGTGGGCGCTGCACAATCCATTGTTTGAATGGCTCTTATAACAACTTTGTACATGTAGCCTTTCTCACAGTATATAACATAGTTACATTCAAGAGCTGGCAGCTCCTCATATTGTCTTTGATGTTCCACAAGTCACAAAGGTAATTACCAACTCTGCGTCTTTTAAAGCAACTGCTACCAGCTACTTCTTATAGTCTTAAAGGGACATTATAAAATGCCTCACAGCGCCATGAACACTTCTAACTATATCAAAAGCCACCATGGGAAAAAATTATCTCCAAATTGTTTCCTAACGTGGGCACTGTAAATTTCATAATTTAAATTATTCATATGATGACACCGGTCATTCATCCATTTCTCATGTAGCTGTATCCAAGTGCTGACAGCCTGTCGTAATGTCTTTTAAATTTACAAACCGTCAGGATAGTTGCCAATTTTGTTATATTTTAACCCAGATTAAAATATACAAATACAAAGTGATGTCATTGACCATGTCATGAGTGATGTAATATGTGAGCATGTCATGAGTGATGTAATATGTGAGATCATGAGCAGTGGGCGCAAGTTATAGTTACCTCGGCTAACTATAACTTCTGAATATCTCTTGTTTTGTATGAGTGAAACTTGAGCCTAACTATAATGTACCTGTAACATTTGTTTTTTTCAGTAAATTTCAATGGTTTTTTAAATGCTAATTTCTAACTATAACATCCCTGTAACCTTTGGTTCTTACAGTGAATTTATATGTTTTTTAAATTCTATTTCCTAACTATAATGTCCATGTAACCTTTGTTTTTTTCAGTGAATTTCTAAGGTTTTTCAAATTTTATTTCCCAACTATAAGGTCAATGAAACCTATGACTTTTTTTATTACATTTTTAGGTTTTTAAATTGCATTTTCTATCTAAAATGGTTCTATAAGGTATATGTTTTATATGCTTGTATTTTCTTCAGTGGGTTAATAACATAGTTTTTTAAAATCTATTTGTGATGACATCGCGATGATCGCAATCATGTAGCGAAATCGCAAAGCAAAAGCAGACATTCAACGACCAACACCACATTCCACAATTTTAACTTCAAAAGTGAATTCCAACTATTACAATACACACATCACTAACTTAAAGAACATGTTTGTACACACATTTTTGTAGTAACTTTTAAAAACTGTTTGAACTCTACTTCCTGTTTTGGCGATTACACAGACAGTTGCGAGGACTCCAGTAATCATGACAATTGTGCATTTTTTAAGGGGTGCAAAACACATATGTTATGTTATGTTATGTTATGTGATTTGTAAAGCGCACAGCTGCCCCAGCAAAGGGGCGTCCCGGCGCTAATCCTGAGCAAAAACAGAACTGATATCAGAAAAGAGAGACAAAAAAATATTTTCAAGGGCATAAGTGAGTTTTGATGGCTTTCCTAAATTGAAACAACTCCTCCATTTCCCGAATATGGACTGGTAGAGCGTTCCATAGTTTTGCTGCTAAGATGCGGAAAGAACGTCCACCCGCTCTGCTTCGCTTGAACCGGGGGACCTCAACCAGGTTCTGGCCAGCTGATCATAGAGCCCGCGTGGGCGCATACATGTTCAGCAATGGCCCTAGCATTCTAGGGGTAGACAGTTTTAAGATTTTAAATGAGATACATAAGGTCTTAAACTGTACCCGCTGAGCTACAGGAAGCCATTGAAGTTTCCGAATAGTAGCAGAGGTAGAACTAAAACGGGGCAGACCTACTAAGGCTCTAGCAGCCGCATTTTGAATGCGTTGCACACGGGCAATTTCCGCCTTATTAGCACCTAAGAGCAGTGAACAGCCATAGTCCAATCTGGACAACACCATAGATTGAACAATTAGTTGCCTAGTAGCAGAATCAAAGAATTTCAGGACCGCTTTCAGACTGCGTAGTATGCCAATACCGGTGGCGGCAACTTTTTTCGTTTGGGTGCCAAAGCTTAATGCTGAGTCTAACCAGACTCCCAAGTTTTTCACTTCTGTCTTAGGTGTAGGAGCTTTCCCCAAAGTACAAGGCCACCAGTAGTCTCCCCATAACTCATTATTTCTGCCCACCAATAGCACCTCTGTCTTAGCGTTGTTAAGTTGTAAGCAGTTAGCTGTCATCCACTCTGCTACCGCGGCCAGACCTGCATTGAACCTTAAATGGTCCATGGTGATACCTTCCGATAGGGCGACCACTAGCTGTGTGTCGTCAGCGTACGACACGATGTTAAGGTCCCACGCTTTGGCGACAGCAGCCAGCGGCTGAACGTAAAGATTGAACAGGGTGGGGTTCAAAGCCGAGCCCTGAGGGATACCCTGCCCCATAGAGTACGCCCTGGAAAGGAAGGGAGGAGTGGAAACACGAAATGATCTGTCGGTCAGGAAAGACCTAAACCAGGCAAGACCCATATCCGTGATCCCTGCCTCTTCAAGCCGATGGAGCAGGATCTGGTGGGAGACAGTGTCAAAAGCGGCACTGAGATCCAATAGGATCAGTGCCGCCGTTGGGCCATGAGTGTGGCCCGAAGATGCTCCGTCATAGCCAAGAGCGCCGTCTCCGTGCTATGACCGGCGCGAAACCCATGCTGAGTTTCATCCAGAGTGTCATTGGCATTTAGAACGTTGGTAAGAATAGAGTTTACATGGGCCTCAGCAATCTTCGCAGCCCAAGGAAGCAACAAAATAGGTCTGAAGTTTTTGGGCTTCAGGGGGTCTAAGGTGGATTTTTTAAGTATAGGAGAGACCCATGCCTGCTTCCACTTAACTGGCACAATGGCAGCCGAAAAGGAGGCGTTAATAAGGCTATGCAGCGGGGCTAAACAATACAGAGAAGAGTCTCTGAATTGGGCAGGCTTAAGGGGATCTGCCGGGGAACCAGATTTAATAAGCTTAGTTAGCTGAACGAACTTTTCCTCAGAGATTTCGGGAATAACCGATAGCTTAGAGGCAGGACTAAGTCTCGTTGCCGAGCTACAGCAAGGCTGCGTCACAGGGGTAAAGGCTTGATAAATGCCCTGGATCTTCTCCACAAAAAAGGAGGCTATCTCTTCGCACTGAGCTGCCGAAGTGAAAATATTGTTAGCGGATTTTTTTTGTACTAAGTTCTTTAAGAATCTTAAAAATAACCTTAGCCGGATTAGAGATAATTTTTATTTCGGTGGCATAGTACTCTGCCCGAGTCCTGCAGATGGCTTTATGATATACCTTAAGTTCTTTTAGATAGCAGGTCTTTTTCTCAGGGGAATAATCTTTTCTCCAGTCGCGTTAGTATCTTTTACAGATCTTCTTGAGGCCCGCCAAAGTATCGTTGTACCAAGGATTGGCATCCTGCATGCGACCTTTATCCCATGTTGCTGGAAAAAGTCTATCCAGTGCCTGGGTTAACCAAGTGCAAAAAGAGTCATAACCTGTTTCAATATCAGTAAAAGGGCCCAGTGGATCAGTTTCCAAAAGGGCATGAAAGTCCGTTAAGCGGAACTTACGCCAGGGTCTTTTGCGCACGGCTCTTTGAGTTTTACACATGTTAGGGGTAGAGATACAAAAAGTCAGTTCAACTTAAAAATGGTCTGACCAAGCTATGGGTGGAGGTGCTGGATGACTCGATATTAGTAAAAATTGGATCAAACATATGGCCTCCAATGTGGGTTGGACCTTTAACTAATTGGAAGAGCTGAAAGGCGGCTAGAACAGCAATCAAAGTGCAAATCGTCGGATCGTGCTCCAACTCAAAATGAAAATTAAGGTCGCCCAAAATGCTAAAATTAGCTGACCCCATGGCAAACACTTCTACAATCTCCAAGAGAGAGATATTAAACCCGCACATCGGTCCAGGGGGCCTGTATATTAATAACCCTGAGAAGGTAAAATGAGTGTTGATAGTGATGTTAAAATGTTATGTTATGTTATGTTATGTTATTTTTGAGCTTCTATAGCGCACGGCCACTCCAGTTGGAGCATCCCGGCGCTTTTTCGAAGGTACCCACTAAAAGAGGGAGAAACATAACACTGAAGGGAATTGTAACACACGCATGAAAGAAAAAAAAGAACAGCAGCGGTCTAAGGGAAAAGCCATGTTTTAAGGGCCTTTCGGAAGGACATCAGGCTAGAAGCCTGTCTTAGAGAAATCGGAAGGTCATTCCAGGCACGAGGAGCTAGATAACGAAAGGACCGACCTCCTGCTCTGGCGCGCTTAATAATGGGAACCCTCACTTTGGATAGCGCAGCAGATCTAAGAGATCTGGAAGGCTGGTACCAAGACACACGATTGGAAATATATTTTGGACCGATGCCATGTAAGGCCTTGTAGGTCGTTGTCAAAGTTTTAAAAAGAATCCTTTTATCAACCGGGAGCCAATGTAAGGTCGAAAGAAGAGCAGTGGCTCTAGCTCTTCTTGGGAGACCAAAGACCGCTCGGGCTGCAGAATTCTGAGCGACTTGAAGACGCCTGACCAGGTATTTAGGAAGCCCCAGAAATAAGACATTGGCGTAATCCAGTCTGGATCCCACCAGTGCCTGGACAATAATTTTCCTGTGCTCAATGGATACTAAAGGTAGAAATTTACGTAGCATCCGTAGGATGCCAAAACATTTCCCAGTGAGAGAGGAAATATGTGGTCCAAAAGAGAGATCATTGTCAATGATCACTCCCAAATTTTTGGCCTTCTGGGATGAGCTAACTGGGGGAGACATCTCCTGCGGCCACCAGGGTTTCCAGTCCGGCTCGGAGGTGCACCCGAAAAAGAGCAGCTCCGACTTGTCGGAGTTGCATTTCAGCCCATGGTGTCCTAACCACTCGAAAACCGCACTCAGACAACCTCTGATCTGCTCGTCGTTAAACAGACCGTTCCTGTTGCTCACAAACAGGAGCTGGGTATCGTCAGCGTAGGTGACAATCCGGGCACCAAAAGACTCCGCGACCGCTGCCAGAGGAACCATAAAGATGTTGAAAAGGAGGGGGCTCAAGATGTCCACATTTACCACCTTTCAAGTTAATCTTCTCAAAAAGGCAGGAATAGGCCAATCTAGTAATCACAGCAATGCCGCCACCTCTAGATGCCCTAATTATCAAAGTGATCGAATATTCAGGAGGAAGTGCTACGTTTAAAATAGTCATCAGATCGTCACTCATCCATGTTTCCGTAAGGAAAAGGATATCCGGGGATCTATCAACTATGAGATCAAATATTTCCGCATGGTGTTTCGGTAACGATCTCACATTCAGCTGGAGCACCTTTAGTCGTTGCTGTGCAGGAGATGTACCAAGAGCTCCTATAGTAGTAGGAGTAGGGAGACTGAATTGATCACAAATACACACATTCAAACATATATTACATGCTTTATGTTTTTTAACTGTAAAATGCGGTTCCAACAGGAACCTTTTAAAAAAAATGGTTTTAAAGCATTTGTAAAGTTTTACATTTTTGTTTTGTTTTTTATAATAACAAAAATGGCAACTGAGACCGCTGGAATTGAAGAAACGTGCACTGAAAAATGTGCAAAATACATAAAAGAGGAAAACAATTAGCATGTTTGCTGTTTTGCAGCATTGTGAATAGCTGTAAGAGACTGCTCACCAGCACTTATGACAACACTACAGTCCATGCATTCTTGACATCTCTGGAGCCATATATGTTGCAGTACTCTGCAGAAGGGAGTTTTTGACCAGAAATTGTTGCTACTGCGATTGAAGTACCGACTCACTGACACCCCTTCACACTCTTCCAGTCTTTTCTGCTCCATCCAGCTGACTTTAGAGCCGGTGGCAGACGGGGGTGGGCGCCATCTTAGGTGGGGGTGAGGCAGCGCTCTAGTCGCGCCGGCCTCCCGCCCTCCTCCCACCACATAATGTGTTGTATCACCAGACGGCGCAGCGGGCTGGCGCAGCGGGCGCGCCGGGTGCGCGCCGAAGCCGCGCATAAGCCAAGCCAGTCTGCGCCCGTCCGCGACCGGACAGCCATAACCCCTGGTGCTGCCACTCTAATTCAATGGAGTAGAGACGACCTTGTAAGTTTTTCCACTATCACTTGTGTCCCCGGTCAGCATAGCATAAACACAGGGAAGGAAGGAGGGTGTAGACACTGCGAATACTCATTTAAAACAGCGATAGAGGATACAAGGGGTAGCCCCTCATTATCCTGCGGCCTACTTAACGTGAGATCATTACGCTGCCACAAGTTTGACATCAACGATCTACTCGCTGAAAGACAACTTGATCTGTTATTTCTCACGGAAACTTGGCTAGATGCTTATTCTGACCCTGATATCATTCAGGCACTACCGGAGGAATACTCGATGGTGAGATTAGATAGACCGAAGGGCAGAGGGGGGGCATAGCTATTGCCTTTAAACAGCAGCTTGCCTGTCATCTAGAATTAGTCCAAATAGCTGAAAGCGAGGCCGGCGCATTCTCCATTATAATTAATGGGGGTAGCACGGTTAAGGGTTATTTGATCTATCGTCCCCCGGGACCCCTGCCAAGGTTTAAAGATAACCTTTTAGAGTGTGTTAGGGAGGCAGCGTTACAGAGAGACAAGTTTCTGCTCCTTGGCGACCTCAATATGCACCTAGAGGATCAGAAGGATAAAGGAGCGGTTGAGTTCCAACAAGACCTTCAGGCCTTACAATTAGATTTAAAAGGTCAGTCTCCGACACATCAGCACGGACACTTGTTAGATCCGATATTTGCAAACTGGGATGCAGTCGCAGTGGCGCGGCCTGTGCCTTTCCCCTGGACCGACCACTTCCTGGTGCCATTTGTAATTCAGCTCCCAAAACACAAGGAGACAGACAGTACCCCCCTCAATTACCAAAGACGGAAATGGGCCAAGTTCTCTCTGTCAGAGTTTAATATGGCTCTTACCGCGGAGGGCCCTCCCGGAGGTACTGATGCGGAGACAGCTAACAAACTACTTAATGACCGCATCACGGCTGCCCTGGATCGCACGGCCCCTTTTGGTCGGACGAAGGAGGGTGGCCGGAAACAGAGAACGGCACCTTGGTTCAACGAGGAACTGCGTGGAGCTAAGAGGGACTGCAAGCGAGCAGAAAGGCAGTGGAGGGTAGCCTATGACAATCAGGCAAGAGAGAGATATCTCGTAAATAGACGGGCATATCACAACCTGATCAGGATAGTGAAAGCTGCCCACTATGCCGACAGGATCCTGGGTGCAGAGAACTCGTCGAAAGAGTTGTTCTGTGTTTACAAATCCTTAACCATCCCCAAGCTCTCAGCAGGTACGGAGGACTGCTCAGCAGACACCTGTAATCGCATTGCAGAATATTTTGGCGACAAAGTAGCCAAAATTTATTCGGCATTCCCTGCTCGACCCTCTGCAGGAGGTGAGTTTGAAGAATTAAAAAAAGAGGCAGATGACAAGGACCTGCTGCTCAACCTGACCTGCCCTCCAGCAGAAGATCTGATCAGAATATGTAGGTCAGTGAAATCAGGCTCTCCACGGGACCCAGTATCTTCTAAACGGCTGGGGGATAGTCTGACGGCACTTGAACCTTATATTAGACACCTGCTGGATGTCTCTTTCAGGTCCAGCAAGTTGCCTAGGGAATGGCAACAAGCCGTGGTGCTCCCCCTTCGTAAGAAGCCCAACATCAGCCTCGAAAAGCTGGAGAATTTACGCCCCATTTCCTTACTACCTTATTTCTCCAAAGTGGCAGAGAAGGTGGTTAATTTGCAGCTAATGCAATTTGTGGAAGATACCAACCTTCTACATCCCACCCAGTTTGGGTTTCGCCCACGGCACTCGACAGAGTCAGCGCTCCTCATGGCATCTGAAACCATCAGGCAAGGCGCCGATGAGGGCCATACCATGGCCTTGATTCTTCTGGACCTGAGTGCAGCGTTCGACACTGTAGCACATTCCACCTTGCTACAGTGTCTGAACAAAGGAGGGGTAGGAGGTGCAGCGTTAAAGTGGTTCCAATCGTTTCTGGCTGACCGCGGCTTCCAAGTCAGACAGGGCGACTGCTACTCCAAGCGAGTAGCCTTGGACCAGGGAGTGCCGCAGGGCTCGTCCCTGAGTCCTACCCTTTTTAATCTGTACGTTGCCCCGGTGGCCACCATAGAGGAGAGCCACGGTCTGCGCTTGGTGTCATACGCCGACGATACGCAGTTGGTCATCTCCCTATCACGCGCACCCAGTCTCGCAGCGGACAACTTCAGAGCATGCATGCAAGATCTCGCTGCCTGGATGTCCGCTAACTGCCTCTAGCTCAACGGAGGCAAGACTGAGGTGCTGGTGGTGGGTGGAGACCAAGCGGCCTGGACGTCGGCGTGGTGGCCACCCTGCCTGGGTCCGGCACCAATTCCCTGCCAGGAGGCGAGGAATTTGGGTGTTTGGTTTGATACCAACCTGACCTTCGGTCCCCAGGTTAACCGAGTGGTTGGCACTTGCTTTGGGATACTTAAGAGTCTCAGGAAGGTTCTGGAGCTCCTTCCCATCAAAGCCCGCCAAACACTAGTGCATGCACTAGTAACGTCCAAAATGGACTACGGTAACCTACTCTACCTAGGGACTCTGGAGAAGAATCTGAGTCACCTGCAGGTCTTGCAAAATGCCGCAGCCCGCCTGGTTCTTAGACTGCCCAGAAGATCAGCGTCTAAAGCCGCGCTCCAAGCCCTGCACTGGCTTCCGGTGAGAAGTAGGGTGGAATTTAAAGCGCTTTGCACCTGCCATCGTATTGTCAATGGCAGGGCACCTCGGCCTCTGCAAGGCCTGCTGACACGATATGAACCCTCCCTTAGATCTTCTGGTTCAGGGCGCCTGTCCATTCCCAAAGTGTTCAAAGCTCGGATGCGCGGCAGATCTTTTAGGTATCTGGCAGCATCGAGCTGGAACAAACTCCCCACCGCGCTGCGTCTGGAACCCTCAGAGTCCATCTTTAGAGCGAAGCTAAAGACATTCTTGTACGCCCGGTAGCTGCCCCACGCTCAAGTACTCTCCTTTGCTAACTCTCGCACCTCTCTCAGCGCGGGGACACGCCGTTGTGCGTCACCAAGCGCTTTACAAGACTCCCTATTATTATTATTATTATAAGTAGATGGTCCGCCAGCTTCCCTCTGCTTGATCGCCCATTGGAGAAGTTTTTTTATGATAGGTTTTTAGATGATATAACATGGATGTTGTCCCACATGAATATTTTTTTTTGGTACTCCAAGAGAGGGTCTTGTCGTGAATTGTGCATTGCACAAGTTTGCCAATTGTTTTTGATTCACTTGATGGGACTGTAAAAAGATCACAAGCCACACTGGCTCTCTTTTGTGGAGGTTCCTGTTCTTCCAAATCTCCACTGCCCACCTCCTACCCATCCTGGGCCAGCTGTTGTTCTTGCTGACCCCCATCTCATTGCTGTGTTGCCATTTCCGAAAAAAGTTTCCACTGAAAAATGAATCCATCTGCTCAGAATGAAGTTCTATGAAAGAAGATTCAAGGAGGAGTGGGTCTGTAATTCCTATTGATTATGCTGAAAAGTATATAATCCAATCATATTCTTTGCTTTCCCGGTCATGTGACATTCACAGTGACAGAAAGAGTAGCGGGAATGCAAAATATAAGTTTAACGTAATTTATTTCAGAGTTGTTTAAAAACACGCGCTATCTGCGATTACTGACGTCATTGTGACTTCCTCTGTCTTCGCGGAAAAGGGAAAAGGTTTTGGACACTTTGTATAAAGTACGTGCTTTTCACGACTACTGATGTCATTGCGATGACTTCGGTAGTCGCAAATACATATATGGGTGAGAAGGTGACTGTCTTCTACATTGATCATAGAAAGAAAAGTAAAAGGAATATCTACTACATATTTGGAGTAAAACTTTATTTAAAAATGGCTTTAAGTTAATTTTTCAGTAGGTCATATAGGTTTACAGATGAAAGTATCTCCACTGTAAAAGCAACAATGTGGCGCCAACTTACAAAATTGTTAAGAATAAAACCAGTTATTAATCTATTTTCTGATAAAGACATCTATACTAATATTATAAAGAGAGAGTCCAAAGCTTTGAGGCGGGTAATCTCAGGAACCACAGCACCAATCACAACACCCAATACACCATTGGAAAGGGCAGTTGCAGCAGAAGGACATAGGCTATACAGATGCCCACCATATACATTTGAAAGGTAAAAGAACCTTACCAGCAAAGTAGTCCCTTGTGGGCATGGAGCGGCATGACGACAAAAAAAAAGCGTTCCTTAAACGTGTGCGTTGTGCTGAGGGCGTGTGCTGGGGTCGTGAACAAGACCAATGGGCGCGGCAATTGCAATTGTGCCGCAGCAAGGGGTGTGGCCAATGGGCGCGACAACCGGCAACAATCGCGCGGCACATCCCAAAAAAAGAAAGCGTGCCTTGAGGGCGTGTGGAAAACAAACGTGTGCGTTGGGCCGGGGGCGTGGCCAAGGCCAATGGGTGCGGCAATTGCGTGGGAGCAAGGGGCGTGGCCGATGGGCGCGGCAATTGCCGGGGCTTAGGCGGGGGCAGACGCGACTGATCGTGTCTGCGGGGACAATAACTGCACAGTATCCTGCGCGCTGTCAGACAGTCAACTCTCTGCCTAAAGGACTGTGCCTGCGGGGACACTAACTGCAGGGTCTCCTGCGCGCTGTCACACTCAACTCTCTGCATAAACGAATTGACACCAGGGGCACAACAGGGCTCAGGGTGCGGATGACGCGACTAGGCGCGCCTGCTGGGACACTAACCTTTGAACTGACTGCACTTTCCCACACGCGCAGCGTCTCCAGCGTGCGCTGTCACCTACTCAACTCTCTGCATCAACGACTTTACACCACAATCACAACATCAAACAAAACTGGAGCCGGGCCTCAGTCGGGGAATGACGCGATTCATCGTGCCTGCGGGGACACGAAATGTACAACTGAATGCACTTTCACACACGCTTACCTACGGAAGTGGAGTACATACACACTAGAGACATCTGCTAATACTTCTTACTACGAGGTACACACAGTATCTGCACATACATGCCTAACTATTGTGACACTTCATGCTAAAAATGATCTCTACCGCGAGATTTTAAAAAAAAATTCCCTTGCCTATTACACACATTCTATTTCATACCCGGACAACGTCGGGACAGGCTGCTAGTATGAAATAAAACAAATCAGTGGTGTATTATATAAATATAATACACAATATCCAATTATGAAAAGAAAGTACGAAAATCTTATAGGTTCACTTACAAAAAAAATGGACATTACAATTAAAAAAATATTTTTTAAACTATAGAAATTGAAAAAAACTAAGAATACAGGAACATTATAGTTAAAAATTAGCATTTAAAAAACCCTAGAAATTCACTGAAAACAATCAGAGGTTACAGGGATGTTATAGTTAGGAAATAGAATTTAAAAAAACCTTAGAAATTCACTGAAAAAAAACTAAACCAGAGAAATTCAGCAGTTATAGTTAGCTGAGCTAACTATAACTCGTGCCCCCGCAATGCACTGCTTACGACCACACATATTACATCACTCATGGCATGGTCAGTGAAATCACTGATGACATCACCCTCAGAATCTTTGAAGCAGCCACTCACACCCCTTTCTAACCATTCATAGTCCCACTCAAACTTTCGCACTACCATTCTCGAAACCACAGACACACCTATACCAGTACTTGCATACCCACACACTCATACATTGGTCTACACACATATTACTCACTCACCCATACAGCCACTTATACACCCACTCATTAATTCAGCCACTGACATATCCGCTCATACACCCATACAGCCACTCATACAGTCACTCATAGACCTACTTACACACCACACCTACTCACTCAGAGTCAATCACACTGCCACTTACTCACCTATACAGTTATACACACACCAACTCACTAATTCATGCAGATACTAATACATACTCACTCACCTATATAGTCACTGAAACATGCACACACTCACTGATACAGCCACTCTCACAATCACTCACTCACTCACACAGTCACTTATATACTCCAACACTCACCTATACTGCCTTTCACATACGCAGTTGCTCACCCATAAACCACCGAGACATCCATTCACTCACTCACTGACACAGCCACACACACACTCACTCACCAATCCAGCCCCACTCATGAACACATACGCCACTAATTCACCCACTCACTCATCTCATGCACGGAGTCACAAACCCCCTCACCCACCCACACATTCATACACCCATGCAGGTAATCAGGCAACCAATCAATAAACCTTACAGCCACTCCTGGACCTACTCACCAACCCATGCAGCAACTTACACACAAAATGACAAACTGATAAAGCCATTTACACAAATTAATCACTCACCCATACATTCACTGAGGCATGTACAATCACTCACTAATACAGTCAGTAACACACC
This sequence comes from Lissotriton helveticus, assembly GCF_964261635.1. Classification (NCBI taxonomy): domain Eukaryota; kingdom Metazoa; phylum Chordata; class Amphibia; order Caudata; family Salamandridae; genus Lissotriton; species Lissotriton helveticus. The sequence goes on along the minus strand of NC_136060.1, from coordinate 341,924,594 downwards.
CACTAAATCATCCATAGAGGCACTCATACACCCACCGATTCATTAATACACCTTGGGGTGCAGGGGTGTGGAATTTAATAAAATATCTACTTGTCCATGGGGCAGGTTGCTTCATAAATACTTGTCCAGTAACAAAATCCACTTATCTCTTTTACGCCATGTATTACAGCAACAAACTATGGCAGCAATCTCATTATATAAGAGCTCCGAAATAGCCTCTCTGATGATGCCAGGGCTCCTTCCATAGTAGGGTTTGAATACTAGCAATTCTTTTAATGGGTCACGTTTCAGCAGATCTACATACTGGGGCTGAACAGCTCCAGGGTTCGAATGCCCTTTTTAGTGTTGTGCAAACCTACTAACTTGCATGTTTTAAGGGGTTTCACCAACTCTTCTATAATATTTTTCCCATACTGAGAAAAATTGGAAATTTACTCTGGAAAATGGCAGACATAAAATGTCTTCCAAGGTTGGGAAAAAAGTGGTTGTAGGGAAAGTGAACTTGCAAACACTCAGAGTTTCACATGAGCAAATCTACACCTGCATATTTGCTCATGCTTAAAAGCAGTTCACAAATATTTTCTAGGAGTACTATTTCTTGGCCCACTTTGGTAGTCTTGTGAATTCATGAAAGCCATATATCTGTACTTAATGCATGGTTGCACATTTGAGACTTTATTTAGTAATTGGGCCCCTAATTAGGTCTGGCTTTAACCAGGACCTTTTGTGTTTATTGAAATTCTCTCTCTCTCTATCCGCTAGCTTCACTGTGAGCGACAGCATTCTGTTCTTTCACAAGGAGCATATGTACATGGTTGCACATTTTGAGACTTTATTTAGTAGTAGTAATAATCTCAATATCTCTCTCTTATATATATATATATATATATATATATATATATATATATATATATATATATATATATATTCTCTGTTCTTTCTACACAGTCGTTTTTTCAAGTGCCAGGAACTACTGTGGATGTTGTAATAGTGAGGGCCCGGCAGCTACCACACCAGTAAGGTTTGACAAAAACCATGCCAAAAAAGTCACGCAATGACAAAAAACAAAAGGCTGACCAACAATTTCACACCTACTGGCTTTCCAATGCTTGTTTATTTGTATGTTTCCATTATCTTATTAACCCCTTCCATGCTGCCGTCGGCCTTTGCCCGACCAACCAACGTAAAAATTGCCAATACTGATAATTGATTGCGATCTTTCGTAATAAGTATGCAAGGATTTGCCCTATGGGCAGTTTTTAAGAATCCGACATAATTGTTTCCACAGGGAAGACTATACAACAAATGCCAACAAACTGGCTTGTAACCTGCGGGATCGCGGTTACCCGAAGAAATTAGTAAAATCCTCCATGAAACGTGCATGGTGTAACCCGAGGGAAACTTTACTAGAGAGACGGGAGAAAGTAACACAACGCCAAGTGTGCGTGACAACTTTTTGTCCTAGTTCTAACAATCTCAAAAAAGTGATCTTACAAAACTGGCATTTGATCAGCAAGTTGGATAATAATCTAACCACTGTACCCCTTTTCACTTTCAAAAAGGAAAGCAGTATCGCCAACCACATTGTAAGAGCGGCAATCAAAAATCCACCAAAACAAACATTAAGGGAAATGATGGGCTTGCAACCCATAAGAGGACACCACAAATGTGGTACATGTGTTTGTTGTGATCAAACCATGGAAGGGACACTGCGTAGGGGATGCTGCGAATCAGATGATCCGGGTGGTGGCTAGTGGCATGCAGGACTGTATTCCCCTCTGTGTCCTTGTGATGTAATCTTGTCTCCAGTTTATTATCCTCAATTTAAACTTCCACAACAAGGACATTCACTGAGACCCTGCTCATTTGACCAGTGAACCTAAGATTTAAGTTGTTCACATTGATCCCTACAATAAAGTTCTCAGCGGTCAGCTCAGAGCCTTTCCAGATGATAGACAGATCATCTATGTAGCGATACCACGCTACAATATGGTTCGACATAGTGTCTTCGAACTTGGTTCTGAGGACTTGCTCCTCCCACAGCCCCATATGCAAACAAGCATAGCCGGGGGAGAAGCAAGCCTCCTTTGCCACGCCCCTCATCTGTTGAAAAACTTGACTCTGGAAAAGAAAGTTATTGTTGTTAAGACAAGTCTGGATCATGTCAATTAACATTCTGTTGGGATTTAACATGTGAGCAGGTTTAGTTCACAAATAATGTTCCACTGCACATATCCCATTCAGATGACTAATACTGGTGTATAGTGCAGCTACATCCAGGGTAATTAATAGGTAATCCTGCTGCCATTCTATCGTTTGAATTTTCCTCAGAAAATCACCAGTGTCCTGCAAGTAAGAGGGCAAACTCTTGATTTGTTCTTGAAGGAAGTAGTCTATATACTGTGACGTATTCTCAAAGGTGCTTTTTTTGGCAGAGATGATTGGTCTCCCCGGAGCTTTAGTAGGGTCCTTGTGCACTTTCGGAATCAAATAAAAGTCAGGAATAACTGGGTAATTGGTTTTCAAATATTTAAGCTCATCAAATCTGATTAAACTCGCACTTTTCCAAGATAATAGTCTAGAATTGAAACACACACTTATACACACACACACACACACACACACACACACACACACATATTCCCACATATATATATATATATACATACACACACAGACACATATATACACAGACACATATAGATATATAAACACTTATATACACACACACACACACACACATATATATAT